>NC_053049.1:22842291-23467291 GCF_003473485.1 Medicago truncatula | reverse complement strand
CACTTGCGGTTTTATCTCATCAATATGTCAAACAAACTATCCTTGTATGAATACAAACTCAGAAATATGTTCTCAATAAGAATTAAAGATGATTGTCGAAAGAGATGTTGAAGAGATTGATAGCTTTTGCTTTGAGAGAGATAAATGTTATTTATTTCAAACTCTTGCATTTCTCCTTCAATGTCCTCTTCTATTTATAGAGTTGAATCCCTTGGAGAGCAAGCTAAAAAAGAGCTGTTGTACTTCCAATTTGAATTTGAATTTTGGCTCCAAAGAGAGTTGGGGAGAAAGCATGTAGAGAATGTTTCTTCAGTTTCGCCCAGAACATTCTCTTAGTCCCAACCAAACTTGAACGAAATTGTAGAGCACGTGCTTGCTAGTTGGTGATGAGATGTGACCAAGCCTTTTGTAACTTGCTGCCCACTTGATGATTTTTGCTGAAGTCATCTTGATGTCATATGATGATGTCATATGCTTTTATCACAAGGAACAACTTTTGAGATCTTTCTTTGGTGGTTTTGCTTACCCAGAACGTTCTCTCTGTACAAGCCAAACTTAAGCAAAGAAGGAACATGTTCTGCAAGTTGTTATGAACTGTAATATTGTTGTAGAAGCTTCTTGGTCACTTGTTGATGTCACCTTGATGTCATACAATGATGTCACTCAAGGATGTCACTTGCTTTATTTCCAAGGAATACTTGTGATCAATTCTTTGAAGATATTTTCACTTTATTCCTTAATGGATCGAAAAATGCATAGGGCTTATGCTGATTTTATTCCATAAAAAGTTCTAAGGCCCATGTGAAAATACACTATAGATATTACTTGATTTCTTGCCTTTTATTGCCTTTAAGGATCTTGATTCTTATGATCATTGATCCTTCTTTTGGTGAGAGAAAGAGAATAACAATTTTTTCTTGATCTTTGATTCTGCACATTCTTGACATTTATCAAAAGATCATTTTTGTCATTTGCTTTGATGAAGATGCTTTGTTATCTTTGTGAGGTCAGAACATTCTCGAGAACATTCTCACTGAAACATTCTCACAAAACACATTAGTAGATAACAAGATAATAAATGTAAATATGTGTTAAAAAAACATAAAGTGAGGATGTTCTCTTCACTTTGTATGACCAGAATGTTCTTTTTAAGAACATGAGAAACTTTTCTCAAGGTAAAATTTCCTTTGATTGATTTCTATTTTCCCGAATCATATCTTAAAAAATGATGGAAGATTCTTTGACCATCCTATGTTTATTATGATAGAATCTTCATGCATATGATCATGAATTTTCTTCCTTGATAATTCTCCAATTAATGAATAATTCATTCATCGGTTGATTTCTCTTCAAAGTTGATTCTAATTATTTCGATGAAGTAATGAGAATAATTTCGAGTGTAATAATCATCTTCATCATGAGAACCTTCTTTTCATCAAAGTTGATAATGTTCTCTTCTATATAAGAAGACAATATCTTCTTGGTCAATCAACCTTGAATTGTTTGATGATGCAATTCTTCTCATAATTTCTCTTAGTGATTCCACACAACGTGTCTTTCAAATATTAACCCTTTATTCCTCGAATCTTTTAAGGCTTTGTTGAAATCCATGTGGTGACGAGGATGAGTCAATTGATCATAAAATACATCTTCTTGTTGAATCTTCAATCAACACTCATTTGATTCAAACAATATTTTTTCTATATCTTCTTTGAGCTTGTGATGCTACTGCTTTGGTATTCTTTCATTGAATATATATATGCACTTGTAAGAGAGTTAATTCTTGTCTACTTCTCTGAAAAGACTTAAGTGCAAACATCAGTAGATCACCATTCATAAAACTTAGTGTTTATTCTATAAAGTTTGTTATCATTAAAACAATCGTCAGAAAGATTTTTGGTTCAACAATCTCCCCCCTTTTGATGATGACAAACCCTTTTGAATAAATTGTAAGTTTTATGGATGTGTATAATAAGATATGTAAGAATGTTCATAGATATGAAATTAAGCTCCCCCTAAACACGTGCAAGAGTTTAATTCTTATCATTCTAATTAAACTCCCCCTAAACATATGCAAGAGGTTAATTCTTTACATTGTTCATTGATTAAATCAATTTTGGATTTTACTCCCCATCCTATGTTTCTCTCTCATTATATATATCTCTCCCCCTATTGACATCTATCAAAAAGTATTGATTATGAAATATAAAAAAATGGATATGGTACATAAGAATCATGTATTTGAGAAGTCATATTGTCATATCAAACTTAATCAAGCATGTATCATGATTAATATTCATCTTAGATTTTTATTTTAATAAAAACATGAATACTGATAATTATGAATACTTGGTCATGTTCAACAATGTTTGAAATAGAGAGAAAATGATTCATTTAGTGGAAGCGATAAAATCAGAGTCATTTGACACAATGTCAAAAAAATATCTCTCTTTTCAAAAGATTTTCATGATGATGATATTTCTGAATTTTTTTTTTAAAGATAAACATCTTTAAATGATAATTTTATGCAAGATGATTAGTTCATTATAATAGAAATCAATTACATATTTTTCACAAGTATTTGGAAGAGAAATATTTATGCACAAACGTATATTGATATGTCATTGATGTTTGGATCTCTATTTTTGTCTCAAAATTTTACAAGTGCAACATGGTAGACATCCAATAATGATTTAACAAAACTTTCATGACTAGAACATGTTTAATATTGTACCAAAAAAAAAAAAAAGAACATGTTTAATACTAGTTTAGGAAAAAAATGTGTAAATCCCTTTCAATTTTGAACAAGTCACACAAATTATTTTCTTGTTAAACAATAATATGATTTTTCGTTGTTGAAATTCTTTCAACGATACACCTCAATTAGAATATTCATATTGAAAGAAATTGAATATGATTTATTTTTATTTTTATAAGTCATCAAAAATCAATTCATGAAAATACATATGTAAGAACAACAAATGATATATATTGTATTATCATTATATTTTGACATTTTTCTAAATATCTGGTTTATCATGCATTATGATTAAGAGACAAACTCATGGAATTTTAGAGTATTCATTTAATGATGAGGAATATATTTTCTATAAAAGATATAGAAAGACATTCACATAACAAGATATTGATCAATAATGCTATCAATATTCATTTAAAGCATTGTCAAATAAATGAACTGACAGGAATGTGAATTCATTTGACTTTTTCATGCAAAAATTTAATTGTTCATTGTGATGAGAACATTCTCAACACTTTAAAAAGTTCAAGAAAAAAGAAAAAAAAATGCGTTTCTTTTGAAAATCCATAAAATATTTTCAAAAACCATATTTAAAATATATCACTTAAGAACCAAGAAATGAATATGTTAATGAGTAAAATAGAATAAATTTCATGTACATCATCAAATTTCATACAGTTATGAAATTTTACACTTCAGATATTTTTGGGATCCATTTATAAGGCATATCATGATATTTCATTTTAGGAACAAACTTAACTTTTTATATGAATCATTAAATATAATTTGAGAGTGATTCAAATTGCAGTTTATGACAAAAGTTTGTTTAGAAATGCATTTTAAGAGCATCCAATCATTTATAACAAAATATTGTATATCAATTTTCAAATATTATAAAGCTTATAAATGAGTGTACCTTTTTAGATGACTCTCATTTGAGATTCAATGAGAAAAAACATGTTTTTTTTTTTCTCATATTTTTTCTCTTTTGGATTGAGAATTCCAAACATTGAGAAGCATAACCTTTTGAAGCAGGTTGATCAATAGTAGCTTTATCCTCATCTCCTTATGATGTCTTTATAAGAGATTTCAAGGATGATGTCAAAATGAACAACATAATAATCTAGGAGGGAAGCATTAACAATTTGCTTTTTCCTTTTTAAAATGATCATCATTTTCATGTCATAGGAATGGTTTTTGTTCTTCTCTTTCTCATGTAAGTTCTTTTAGATAGATTTTTGAGAACTTGGTCATTCAATCATGACATAGGACCAACCTTGTCATGCTTTGGATAAAGTGAAAAATATATTGTTCATGACTTTTCTCCAAAAGTAAATTCAAAAACTATATTTTTAATGAAGGGTTTTTAAATAAGATAAATCATGTAAAAAATGATTTTCTTCAAACAATGATTTTAAGCATGATTTTTAAAATTTTCTCATGATCATTAGTTGTTGAATTGTTATTAAAATTCAAGCAAATTTCGAATAACAA
Source organism: Medicago truncatula (assembly GCF_003473485.1). Classification (NCBI taxonomy): domain Eukaryota; kingdom Viridiplantae; phylum Streptophyta; class Magnoliopsida; order Fabales; family Fabaceae; genus Medicago; species Medicago truncatula. Next base: position 23,463,039 of record NC_053049.1, on the reverse strand, counting down.
TCACATATTAAAAATCAATAAGATATGTGATTTTGACATGATTATTCATTTTTAGATGAGATCTGAAACAATGTTGCTTCCCATTCATAGGTTCTATAGCTGCACAAATAACAGATTAGCAAAGACAGATTTATAACAAAATAAATTATCAACTTAAGCAATTTGTAGATAATTGGAAGAGTGGTTACCTACATTCAATAATTTGGACGGTAATGTTCTTCATAAGTGCATTTTCTACTTTTGTTTGTTAGATAGAAAACAAAATGATTAGATGATGATGCATGTGATTCACTTATGTGACCACATGTTGCTTTAAAGGGTGCTTCATGATAAAAAAAATGATTAGATGATGATGCATGTGATTCATGAGAGATAATTACTAATGATGCATCATTGCATATTTTGCAGCAATTTTAAAGATAGTGGTGAAGATAGCTTTTAGCCATTTTTGTCAATTTATCCCTCATCAGATGTTTGAGAAATATCAAGGTATATTTTAACCTTCCAAAACAAATTTTCGTCCTATTTTTATTTTTTTTACTAACCAGTGTACCATCACCATATTTAACTATTTAATGATTTAAAAGAAGTTAGGTTTGGTTGGACGTTTGTTCAAAACAAACACTTAACAATAATATCTTGGAATTTACTTCCAAAATATATCACAAGTTAATTAGACTCAAACCTTGACAAATAAATATGCAGGAGCATGTATTGTTTGATTAAAAAAAATGCAGTAGTGTATTAGCATCAAATATGAATATTGTGGTAAAAGACCGATTCAAGTAAATAAGCATATTTAATTATTATTTTTCTTTTAAACATACTAAGATTTAAATAAGAAACAATATTTAAAAAATAGTTCAATGTTATGTAAACAATGACTTGCTATACTAAAGAAAAAACCTTTAACATATGAAAAGAAGTTCAAAAAGAAGTATATATGACTTTGTAAAAAAAAGATGAATGCACTTCTCAAAGAAAATTAAGATGCTTCTGGTTTTTTCAAAACTAAAATCATAATACTACTATTAAAATGCAATTTCCATTTTTATTTAAAAGAATAATAACTTGACCATATTGACTTCCAGTTTGGAATTTTCGTGAACTTACCATGTGATGTTTACAACAACTTTAGAGAATGATACGAAGGAGAAACCATTCATCAAAGTTGGTTGTGGCTTTCATTGGGATGTATAAATTTTTAAACGAGACAAATACTCATTTATTATTTTTCAGAAATGCCTTACCTTTTTCCTTAAAATAAAACAAAAATCATTTCCTATATTTTTGTATGTGTTTGTGCAGCAAGTATCAATCATAAGTCTGAAATGATACGACATACCTTGGCCCTTACCAAATTTTTGTTATCACGTGTTGTTTCAGTCTCATGATCAAAATTTGATTATCATATTAGAATCATCATTCAAATATGTTCCATTGTTCAAGATTAACTCAACATAATCTTGAAAAGTTGCAGAATCGTCGTTTTGTCTCCAAATATATTTTTTGAAAACAAATTGTCCAAGAGTCAAAGCTTTTCTTAGAATGTTGGAAGACCTTCCTGCATCACAAATTGGTAATGATTTTGGTACCCATAATTTTGGGTCCTTGGAGGTTAGTGTTTATCTTCTCGAGAGAATTTTTCTTATGATCACATTCTGATTCAAAATGATCAGGTTTGTTATAAGAAGAACATTCCCTTTTATCAATCTCAACCTTTCGACGCCATTGTAATTTAGTGTGAAAAGATGATTAAATTTTTTTATGAAAAGACTTTTTAAATCTAATCTTTTTAAGTATTTTCTTATGATAACAAAATGATTCAAGATAACCAGCTTTGTTACAATACGAACATTTTATTCTAACCTTCTCAACCTTTTGAGAGTATTTTGATCTAGAATAAAATATATTTTTGAAATGACATTTTTTTATCACATTCATTCTTGTAAAAGCGTATAGATTCATAATGTCTAATCCTTTGGCAAAATGCATATTTTTCATTAGTCTTCTCAGTTTTTTTTATTTTTGGTAAAAAAAAAGTTTTGATAAATCTTTTGATTTTGAGAAGTTCTGAATCCTAAACCAGCTTTGTCAAATATTCCTACTTGAGATCCCATGATATTTTAAGCGGTATTAGTAGACTTCACAAAGTTGGTTGTCATTTTTCAATTCTTTTACTACCTCATTCAAAACAACATTTTGTTTATGTATATCAGAATTTTCTTAAAGTTTATTTTGTTTCTTATTGAGAACCTTATGATTCTCATACATTTTAAAATATGAGTGATGCAACTCTTGAATGGTTTTAAGATATTTCTCATTCAAAATTTGTAATTTTTCTTTTTCTTTCTTTATCTTAGAAAATGGATTTTATTAAAATTTTATGCTTTTGAGATAAAGTGTATGAGTTACTCAGAGGATTATCATAATGATTGCAAGTAAAGTTTGGATCAGAAACAATTACCTTCCTATAGTGTAAACTTGTCATTTGACAAATGTTGGTTGTTTCTTTTTATGATATGTATCATAGAAGTCTTTTATGTGTCTCTTCTTATGTGGAGGCAAATACTTTGCAAATGTCAACACCACTTCTTCCCGAATCTTTTCCTCTAGCACTATTAAGTGCTAATCCCTTAGAGGCAGAGCTCTGATGCCAATTGAAGTGGAAGAAATAGTCACAAGAAATGGGGGTTTGAATTGTGACCCCTTTTAAATTTAATCCTGAAACTTAACAACTTTATATACTCAATAAAATTCTTGGTAAATGTTAGATAAAAGAAAATTATGAAATATTTGGATATTTAAACAGTTGTTTTATCAAGGACCAAAATGTTCTGGATAACAATTATATAATTAATAAGGAGACTGAAATAATAAAACAATATTAATGATTACCAAGGACTAGAGAACTCTAGAAGAATATGAATATTAAGAAGTTATATTAGGACCAGAATGTTCTGGATAACAGTTATAAGATTAATTATTTAAACTGAATGATAAAATAATATTATGGTTAATTAAGGACCAGAGAACTCTGGATTAATTTGTTTGTGATTAATTAGGAACAGAACATTCTGGAGATAAATAAATATTAATGCTTGTGACAGTGTGTGAATATCGTGTAAAAATAAAAGATAGAGAGAGAGGGAGAGAAAGAAGAATAACACAAGAGAGTTATCCTGGTTCACCAAACCCGGCTACTTCCAGTCCCCACACTTCGTGTGAGATTATCCACTATAGTATACAGTTGGTATAAACTTCTAACCAACACTATAAGGTCTTGATCACACCAGATCAGTCCGTAATCCCTGTATTATCAACCTCAGCAGGCTTCTACAATTCTTTGCTTTCGCACAAGAAAGGTTGGAACTCTTCCTATCTCAAACTATTAAGCCAAATAGACTTGAGATCTAGTTATCTCTTTGTAAGGTGATTGTTTGGATCGAATGTCTCAAACAAAAATAAGAAAGATGTTGTTTGGATCTAGCGTCTCAAACAAAAGATGTGTAGGATGTTGTTTGGAACTTTATATGTCAAACAAACTATCCTTGTATGAATACAAACTCAGAAATATGTTCTCAATGAGAATTAAAGATGATTGTCGAAAGAGATGTTGAAGAGATTGATAGCTTTTGCTTTGAGAGAGATAAATGTTATTTATTTCAAACTCTTGCATTTCTCCTTCAATGTCCTCTTCTATTTATAGAGTTGAATCCCTTGGAGAGCAAGCTAAAAAAGAGCTGTTGTCCTTCCAATTTGAATTTGAATTTTGGCTCCAAAGAGAGTTGGGGAGAAAGCATGTAGAGAATGTTTCTTCAGTTTCGCCCAGAACATTCTCTTAGTCCCAACCAAACTTGAACGAAATTGTAGAGCACGTGCTTGCTAGTTGGTGATGAGATGTGACCAAGCCTTTTGTAACTTGCTGCCCACTTGATGATTTTTGCTGAAGTCATCTTGATGTCATATGATGATGTCATATGCTTTTATCACAAGGAACAACTTTTGAGATCTTTCTTTGGTGGTTTTGCTTACCCAGAACGTTCTCTCTGTACAAGCCAAACTTAAGCAAAGAAGGAACATGTTCTGCAAGTTGTTATGAACTGTAATATTGTTGTAGAAGCTTCTTGGTCACTTGTTGATGTCACCTTGATGTCATACAATGATGTCACTCAAGGATGTCACTTGCTTTATTTCCAAGGAATACTTGTGATCAATTCTTTGAAGATATTTTCACTTTATTCCTTAATGGATCGAAAAATGCATAGGGCTTATGCTGATTTTATTCCATAAAAAGTTCTAAGGCCCATGTGAAAATACACTATAGATATTACTTGATTTCTTGCCTTTTATTGCCTTTAAGGATCTTGATTCTTATGATCATTGATCCTTCTTTTGGTGAGAGAAAGAGAATAACAATTTTTTCTTGATCTTTGATTCTGCACATTCTTGACATTTATCAAAAGATCATTTTTGTCATTTGCTTTGATGAAGATGCTTTGTTATCTTTGTGAGGTCAGAAGGTTCTCGAGAACATTCTCACTGAAACATTCTCACAAAACACATTAGTAGATAACAAGATAATAAATGTAAATATGTGTTAAAAAAACATAAAGTGAGGATGTTCTCTTCACTTTGTATGACCAGAATGTTCTTTTTAAGAACATGAGAAACTTTTCTCAAGGTAAAAATTCCTTTGATTGATTTCTATTTTCCCGAATCATATCTTAAAAAATGATGGAAGATTCTTGGACCATCCTTTGTTTATTATGATAGAATCTTCATGCATATGATCATGAATTTTCTTCCTTGATAATTCTCCAATTAATGAATAATTCATTCATCGGTTGGTTTCTCTTCAAAGTTGATTCTAATTATTTCGATGAGGTAATGAGAATAATTTCGAGTGTAATAATCATCTTCATCATGAGAACCTTCTTTTCATCAAAGTTGATAATGTTCTCTTCTATATAAGAAGACAATATCTTCTTGGTCAATCAACCTTGAATTGTTTGATGATGCAATTCTTCTCATAATTTCTCTTAGTGATTCCACACAATGTGTGTCATACCCCAATTTTTGACTTAAGACAGCACTGACACGTGTCATTTAACTCCGACCGGTCTCGACCTTTCGAGCAAAAATTCAGCAGGGAGATATTTTAAAATACCTCATATTTGATTCCGAGTCGGGCCCTCTTCTCTCAATTATTCTATTTTCTACTTCTATTTTTTTACTTCCATCTTTTATTAATTTTCTTTTTAATTCTAAATTGAATTTTAGTCCCTTGGTCTTATTTATCTTTTTATTTTTTTTGATGTCCGATAAAAATCCAAAACATACATGTTCATTCCTTTTTATTATTTTTTTTTAGTGATAAGTCCAAAAGGAAAGTCCCAAACACAGCTCACAAACAGCTCATCCAGCCTGTAATGTTTCCTCTCCAAGCAACAAAAGTTTGCTCAACTCAGCTCTATAAATACAAACACGCAAGCAGCCAAGAAAAGGGGGGGGGGGGGGGGGGGGGGGGGGCAACATGAAAAACATTCCATGGCTAGAACACATGCAACAATTTTCACTCCACTTCTCTTTGATCCCGACCTGCAATCACAGCCAGGACCAAAACACAACATTTTTTTTCACATAATCAACATCACACAAATAACATCGCAAATCACCAAACACAAATTTCAAACCAGAACATCTCTAACACAAGATCAACAACCAAACTCACAGATCCGGTAACCAAACCGCACAACACACACGTCACAAGAACACAAACTATTCTCACAACAACAACAACAAACCGTCACAAACAAATCCGTTCAAGTAGAAAAGAAAGTAGTATTTTCTTTCCTTTTAGATCTAGGACGTTTTAACTTTTGTTTGGAAATTTTGTGTGCAAAATCGGAAAGAGGGAGAGAAAAGAAGGAGAGAGGACGAAAAAAAATAAAAAAAAGGATATACTTTCATCTCCAGCGCGGCGGCGCAGCCGCTGTGGCTCACCGGCCACCGCGCCGGAACCACCTCCGGTCGCCTCTCCTCGTCGGAGAAGGTGAAGAAATTCTAGAGAGAAGGCAGAGCCTCTCTCTCTAGAAATAAGAGAAGAGAGTGAAGAGAGAGAAGAGAAAGAAAGAAATGAAGGAAAAAGAGAGAAATGGGTATTTATACCCCTCTTCTTCAACAGATCCAATCAAGGCCGTTGATCAAATCAACGGCCGAGATTTGTTCCCTAAGCCCAATCTGTCTTCCTTCTAGTTCCTGCACCCTCATTTACTGCTCGCACACCCCCAGCATCTCATCTTTTATCTCTTTTGCATGCATTTTAATTTTCTCTCTATATCTTAATCCAGAGTGCTCTGGTCCTCAGTTTTCTGTTAATATTATAATTATTCTCCAGAACAATCTGGTCCTTAATAATTAATTTAATCCAGAGTGCTCTGGTCCAAAATTAACTGTTAATATATATATATTTGTTTAATTTAATTATTCTCCAGAACAATCTGGTCCTTGTTAATTAAATTAATCCAGAGTGCTCTGGTCCTAAATTAACTGTTAATATTATATTTTTGTTTAATTTAATCATTCTCGAGAATATTCTGATCCTACATATATTAAATATTATCTATATTGTTGAACTAACAATCTTTTCTTCACACCCACACACTTTTATTTTTTTTATTGCTCTATTATTTTAATTTTCAGTTATTATTCAAAAACAACAAAAACATTCAAATATCAAAAAAATCACAAAAAGAACTTTTCACAAAAAACCTTGATCTTAAACCAAGTGACCGTCTTTTTATTTTATTTTTCTTAATCAAATTTCAAATCAATTCTAATTTAACTTCAAGTCAATTTCTTTCAATCTAAAAAACACAAATCAATTCTCATTTGCCACTTGCCTTTTTATTTCAAAACCTTTTTCAAAACTAATAAAAAACACTCAACAAATCAAACGTCAATTTCTACCCCGAACTACGAGGTTTTGATCCCTCACGGGTACGTAGGCAGAGGACCTTGTCCTTCCAAATCAATTAAAAAACAATTTTCTTTTTTTTCTTTTCAACTTTCAACTAAAAAATATTGTTCTTTTTTTCTCTTCAATTAAAAAACAATTTCTTTTCAACTTTCAACTAAAAAATATTGTTCTTTTTTTTCTCTTCAATTAAAATCAATTTTCTTTTCTTTTTCAACTCATCATTCAATTCCATTTTCATCTCTTTAAAAGCAAGCAAGTTATAGCACCAAAAGTTAAATAAAATCAAGAGGTTCTCGTAGAGTTCTACGAATATTTAGGGTGCTAATACCTTCCCTAAATATAACCAACCCCCGAACCCTAAATCTTTTCAAAATGGGTGGTTTGGAACTTTTTCCCCTTAAAAAAAAAATTTTGTTCAGTCGTGAGATAAAAAGTGAGTCAAAAGTCAATCAAATGGCCTTGACGTCCGAAAAATGGCGCGACAATGTGTCTTTCAAATATTAACCCTTTATTCCTCGAATCTTTTAAAGCTTTGTTGAAATCCATGTGGTGACGAGGATGAGTCAATTGATCATAAAATACATCTTCTTGTTGAATCTTCAATCAACACTCATTTGATTCAAACAATAATTTTTTCTATATCTTCTTTGAGCTTGTGATGCTACTGTTTTGGTATTCTTTTATTGAATATATATATGCACTTGTAAGAGACTTAATTCTTGTCTACTTCTCTAAAAAGACTTAAGTGCAAACATCAGTAGATCACCATTCATAAAACTTAGTGTTTATTCTATAAAGTTTGTTATCATTAAAACAATCGTCAGAAAGATTTTTGGTTCAACAGCAAGATCCCCATCCCGTTACGTATCAGAGCGACCCTAAGACGACGCGTGAGAGAGTCAAATCACTTCAACAGCTATTCCTGGTTATCTGCACGTTACCCACGTAGAGGCAACATTCAAACAGAAGGGGTGAGATTTCACATTCAATAATAATAAGCATATAATTCATCAACACAATTTAACAACATAAACAAAAACAATAAATAATATTGATACTTCACATAGTTTCTCATTAACAACTCATTAGTAATTGACAACTTGACAACAACGACAATGCGACAACATCGACATTAACTCGACAATGCAACAACAACAACTTAATAATGCATGTGGTACCCATCAGGGCATCAAGCCCCCAACATATAGAGTGAATAGGCTCACATGGCATCAAGCTCAACATATAGAGCAAATAGGCGCACAGGGCATCAAACCCTCAACTTTAATGAGTATGCATGGACTCAGCAACAAACAACTTAAACAACTTAGACAGCTTCGACAACTTAGACGACTTCATCAACTTAATACAACAACTTACAACTTGGTGACTTTGACAACAATTTGCAACTTGACGATTATTTAACAATCAACAACAGTAATGACAACAACAATAACAACTTGCAACATAGCAACATTAATCACATTAACTTGAATGATATGAACAACAATATTTCTATACATACAATATTCACATAATATATGTATCTCAAATTATCCAACATCAATATTCATATTAATTCAGACTCACTACACAAAAATATAATTATGAACAACTTCCATTCCTACCCCAAGGACCAACTCGGAACGTCACGTGCGAAAAAGATTGCAAGAACACTAAACAAGGTTGACTGCCATATGTAACACCCCGTTTTCCCAACATAAAAATTCTTAAAAACATTTATCAGAGTAAGCATCATAAACAACGGGATATCACATAAAACATAATCCAAAACAGTTAAATAATAATTTAACCAATATCTTAAACATTGCAGCGGAAAATCATAATCATAATTCATAAAACGTTTTGGCACGCAGGCCCCATCAAAAGTTCATAATCAGAATCCATAACATTATAAAAATAGCATATTAGTCACGTAAGAGAATGAAGCATGCATAAACATAAACCCCATCCCGTTACGTATCAGAGCGACCTAGACGACACAGTGAGGCAAGGCCACTCACAGAAGCAACTGCACACTAAGCACGATCGCCTGCAAGTTACCCATACGAAGGGCAACATTTTCAAGCAGAAGGGGTGAGATTTCATAACAAAATAATGCTAATCAAAGTAATTCGAATCATAATTAACATTAACATCATAATCATTCTTGGATAACTTTGCATATTCAAATAACAAGTATCACGTATTCATATATTCAACAATATCACGTATTCACTTATTCAACCGTCATCAACAACATAGCATTATGGACATGACAATGTGACAATGCTCTTAGACTCCTTATATGAATGTGGTACCAATCGTCATCATAAGTATTAATATACTTTAATCGTGCGGAGGACAAAGCTCCTAATAATCGTGCGGAGGACAAAACTCCTAATAAACGTGGTGAGGACTAAGCTCAATGAGATGCTATGCATGGACTCTTATGAACAAAACATCGTAATCAACATATCAACATGCATCCAACAACTTGGAGCTAAACGTCATCATTTCATCATATATAAATACATACAATGCACTTAGTTAAATAACAGCAGCAGCATAATCAAGTCACATAACAGGATGATATCATTATATCAATAGCACATCAATTATTTCATAATTAAACTTCCATATCTTACATAAATATACAATACCTTAATCATACTCAATCAATATCAACATATCTTAAACAGCTTACAGACTGCATTTAACGTCATCATTAGGTCTTATTATCATAAGGGGGTTCGCTCTTGATCAAAACGTGCGACACCAATCGCACAAACACTCACAACACTCAAGGCTGGAGGTGCTCGCGAGGCGAGGGTTCTTGCTTGCCATGGCGAGTACTAAACAATTCCCAAACTAAAGTTGTTCTGGGTCTAATCTTACCCTACATTCATTCCTAATCATTACTAGGTATGTTCAGGCACACTAAGGCATTCAAGGTCCAACTAAAAAGGTCGAAACACAAAATCTAACATGCACTCTGCCTTAGCTCGCTATGGCAAGTAAGGTCGCTCGCTATGGCGAGCTGCATTGCACAACTCGCGAGGCGAGGAAACAGGGTTCGCGAGGCGAGCGATGAATGTTCATCACTCGCGAGGCGAGATTCATAGCTCGCCGTGGCGAGCGATGAATGTCGCTACGGCCAGACTTCCTAAATTCACAAAAACTCGACGTTTCACATGGTTCTAAGCTTGTTTTTGATCCCAAAGTTCGTCCTAAACATTATCTAAGGTCTAGGGACACTTTCTACATCAATTAAACCAATTCTCACCGTTTGATCATCAATTCTAAGGTTTTGACCTAGTTTTCGTTTTCTCCAATTCACTCCTAATTCTTGTTAACTAATCATCAGAATCACATTCAATTAACAATACTGAGTTATTAGTCTCACCCTTACCTGGTTATGAAGAAATCGCAGTCCTCTCTATACTCTTCTCCCTTCTAAGCTTTTCTCCCTTTTTCAAAAGTTTTCACGTACAATGAGTTTCTAAAATATTAGGTCTTCTCCTATTTATACCTCTTTCTAATAACTTATCTTATCTCACTTTCTCCCCCAAAACTATCTAAAATATCAAAACAGCCCTCAACTAAATATTTTATATTATTTTCAAATCTTTATTCTATTTAACAATAAAATAAATCTCATATCATAATCAAATCCTCCAAAACTCATAACTTATCACGTCATCAATCAAATCACTAAATTCATCGTGAATCACCAAAACATAACAAAATCATGCATATACTATATAATTATAATATAATTGCCTAAACTCAATTAAATAACGATTAAACGAAAGTGGGCGTTACACCATATAGTAACTCGTGAGGCGAGCCACTCTACTCGCTATGGCGAGTTCAGGAAAAAGGGTACTCGCTATGGCGAACAAGCTACTCGCCGTGGCGAGCTAAAAATGATGGCTCTCGGTAGTTTTGACATTTTTCACTCAAAAATCCCATTTTTAACTTCCCTATGCCCAAATTTGATCCAAAAACTTGCCTAATCATTTCTAAACATGTTAAGGCACTCCAAACCATCTAAAACTTGACGCCAAACATTAATTTATAAAATCATATTTTTCTCACTGGGTAACTCACTATGGTGAGTGTTTTACTCGCAATGGTGATCGACAACTAGGTTTACTCGCGAGGCGAAAGAGGTTACTCGCAATGGCGAGCGATGAAGATGATCACTCGCGAGGCGAGAACAGTTACTCGCTATGGCGAGCGATGAATGTCAGTTCTACGGCCAGAATGCAGTTTTCAACAAAACTCACCTAATTCCATAACTCTAACCTTAAAATTGATTCTAATCATTGTTCTATGAATAACCTAAGGTCTAGACACTAATTCTACATCAATTCATCAGATTTCCACTCTTAAATCAACCAATTACAACTTCTAAACCTAATTCCCAAAACTACAACCTACAACTTGTTAAATTCGATTTTCAGAATTATACCACTTAGAATTAGAGAAAGTTAGTCCCACCCTTACCTTAGATTAGATGATCGGAAGATTCTACAGGTTCTCTTCTCTGGTTCTCCTCTTCTCTTGGTTTTCTCCCCTTTTCTCCAAAAACATGTTTCACGTAATCCTTATTTTCTAATTCTAACTCTCTCTTTTATATAAATCCTTAACCTACTTATTTTCTCTTATTTCCAAATCTGCCCCCAAAGTCTCACTATTCTAATTAATATATATATATTATTTCTACACCAAATAACAAATATATCTACACCAAATAACAAATATATCTCTACAACAAATAACAAATATATTTCTACACCAGATAACATATATATTTCTACACCAAATATTAAATATATTTCTACGCCATATAACATATATATATATATATATATATACTAATAAATACCAACATATATCATAACAAAATATCACTCATCAAAATAAATCGACTAAATTATAAAAAGACATCTAAACTCAATAAAATAAATAAATAATAAAATAGGGAGTTACATTTACTACATTCATGAGTTAAATAACAATTTATTGAGCATAGGAAAACTATAAGATAAAGGCTTATCTATTTTGATTCAACATGGGAAATGTATGATATATCATCCAACAAAAGGATTAATTATGGAGACAATCATGAGTGGAAATAAAATGTTCTATTTGGTGGCTTCCATGATATCAAATGAGTCTGCATACTTTTAAATGTATCAGAAAACAAATCTTATCTTTGGCTTTGTCGGTTTGATTATTTAAGATGTCAAGGATTAAAGACACTTTTTTTTTTTATAAGAAAATGGTAAATGAGATTCCTTTGATCCAAATTCCAAAGAAGCTATGTACAGAGTGTTTGATCGGCAAGCTGTAACACCCCGTTATCCCAACAATTAAATATCAAATAAAATAATCAGAGTTCAACAAATAAACGGGCATGTCACACTGCTTTTCAAAACTTTCTAAATAGAATAAATTACTATTTAATAAAACAACCTTGATAAAATATCAATACTTTGCAGCGGAATATTTCTCAATAATTAACATCAACTTCCAACAATTAATACTCCAATAATAAATTATGGCACGAAGGCCTCAACATAGATAGTCATCAACATATATTTCAAACAACAATAAAAAGGCTCAACAACATGTTCCAAAATTTGATACATAAGGAATGAAAATAAAGCAACTATTTCCCATCCCGTTACGTATCAGAGCCCTAGACACTTGTGTAACACCCCGTTTTCCCAATATACAAATTTCTTAAACAATTATTAGAGTAAAAACCATAAACGGGATATCACATAGAAACGTAATCCAAAAACAGTTAAATAATAATTTAACCTTCACAAAATATCTTTAACATAGCAGCGGAATATTAATTCGAAAATCATAAATTAACTTGGCACGTAGGCCCCATCAAAATAGTTCATAATCCATAACATAATAAAAATAATATATTATCCACGTAAAAGAATGAAGCATGTATAACATTAAACCCCATCCCGTTACGTATCAGAGCGACCTAGACGACACAGTGAAGGCAAGGCCACTCACGACGGCAACTGCACACTAAGCACGATCACCTGCAAGTTACCCATACGAAGGGCAACATTTTCAAGCAGAAGGGGTGAGATTTCATAACAAAATAATGCTAATCAAAGTAATTCGAATCATAAATTAACATTAACATCATAATCATTCTTGGATAACTTTTGCATATTCAAATAACAAGTATCACGTATTCATATATTCAACCGTCATCAACAACATAGCATTTATGGACATGACAATGTGACAATGCTCTTAGACTCCTTATATGCATGTGGTACCAATCGTCATCATAAGTATTAATATACTTTAATCGTGCGGAGGACAAAGCTCCTATAAAACGTGCGGAGGACAAAGCTCCTAATATTCGTGGTGAGGACTAAGCTCAATGATATGCTATGCATGGACACATATGAACAAAACATCGTAATCACTTATCAACATGCATCCAATAACTTGGAGCTAAACTTCATCATATAATTATGCACTTAGTTAAATAACGGAAGCAGCATAAACAGGTCACATAACAAGATGATATCATTATATCAATAGCACATAAATTGTATCATTATCAACTCTTCATATCTTGCATAAATATACATTACATTAACTCATGTTCAATCAATATTATCATGACTTAGACTACTCTACGGACTGCATTTAACAACATCACTAGGTCTCATTACCAATTAGGGGTTCACTCTTGATCAACAAGTGCGACACTGATCGCACAAACACACAAACAAGTTCATCCTGGTTGTACTCGCAAGGCGAGAGTACTTACTCGCCATGGCGAGTACCACTCAACTCCCAAACTAAGGTTGTTCTGGGTTCCCTCTGATCCTACATTCATTCCTAATCAATACTAGCTATGTTCTGGTACTCAAAGGCATACAAAATTCAACTAAAAAGGTCGAAACACGAAATCTGACATGCACTCTGCCTAAGCTCGCTATGGCGAGTAAGGTCGCTCGCTATGGCGAGCTGCATTGCACAACTCGCGAGGCGAGGAAACAGGGTTCGCGAGGCGAGCGATGAATGTTCATCACTCGCGAGGCGAGATTCATAGCTCGCCGTGGCGAGCGATGAATGTCGCTACGGCCAGACTTCCTAAATTCACAAAAACTCGACGTTTCACATGGTTCTAAGCTTGTTTTTGATTCCAAAGTTCGTCCTAAACATTATCTAAGGTCTAGGAACACTTTCTACATCAATTAAACCAATTCTCACCGTTTGATCATCAATTCTAAGGTTTTGACCTAGTTTTCGTTTTCTCCAATTCACTCCTAATTCTTGTTAACTAATCATCAGAATCACATTCAATTAACAATACTGAGTTATTAGTCTCACCCTTACCTGGTTATGAAGAAATCGCAGCCCTCTCTATGCTCTTCTCCCTTCTAAGCTTTTCTCCCTTTTTCAAAAGTTTTCACGTACAATGAGTTTCTAAAATATTAGGTCTTCTCCTATTTATACCTCTTTCTAATAACTTATCTTATCTCACTTTCTCCCCCAAAACTATCTAAAATATCAAAACAGCCCTCAACTAAATATTTTATATTATTTTCAAATCTTTATTTTATTTAACAATAAAATAATTCCCATATCATAATCAAATCCTCCAAAACTCATAACTTAACACGTCATCGATCAAATCATCAAAACATACCAAAATCATACATATATTATATAAATATAATATAATCACCTAAACTCGATTAAATAAACGATTAAACGAAAGTGGGCGTTACAACTCTCCCCCACTTAAAAGATTTTCGTCCTCGAAAATTTACCTCAAGCAAACAACTCTGGATAAGACTCCAGCATCTTACTCTCAAGCTCCCACGTCAAGCTTTCACCAGTCGCTCCCGACCAAACGACTCTCACGAGAGGTATCTCCTTGCCTCTCAACGTCTTCACTTTACGATCATCAATCCTTACCGGTAAAGTCTCTACCGTAAGGTTGTCTCTAACTTGCACATCGTCACTTTGGATCACATGAGATGGATCCGGAACATACTTTCGAAGTTGCGACACATGGAAAACGTTGTGCAAATTCGCAAGATGCGGCGGTAAACCCACTCGGTAAGCCACCGTTCCAACTCTTTCCAATATCTGATACGGACCAATGAACTTCGGGGTCAACTTCTTTGACTTCAAAGCACGTCCTACACCAGTCATAGGAGTGACTCTCAAAAACACGTGGTCTCCTTCCTCAAATTCAAGATCTTTTCTACGCTTGTCATGATAACTCTTTTGTCGACTCTGCGACGCCTTCATTTTCTCTTGGATCATCTGAACTTTCTCAGTAGTTTGCTGAACAATTTCTGGTCCTAAGACCACTCTTTCTCCTGATTCAAACCAACACAACGGAGTTCTGCATCTCCGACCATACAAGGCCTCGAACGGTGCCATTCCAATACTAGAATGATAACTATTATTATAAGTGAACTCGATCAACGGAAGATGACTATCCCAAGTTCCTCCTTGCTCAAGAACACAAATTCTCAACAAATCCTCTAGCGACTGAATTGTCCTCTCCGACTGACCATCTGTCTGTGGATGATACGCCGAACTCAATCTCAACTTCGAACCCAAGGCCTCTTGCAAACTTTTCCAAAATCTAGAAGTAAATCTTGGATCTCTAGCAACCAACAAGTCCACAAACTTTACATCAACTTCCTGTGCTTCCTTGATACTTTTCAGAAATTCACTATCAATCTTCAGCATACCCAATTTCACACTCTGAGGTGACCATTCGCAAACCAAACTCATATCTCTAAACTGTTCAAGCAATTCGAACTCTCTGACCATCATGGCGGACATATGCAATGTCTTCCTACTCAAGGCATCTGCAACAACATTAGCTTTACCTGGATGATAATTCAAACCAAAGTCATAATCTTTCAACAATTCAAGCCATCTTCGCTGTCTCATATTCAATTCCTTCTGATCGAACAAATACTTCAAACTCTTGTGATCACTAAACACCTCAAATCTCGAACCATACAAGTAATGTCTCCATATCTTCAATACAAAGACTACAGCCGCCAACTCGAGATCATGCGTAGGATAATTCTTCTCATGAATTCTCAACTGTCTTGAAGCATAAGCTACCACTTTACCTTCTTGCATAAGTACACCTCCTAAACCCAACTTGGACGCATCACAATATACCACAAAAGGTTCATCTGACTTCGGCAAAATTAACACTGGAGCAGTCGTCAAACGCTTCTTCAATTCACCGAAACTTTTCTCACAATGGACGTCCCACACAAAAGTTTTACCTTTACAAGTCAACTGCGTTAGCGGAAGAGCTAACTTAGAAAATCCTTCAATAAACCTTCTATAGTAACCAGCTAAACCCAAGAAACTTCTAATCTCTGTAACGGACTTTGGAGTCTCCCACTGTGATACCGCTTCAACTTTAGACGGATCCACTGCAATACCATCACCAGAAATAACATGGCCTAGAAAACTCACTTCTTTCAACCAGAATTCACACTTAGACAATTTGGCATAAAGTTTCTTCTCTTTCAACACTTGCAAAACAATCTTCAGATGCTCAGCATGTTCTTCTTCAGTCTTGGAGTAAATCAAAATATCGTCGATAAACACAACCACAAACCGATCCAAAAATGCATGGAAGATGCGATTCATATACTCCATAAACACTCCAGGTGCATTGGTCACACCGAAAGGCATAACTTTATATTCATAGTGACCATAACGCGTTCTGAAAGCTGTCTTCTGCATATCCTCATCCTTTACCTTAATCTGGTGATAACCTGACCTCAAATCAATCTTGCTGAAAACTCGTGCACCCACTAGCTGATCCATCAAATCATCAATTCTCGGAAGTGGATACCTATTCTTGATAGTTACCTTGTTCAACTGTCGATAATCAATACATAGCCTCATACTACCATCTTTCTTCTTTACTAACAAAACCGACGCTCCCCAAGGTGAAACACTCGGTCTAACAAACTTCTTCTCAAGCAAGTCTTCCAACTGTTTCTTCAACTCAGATAACTCAGAAGCAGACATACGATAAGGTGCCATCGAGACCGGCTTCGTTCCAGGAACAAGATCAATAGAAAACTCAACTTCTCTCTCTGGAGGCACATCAGGAATCTCATCTGGAAAAACTTCAAGAAATTCACACACCACCGGTAACCTATCAATCACCGCTTGATTCTCAATAGATATAGTAGCCATTAACGAAAACATCAAGATACCGTCGCGTTCCAGTTGCTTCAGCTGCTTAGTAGATAAAAACTCTGCACCACTTTCCTCTTCGACGGAAGAGAAATGTACTGACTTGCTAAAACAATTAATAAGAACGTGGTTGTACTCTAACCAGTTCATACCCAAAATCACATCCATACCACTCAAAGGTAGACAAACTAAACCCATTTCAAAATCACGACCAAACATAGACAAAGGACATTTCAAACATACGAGAGAAGTAGTCACCGAACCCTTAGCTGGAGTTTCGACAACCATCTCTCCATTCATATCAGACAAATCAAGACCCAAAGCAGAAACACAATCGAAAGCAATAAAACAATGCGTAGCACCAGTATCAATAATAGCAACTAAAGGAGTATTATTAATATAGCAAGTACCTCTGATCAAACGATCCTCATTCTCTGTCTGAGTCCCAGTCAAAGCAAAGACCCTACCAGTAGTCGGCGCCCTCTTAGGCTGAGTACACTGTGAACTAATGTGACCCTCTCCATTGCAATTAAAGCACACAATGTCTGTACGATTGCAATCAGCTACAACATGACCTTTCTTGCCACACCGAACACACTTCTTGATTTCCTCAGGGCAGACGTTACTCTTGTGGCCCTTCTCACCACAATTGAAACACACAATCTCTGCAGCATCCCTCTTCTTAGGCCGTCTCACATCGACCATCTTCTGTTTCCCTTTATCAGCAGGGGCACTGTACGGCTTAGGACGACTCTGCTGTCCCTTGCCCTTCCTTTCATTCACTACCTTGTAGTGAGCCTTGGTATCCTCTTCGTAGATCCTGCAGCTATTGACCAAATCCTGAAAAACTCTCAGCTGTTGGTATCCAATCGCCCTCTTGATGTCGGGCCTCAAACCGTTCTCGAACTTGATGCATCTCGAGAACTCAGCATTCTCTGCAGTATAGTGCAGATAGAACTTAGACAGCTCCACGAACTTGGCAGCATACTCTGTCACAGACATGTTTCCTTGCTTCAACTCAAGGAATTCGATCTCTTTCTTCCCGCGAACATCTTCCGGAAAGTATCTTCTCAGGAACTCTCTCTTGAAAACAGCCCAAGTCACAACAGCTCCCTCCTGCCCAAGGGTAGGCAGAAGAGCAACCCACCAGTCATCAGCTTCCTCGGCCAACTGATGAGTACCAAACCGCACTTTCTGATCTTCAGTGCACTGCATAACCCGGAAAATCCTCTCAATCTCCTTAAGCCACGTCTGGGCTCCATCAGGGTCATAACGTCCTTTGAAAGTCGGAGGGTTCTTCTTCATGAACGTCTCCAACATCCTAGCTTCAGCATTCGCACCGGCATTCACGTTAGGTTGTTGTCCCACAGCTTGGGCAACAGCTTGTAGAGCAGCAGCTAACGCAGCATCATTTCTTCCAGCCATTTCCGAGATTCTACAAAAGTAGCAACAACAACATAAGATAGTAATATAAATATTACTAAGACTCGACACGACTCTCTAATTGACCGGACGGACCAACCTACTCTGATACCAATTGTAACACCCCGTTTTCCCAATATACAAATTTCTTAAACAATTATCAGAGTAAAAACCATAAACGGGATATCACATAGAAACGTAATCCAAAAACAGTTAAATAATAATTTAACCTTCACAAAATATCTTTAACATAGCAGCGGAATATTAATTCGAAAATCATAAATTAACTTGGCACGTAGGCCCCATCAAAATAGTTCATAATCCATAACATAATAAAAATAATATATTATCCACGTAAAAGAATGAAGCATGTATAACATTAAACCCCATCCCGTTACGTATCAGAGCGACCTAGACGACACAGTGAAGGCAAGGCCACTCACGACGGCAACTGCACACTAAGCACGATCACCTGCAAGTTACCCATACGAAGGGCAACATTTTCAAGCAGAAGGGGTGAGATTTCATAACAAAATAATGCTAATCAAAGTAATTCGAATCATAAATTAACATTAACATCATAATCATTCTTGGATAACTTTTGCATATTCAAATAACAAGTATCACGTATTCATATATTCAACCGTCATCAACAACATAGCATTTATGGACATGACAATGTGACAATGCTCTTAGACTCCTTATATGCATGTGGTACCAATCGTCATCATAAGTATTAATATACTTTAATCGTGCGGAGGACAAAGCTCCTATAAAACGTGCGGAGGACAAAGCTCCTAATATTCGTGGTGAGGACTAAGCTCAATGATATGCTATGCATGGACACATATGAACAAAACATCGTAATCACTTATCAACATGCATCCAATAACTTGGAGCTAAACTTCATCATATAATTATGCACTTAGTTAAATAACGGAAGCAGCATAAACAGGTCACATAACAAGATGATATCATTATATCAATAGCACATAAATTGTATCATTATCAACTCTTCATATCTTGCATAAATATACATTACATTAACTCATGTTCAATCAATATTATCATGACTTAGACTACTCTACGGACTGCATTTAACAACATCACTAGGTCTCATTACCAATTAGGGGTTCACTCTTGATCAACAAGTGCGACACTGATCGCACAACACACAAACAAGTTCATCCTGGTTGTACTCGCAAGGCGAGAGTACTTACTCGCCATGGCGAGTACCACTCAACTCCCAAACTAAGGTTGTTCTGGGTTCCCTCTGATCCTACATTCATTCCTAATCAATACTAGCTATGTTCTGGTACTCAAAGGCATACAAAATTCAACTAAAAAGGTCGAAACACGAAATCTGACATGCACTCTGCCTAAGCTCGCTATGGCGAGTAAGGTCGCTCGCTATGGCGAGCTGCATTGCACAACTCGCGAGGCGAGGAAACAGGGTTCGCGAGGCGAGCGATGAATGTTCATCACTCGCGAGGCGAGATTCATAGCTCGCCGTGGCGAGCGATGAATGTCGCTACGGCCAGACTTCCTAAATTCACAAAAACTCGACGTTTCACATGGTTCTAAGCTTGTTTTTGATTCCAAAGTTTGTCCTAAACATTATCTAAGGTCTAGGAACACTTTCTACATCAATTAAACCAATTCTCACCGTTTGATCATCAATTCTAAGGTTTTGA
This sequence comes from Medicago truncatula, assembly GCF_003473485.1. NCBI lineage: Eukaryota > Viridiplantae > Streptophyta > Magnoliopsida > Fabales > Fabaceae > Medicago > Medicago truncatula. Next base: position 23,442,684 of record NC_053049.1, on the reverse strand, counting down.
CCTAGTTTTCGTTTTCTCCAATTCACTCCTAATTCTTGTTAACTAATCATCAGAATCACATTCAATTAACAATACTGAGTTATTAGTCTCACCCTTACCTGGTTATGAAGAAATCGCAGCCCTCTCTATGCTCTTCTCCCTTCTAAGCTTTTCTCCCTTTTTCAAAAGTTTTCACGTACAATGAGTTTCTAAAATATTAGGTCTTCTCCTATTTATACCTCTTTCTAATAACTTATCTTATCTCACTTTCTCCCCCAAAACTATCTAAAATATCAAAACAGCCCTCAACTAAATATTTTATATTATTTTCAAATCTTTATTTTATTTAACAATAAAATAATTCCCATATCATAATCAAATCCTCCAAAACTCATAACTTAACACGTCATCGATCAAATCATCAAAACATACCAAAATCATACATATATTATATAAATATAATATAATCACCTAAACTCGATTAAATAAACGATTAAACGAAAGTGGGCGTTACAACTTGAGCCACCACATCTATTACTCTGGATCACCTGCAAGTTACCCATAGGAAGGGCAACATTTTCAAGCAGAAGGGGTGAGATTCACAAACAACAATAATAGATATAAAATTCATGAATTGAATCTAACACCCTAAACAACCATAATTCTTCAATATATATATATATATCATGATCAACATCGTTATTAACACATTTCAACTTCAATCAATACCAGGAACTCCTACTCAACCATCAACAACGACTCATGCAATGACATGACAACACCACTAAGACTCAACAACAAAATGCGACTATGCACATGCATGTGGTACCATTTTACGCGTTTGAATGACAAGGCATTCCAGGGCTTAAGCCCTCACCAATTTGAACGATTAAAGCGTTCACAGGGCATGAGCCCTCACCAATTGAATGAACTAGCATTCAAAGGGCATAAGCCCTCACCGATTGAACGACAAGGCGTTCCAGGGCATGAGCCCTCACCAATTTTATGATTATGCAATGGACTCCACTTGTGTATATCTACATACAACTCAACAATGCATACAACGACAACCACTACTCATCAATGCATATATGTAAATATAACTTACACCTCAACAATTCAATTAATGATACTTCAACCTTTGAAAAGAATTTAACAACATGTATAATTTATTTAAATATAAATATACATCACAACCATCAACAATTCATCATAATGAATTCAACAACTCCAAAAAAAATAATACAATTAATTATAATCATGATCCTACACCAAAGTTAATCAACATTATTCAATTACATAGCAAATAGCTTCAGGAACTGGGCAACTCGCCTCCCGAGCACATCTGCTTGCTATGGCGAACTCAGGGAAAGTGTTACTCGCCGTGGCGAGTACGGGGCGAACGAGAAAAAGGTGCTCTCGGGAGTTTTGACGTTTTTCTCACTAAATCTTCATTTTTAAGCTCCCTATTCATCTTTTTAATCTAAAAATTGACCCAGTCCTCTCTAAAAACATCCAGGCACTCAAAACTATCCAACTTACACCTTATAACAACAATTTAAAAATCATGATCTCTCACTCACTTACTCGCTATGGCGAGTGGTTCTGCTCGCGAGGCGAGCTATGAAGTTGTTAACTCGCGAGGCGAGATAAGCTACTCGCTGAGACGAGCGATGAAGGTCTGTACGGGCAGAAAGCAGGTTTTACCCAAAAATCCCAATTTTCTTAATTTCACTCCCCAAAACAGTTTACAGAAATGTAATAGAGTGTTGTCTACAACCTGAACATATTCCTAACACTAATGTCATGGATTCTACACTCTTTCAATCCAAAAAGCAAAGAATCAAAACCCTAACCCAAATTCCCAATTTCTACCAGAACTAAGTTAAACCAAAATCAGAATTATAATCTATACTATTGAGAGTAAACCTCACCCTTACCTTAATTCAGACGAACAAACTCTACAGAATTCTGGTTCTCTTACTTGGCTCTTCTCCCTTTTTCTCCCAAAAGCTCTGTTGTACGTAAAACAGTTTTCTGACTTCTCAATTTCCCAACTCCTAAACTTAACTCCCCTTTATTTTATTTAACTCCCACTTAATTCACTTAATTAAAATAAAACCCCTAAAACTCAAATTAATTATAATTCCCACTTATCCTATCAAATAATAAAAAAAATAGCCATTTAATAAAATATACCACACCATAAAATCAACATAAATCATTTAAAATCATATAAAAGACCCTAAATAAATCATAAATAATTAAAATAACGACTAGGGCGTTACAACTCTCCCCAACTTAGAGAACTTCGTCCTCGAAATATTACCTCAAGCAAACAACTCTGGATAAGACTCCAGCATCTTACTCTCCAGCTCCCAAGTCAAACTTTCACCAGTTACTCCTCCCAAAACCACCTTTACTAGAGGTATATCCTTGCCTCTTAACTTCTTCACCTCACGATATTCGATTCTCAACGGTAAAGTCTCAATTGTAAGGTTGTCTCTAACCTGCACATCAGCTCTCGGAATAACATGCGAAGGATCCGCTACATACTTCCGAAGTTGCGACACGTGAAATACATCATGCAAATTCGAAAGATGTGGTGGCAAACCCACTCTGTATGCCACTGTTCCAACCCTCTCAGATATCTGGTACGGACCAATAAACTTCGGAGTCAACTTCTTAGACTTCAACGCACGACCCACACCCGTCATCGGAGTGACTCTCAGAAACACATGATCTCCCTCTTGAAACTCAAGCGCCTTCTTACGCTTGTCATGGTAACTCTTCTGTCGACTCTGCGACGCTTTCATCTTTTCTCTTATCATCTGGACCTTCTCTATAGTCTGATGAACTAAATCTGGTCCCAACAACACACTTTCTCCCGACTCAAACCAACACAAAGGAGTCCTACACCTCCGACCATACAAAGTTTCGAACGGTGCCATACCAATACTTGAATGGTAACTGTTGTTGTACGTGAACTCTATCAACGGTAGATGACTATCCCAAGCTCCACCTTGCTCAAGTACACACACTCTCAGCAAATCCTCTAACGACTGAATCGTTCTCTCCGAATGACCATCTGCCTGCGGATGATAAGCCGAACTCACCCTTAACTTTGAACCCAAGGCATCTTGTAAACTCTTCCAAAACCTTGAAGTGAACCTGAAATTTCTATCCGACACAATACTCGATGGAACACCATGCAACTTCACAATATTATGAATGTAAATCTCCGCCAACTGGGCTACCGGAAAAAATGCGTCGAATTCGTCAACCGATCGACAACAACCCAAATGGCATCATTCCCTCTTGGAGTATTCGGCAAACTCGTCACAAAATCCATGGAAATGTTGTCCCACTTCCACTCTGGCACATCTAATGGTGTCAACAACCCTGCAGGCTTCTGATGCTCAACCTTAGACTTCTGACAAGTCAAACATGCATAAACAAACTGAGCAACATCACGTTTCAAACGGACCACCAAAATAATTTCTTCAAATCATGATACATATTTGTAGCTCCTGGATGAATACTTAAGCTACTTCTGTGACTTTCTTCTAAAATCAACTTTTTCAACTCATCATTATCAAGAATACAAATTCTTCCTCTGAACCTCAACACACCTTGATCATCAACCTTGAAGTCACCCTCTTCAGTTCGATTACTAGTAACCATTAAATCCACAAGCTTGACATCAATTTTCTGCGCTTCTATGATATTGTTCAAGAAATCACTATTAATCTTCAACATACCCAATTGCACACTCTGAGGTGACAACTCACAAACTAGACTCAAGTCTCTGAACTGTTCAAGCAACTCAAACTCTTTTACCATCATAGCAGACATGTGCAACGTCTTCCTGCTCAAAGCATCTGCAACCACATTAGTTTACCGGGGTGATAATTCAAACCAAAATCACAGTCCTTCAACAATTCAAGCCATCTTCTCTGCCTCATGTTTAATTCCTTTTGATCAAATAAATATTTCAAACTTTTATGATCACTAAACACTTCAAATCAGGAACCGTACAAATAATGTCTCCAAATTTTCAAAACAAAAACCACTGCAGCCAACTCCAAATCATGGGTAGGATAATTCTTTTCATGAATCCTCAACTGCCTAGAAGCATAAGCTACCACTTTGCCATCTTGCATCAATACACCACCTAAGCCCAACTTGGACGCATCACAATAAACAACAAAAGGTTCATCTGGCTTTGGTAAAATTAAAATTGGAGCAGTAGTCAACCTTCGTTTCAATTCATTGAAACTATTCTCACACTGAGCATCCCACACAAAAGATTTACCCTTACAAGTCAACTGAGTCAATGGAAGTGCCAACTTCGAAAATCCTTCTATGAACCTGCGGTAATAACCAGCCAAACCCAGGAAACTTCTAATCTCTGTAACTGACTTCGGAGTCTCCCATTGTGATACTGCATCAACTTTTGATGGATCTACCACAATACCACTACCAGAAATAATATGGCCAAGAAAACTTACTTCACTTAACCAAAATTCACATTTGGACAACTTGGCATACAACTTCTTTTCTTTCAACAGTTGCAACACAATCTTCATATGCTCTGCATGCTCTTCTTCATTCTTAGAATAAATTAGGATATCATCACTAAACACAACCACAAATTTATCCAGATAAGCATGGAAAATTCTGTTCATATACTCCATAAACACACCAGGCGCATTAGTAACACCGAAAGGCATCACCTTATATTCATAATGTCCATATCGTGTCCTAAAGGCCGTCTTCTGCATATCCTCATCTTTCACCTTAATCTGATGGTAACCTGAGCTCAAATCAATCTTACTGAACACGCGTGCACCCACTAATTGATCCATTAAATCATCAATTCTCGGAAGTGGATATCTATTCTTTATCGTCACTTTATTTAGCTGACGGTAATCTATGGTCGGAGGTGCATGACTCCTTTATGTTGGTTTGAGTCGGGAGAAAGTGTGGTGTTGGGACCAGATTTGGTTCATCAGACTACGGAGAAGGTAAAGATGATAAGAGAAAAGATGAAAGCGTCGCATAGTCGACAAAAGAGTTACCATGACAAGCGTAGGAAGGCCCTTGAGTTCCAAGAGGGAGATCATGTGTTTCTGAGAGTTACTCCTATGACGGGTGTAGGACGTGCATTGAAGTCTAACAAGGTGACTCCAAAGTTCATTGGTCCATATCAGATATCTGAGAGGGTTGGAACAGTGGCATATAGAGTGGGTTTGCTACCACATCTTTCGAATTTGCATGATGTGTTTCATGTGTCGCAACTTCGGAAGTATGTAGCGGATCCTTCGCATGTTATACCGAGATATGATGTGCAGGTTAGAGACAACCTTACAGTTGAGACCTTACCGTTGAGAATCGAAGACCGTGAGGTGAAAAAGTTTAGAGGCAAGGATATACCTCTAGTGAAGGTTGTTTGGGGTGGAGTAACCGGTGAAAGTTTGACTTGGGAGCTGGAGAGTAAGATGCAGGAGTCGTATCCAGAGTTGTTTGCTTGAGGTAATATTTCGAGGACGAAATTCTCTAAGTTGGGGAGAGTTGTAACACCCTAGTCGTTATTTTATTTATTTTGATTTATTTAGAGTCTTTTATATGATTTTAAATAATATTTGTTGATTATGTGGTGTTTATTATTTTACTATATAGTTTATTTTAATATTAATTAGAATAATGTGAGAATTATTATTATTTTGGAGGTTGGGGAGTTAATTAGGAATTAATAGAATTAAGGGGGAGTCAATGTAATAAAAGAGAGTTATGTAAAGGGGAGTTAGGAAAGAAATAGTCAGAACTTCTTTTACGTGCAAATAGACAAGTTTTGGGAGAAAAGGGAAAACAACCAAGTAGAGCCAAGATAATCCAATTTCTGTGCATTTGTCCTTCTGAATTAAGGTAAGGGTGAGGTTTGCTTCAGTAGTATAGATATTGAATTCTAATTTTGGTTTAACAGGTTTCTGGATGAAAATTGGGAATTTGGGTTAGGTTTTGAATTCTTGGTTTTTGGTGAATTGAGTGTAGATATTGCTATTTTGGTGTTAGAAATAGGTTCTGGTTGCATACAACATTTAAATACATATCTGTAAACTAATTTGGGGAGTGAAATGGAGGAAATTGTGATTTTGGGGAAAAACCTGCATTATGCCTGTACTGACATTCATCGCTCACCCCGCGCGAGTGGCTTGTCTCGCCTCGCGAGTGAGCAATCTTCATAGCCCGCCTCGCGAGCAGAACCACTCGCCATGGCGAGTTAGTGAGTGAGAATCATGATTTTTAAATTGTTGTTATAAGGTGTAATAAGGATAGTTTTGAGTGCCTAAATGATTTTAGAGAGGACTGGGACAATTTTTAGATTAAAAAGATGAATAGGGAGCTTAAAAATGAAGATTTAGTGAGAAAAATGTCAAAACTTCCGAGAGCACCCTTTTTCTGTTCTCCTTGAACTCGCCACGGCGAGTAACCAAATCCTTGAGTTCGCCATAGCGAGTAGATGTACTCGCGAGGCGAGTTGCCCAGTTCAGAAGCTGATTGCTATAAAATTGAATAGAAATGGGAGAACTTGAATGTGTGAGCATGATATGATTAATGGTGTATTTTTCTAGGATTGTTGGATTACTTATGATGATCTGTTGAGGACTGTGATGTATGTTTACATTAATTAAATCATACATGTTGTTTAAATTGCGGAGTTGTAAGTCATATATATATATATATATATATATATATGCATTGTAAGTTGTATGTAGATATACACAAGTGGAGTCCATTGCATAAGCATATAAAGCGGGAGGGCTTCTGCCCTGTAAATTGGTACCACATGCATGTGCATTGTTGCATTGTCGAGGAGTCTTAGCGGTGTTGTCGAGTAGTTGCCTGAGTCATTGTTGTTGCTTGTAAATACCATTGTTGCTGGTGCGTTGATTATGAAATATATATTTATATTGAATAACTATTATTATGTTAGGGTGTTAGATTCAATTGATGAATTTTGATATCTATATTTATTGTTGTGAATCTCACCCCTTCTGCTTGAAAATGTTGCCTTTTCTATGGGTAACTTGCAGGTGATCCTGATTAGTAGGTGGCGGCTCAATGTCTAGGGCTCTGATACGTACGGGATGAGATTTCTTATTTATTTTTCATTCCTTATGTATCAATTTTTGGAACATGCTGATGTAGCCCTTGTATTTGATTGTTGAATTATTTTCATGAGGCTTTTATGCCAGGATATTTAGTGGAGTATTAAACATGGATGTTGATGTTGTTATTTAATGAAAAACATTCCGCTGCAATTTATTGAGGTTAAATTAAATAGTTTTATATTCTATTTAAGAAATTTTGAAAAGTAGTGTGACATGCCCGTTTTGGTGATATACTCTGATGTTTATTTATTATTTAATTGTTTGGGATAACGGGGTGTTACAGCAGAAGCCCTCACCGAATTTTGAATGGTTAAAACATTCTTTAGGGCATAAGCCCTCACCAATTTGAACAACAAGGTGTTCCAGGGCATGAGCCCTCACCGCTTTATGTTTATGCAATGGACTCCACTTGTGTATATCTACATACAACTTAACAATGCATATATATAATATGACTTACAACCCCACAATTTAACAACATGTATGATTTAATTAAATATAAACATACATCATAGTCGTCAACAAGTCATCATAATTAATCCAACAATGCCAGAAAATACACAATCAATCATAATCATGCACATACATCAAGTTCATTCATCATTATTCAATTAAAGAACAAACAACTTCAGTACTGGGCAACTTGCCTCGCGAGCACATCTGCTCGCTATGGCAAGCTCAGGAAAAGGCTTACTCGCCGTGGCGAGTACAAGGCGAACGAAAAAGAGGTACTCTCTAAAATCATCCAGGCACTCAAAACTAACCAAATTACACCTTATAACAACAATCTAAAAATCATGATCTCTCACTCACTAACTCGCCATGGCGAGTGGTTCTGCTCGCGAAGCGAGCCATGAAGTTGCTCACTCGCGAGGCGAGACAGGCTACTCGCCGGGGTGAGCGATGAACATCAGTACGGGCAGAATGCAAGTTTTTCCCCAAAATCCCAATTTCCTCAATTCCACTCCCCAAATCAGTTTACAGATATGAAATGAAATGCTGTATGCACTCATAACCTATTTCTAACACCAAAACAATGATTCCTACACTCAATTCACCCAAAAACCAAAGAATCAAACCTAAACTCAAAATCCCCAATTTCTACCATAAACCTGTTAAACCAAAATCAGAATTAAAAATCTACACTACTGAAGTAAACCTCACCCTTACCTTAAATCAGATGAACAATTTCTACGAATTCTGGTTCTCTTGGCTCTACTTGGCTCTTCTCCCTTTTTCTCCCAAAAACTCTATTTGCACGTGAAAACGTTTCTGACTTCTCTTTTCCTAACTCCCAACACTTACCTCCCCCTTTATTTCATTTAACTCCCTCTTAATTATATTAATTCTAATTAAATCCCCAACCTCCAAAATAATAATAATTTCCACTTACTCTACTTAATATCAAAATAAATCATATAATAAAATAATACACACCATATAATCAACTATAATTATTTAAAATCATAAAAAGACTATAAATAAATCATAAATAAATAAAATAACGACTAGGGCGTTACACTCTGAGCAGCCATCTCATATCTAATTTTTTCTAGAAGTAGAAGCAACAAAAGATGAGGAAGCTAGCATAGCAGCCCACCTAAATATCAGATGCTTGGTAGCAATTCTCACAGACTCATGTTCTTCAATATTAAAAAGAAGGAACTCATAGATTTCCTGAAGATCATTAACAATAGTCTTAGGCTTTGGAGCTTTCATCTGCCTTTGATCTTTACACATGAGGTCCACCAGATCCATATGGTTTTCGGATTCCTTTAAATCTTGTACAACCTTGTCCACTTGAGTTTTGAGGTCGTCCCATCTTGCTGAGTGCTCATCAAAGCTGTAATCTGCCAATCTTTCCTCTAACAAATTATGTACCTTATTATAGACTAGAGTATTGTACTCCTCAAGTTCATGGTTAAAAGAGGGTGGTGGTGAGATTCAGGTTAAAGGTGGAGAAATCGATAGGTTGTGGTTGGAGAGAGGATGTTGAAGCTTCTGAAATAGTTGTCAAAGGTTCAAAGACTAGTTCTGTTACAACATTTGAAACCATTTCAGGTTTAGGTATAGGGATGGCCAGGGGCGTCCCTGAGGGGGTGCAAACAGCTCAAACGAGCTGGGCCTCCCTCAAGGATGGGCCTCAAGAGTGGGGGTTCCTCATGATTGATTTTGGTGTTAGGTTAGGGTTTATAAATAGAATATCGCTCTTTTAAAAAAAAATACGTTTTGATTTTATCACTGGCCTCTTTTCATTCCCCGAGCCGAGCCTCCAAATTCTCAGGGACGGCCCTGGGGATGGCTTCTGATGTACGTTCAGTCATTATTTCAGAGGTTTGATTATTTGTCTTTGAGAACAAATAACCTTCGAGAAGGTAGGGTGCAATAACTCGAGGATGAACAAATAATCACCACCTCTTTTTGTATAGCATAATCGATGAGAATTTGAGTCAAATATCCAATTCACTATTGATGAGATAAAACCGCAAGTGCACGGTCTTACCGAAGTAGTAAAAATAGAGTATCGTTCCGATAGGGAGTTATGAATTCAATTAACTTTAGATAATGATTAGACTGAAGATTTATAAGGTAGAAAGTTTTGGGTTTTTGTATATTTAAAGGAAAATAATAATAAAAGATAAAAGCCTTGAGATTATTGGTTCATCCTAACGACAAGTCCTTCTCAAACCAAACTATTAAACTTATAACTTTATATTAGACCTAATTTCTCTTTTGTTCCTCTAGCAACCAAGCCTATTTCGCTGACTTGATTACTATTAGATTTTGGTCGTAAGTTGCAACCAAGCCTATTTCGCTGACTTGATCACAATTTAGAATCCTTGAAGTTCGAAACTATATGTCTCAAAGATTGTAAAGACTATTTCACTGCCTTAACAATCTTTGTCTAAATTCACTTGTTCGAATATCAAAGCTCCACTTTCGTTTTATGAATTGATATTTGAGATGATGGATAAACAATTATCAAACCCTCCACTTTCGTTTCCACAGTTCGATAATGGTTGATCTATGTTAAAGCGATGAATTTAGATAAGGAATTAGGGTTACATAAGATTAAGGTTTAAAGCTTGGTTTGATTAGGATTATGTCATTAAACTTATCCAACAATCCCAAGACAAGAGAAGTCTACTCACTAATGTTCATCGTAGACAAGGAGAAGAAGAGAGAAAGCATAAAAGTAAATAACAAGAAAGTAAATGAACTTTTACTAGAAAGACAATTGTCACATATTGCATTCCAAGAAAAGATGAATATTTGTGATGGATGGCTACTCTATTTATAGCATACATTTGACTTAAAATCTAAGCAGTTACATTCGGGCTAAAAATAGAGTAGCTTAAAATTTAAGCAAAAGCAGCAAAAGACACTCTGGAGGGTGGCACGGCCGTGCCAATGCTAGCACAGGCCGTGCCAATGCTAGCACGGGCCGTGCCAAGCTTCTGACTTTAGGGGAGACATATTTTGTCTTCCAATCTTTGTATTTTCGTACCGAATCAGCTCCAAATCCCTTTCTTTTGCTCCAAGACTCAATCCATCCAATATTCATTCCTGAAATATAATAGAATGCAATTTGTAGTAAACTATCTTAAAAAGGAAATAATATTAATATAAAATAAACTAAAATCTAATTAAAACTAAACTAAATAATATCTAGAAATAGGTAATAAATGACTCATCAAACTCCCCCACACTTGAATCTTTGCTTGTCCTCAAGCAAAAGGCATAGGATAGATATTATGAGGAACAGGTTCTAACATTAACACTAAAATGACTGAGAAAAATCTTTTCTTCATTTCATATAAGAGAGGTGGGAGAGTTAAGATAGATTTGATGAATTTATACATTTTGGGGGCTTGTAGATGCCTAGGGGCTATCATTTCACATTGGAAGTCCGTGAGGGGGTATCCTTTCCTCCAAGTTTCTATGATCACCCTAAGTAGTGCTACAACTTGTTTACTTTACTTAGGAAGTTCCTCTTTTTAGATGGTTTAATTTAAGCACAATTTGTTTGAGAAGTCATCACCACATTTAGGACGTCAGTGAGAGGGTATCCTTTCCTCCACGTGCTGGTGATATCCTTCTGCCCCATTTCGGTTTACACATTTCATCACATTAGGATTATTCCCACACAAACTTATACTAGTTTTACTCTGAAGATTTTTAAGGGTCCAGGTTACCATTAAAGCTAGAACGTGTTCCTTAAAATACCTATTCATACACTTACTCAAGGATTGCAACTAGGTGTTTTTCTCATTGGAGAATTTTCACAATAAAACTTGATGTGGGTATAGCAAGAACACTTACAACACAAGAAATCACTTTCATGTACAAGAAACGACCATTGAAGAGACAACAAAAAATTTATGTCATAATAAAACATTAAAAACAAGCTTCTTATTCATGCCTTTTACAATAAAACAAAACAAAAGAATAAAGTTCAAGGGAGTTTGGAAACACTACGACTAAAGACACTTTATTAGGCTCCCCCCACACTTAGGAGAAGCATTGTCCTCAATGATTTAAAAGAAGAAGAAGAAAAAGAAGAAGAAGAAGAAGAAGAAGAAGATGATGATGAAGAAAGAAGAGAAGTAGAGAAGAGTAGAAGAAGAGGAGAGCTCACAATTTTATTGTAGTCCATAAGGTGGACCTTGGAGGTGAAGGTGTTGCATCATGTATCGGAACATTGGATTGTTTGATTCATTCATTTGATTGCCCCTTAGGACATCGTTTCTTAGCCCGATCATTTCAACACCTTGTCTTTGTTGCTCGGTGCATGTTCTTTGAACTTTGGTTTGCATCCATGCCCACCGTTCATCATTATAGTTTCCACCGGCTTTTTGTTCATGGTGTTGTGCACCTACCTCCTCTTCATCACCACCATCATCATCACCATCATCTTGTACCTGTGGGTTAGTACCAACATAAAGCAAATTTTCCACCACCTCCAGATTAGTAATGTCCGAATTAGGTAGAATAATCAAACAATTAGCTCTAATGATTCTCCATTCATATTGGTAATTGTGAGTAGGGTCATGGGTTTTAAGGAATGACAAAGTAGTGAGAGTATAAAAGTTTAGATAATAGTTCTCATCTATCCTCTTGATCCCTTGATTCACACTCACCCCAAACTTAGCAATAAAAGTGATGATTCCATCTACCATTATATTACCCTTATCATCCGGTTTTCTTTCTATCAATTAAAACAAGATAATCAAGCAAGTAATAGCAAATGTTAACGTGGTGGTTATAAAGCATGTCTCATAAATAGCTCATCTCCTCATCAGTCCCTACCTCTTTCCTAGTCTATCCATATCATTATTATCAGTGTATCGACAAGCATAAATAAATTGAGAGATAAGAGCTTTAGACCTACTCCTTTGCTTGTCATCTTTAAAATTGATGCCATGGTTCTTGAATGTTGCTTTCTCTTTCTTTGCACCACTTCTAGAGCTTTCAATCTCCTTGCCTTTTTGATGCCATTGACCTAGCTAACTTGGTTTGGGTTTTAGGGAAGGTTAGGGTTTGGTAAGGTTTTGGTTTGGAAAGGTTGGTTTAGTGATGGGTTGGGGTTTAAGTGAGGTTGATGAGTTTAATGATGGAGATTGGTGAAGATTTTTTTTTGATTTTTGGGTTAGGGTTAAATGGTGTAGAATTTGGTGTTTGAATGGATGAATGTTGGTTTTGATTGGTGGTAAATGTTTGGAATGATGAATGAAGATAGATATGGAGGTTTAAATGTTGATGTTATGGAGGTTTAGAGAGGGAAGTTGAAGGATGAGGGAAGTTTGTGTTTGAGAATGAAGGAAGAAGAAGAAAAGTGAAAAAAAATGGTAAAAGAGGGTCTGCGACCATGGCACGGCCGTGCCAGTACAGGCACGGGCCGTGCCAACTCTCTGGAAGTTGGTGAAGTATGGCTAGGTTACAGGCACGGCCGTGCCATCATTGGCACTGGCCGTGCCAAGCTTCTGGACATGCAAGGCTCAATTTTCTTCATTTTTCGCATCATATTTGGAAAAATACCTACAAAACAAATTAAAACAACACAAAACAAACAAAATAAAAGCAATTAAACCCGTGGGTTGCCTCCCACGAAGCGCTCGTTTAAAGTCATTAGCTTGACAATCAAGAGGTTTCTCTACCCTATACCCAATCTTTCCCAAAGGGATAGTGGCATCAATTTGAGATTCTCTCCCAATTCACACATAGCTTTCTCAATGGTTTCACTCTCAATCACACAAGGGGTGGAAAAACTCTCAATCACTATGAGGTTAGGCTTAGCAAGCCTTTGTGGGACATGGATTTGGAGTTTCTAAGGTGGTGAAACGATTGGCTTATCACTCTCTCCTATGACTTTCTCACCTTGTTGCTTTTCACTCTCTATCTCACCCTCAATTGTCTTAGTTTTCATAATGGGGTCCTCTAACTGCTTACCGTCCCTAAGTTGAATAGCATTTATAAGGCCTTTGGGGTTGGCTTCAGTTTGACTTTGAAAGACATTGGGGGTTTGAGAGGAAGTAGCTACTTTTTGGGCTACTTGAGAGATTTGAGTTTCTAGCATTCTAGTGTGAGTAGCAATGGAGTCCACTTTAGATGTAAGCTTGACAAGAGAGTCATTCAAAAATCCAGTTTGATTTTTAAGTTCTTGAAATAGCTTGGATTGCTCCATAGCATTTTTTTCTAGCAAAATTTCCAAGCTGGATTTCTGAGGGACTCTGTCGTTGTTTACATAAACGGGTGGTGTTGTTTGTTGTCCAAAGGTATAAAATTTTTGCTCGGGACTTTTAGCAACACTACCTAGTTGGCATTCAACACCAATATGGTCAAGTATTCCACAAAATTCACAAGGTGGTGAAACAAGAGCAGGTGTGACGACACTTACAGTTAATTTATCAAATTTTTGAAGAAGTGTGTCCACCTTAGCAGATAGATGATCAAGGGTAGAAACCTGGCACATACCTGCCTCTTTTTTAGAGGGTGAAGGAGTACCTTCAGTGATAACTCTCTCACTTGTCCACTGATAGTGGTTGTGTGCCATGTTCTCGATCAAATCATAGGCTCCTGTGTAAGTCTTATTCATCAAAGCTCCACCTGCAGCTGCATCAACATTCATTTTTGTGGAAAACAAAAGACCATTATAAAAAGTGTGGATAATAAGCCAATTCGCAAAACCATGATAGGGGCAAAGCCTAAGCATTTCTTTGAAACGCTCCCACGCATTGTAAAGAGATTCACCATCTTTTTGAGTGAATTGTGTGATTTGACTCCTTAATTGAGCAGTTTTACTATGGGGAAAGAATTGGGAAAGGAATGCCTTCCTCATTTGGTCCCATGAAATTATAGAACCAATTTTTAATGAATGAAACCAAGCACTAGCTCTATCCCTCAAAGAGAAAGGAAAGAGGTGCAGCCTTACGGCCTCTTGGTTTGCCTTCAAAGTTCCACTGAGTCTTAAAAAAATTGAAACATGAAGATTCGGATCCTCAGTGGGTGATCCGAAAAATTGATTTTGCTGCACTTGGTAAATAAGCGCAGGCTTTATTTCAAAATTATTACCCTCAACCGTTGGGTACACAATAGCATCGTACGGCTCATCTGAAGATGTGATTGCATACTCTTTGAGAGCACGTTTCTCAGCCATATCGTTATTATTGTGTGTTTTTCATCTTAGAATAAGAACCCAAGAAGTTAACGATAAAAATAAAGAAATAAAAAGTAAAAATATTTTTTTTTTTCAATCTAATCGTTAAAAAAAAAAATTAATCAAATTGCAATAACTCCCCGGTAGCGGCGCCAAAAACTTGATGGGATAAAACCGCAAGTGCACGGTCGTACCGAAGTAGTAAAATAAGAGTATCGTTCCGACAGGGAGTTATGAATTCAATTAACTTTTAATGATGATTAGATGAAAGAATTTTAGATAAAAGTTTGGATTTTTAATTACAAGAAAATAAAAGAAAAGATAAAAGCCTTGGGATTATTGGTTCATCTAATTGACAAGTTCTTCACAAACCAAACTATTAAACTTATAACCTTATGTTAGACCTAACTTCTAAAGACAGTTTCTCTTTTGTTCATCTAGCAACCAAACCTATTTCGCTGACTTGATTACTATTAGATTTTGGTCCTAAGTTGCAACCAAGCCTATTTCGCTAACTTGATCACAATTTAGAATCCTTGAAGTTCGAAACTATATGTCTCAAAGATTGTAAAGACTATATCGCTGCATTTACAATCTTTGTCTAAATTCACTTGTTCGAATATCAAAACTCCACTTTCGTTTTATGAATTGATATTTGAGATGATGGACGAACAAGTATCAAACCCTCCACTTTCGTTTCCACAGTTTGATAATGGTTAATCCATGTTAAAGCGGTGAATTTAGATTAGAGATTAGGGTTACATAAGATTAAGGTTTAAAGCTTGGTTTGATTAGGATTATGTCATTAGACTTATCCAACAATCCCAAGACAAGAGAAGTCTACTCACTAATGTTCATCGTAGACAAGGAGAAGAAGAGAGAAAGCATAAAAGTAAATAACAAGAAAGTAAATGAACTTTTATTAGAAAGACAATTGTCACATATTGCATTCCAAGAAAAGATGAATATTTGTGATGGATGGCTACTCTATTTATAGCATACATTTGACTTAAAATCTAAGCAGTTACATTCGGGCTAAAAATAGAGTAGCTTAAAATCTAAGCAAAAGCAGCAAAAGACACTCTAGAGGGTGGCACGGCCGTGCCAAGCTTCTGACTTTAGGGGAGACATATTTTGTCTTCCAATCTTTTTATTTTCGTACCGAATCAGCTCCAAGTCCCTTTGTTTTGCTCCAAGACTCAATCCATCCAATATTCATTCCTGAAATATAATAGAATGCAATTTGTAGTAAACTATCTTAAAAAGGAAATAATATTAATATAAAATAAACTAAAATCTAATTAAAACTAAACTAAATATATCTAGAAATAGGTAATAAATGACTCATCAACTATTCTATTATAATTCTTTCTATATCGAGTAAATGTTATTTTTGCTTGAATTTGTGACCGTTCTTTATGGACTATCAACACGGTCGTTCCTATGAAATAGGAGGCTCGATTCTTATTATCAAATGAACAAAAGTGAATGTTTTCTCATTAGATTGAAGGTTCAATACAAGCAGCTATATATAGTAGTTATAAAGAAGGAATAACTAACTAAAACTGTTACAAAGAAGAAGTACAGAAAAAGATTAAAATGCCCTTTAAGTGGCTTTCTTGTGCTGCAAGCTATCTATGGAATGTTGTGTATTTCCTATATTTTCTTCTATGTTCAATATCCCCCCACAAGTTGGAGGGTGGTATATATCTAACATCCCCAACTTGGATAGAAGTAAATTGAATGGTTGAGGAAGCAATGATTTTGTAAAAAAATCTGCTACTTGATCTTTAGAAGAAATAGGAAGAAGTTTGAACAAGACAGTCTATAGTTTCTCCCTGACTATGTGGCAGTCTATTTCAAGGTGTTTGGTGCGTTCATGAAAGACAGGGTTAGCATCAATGTAGATAGCACTCTGGTTATCACGATATAGAACAAGTGGCTTGATGCAAGGAACACTCAAATCTTTGATGAGGTAGAGAAGCCATTGCAATTCACAAGTGCCAGATGCAAGAGCTCTGTATTCATCTTCAGATGAAGCTCTGGAAACTGTAAGTTGCTTCTTGGTTCTCCATTAAATGAGGGAGTCACCAAGAAAGAAACATTGTCCAGAAATTGACCTTCTAGTATCTTTGCATCCTGCCCAGTCAGCATCGGTATACTATTTAATTTGAAGTGAAGAATGTCTGGGAAAGAACAAACCTCTACCAGGACAACTCTTAAGATATCTCAGAACTCTCAAAACTGCAGTATGATGAGTGTGAGTAGGGTTGCTGAGAAATTAACTAAGTTGTTGAGTGATGTAAGTGATGTCAGGTCTAGTTGTGTTGAGGTAAAGTAATCTACCAATCAACCTTTTATATGCTGGTATATTAGAAAAAGGGAGAGCTGAATCATTGTGAAGTTTGATAGAAGGATCAGAAGGAGTGGAAACTGGTTTAGAACCAATTAAACCTGAATCATTCAACAAATCAAGACAATACTTTCTTTGACATAAAGATATGCTAGATTTGGAATGTGCAACTTCAAGGCCTAGAAAATATTTCAGCTGTCCCAAATCCTTGATTTTAAAAGCATCATGAAGTACAGTTTTAATAAAAGTGAATTCAGAAAGACTGTTACCAGCTAATATAACATCATCAACATAAACAAGGAGAACTATGAAGGATGAAGAGATACTTTTGATGAACATAGAAGCATCAGATGTGGAGTGTTTGTAGCCATGATGTAAAAGAATGGTGGTAGGCTTCTCATACTACTGTCTATTGACATGTTTAAGACCATATAAAGACTTAGTGAACTTGCAAACTTGATTAGGTTTGGAATGTGGAACACCTGGAGGAAGGGTCATATTGTAACACTCCTATTTCTATTAAATCAATTAAACATGTAAATAATACATTTGTTCAAGAAATAGAGGCTACGCCATCATTCAAAATTCAAAACCAAAGATTCAAAAACTCATGCATATATAATCTCAACAGTCGCAGCGGAATATAAACCAGAGTAATACAAATATACATGTCATGAATCAATAATTACATCAACATAGATGCATCTCAAAATTCCAACACTGGTAATCTCCAAACATAACAAAGTCTAAGCAAAAGATAATCTAGACTGACACACCGAAGCCTAGATCAGAGCCGACTAAACACTAAACACCGATATCGGAGAAAGCTCCCGATATCCACCAAGCACAAAACTCACCAAGCACTACTCCTGCAAACGTCTACCCATCCATACAGACAGGTAGGCAGTTACATCCACTTGGGGTAAGTATTACATCATCATAATCAAAATAATAGTTAACATGAATAATTCAATATAAACATCATGCATTTGATCAATAATGATATTCTCATATATATATATATATATATACATCAAAACCCCAATAACTCACATCAATAATCACCAATCACATGTGTCATGAACAAATATCAATTTCCAATTATTCACACACAATCACCAAACACATATATCAATAAGACTCATGTCATGATATGCACCTATCGACACATATATGCATGTGGTACCAAATCACCTCAAGGTCGTCACCCATATCAAGACCACCAAGGGTCTCTGCAAAGCCTGAAGCCCAAAATCTAGATCACTAAGGATCTCTGCAAGACCGAAGTCCACAACTAGATCATAGATGGTCTCTGCTAGGCCTGAGCCCAATTATGAATAAAACATCATATAAAATCTCAACCCGACTATAATGCATGGACATGTACAAGGACTCAATAATGCGACAACAATCCACAATTTTCACCTCAATATATAGGACAACACACAACTATATTGATTATCTCCATTTCATTTACATTATCAAGAAAACATGCCCATACACAATTAAATCATAGCATTCATCATCACCACATTAACATGATTATCAATAATCAACAATGTCATTCAACATCAACTATCACATATAGTTTCACCATTCAAGCATTCTTTACATTCTAAGTAAGATAGCATACACATCTCATGATACACATCATATTCAAAACAATCATTCATTCATACAACTTCACTTAGTTATATAAACATAGTCACCACAATTCTTAAGACAATTGATTCAAGAAACATTTCCGACCAAAAACCATATCAAGTGGCCACCGGCCAACATTGACAAACTCCGAGACAAAACGGCATAGACAAGTTGAAAACCTTCAAACAATCTTAATCGACAATGTATTCATGAAGTTAAGTCGCCTCCGGATCATTAAACATTAACCCAAGCACAACTTAAGTTCGTATGAAAAATCCAATTTCACAACCTTTCACATTCTACATGATTAAGATGTTTGACGACTCTTACAAGTTTTACCTAAGTCTATATGAGTTGTAGGTTCAACTAATATGTTCCAATGTTTGCAAAAGTTTGTTTCCGACAAAAGGCCAAGTTCCAAAATTTCCCAAGTTAAGACTCAAATGAAGAATTTCAAGTTTAGGCAAGCTAATCATTGTTCCAGTAGGTTTTAGGGGATTGACAGTAGTTAAACATGTTTAAAGAATCATTTTACAAAGCTCGGATTGGCCCCCAAAGACCCGGAACAAAAATAAAGTGGCTGAAAACTGGACCTGTTCGCTTAAGCGACCACCTGGTTCGCTTAAGCGAACGAGTTACAGTAGCAAACCTACTTGCACGCTTTCTGGTTCGCTGACTGGTCGCTCGCCAGTTCGCTTAAGTGACCACATGTTCGCTTAAGCGAACGAGTTCCAGTAGCAACCAGAAATCTTCGCTTACCAGCACGCTAACTGGTCGCTTAAGCGACCCAACCCAGAAAAATCAGTATGACTGTTCGCTTACAGGCGGCTTAAGCGAACCTCTAAGCGAACATTCACAGTTTTGCATAAAATGTTACGGGTTTGGACCCCTTTTCACCCAAAATCCCCAATTTTGATCCTTGATCGTCCAAATGTGTTTCCAGAACATGTTTATAGGTCAATATGACTAGAAAGACTCACAAAGACTCAATCAAACTTGAAAACACTTGACAATTGGACTAATTCACCATTTTCACCAAAACACCAACAACATCTCATTTCTCAACAACAATCCAAGAATTATGCAAACCCTAGCCATGAATTATCATCAACAACATGACTAAACAACAACAACAACAATTGATGATGAAATTTATCACAATTCATCAACAACAATGCATAATTCACCAATTGAGCATATTTTCACACATACCCATTTTCATACACTTTGAACAAGTAATTCAACTAACACAATTCAATTATTCATAACTTCGTACATCTAAACATGTCATCATAATTAGAGTACGGATTTCATCATTTATGAACAATTAATCAATTCATCCAATTAAGCACTTTTCATACAAATAATTGAAATTACAAAAGTGATTATGATGAATTATAACCCCCTTACCTTAGTAGATTAATCTCCCTAGCTTAGGCTTCAATTTTTCTCCTAGCTCTCTATCACCCTTGATTCTTCAAGTCCTATTCTCTCTAACCCTTTTCTCCTCTTGCTCCCACTTTCTCTCTCTATTCACTCTGAAAAATATCTTATGAAGGAAAGCGTGAGGAAATTCTCATAAGAGTAGGTTTTTATACTAAGTCCCCTTATTGGGCCTAACCCTCCACTTAATGTACTTAACCCATTTCTATTCAAACCAAAAATGTTTCTACACTCTAACCGGTAATTCACTAATAACGGTCATGTAATGGTAAAATGTCACTAACGGTCACTAAACGGTAAAATCTTAATTTTACTCTAGTAACTTAGTAAAACAACGGTTCTCACTAATCACTAAAAACAATTCTCACCAACAATTATAATTTTACCCGTCCTCACAAAATGACCAAAATACCCTTCTAACACGGAAACCCATGAAAATGCACCCAATGAAGAATAATCACACACAAACACATAAAACACATAATAAAAGTAATTAAAATAAATCTAGCTAAAAAAAAACCGGGCTATTACACATATAAACATCTTCCTGAAGCTCACCATGTAGAAAAGCATTATTTACATCAAGTTGATGTAGGTGCCAATGATTTATAGATGCCAAAGCAATGATAAACCTGACAATTGTGAGCTTGGCTACAGGGGAGTATGTATCAAAGTAATCCAAACCCTCAATTTGATTATAACCTTTGGCCACTAATCTTGCTTTATATCTCTCTATGGATCCATCAGCATTGTGTTTTACTTTGAAAATCCATCTGCACCCAATAGGCTTGGCTGTTGGAGGTAAATCAACTATTTGCCAAGTACCAGTTTGATGAAGAGCAGTCAGTTCATCTTGCATAGCTTGCTTCCAACAATCATGTTTAACAGCCTCAACATAGGTTTTAGGTTCAATATGGGTAGTAATAGACAAAGCAAACAAAGAATGAGAGTTAGATAAATGTGAATAAGAATGAAAAGCAGATAAAGGATATTTACTGGTTAAGTGGTTAGTTTGTTTAGTATGTGCAGATGAACAAATGAAATCCTACAAGTAAGCAGGTGTTTGTTTAGTTCTAGAAGAAATTATAAGAGGTGGAGTGACAGGAGTGGGAGGGTTAATAGGTGCAGGAGGTGGTGAAGGTTGAGGGATATGTGATGCAGGAGTATCAATAAAAGTTTATGCATGTGGAGAAGATGTGAAATATTGCCAATTTGATGTTGGATGAGGTGTAGATGAAATGTAAGGTAAAACTGACTCATGGAAGGTAACATTTCTAGATATGAAAATTTCTTTGGTGTCAATGTCATAGAGAACAAAGCCTTTATAACCTGACTTGTAACCCAAGAAAACAAACTTTCTAGCTCGAGTGCAGTTTAGTCCTATGAGCTTGAAGAGTAGAAGCATAACATAAACAACCAAAAACTTTGAATGAATTTATATCAGATAAAATATTGTACAAGACATGATAAGGAGATTGGTTTTGAAGAATAGGAGTAGGGACTCTATTAATGAGGAAAACAACATGAAAAACAACATAGGACCAAAAGAAATGAGGAAGTTTAGATTGAAAAAGGAGAGCCCTAGCAACATTTAAGATATGTTGATGCTTCCTTTCAACTATACCATTTTGTTCAGGAGTCTCAACACAAGACCTTTGATGAAGAATACCATGAGAGGCATAAAAATCAGATAACAAAAATTCTGGGCCATTATCAGATCTTATGATTTTAGGAGTGACATTGTGTTGAGTTTGAATAAGATGAATGAAATTTTTGATATGGGATGGAACTTCAGATTTATTTTTGAGTAAAATGGTCCATAAAAATATACTATAATCATCAATAATAGTGAGGAAATATCTATGACCATGTATGGAAACTTTAGCAATAGGCCCTCAAATATCAAAGTGAAGTAATTCAAAATTAGATGATGCAATAGAGGTGCTGGAAGAATAAGGTAATTTTCTGTGTCTGGCAAAATGATAGATATCACATATGGATTTATTATCAATGGTAATAGCAGGATACAAATGATGAATCTGAGACATTCTTTGATTGGACAAATGTCCCAATCTAAAGAGTGCCAAAGAGCATTGGAAGGTATATGAATATTATCATTGCAAGAAACTGAATTACATGACTGAAATTGAACTTTATTACAAGGAAATTTATTAAGGAAAACAAATGATTGACTAAAGGTTGAAGGAGTGGGAATTCTCAATCTATAGAGACCATCATAGAGATCACCCAAACCAATCATCTTTTGTGATTTCACATCCTGTATGATACATTGATCATTCACCAAATTGAACTTGTAAGTCATGAGTTTGCAAATTTTAGAAACAGAAAGGAGATTGACTTGAAAACGAGGTGAGTATAAGACATTAGTGATATGAAAATTGGGTGACAAGCTAACAGTTCCAGCATGATGAACTAAAACAGATGTGCCATTAGGTAAAGTAACAGGAACATGCTTAATTTTGTAAAAGGAATGAAGAAAATGCATAGATGAACAAATGTGTTCATTTGCACCTGAATCAATGAGCCAATAAGGTGATTTAGCATGCAAGGAACATGTATAAATAGTGTTTATACATGCAGAACTAGTCATGGTGGATGGTGTGGAGATGATATGATTGGTGGTTGCTGAAGGGGTGAGAGATGCTGAGGAAACCAAAGATGATTGTTGGAGCAAGGAGACAAGATAAGCATACTGGTCTTTAGTCAAACTAGTTTGAGAAATAGTTGAAGAACCTGCATTAATTGGAGTTTTGGGGGTTTTATTAGAATTAATAGAAATTAAGTGGGAGTTAATTAAAAATTAAAGGGGAGTTAAGTGTAAGAGTTAGGAAGAGAGAGAAGTCAGAAAACTGTTTCACGTACAAACAGAGCTTTTGGGAGAAAAAGGGAGAAGAGCCAAGTGAAGGACCAGAAAGATTGTAGAACGTTGTTCGTCTGAATTTAAGGTAAGGGTGAGGTTTACTTTCAATGGTATAGATTGAATTTCTAATTTTGATTCTAACAAGAGGGTTTTGGTGAATTGGGGAAAATAGGTTTTGATTATTGATTCTTGAATTGAAAATGTATAGAAACCATAATAATACTGCAAACAGTTTTGGGGATTGGATTGGGGAAAATTGGGATTTTTGGTGAAAAACTGCAGAATTCACGACTCGCCCTGGCGAAGCCAATTTCGCCATTCCTTCACCATTGGTTCACCCTGGCAAAAGTGCCCAGTAAATTTCCCGAGAGCACTGCCTTAGTTCACCATTGCCTCGCCACTGGTTCGCCCTGCCGAAAAGCCTTTTTGTTGAATTTCGCCAGGCGAGATTAGTAGTTCGCCTGGCGAAAGTGCCCAGAACTGAACCATATTTTTTGGTTTTGTATACCTAGTCGTACGCATTGTTTGGTTGATTCTTTTGGATGTACTAATGATTATATATGATTATATTATTTACCAAGAGGATGTTGATTGTTGAATTGTGTATAATTACACTTAAATAAATTATACAAATTGTTGGATTTCATTGTCGAAGGTTGTTGTGTCATAGTTGACCATGGTGATGATAAGTTATATTCATATATGGATTGTTGTGTAGCATGATGTTGTCGTTGAGTTGTATGTAGATATACACAAATGTTGAGTCCATTGCATAAACATAAAGTGGTGAGGGCTCATGCCCTAGAACGCCTTGTCGTTCAAAGCGGTGAGGGCTCATGCCCTAGAACGTCCTGTCGTTCAAATGGTGAGGGCTTATGCCCTGTGAATGCTTTAACCATTCAAACTCGGTGAGGGCTCATGCCTTGGAATGCCTTTTCATTCAAACGCGTAAAATGGTACCACATGCATGTGCATTGTCGCATTCTGTTGAGGAGTCCTAGTGGTATTGTCATGTCATTGCATGAGTCATTGTTGATGATTGAGTAGTTCCTGATATTGATTGAAGTTGAATGTAACACCCCGTTCCCAAAATCAATAGATATTGCATCGGAGTAATAACCCAAACGGGCATGTCACACTACATTTTCACAAATTTCTTAAATAGAATATAAAACAATTTAATAAACAACCAACTTTAATCATTTCTTCAAAACTTTGCAGCGGAATATTTTCAACTTTACATAACAACAACATCCAACATAATTAATCTCCAATAAATAATTCTTGGCATAAAAGCCTCATCAAAGAAATTCAAACAACAATAGGGCTACATCATCATGTTCCAAAATTTGATACATAGGAATGAAAATAAGCAATAAAATCCCATCATGTACGTATCAGAGCCCTAGACTCTTGAGCCACCACCTACTACTCAAGATCACCTGCAAGTTACCCATAGGAAGGGCAACATTTTCAAGGAGAAGGGGTAAGATTCACAACAATAAATATAGATAATAAATTCATCAATTGAATCTAACACCCTATCATAATAATAATTCTTCAATATATAAAAATATCCTCATTATCATCATCAACAACAAATGGTAATTAAAAACCAACAACATCGACTCATGCAACACTCAACAACTCCACTAAGATTCCTCTACAATGCTCATGCATGTGGTACCATATTTAGGGCCGGAGCCCTCACCGCTAATTGAATGGTTAAAGCATTCATTTCAGGACATAAGTCCTCACCGCTAAACACCGCTTTCAACAACAAAATGTTCCACCGCTTTGAACGACAAGGCGTTCCAGGGAAAGAGCCCTCCCGCTTCATATGCTTTTGCAACTGACCCACTAGTGTATATCTACATACAACTTAACAATGCATATGTTTTCATATGGCTTACAACTCCGCAATTCAAACAACATGTATGATTTAATAAATATAACATATATTACAGTCATCAACAAATCAACATAAGTAATCCACCAATCCAGAACATACACAATTAATTACAATTATGCTCATACATCAATTTCATTCAACATCATTCAACTAAACAACAAACAGTTTTGAAACTGGGTAACTCGACTCGCGAGTACTTCTACTCGCTATGGCGAGCTCACGAAAAAGGGTCACTCGCTATGGCGAGTTCAAGGCAAACAGAAAAAGGCTGGTCTTGGGAGTTTTGACACTTTTCTCACTAAATCTTCATTTTTAAGTTCCCTATTCAACTTTTTAATCTGAAAATTGTCCCAGACCTCTCTAAAATCATCTAGGCACTTAAAACTATCCATATTACACCTTATAACAACAATATGAAAATCCAGGTTTTCTCACAGGTACTCGCCACGGCGACTTGTCTTGCTCGCGAGGCGAGCTATGAAGTTGCTCACTCGCTAAGGCGAGCACAGGCTACTCACGAGACGAGCGATGAACTTCTGTACGGGCAGCATGCATGTTTTTCCCAAAAATCCAAATTTTCTCAATTTCACTCCCCAAATCAGTTTACAGATATGAATGAAATGTTGTATGCACTCAGAACCTATTCCTAATATCAGAACAACAATTCCTACACTCAATTCACTCAAAAACCTAGAATTCAACATAAACCCCAAAATTCCCAATTCTCACATAAACCTGTTAAAATCAAAATCAGAATTTATCAACTACACTATTGAAGTAAACCTCACCCTTACCTTAGTTTTGCAGAAAGAAATGCACAACAATTGATTCTCTTGGCTCTACTTGCTCTTCTCTCCCTTTTCTCCCAAAAGTTTGGTTTCACGTAAAAGCAGTTCTGACCATTCTTTTCCTAACTCCCCAATATTAACTCCCCCTTAATTTCATTTACTCCCCCTTAATTCTATTAATTATAGCATAACCCCCAAAACTCCAATTAATATAAATTTCCCACTTATTCTAATTATTATTAAAATAAACTATATAATAAAATAATACACACCACATAAATCACAAATATTATTTAAATTCACATAAAAGACTCTAAATAAATCCAAAATAAATAAAATAACGACTAGGGCGTTACATTGTATATGTTGATAATGATGTGATCATGAAATATATAAATATATTGAAGTATTGATGATATTTATGGTGTTAGATTCAATTGATGAATTTTTATCTATTATTATTGTTTGTGAATCTCACCTCTTCTGCTTGGAAATGTTGCCCTTCCTATGGGTAACTTACAGGTGATGAAGAATAGTAGAGTGTTCGCTTAAGTGTCTAGGGCTCTGATACGTAACGGGATGGGAAATAGTTGTTTATTTTCATTCCTTATGTATCAAATTTTGGAACATGATGTGGAGCCTTTTTATTGTTGTTTGAAACAATTATTGATGAATATTTACGTTGAGGCCTTTGTGCCAGAATTATTATTGGAGAATTCATCGTTGATGTTGATGTTATTTATTGAAAAATATTCCGCTGCAAAGTATTGATATTTTATCAAGGTTGTTTTATTAAATAGTATTTATTCTATTTAGAGATTTTGAAAAGCAGTGTGACATGCCCGTTTATTTGTGGAACTCTGATTATTTTAATTGTTATTTAATTGATTGGGATAACAGGGGTGTTACAATTGGTATCATAGCAGGTTGGTCCGTCCGGCCAAGTAGTAGAGTCGTGTTGAGCCACGTAGGATAGAGTGTCAACTCTAAGTTGTCTTTTGTTGTTCTGATTGTTGTTTCTTATGTAGAATTTTTGAGATGGCTGGGAGAAATGATGATGCTCTTGCTGCTGCACTTGAGGTTGTAGCTCAAGCTGTACAACAACAACCGAATGCTGGTGCTGGTAATGATGGTGTGAGGATGCCGGAAACCTTTCTGAGAAACCATCCACCAACATTCAAAGGGAGGTATGACCCTGATGGAGCTCAGAAGTGGCTCAAAGAGGTTGAGAGCATTTTCAGAGTCATGCAATGCAGTGAGGTTCAAAAGGTGCGGTTTGGTACGCACATGCTGGCTGAAGAAGCTAATGACTGGTGGGTGAGTCTGTTACCCATTCTAGAACAGGATGATGCTGCTATGACCTGGGCTGTGTTCAGGAGAGAGTTTCTGAACAGGTACGTCCCGGAGGATGTCCGAGGTCAGAAAGAGATTGAGTTTCTGGAATTGAAACAAGGGGATATGTCTGTGACGGAGTATGCAGCTGAGTTCTCCAAATCATCAAGTTTGAAAATGGTCTGAGAGCTGATATCAAGCGGGCCATTGGTTATCAAAAGATAATAAATTTTTCTGATTTGGTAAGCAGTTGTAGGATATATGAAGAGGATACCAAAGCTCATTACAAGGTGATGAGTGAGCGCAGTGGCAAGGGATAGCAGAGTCGTCCGAAGCCGTATAGTGCCCCTGCGGACAAGGGTAAACAGAGGATGATTGATGAGAGGAGGCCTAAGAGGAGAGATGCTCCTACTGAGATTGTTTGTTTCAAGTGTGGCGAAAAAAGCCACAAGAGTAATGTATGTGACCGTGATGAGAAGAAGTATTTCAGATGTGGACAGAAATGACACACATTAGCTGATTGCAAGAGTGGGGATGTTGTTTGCTATAATTGTGATGAAGAGGGGCATATTAGCTCACAGTGCAAGAAGCCTAAGAAGGTTCGGACAGGTGGCAAGGTATTTGCATTGACTAGTACGCAGACTGTGAATAAGGACCGACTTATCAGAGGTACTTGTTTCTTTAATAGTACTCCTTTAATTGCTATTATAGATACTGGTGCTACTCATTGTTTCATTGTTGTTGATTGTGCATATAAGTTGGGTTTGGTTATATCTGATATGAATGGAGAAATGGTTGTTGAAACTCCAGCTAAGGGTTCAGTAACTACTTCTCTTGTTTGTTTGAGTTGTCCATTGTCTATGTTTGGTAGAGACTTTGAAGTCGATCTAGTATGTTTGTCGTTGACGAATATGGATGTAATCTTTGGGATAAACTGGTTAGAGTATAACCGTGTTCATATTAATTGTTTTAGTAAGACGATACATTTTTCGTCTGCTGAGGAAGAGAGTGAAGCTGAGTTCTTGACTACTAAACAGTTGAAGCAGTTAGAACGTGATGGAATCTTAATGTTTTCCTTAATGGCATACTTGTCGTTGGAGAATCAAGTTGTGATTGATAGATTGCCAGTTGTGAATGAATTTCCAGAAGTTTTTCCTGATGAGATTCCTGATGTGCCACCAGAGAGGGAGGTTGAATTTTCAATTGATCTTGTTCCCGGAACGAAGCCGGTGTCGATGGCACCTTACTGTATGTCGGCGTCCGAGTTAGCTGAATTGAAGAAACAGTTGGAGGACTTGCTTGATAAGAAATTTGTAAGACCAAGTGTTTCACCTTGGGGAGCACCGGTATTGCTGGTTAAGAAGAATGATGGTAGCATGAGGTTATGTATAGATTACCGTCAGCTGAATAAAGTGACGATAAAGAATAGGTATCCACTTCTGAGGATTGATGATTTAATGGATCAGTTAGTGGGTGCACGTGTGTTCAGTAAAATTGATTTGAGGTCAGGTTACCATCAGATTAAGGTGAAGGATGAGGATATGCAGAAGACGGCCTTTAGGACACGATATGGTCATTATGAATAAAAGGTGATGCCTTTCGGTGTTACTAATTCGCCTGGTGTAACGCCCACTTTTATTTAATTAATTATTTAATTGAGTCTACACGAGTTATATTATATTTATATAATATATGTGTGATTTACGATGATTTGAGATGATTTATGTGATATGATGATTTTTATGAGGAGATGAGACTTATTTTGTTGTTTAATAAAATAAGATTTGAAAACAAAATAAAATATTTAGTTAGGGGCTGTTTTGAGATTTTAGAGAGTTTTGGGGGAGAAAGAGAGATAAGATAAGATATTAGGAGGAGATATAAAAAGGAAAGACCTAGGTTTTTAGAAACACTTTGTACGTACGACTGTTTTTGGAGAAAAGGGAGAAAAAGCCAAGAGAAGAGCAAGAGAGACCTAGGGCTGCGATTTTCATCTATAAGGTAAGGGTGAGACTAACTCTGCAATTTTATTAATCATGTAATCCATCTTGTTGTATTTAGCAAGAAATAGGATTGAATTGGAGAAGTCGAGAATTAGGTCAAATTGTTAGAATTGATGATTAAACGGTGAAAGTTGGTTAGATTGATGTAGAAACTGTCCTTTGACCTTAGAATATGATTAGGATGAATTCTGGAATTGAAATTAGGCTTAAAACCATGTGAGATGATGGATTTTCGTAAAAACTGCACTTCTGCCCGAGCCTATATTCATCGCTCGCCCTCGCGAACGATGATCCTCGCCTCGAGAGTGATGAAGTTCATCGCTCGCCACGCGAGCCAATTACCCTCGCCTTGCGAGTTGCACGTTGCAGCTCGCCCCAATGAACAATGTTACTCGCCATAGCGAGCATGACCAGAGAGCATGTAGAATTCTGTATTTTTTTTACTTTTGAGTTGAACCTTAGATGTTTTTGAGTGCCTAAAGATGTTTATTAATGATTAAATGATAACTTAGAATGGGATTGAACCTGGTTTAGCTTAGAACAACATTAGTTGGGAATCTGACTAGTACTCGCCATGGTGAGCAGATGCTCTCGCCTCGCGAGCACTTCCAAAACTGAGTGCAAATGAGGATGTTGCGATCTGTGTCGCATAATTTGATTAGAGATGGAACCCTGGGTAGTAATGTGACCTATTTAAGAAGTTAACTGCAATCTGTGAAGCTGTTATGAAATGTTAATGTTGAATATGATGTGATTTAATGATTAATTGCATTACTTGAGTTATGAATGAGTGATTGAAATGTTGCTTTTATTTGATATCGTTATGTGATGTCATACTGTTGTTGCAATCTGCCTATGCTGCTATTGTTATTTAACTATGTTGCATGAATTGATATAAGATTGTCAAGACGATGTTGAACCTCCAAATTATTAGATACATAAAAGATGATGATTAAGATGTTTTAAGAGATTGAGTCCATGCATTAGCATACATATGTTGGGGGCTCATGCCCTGGAGCTTAGTAGTCAACACGATGGAGCACTAGCTCAAATTAACGATGGGGGCTTATGCCCTGGAAGTATATTAATACTCAAATAACGATGGGGGCTCAGGCCCTGAATTGGTACCACATGCCTATAAGAGGTCTAAGTTGCATAGTCGCATAGTCGAGTCATTGATGAAAGATGTTAAGATGCTATGAGATTTATGATGTTTAAATGAAGTGATTACTTGATATATTATTATCTATGATGCTATGATGTTAAGATTCTTAAGTTGAAGTTTTATTTTGTTGATTATGATTGTTGAATTATATTGATTAATATTATTGTTTTGTGAAATCTCACCCCTTCTGCTTGGAAATCTTGCTCTTCGTATGAGTAACTTGCAGGTGATCGAGCTTAGAGTGGTGTGTTGCTGTCGTGAGTGACGTGTTCCTCACTGAGTCGTTTAGGTTGCTCTGATACGTAACGGGATGGGGTTCTTGATTGCATGCTTCATTTCCTTTACGTATTTGACTATGATATTTATGCTTAAGTTGTTTAACTGAAATATTATGACGAGGCCTGCGTGCCAAAACTATTTTTGATGATGAAACTAATTCCGCTGCGATGTTCGAAGAATTTTGTCGAAGGATAATTTGTTATCTATCTATTTATGATTTTTGAGAAATGTGATATCCCGTTTTATGATGTTTACTTTGATAATTGTTAAGAAATTTTTATGTTGGGAAAACGGGGTGTTACAATTGGTATCAGAGCAGGTCGGTCCGTCCGGCCAATTACATGAGTCGTGTCGAGTCTTAGTAATATTTGTATTACTATCTTATGTTGTTGTTACCTGTGGTGTAGAATCTCAGAGATGGCTGGAAGAAACGATGTTGCGTTAGGTGCTGCACTACCAGCCGTAGCTCAAGCTGTGGGGCAATAGCCTAATGCAAATGCTGGTGCGAATGCTGAGTCGAGGATGCTGGAAACCTTTCTGAGGAATCATCCTCCTACTTTCAAGGGAAGATATGACCCTGAGGGAGCCCAGACGTGGCTTAAGGAGATTGAGAGAGTTTTCCGTGTGATGCAGTGCACCGAAGTTCAGAAGGTGCGTTTTGGTACTCATCAGCTGGCTGAGGAAGCTGATGATTGGTGGATTAGTCTTCTACCTACTTTCGAGCAAGACGGTACTATTGTGACTTGGGCTGTGTTTAGGAGGGAGTTCCTAAACAGATACATTCTGGAAGATGTTCGCGGGAAGAAAGAGATAGAGTTCCTTGAGCTGAAGCAAGGAAACATGTCTGTGACTGAGTATGCTGCCAAGTTTGTGGAGTTGGCAAAGTTTTATCCGCATTACACTGCTGAGACTACTGAGTTCTCAAAGTGCATCAAGTTTGAGAACGGGTTACGTACTGAGATCAAGAGGGCAATTGGTTACCAGAAGATCCGAGTTTTCTCCGAGCTGGTGAGCAGTTGCAGGATTTACGAGGAGGATACCAAGGCTCATTACAAGGTCGTGAATGAGTGGAAGACTAAGGGCCAGCAGAGTCGCCCTAAGCCTTATAGCGCCCCTGCTGATAAGGGCAAATAGAGGATGGTCGAAGATAGGCGACCAAGGAAGAAGGATGTTCCTGCTGAGATTGTCTTCTTTAATTGTGGTGAGAAAGGCCACAAGAGCAATGCTTGTCCGAGAGAGGTGAAAAGATGTTTCCGATGTGGTAAGAAGGGTCATGCACTAGCTGAGTGCAAACATAATGACATTGTGTGCTTCAATTGTAATGAAGAGGGTCACATTGGTTCTCAGTGCAAGCAGCCTAAGAAGGCGCCGACTACTGGTAGAGTTTTCACTTTGACTGGTACTCAGACCGAGAATGAGGATCGGCTGATCAGAGGTACATGTTATATTGATAATACTCCTTTAGTTGCTATTATTGATACTGGTGCTACGCATTGTTTTATTGCTTTCGATTGTGCTTCTACTTTGGGTCTTGTTATGTCTGATATGAATGGAGAGATGGTTGTCGAAACTCCAGCTAAGGGTTCGGTGACTACTTCTCTCGTATGTTTGAAATGTCCTTTGTCTATGTTTGGTCGTGATTTTGAGATGGATTTAGTTTGTCTACCCTTGAGCGGTATGGATGTGATTCTGGGTATGAACTGGTTGGAATACAACCATGTTCACATTAATTGTTTTAGCAAGTTAGTGTATTTCTCCTCCGTCGAAGAGGAAAGTGGTGCAGAGTTCTTGTCTACCAAGCAGCTGAAGCAACTGGAACGGGATGGTATTTTGATGTTTTCCTTGATGGCTTCCTTATCTATTGAGAATCAAGCAGTGATTGATAAGCTACAAGTGGTATGCGATTTTCCTGAAGTTTTTCCAGATGAAATTCCTGATGTGTCTCCAGAGAGAGAAGTTGAGTTTTCTAATGATCTTGTTCCTGGAACGAAGCCGGTGTCGATGGCACCTTATCGTATGTCAGCTTCCGAGTTAGCTGAGTTGAAGAAACGGTTAGAAGATTTGCTTGAGAAGAAGTTTGTTAGACCAAGTGTTTCACCTTGGGGAGCGCCCGTTTTGTTAGTAAAGAAGAAAGATGGTAGTATGAGATTATGTATCGATTACCGTCAGTTGAACAAAGTAACTATCAAGAATAGGTATCCACTTCCGAGAATTGATGACTTGATGGATCAGTTAGTGGGTGCACGTGTTTTCAGCAAGATTGATTTGAGATCAGGTTATCACCAGATTAAAGTAAAAGATGAAGATATGTAGAAGACAACTTTCAGAACACTGTATGGTCACTATGAATATAAAGTTATGCCTTTTGGTGTTACCAATGCGCCTGGAGTGTTTATGGAGTACATGAATCGCATCTTTCATGCATTTTTGGATCGGTTCGTGGTTGTTTTTATCGACGATATTTTGATTTACTCCAAGACTGAAGAAGAACATGCTGAGAATCTGAAGATTGTCTTGCAAGTGTTGAAAGAGAAGAAATTTTATGCTAAATTATCTAAGTATGATTTCTGGTTGAAAGAGGTAAGTTTTCTTGGCCATGTTATTTCTGGTGATGGTATTGCTGTAGATCCCTCTAAAGTTGATGCAGTATCGCAATGGGAGACACCTAAGTCAGTTACAGTGATTAGAAGCTTCTTGGGTTTAGCTGGTTACTACAGGAGATTTTTTGAAGGATTTTCCAAGTTAGCACTTCCACTAACGCAGTTGACTTGTAAAGGTAAAGCTTTTGTGTGGGATGTTCAATGTGAGAACAGTTTCAATGAATTGAAGAAGCGGTTGACGACAGCTCCGGTTTTGATTTTGCCGAAGTCCGATGAACCTTTTGTGGTATATTGTGATGCGTCCAAGCTGGGTTTAGGTGGTGTACTTATGCAAGATGGTAAAGTGGTAGCTTATGCTTCAAGACAGTTGAGAATTCACGAGAAGAATTACCCCACACATGATTTATAGTTGGCGGTTGTGGTCTTTGTATTGAAGATATGGAGACATTACTTGTATGGTTCGAGATTTGAGGTGTTTAGTGATCATAAAAGCTTGAAATATTTGTTCGATCAGAAAGAATTGAATATGAGGCAGCGTAGATGGCTGGAATTGCTGAAAGATTATGACTTTGGTTTGAATTATCATCCAGGTAAAGCTAATGTTGTTGCAGATGCCTTGAGTAAAAAGACATTGCATATGTCCGCTATGATGGTTAGAGAGTTTGAGTTGCTTGAACAGTTTAGAGATATGAGCTTAGTTTGTGAGTGGTCACCTCAGAGTGTGAAACTGGGAATGCTGAAAATTGATAGTGAATTTTTGAAGAGTATCAAAGAAGCACAGAAAGTTGATGTCAAGTTTGTAGACTTGTTGGTTGCTAGTAATCAGGCTGAAGATGGTGACTTTAAGGTCGATGACCATGGTGTATTGAGATTCCGAGGTCGAATTTGTATTCTTGACAATGAAGAGATGAAGAAAATGATTCTTGAAGAGAGTCATAGAAGTAGCTTGAGTATTCATCCGGGAGCTACGAAGATGTATCATGATCTAAAGAAGATATTCTGGTGGTCTGGATTAAAACGTGATGTGGCACAGTTTGTGTATTCCTGTTTGGTTTGTCAGAAGTCGAAGATTGAACATCAGAAACCTGCTGGTATGATGGTATCTTTAGATGTGCCAGAGTGGAAATGGGATAGTATATCCATGGATTTTGTGATGAGTTTGCCGAATACTCCTAGAGGGAATGACGCAATTTGGGTGACTGTTGATAGATTGACGAAGTCGGCTCATTTTCTACCGATTAATATCAGTTTTCCTGTTGCCCAGTTGGCAGAGATTTATATCAATGAAATTGTGAAGTTGCATGGTGTTCCTTCGAGCATTGTAACAAATAGAGATCCAAGATTTACTTCTAGATTTTGGAAGAGTTTGCAGGAGGCTTTGGGTTCTAAGTTGAGATTGAGCTCGACGTATCATCCGCAGACAGATGGTCAGTCGGAGAGGACGATTCAGTCGCTAGAGGATTTGTTGAGATTTAGTGTACTTGAGCAAGGAGGAACTTGGGATAGTCATCTTCCGTTGATAGAGTTCACGTACAATAACAATTATCATTCTAGTATTGGAATGGCACCTTTGGAGGCTTTATATGGTCGAAGATGCAGAACTCCGTTGTGTTGGTTTGAGTCAGGAGAAAGAGTGGTCTTAGGACCAGAGATTGTTCAGCAGACTACTGAGAAAGTTAAGATGATTCAAGAGAAGATGAAAGCGTCGCAGAGTCGACAAAAGAGTTATCATGATAAGCGTAGAAAGGATCTTGAGTTTCAAGAAGGAGACCACGTGTTTTTGAGAGTCACTCCTGTGACTGGTGTTGGACGTGCTTTGAAGTCAAAGAAGTTGACTCCGAGATTTATTGGTCCGTATCAGATATCGGAAATAGTTGGAACGGTGGCGTAACGAGTGGGATTACCACCGCATCTTTTGAATTTGCACGATGTGTTTCATGTGTCGCAACTTCGGAAGTATGTACCGGATCCATCCCATGTGATCCAAAGTGATGATGTGCAAGTAAGAGACAACCTTACGGTAGAGACTTTATCGGTGAGGATTGATGATCGAAAAGTGAAGACGTTGAGAGGCAAGGAGATACCTCTTGTGAGGGTCGTTTGGAACGGAGCGACTAGTGAAAGCTTGACGTGGGAGCTAGAGAGTAAGATGTTGGAGTCTTATCCAGAGTTGTTTGCTTGAGGTAAATTTTCGAGGACGAAAATCTTATAAGTTGGGGAGAGTTGTAACGCCCACTTTTATTTAATTAATTATTTAATTGAGTCTAGACGAGTTATATTATATTTATATAATATATGTGTGATTTACGATGATTTGAGATGATTTATGTGATATGATGATTTTTATGAGGAGATGAGACTTATTTTGTTGTTTAATAAAATAATATTTGAAAGAAAATAAAATATTTAGTTAGCGGCTGTTTTGAGATTTTAGAGAGTTTTAGGGGAGAAAGAGAGATAAGATAAGATATTAGGAGGAGATATAAAAAGGAAAGACCTAGTTTTTAGAAACACTTCGTACGTACGACTGTTTTTGGAGAAAAGGGAGAAAAAGCCAAGAGAAGAGCAAGAGAGACCTAGGGCTGCGATTTTCATCTATAAGGTAAGGGTGAGACTAACTCTGTAATTTTATTAATCATGTAATCCATCTGGTTGTATTTAGCAAGAAATAGGATTGAATTGGAGAAGTCGAGAATTAGGTCAAATTGTTAGAATTGATGATTAAACGGTGAAAGTTGGTTAGATTGATGTAGAAACTGTCCTTTGACCTTAGAATATGATTAGGATGAATTCTCGAATTGAAATTAGGCTTAAAACCATGTGAGATGATGGATTTTCGTAAAAACTGCACTTCTGCCCGAGCCTATATTCATCGCTCGCCCTCGCGAACGATGATCCTCGCCTCGAGAGTGATGAAGTTCATCGCTCGCCACGCGAGCCAATTACCCTCGCCTCGCGAGTTGCACGTTGCAGCTCGCCCCAATGAACAATGTTACTCGCCATAGCGAGCATGACCAGAGAGCATGTAGAATTTTGTATTTTTTTTACTTTTGAGTTGAACCTTAGATGTTTTTGAGTGCCTAAAGATGTTTATTAATGATTAAATGATAACTTAGAATGGGATTGAACCTGGTTTAGCTTAGAACAACATTAGTTGGGAATCTGACTAGTACTCGCAATGGCGAGCAGATGCTCTCGCCTCGCGAGCACTTCCAGAACTGAGTGCAAGTGAGGATGTTGCGATCTGTGTCGCATAATTTGATTAGAGATGGAACCCTAGGTAGTAATGTGACCTATTTAAGAAGTTAACTGCAATTTGTGAAGCTGTTATGAAATGTTAATGTTGAATATGATGTGATTTAATGATTAATTGCATTACTTGAGTTATGAATGAGTGATTGAAATGTTGCTTTGATTTGATATCGTTATGTGATGTCATACTGTTGTTGCAATCTGCCTATGCTGCTATTGTTATTTAACTATGTTGCATGAATTGATATAAGATGATCAAGACGATGTTGAACCTCCAAATTATTGGATACATAAAAGATGATGATTAAGATGTTTTAAGAGATTGAGTCCATGCATTAGCATACATATGTTGGGGGCTCATGCCCTGGAGCTTAGTACTCAACACGATGGAGCATTAGCTTAAATTAACGATGGGGGCTTATGCCCTGGAAGTATATTAATACTCAAATAACGATGGAGGCTCAGGCCCTGAATTGGTACCACATGCCTATAAGAGGTCTAAGTTGCATAGTCGCATAGTCGAGTCATTGATGAAAGATGTTAAGATGCTATGAGATTTATGATGTTTAAATGAAGTGATTACTTGATATATTATTATCTATGATGCTATGATGTTTAAGATTCTTATGTTGAAGTTTTATGTTGTTGATTACGATTGTTGAATTATATTGATTAATATTATTGTTTTGTGAAATCTCACCCCTTCTGCTTGGAAATGTTACAATTGGTATCAGAGCAGGTTGGTCCGTCCGGCCGAGTAGTAGTCGTGTTGAGCCACCTAGGATAGAGTGTCAACTCTAATGTTGTTTTGTTGTTGTTCTAAATTGTTGTTTCTTATGTAGAATCTTAAGATGGCTGGTCGTAATGATGCTGCTCTTGCTGCTGCACTTGAGGCTGTAGCTCAAGCTGTTCAACAGCAACCGCATGCTGGAGCCGGTAACGGTGAGGTGAGGATGTTGGAGACCTTTTTGAGGAATCATCCACCAGCATTCAAAGGGAGGTATGATCCTGACGGCGCCCAAAAGTGGCTTAAGGAAGTGGAACAGATTTTCAGGGTCATGCAATGCTCAGAGGTGCAAAAGGTGCGGTTCGGAACGCACATGCTAGCTGAGGAGGCAGATGACTGGTGGGTAAGTTTGTTACCTGTGTTGAAACAGGATGGAGCTGCAGTGACCTGGGCTGTGTTCAGGAGAGATATTTTGAATAGGTACTTCCTGGAAGATGTCCGAGGAAAGAAAGAGATTGAATTTCTGGAGCTGAAGCAGGGTGACATGTCTGTCATAGAGTATGCTGCGAAGTTAGTGGAACTTGCAAAGTTCTACCCTCATTATACTGCAGAGACAGCTGAATTCTCCAAATGTATAAAGTTCGAGAATGGCTTGAGAGCTGACATCAAGAGAGCCATTTGGTATCAGAAGATCAAAAACTTCTCTGAATTGGTAAGTAGCTGCAGAATCTATGAGGAGGACACGAAAGCTCATTACAAGGTGATGAGTGATCGAAGGAGCAAAGGATAGCAGAGTCGTCCGAAGCCGTATAGTGCTCCTGCTGACAAAGGGAAGCAGAGGTTGAATGATGAGAGGAGGCCCAATCGGAGAAATGCTCCTGCTGAGATCGTTTGTTACAAGTGTGGCGAGAAAGGCCACAAGAGTAATGTTTGTACTAAAGATGAGAAGAAGTGTTTTAGGTGTGGTCAGAAGGGATACACTCTAGCTGATTGCAAGCGTGGTGATGTTGTTTGTTATAACTACAATGAAGAGGGCCATATCAGTTTACAGTGCACACAACCGAAGAAGGTTAGGACCGGTGAGGATTGATGATCGTAAAGTGAAGACGTTGAGAGGCAAGGAGATACCTCTCGTGAGAGTCGTTTGGACGGGAACGACTGGTGAAAGCTTGACGTGGGAGCTTGAGACTAAGATGCTGGAGTCTTATCCAGAGTTGTTTGCTTAAGGTACATTTTCGAGGACGAAAATCTTTTAAGTGGGGGAGAGTTGTAACGCCCACTTTCGTTAATTGTTTATTTAATCGAGTTTAGGCGATTATATTATATTTATATAATATATGCATTATTTTGGTATGATTTGAATGATTTACGACTATATTGATGGTTTGGTTGATATTGTGATAAGCTATGAGTTTTGGAAGATTTGATAAGATTAAGGGACTTATTTTATTGTTAAATAAAATAAAGATTTGAAAATAATATAAAATATTTAGTTAAGGGTTGTTTTGAGATTTTAGATAGTTTTGACGGAGAAAGTGAGATAAGATAAGTTATTAAGAGGAGATATAAATAGAGAATACCTAATTGTTAGAAAAACCATTGTACGTGAAAACTTTTGGAAAAGGGAGAAAAAGCTTAGAAGGGAGAAGATCAAAGAGAGGGCTGCGATTTCTTCATAACTAGGTAAGGGTGAGACTAATAACTCAGTAATGTTAATTGATTGTGATTTTGATGATTAGTTAGCAAGCTTTAGGATTGAATTGGAGAAAACGAAAACTAGGTCAAATACCTAGAATTGATAATCAAACGGTAGGAATTGGATAAATTGATGTACAAAGTGCCCCGAGACCTTAGATAATGTTTAGGACGAACTTTGGAATCAATATCAGGCTTAGAACCATGTGAATCGTTGAATTTTTGTGAAAATAGGAAGTCTGGCCGTAGCGACATTCATCGCTCGCCACGGCGAGCTATGAATCTCGCCTCGCGACCCCTTTTCCCTCGCCTCACAAGTTGTGCAATGCAGCTCGCCACAGCGAGCAACCTTACTCGCCATAGCGAGCTAAGGCAGAGAGCATGTTAGATTTTGTATTTTCGACTTTTTAGTTGGACCTTGAGTGCCTTTGAGTGCCTGAACATACCTAGTAATGATTAGGGATGAATGTAGGACAAGATTAAACCCAGAACAGCTTTAGTTTGGTTTTGTCTGGTACTCGCCATGGCGAGTAGGAACTCTCGCCTCGCGAGCACTTCCAGATTGGAGTGCATTGAGTGTTTGTGCGATCTGTGTCGCACGCTTTGATCAATAGTGAACCCTTAATTGGTAATGAAACTTAATGATGACGTTTAATGCAATCTGTAAAGCCGTTTAATATATGTTGATATTAATTGAGCATGAATTAATGTATTATACATTATGTAAGATTATGAATGAAATATTATGATGCCATTGAATTGCAATTGATATATTGATATCATCCTGTTGTTGTGTGACTTGACTATGCTGCTGCTGTTATTTAACTAAGTGCATAATGTCTATATATGATGAATAAGATGACGTTTAGCTCCAAATTATTGGATGCTTATTGATATGTTGATTACGGTGATTTGTTGATAAGAGTCCATGCATTAGCATTCATTGAGCTTAGTCCTCACCACGATTATTAGGAGTTTTGTCCTCCGCACGATTTATTAGGAGCTTTGTCCTCCGCACGTTTAAAGTATATTAATACTTATGATGACGATTGGTACCACATGCATATAAGGAGTCTAAGAGCATTGTCGCATTGTCATGTCTAGTATGCTATGTTGTTGATGACGATTGAATATGTGATTACGTGATGATTGTTTATCAAATATGAAAAGTTGTTTAAGATTGATATGATGTTAATTATGATTCAAATTACTTTGATTAACATTATTTTGTTATGAAATCCAATTTCAAAACCCAATTTCAATCCCCCGATTACCCAAAACGTTTTCCAACAGATGTTTACAGGTTCAATACACAACTAGGCATCTCAAGGAACACAAAACAGGCATCAACAACAACAATTCAGATCATTCTAGCAATCATGCAGAACCTCCAATTTTCCCAACCAATTCTAATCTCCT
The DNA here is from genome assembly GCF_003473485.1 of Medicago truncatula. Taxonomy (NCBI): domain Eukaryota; kingdom Viridiplantae; phylum Streptophyta; class Magnoliopsida; order Fabales; family Fabaceae; genus Medicago; species Medicago truncatula. The sequence goes on along the minus strand of NC_053049.1, from coordinate 23,402,380 downwards.
TCAAATTCTGATCATAGCAATCATTATAGATTAAGAAAATCATTCTGAACACGAAAACTAAACACATTAAACATGATTCTTACACCATTCCTTTCAAAATCAGCATCAACCCTAATTCTCAATTTTTAGTTTCAAGAACAATTCAATTAGATCAATTTTCAGAAATTATATACTATGATTATTGAGAGATAGTCTCACCCTTACCTTAATTCAGACAATCGCACGACACACGGTTGATCTTGGCTCTACTTGTTCTTCTCTCCCCTTGTTCTTGGTTTTCTCTCCCAAAACTTGTTTCACGTAAAAATGCTTCTGACCTTTTCTTTTCCTAACTCCCAAAAACTATAACTCCCCCTTTATTTCATTAAACTCCCCTTAATTCTATTAATTCCTAATTAACTCCCCATACTCCAAAATAATTATATTTCTGATAATATTCTCATTAAATTAAAATAAATCATATAATAAAATAATACACACCACATAAATCACACATATTATTTAAAAACACATAAAAGACTCTAATTAATTCTAAAATAAATAAAATAACGACTAGGGCGTTACATCCGTTGTCTATGTTTGGTAGAGACTTTGAAGTTGACTTAGTGTGTTTACCGTTGACGGGAATGGATGTTATTTTTGGGATGAACTAGTTAGAGTATAACCGAGTTCATATCAATTGTTTTAGCAAGACGGTGCATTTTTCTTCTACGGAAGAAGAGAGTGGAGCAGAATTCCTAACTACTAAACAGTTGAAGCAGTTGGAGCGCGATGAAATTCTTATGTTTTCTTTGATGGCATCTTTGTCATTAGAAAATCAAGCTGTGATTGACAGGTTACCGGTGGTGAATGAGTTTCCTGAAGTTTTTCCGGATGAGATTCCAGATGTACCACCAGAGAGGGAGGTTGAGTTTTCAATTGACCTTGTTACGGGAACGAAGCCGGTGTCGATGGCTCCTTATCGCATGTCAGCTTCTGAGTTAGCTGAATTGAAGAAACAGTTGGAAGACTTGCTTGATAAGAAGTTTGTAAGACCCAGTGTTTCACTGTGGGGAGTGTGTTGTTGGTAAAGAAGAAGGACGGTAGCATGAGGTTATGCATTGACTATCGTCGGTTGAATAAAGTTACAATAAAGAACAGATATCCACTTCCGAGGATTGACGACTTAATGGATCAGTTAGTGGGTGCAAAGGTTTTCAGTAAGATTGACTTGAGGTCAGGTTACCATCAGATCAAAGTGAATGATGAAGATATGCAGAAGACGGCCTTTAGGACACGATATGGTCATTACGAATACAAGGTGATGCCTTTCGGTGTTACTAATGCGCCTGGTGTGTTCATGGAGTATATGAACCGAATTTTCCATGCTTACCTGGATAAATTTGTGGTTGTATTTATTGATGATATTCTGATTTATTCTAAGACTAAAGAGGAGCATGCAGAACATCTGAAGATTGTGTTGCAAATATTGAAAGAGAAAAAGTTGTATGCTAAGTTGTCGAAGTGTGAGTTCTGGTTAAGTGAAGTGAGTTTTCTTGGCCATATTATTTCTGGTAGTGGTATTGCAGTTGACCCGTCGAAAGTTGATGCAGTATCACAATGGGAGACTCCAAAGTCAGTGACTGAAATCAGAAGTTTCTTGGGTTTGGCTGGTTATTACTGCAGGTTCTTTGAGGGATTTTCGAAGTTAGCACTTTCGTTGACTCAGTTAACCTGTAAGGGTAAGTCGTTTGTGTGGGATGCTCAGTTTGAGAGTAGTTTCAATGAGTTGAAGCGAAGATTGACAACTGCTCCTATTTTGATTCTACCGAAGCCGGAAGAACCGTTTGTTGTTTACTGTGATGCGTCTAAGCTGGGCTTAGGTGGTGTTTTGATGCAAGATGGTAAGGTGGTAGCGTATGCTTCTAGGCAGCTAAGAATTCATGAAAAGAATTATCCTACGCATGATTTGGAGTTGGCTGCGGTGGTTTTTGTTTTGAAGATTTGGAGGCATTATTTGTATGGTTCCAGATTTGAAGTATTCAGTGATCACAAGAGTCTAAAATATTTATTTGATAAGAAGGAATTGAACATGAGGCAGAGGAGATGGTTAGAGCTGTTGAAGGACTACGATTTTGGTTTGAATTACCATCCTGGTAAAGCCAATGTGGTTGCAGATGCCTTGAGTAGGAAAACGCTGCATATGTCTGCTGGTGAAAGAATTCCATTTTCTAGAACAGTTTAGAGAGTTGAGCCTTGTCTGTGAATTGACACCTCAGAGTGTTCAGTTGGGGATGCTGAAGATTAATAGTGATTTCTTGAATAGTATCTGAGAAGCATAACAAGTGGATGTGAAGTTTGTTGATTTAATGGTTGCTGGTAATGGCACTGAGGATAGTGACTTCAAGGTTGATGATCAGGGTGTGTTGAGGTTCAGAGGAAGAATTTGCATTCCTGATGATGATGGTTTGAAAAAGTTGATTTTAGAGGAAAGTCACAAGAGTAGCTTGAGTATTCATTCGGGAGCTACGAAAATGTATCATGATTTGAGGAAGCTGTTTTGGTGGTCCGGTTTGAAGCGTGACGTCGCTCATTTTGTATATGCATGTTTGACTTGCTAGAAGTCTAAGGTTGAACATCAGAAGCCTGCAGTGTTGTTGACACCGTTGGATGTGCCGGAGTGGAAATGGGATAGCATTTCTATGGATTTTGTGACGAATTTACCACATACTCCGAGAGGGCATGATTCTATATGGGTTGTGGTCGACAGGTTGACGAAGTCGGCGCACTTCATTCCGATTAATATCAGTTATCCGATAGCTCAGTTGGCGGAGATTTATATTCATAACATTGTGAAGCTACATGGTGTACCGTCGAGTATTGTGTCAGATGGAGATCCGAGGTTCACTTCTAGATTCTGGAAGAGTTTGCATGATGCTTTGGGTTCGAAGTTGAGGTTGAGTTCGGCTTATCATCCGCAGACAGATGGTCAGTCGGAGAGGACGATACAATCATTGGAGGATTTACTGAGAGTGTGTGTACTTTAGCAAGGTGGAGCTTGGGATAGTCACCTACCGTTGATAGAGTTCACGTACAACAACAGTTACCATTCGAGTATTGGTATGGCACCGTTCGAAGCTTTGTATGGTCGGAGGTGCAGGACTCCTTTATGCTGGTTTGAGTCAGGAGAGAGTGTTGTGTTGGGACCGGATTTGGTTCATCAGACTACAGAGAAAGTCAAGATGATCAGAGAAAAGATGAAAGCGTCGCAGAGTCGACAGAAGAGTTATCATGACAAGCGTAGGAAGGCACTTGAGTTTCAGGAGGGTGATCATGTATTTCTGAGGGTTACTCCTATGACGGGTGTAGGACGAGCATTGAAGTCGAGGAAGTTGACTCCAAAGTTCATTGGTCCGTATCAGATTTCAGAGAGGGTTGGAACAGTGGCATATAGAGTTGGTTTGCCACCACATCTTCGAACTTGCATGATGTGTTTCATGTGTCGCAACTTTGAAAGTATGTAGCGGATCCTTCGCATGTTATTCCGAGAGATGATGTGCAGGTTAGAGACAACCTTACAGTTGAGACCTTACCGTTGAGAATTGAAGACCGTGAGGTGAAGAAGTTGAGAGGCAAGGATATACCTCTAGTGAAGGTTGTTTGGGGTGGAGTAACCAGTGAGAGTTTGACTTGGGAGCTGGAGAGTAAGATGCGGGAGTCGTATCCAGAGTTGTTTGTTTGAGGTAAGATTTCGAGGACGAAATTCTCTAAGTTGGGGAGAGTTGTAACGCCCTAGTCGTTATTTTATTTATTTTGGATTTATTTAGAGTCTTTTATGTGATTTTAAATAATATTTGTGATTTATGTGGTGTGTATTATTTTATTATATAGTTTATTTTAATAATAATTAGAATAAGTGGGAAATTAATATTATTTTGAAATTTGGGGAGTTAAATAGGATTTAATAAGAATTAAGGGAGTTTAATGAAATATAGGGAAGTTACATTTTGGGAGTTAAGAAAAGAGAATATCAGAAAAACGTTTTTACGTGAAAATCAACTTTTGGGAGAAAAGGGAGAGAAGAGCAAGTTGAGCTAAGAACCAAGTTGTGGTGCATATTTTTCTGCAATTCTAAGGTAAGGGTGAGGTTTATTTCAATAAGTGTAGATGATTGATTCTGATTTTTGATTTTTAACAGGATTATATTAGAATTGGGGATTTAGGTTATTGTTGAATTATTGGGTTTTGGGAGTAAAGATTGTGGTTCTGATGTTAGAAATAGGTTCTGAGTGTGTACAACAAGTCAATTCACATCTGTAAATTGATTTGGGGAGTGAAAGTGAGAAAATTGGGATTTTGGGGTAAAAACCTGCATTCTGCCCGTACACAAGTTCATCGCTCGCCTCGCGAGTAGCCTATGCTCCCCATAGCGAGTGAGCAACTTCATAGCTCGCCTCGCGAGCAAGACAACTCGTTGTGGCGAGTACCTGTGAGAAAAACTGGGTTTTTGGATTGTTGTTATAAGGTGTAAGGTGGATAGTTTTAGGTGCCCATATGTTTTTAGAGAGGTCTGGGACAATTTTTCAGATTAAAAAGATGAATAGGGAACGTAAAAATGAGGTTTTAGTGAGAAAAATGTCAAAACTCCCGAGAGCACCCCTTTTCCAGTTCGCCTCGTACTCGCCACTGCGAGTAACCTTTTGCTTGAGCTCGCCATGGCGAGCAGATGCACTCGCGAGGCGAGTTGCCCAATTTTAGAGCTGTTTGTGTTTAATTGTTTATTGTTGATTGGTATTGGTGTCTAAGCATGACTATTATAAATGGTGTATTTTTCTGGGATTATTGGATTAATTATAATGATTTGTTGTTGGTTGGGATGTATGCTTCCATTTAATTAAGTTATACATGATGTTGCATTATGGAGTGGTGAGTCATATAAATACATATGCATTGTTGGAGTTGTATGTAGATATATACAAGCGGGTCAGTTGCATAAGCATATAAAGCGGGAGGGCTCTTGCCCTGGAACGCCTTGTCGTTCAAAGCGGTGGAACACATGTTGTTCAAAGCGGTGTTTAGCGGTGAGGACTTATGTCCTGAAAAAGAATGCTTTAACCATTCTATTAGCGGTGAGGGCTTCGGCCCTGATTATGGTACCACATGCATGAGTGTTGTAGAAGAGTCTTAGTGGAGCGGTTGTGGGTTGCATGAGTCGATGGTGTTGGTCTTATTTACCATTTGTTGTTGATGTTGATAATGATGATATTTATATATGTTGATGAATTATTATTATGATAGGGTGTTAGATTCAAATTGATGAATTTATTATCTATATTTATTGTTGTGAATATCACCCCTTCTGCTTGAAAATGTTGCCCTTCATATGGGTAACTTGCAGGTGATCCTGAGTAGTAGGTGGTGGCTCAACGTCTAGGGCTCTGATTAGAGCTGTCAAAACAGGCGGCCCGGCCCTAAACGGGCCGGCCCTAGCGGGCTTCGGGCTTTAGCGGGCCGGGCCAAAAAGCCCGGTTGACAAAACGGGCTTGAAATATACTACCCGAGCCCGGCCCTACATGGGCCGCGGGCTAAACGGGCCGGCCCGTATTAAAAATTATATATATTTTTTATTTTAAAAAAATACTATAAAACACTACTATAATTTTTTTATAAATAATATTTTTAATATGTTTAAATAATGTCTAGCACAAAAGTAAATTGTAAACATTTTCGTACAAACGTCGTAAACTAAAACGACGAGAAAAATGATTTTAAATAAATTAGATATGTTATGGTTATAGATATTTATATATTCGATCTTTAAAACTATAAATAACGAAATGAATAAATATAATTTTATATTACATTTATATTTGTGTTAATTCATTGAATTTTCACTTTTGTTTCTTACTTTGATAATCAACTAAGTAAATAATTATTTGAAAAATATATATAATTTATAGATTTTTTTTTTGTTATGCGGGCTAACGGGCTACCCGCGGCCCATTCAGGCTAGCCCTAACGGGTACCGGGCTTTTAAGGGCCGGGCTAAAAAGCCCTATTAAAATTCGGGCTCAATATTTTAGGCCCAAGCCCTATATTTATTCGGGCTAAACGGGCCGGCCCGTTTTGACAGCTCTAGCTCTGATACGTACGGGATGGGATTACTTTTTTTATTTTCATTCCTATGTATCAATTTTTGGAACATTCTAATGTAGCCCTAATTGTTGTTGAATTATTTGATTATGGTTTACTTTGGTGAGGCTTTTTATGCCAAGACTATTAGTGGAGAATCACACGACTATGCTGTTGTTATTAATGATGAATATTCCGCTGCAAAGTTTTGATGAGATGATTTAAGTTGGTTATTTATTAAAGGCTAAAATATGGTTTTGGTCCCTGCAAATATGGCTCGTTTTGGTTTTAGTCCCTGTAAAAAAAATTTGTTGTTTTTGGTCCCTGCAAATATGTCTCATTTTGGTTTTGGTCCCTGACTCGACTTTTGTGATAATTTGCACACGTGTCACATGATGACTGAACCATTTATTAGAGAAATAGTCCCTGCAAAATCTTTTGATTTTGAAAAAGGTCCCTGCAAAATATTTTGATTTTGGAAATAGTCCCTGCAGGGACTATTTCCAAAAACAAAATATTTTGCGGGGACCAAAAACAACAATTTTTTTTTACAGGGACTAAAACCAAAACGAGACATATTTGTAGGGACCAAAACCATATTTTAGCCTTTATTAAATAGTTTCATATTCTATTTAAGAAATTTTAAAAATGTAGTGTGACATGCCCGTTTGGGTTATTACTCTGATTTATTATTTATTATTTAATTGTTTTTGGGTAACGGGGTGTTACATCTAAGTTGGGCTTAGGTGGTGTTTTGATGCAAGATGGCAAAGTGGTAGCTTATGCTTCTAGGCAGTTGAGGATTCATGAAAAGAATTATCCTACGCATGATTTGGAGTTGGCTGCGGTGGTTTTTGTTTTAAAAATTTGGAGACATTATTTGTACGGTTCTAGATTTGAGGTGCTTAGTGATCATAAAAGTTTGAAATATCTGTTTGACCAAAAAGAATTGAATATGAGGCAGAGAAGATGGCTTGAGTTGTTGAAGGACTATGATTTTGGGTTGAATTACCATCCGGGTAAAGCTAATGTTGTTGCAGATGCTTTGAGCAGAAAGACGTTGCACATGTCTGCTATGATGGTAAAGGAGTTTGAGTTGCTATAGCAGTTTAGAGACTTGAGTCTTGTTTGTGAGTTGTCACCTCAGAGTGTGCAGTTGGGTATGTTGAAGATCAATAGTGATTTCTTGAACAGTATCAGAGAAGCACAGAAAGTTGATGTCAAGTTTGTTGATTTAATAGTTACTAGTAATGAAACTGAAGATGGTGACTTCAAGGTTGATGATCAGGGTGTGTTGAGGTTTAGAGGAAGAATTTGTATTCCTAACAATGATGAGTTGAAAAAGTTGATTTTGGAAGAAAGTCACAGAAGTATCTTAAGTATTCACCCGAGAGCTACAAAGATGTATCATGACTTGAAGAAATTGTTTTGGTGGTCTGGTTTGTAACGCCCTCTTTGAATTATTTATTTATTTATTTGAGTTTAGAGTCTGTTTTTCTAGAATTTAATTAACTTATTTGATAAGTGGTATTTTGTTATGTGTTGATATATATATTAGTAGCTTATATTTGTTTATTTAATTATTTTAATGAGATAGAGTCGAATTATATGATTTATTTGATTATGTGGTATGTTGATATTTTATTAAGTGGTTTTATTTTATTATTTATTAGAATATGATTAAATAATAGAATAAGTAGACTTGGGGGGCTGAATTAGAAATTAAAGAAGTTTAGTGAGCTTAAGTAGAATTAAGAGAAGTGGTTAGTGATATAAAAGAGGAGAAATTATGTTAGAATAGTTTTTACGTGAAAACAAGGATTTGGGAGAAAACAAAGAGAAGATAAGAGTCAGAGAATGAGAAGTCTGTAGAACCTTGCTGTCAATCAATCTAAGGTAACAGTGGGACTAACATTCAATAACCTTGAGTCTATGATTCTGAAAAATTGTATTTAACATCTTGTAGGTTTAGTTTTTGAGAATTTGAGAATTAGGGTTAAGAGTGATGATTGTGATGATTTTGAATTAAAGTGAAGTTGAATATTATAGGTTGCTTTTTCTGATTTTTCTTTTAATCTCTGCCCCGAATTTTAAATGAAATCTGGTATTGATAGGTCCAGAATTGGTCTTAGGTATAAACACGAAAGTTGTAGGTATGGATGTTAGCTTTCTAATGTCGTTGGTCTGACGTCAAAACGATTTATAGAACTTGAGTTATGGTCAAATTACTGCACGTAGATATAGTGAATTTTTATGAATTTCAGCACAACTTTGTCCGAATTTGAAATAAAAACTGGTATTGATTGGTACAGAATTGGTCTTAGGTGTAAAAACGAAAGTTGTAGGTATGAATGTTAGATTTCTAATGCCGTTGGTTTGACTTAAAAAGGATTTATAGAACTTGAGTTATGGTCAAATTAATGCACGTAGGTCATAGTGAATAATTGAATATGATTGATGAATTAGTATATGTATGTATATGTTTGTGAATACGATATTGTTCATGATTGATGAAGTGTTATATGAATGTATATGTTTATGAGTATGATGTTGTTTATGATTGATGAATTAGTATATGTATGTATATGTTTGTGAATACGATATTGTCCATGATTGATGAAGTGTTATATATATATATATATGATGTTTTAAGATGTTGATTTACTTTGATGATTAATGTGAGAATATATATATATATATATATATATATTGTGAAAGATATTGATATGAAGTTGTAATGGTTGTATTAGATGATTATTGTTGATGTTGATTTGCTGTAAATTATTTGATGGTGTTGCCTTGCTGATGTGATGTATTAATATCATTAAGATGTTAATGTTTGTTTAAATTGTTTAAGTTGTAAGATGTTGATCCAAATTATTGGAGTCATAAGAGATGTCTAAGTTGTTAAGTTGTTAAGATGTTGAGTCCATTGCATACTCATTTACGTTGGGTGAAGGCTTGATGCTCTGTAATGTATATTTATACATAATATGTGAAGGGAGAGGGGTTGATGTTCTGTGAGCCTATTTACGCTCAATATGTTGGGGGTTTGATGCCCTGGTTGGTACCACATGCATGATTAAGAAGTTGAAGTTGCATATGTTGAGTTTAAGTTGTAGAAGTTGCATTGTCGTTGTCGTTGAGTTGTCATTTGTCAATGAGTTGTTAATAAAGAACTAAGTGAAATAATAATATTTATTAATCGTTGTTGTTTATGTTGTATTGTATATGATTATTATCATTAAGCGATGATTATGTTATGTTATATATAATTATTATTATTAAGTGATGATTATGTTGTATTGTATATGATTATTATCATTAAGTGATGATTATGTTATATATGGTTATTATTATTAAGTGATGATTATGTTGTATTGTATATGATTATTATCAATAAGTGATGATTATGTTATGTTGTATATGATTATTATTATAAGATGATGAATATGTTGTTGTTATATTATTATAAGATGAGGAATATGTTGATGTTATATTATTATAAGATGATGAATATGTTGTGGTTATATTATTATAAGATGATAAATATGTTGTTATTTATGTGATTATGAGATGATGATTATGTTGTCTATGTTATTATGAGGTGATGATTATATTGTGTTTAATGAGATGATGATTATGATGTGTGTTAAAATTGATATTTATGATGTGATGATCTATGTTGGTTATGATTTAGTTGTTATGTACTATATGATAATGTTTATAATGTGATGAATATGAAGTTAATGATGATTAGAAGTTGGTTGAGTCATTAAGAATTATTACATGAAGAATTATTATTACTAATAGATGAAGTTAATTATGTTGTTAAATATAATTACTGAATTATATGCTTGATATTATTGTTTTGTGAAATCTCACCCATTCTGCTTGGAAATGTTGCTCTTCGTATGAGTAACTTGTAGGTGATCGAGTTTAAGTTGCTGTTAGATTGCTGTCGTGAGTGGATTATCTCTCATGTGTGTCTTTAGGTGCTCTGATACGTAACGGGATGGAAACTTTGTTGCAAGTTTTTCTATTCCTTACGTATTGCTTATGAATTTACATGATTAAGTTATTAATTGGATTTTTATGAGATACTTTGATGAGGCCTTCGTGCCAAAATTATTTTAGATGTTTGAATAAATTCCGCTGCGAAGTATTAAATATTATGTTATTGAATTTTGAAGGATAATTAGTTAATTATTCCGTTTATGATTTTAAGAAAAGAAGTGTGACATTCCGTTTATGTGTTGGATATTCTGATATATGTTTGAAATTTTTACGTCGGGAAAACGGAGTGTTACAAGGGGTGGGTATTATAATTTTTTTTAGGGCCATAGTTTTTAGAGGTTCGGCTCGATAGCGCTTCTTGCACTCCCCAAGGTCCGGCCCTGACTATCAATCATGTTATACTACACGAGTCAATTTATTTTGGTCCCTTGAGCCTTTCAAGCCACCCTTATTACTATCATCCTTTGCTAACCCCTTTGAGCCTCCACGCAATAATTTTTTTTGTTGCTGCTAAGTGACGAGTCAAGTCACAAGTTTTGAACCTTAATGTCCTCTATTTGATTTCTCTTGGAGTTAGATATAATTTTTAATAACTTTGTATGATTTGAAACTAAATTTGGGGCTGCTATTTGAAATTAACATCTTAAGTTTGGGGCAGGGTACCAACGGAACTTGTTTATCAAAAATGAAATAAAAATGTAGATAAAACTATACAAAAATATGGGTCTACAAAAAAAATTAGTAAAAGAAAAAAACCGAGAGCCAAAATTAAAAAAAAAAATTATCTATCTTACAAAATTAAAGATAAAAAGTTCTACTTAGTACCCATCTTATTTTGGTTTAAGGAAGGAAAGATGATAAAATTTCAATGTTTAGTAGGAATCTATAGGTTGAAATCTAACTTCAAGTTGTTTTATTAACCTACTTTCCCAAATATATCCCACCTTAACATAAGTCACGTTATAACCTTGACAGACCTCAAATTGTGTAAATAGTATATTCTTGAATGCCTATTTATAATTGTTTCAAATTTATAGCAAAATACATTCATGTGACGACTAGAGTGAGCAAATGTCGTGGCCAGTCCTATTGACTTTAGGAGATGCATTCATGTATCTTGGAAAAGAGTGTGGCTGAGAGTGTGAACTATTTTCTCTAAGCATGTTATGCTCGCATGAAAGTGATAAGTAAGTCAAGTCTGTAAATGGGACGAGATGATCATATAAGCAACCTTTTCGAAAAATTATGTTTTTCCGAAGCCTGTCCTGGGGTGTTATATTTCGGGAAATAACTGTTTTTTAGTACTATTTGTTGGAAAACCCCAGTTTTAAGGCCCAAACTCATATTTTTTCTCATTCATACAATTCATCTCATTCATATTTTTTCTTTCAGAACCAAGCAGTTCAAAAGGACGGCAAGTCATATGAGCTTCAAGAGAGCAGTCTATCTCCTCATTATAAGTCTCTATGTTATGTTTCATTTTTTTGTAATTTAACCTTAGTTATCATGAGTAACTAAGCCCTAGTCGGCAAGGTTCTAAGATGAGCCTCTATTTTTAGACCATCTACATTCCTAAGGCTTTGTTTGGATTGATGGAATATGATGGAATAGAATGGAATGAGGTGGAATATTGTTATGTTCCATTGTTTAGGTTTATAAAAAATGAATGGAATGGAATGGAACAAGATGGAATCCATTCCATCCTATGCCACCATCTCTTTTATTTTTTCATTTCCCAATTTAGGGTGTATGCAACGGAATGAAAACTCTTAACTAAATATTTACTCATTTACCCTTCTTTCATACGTTCTTATTCTCATGTGAACAGTGCTGCAACGACCCTCTTTCTTCTCACACAACAAAGTTACACACTAGAAAAGTTTGAGAACAGAGCAGAAAAAACTCAACTTTTGAGATGAAATATATGGCCTAACGAGGAACATGCTACTATCGTCCATATTATGTTAAAACTAGCTATGCGGTTATGAAATTATTTCCTTGTAGTTGTTCAAATTGGCTTGCTTCCCAGGATAGAACACTATCGAAGCCACCATATATTACATGGTTTCGGTAGATTTTGGGGTTGCCACGATTAATATTTTGGAAATTATGTTACAAGTTCGAAATACCAAAAAAATAGATCCTAAAAATATCGGTTCTTAATTTTATGTGTTTTTTAAACAAGGGTGAAAATAGAATAAAAAAAATTACAACTCATTCTATTCCATTCAATATTCAAACAATGGAATGACAACTTTGATAAGTGTATTGTTCAAAAAAAAACTTTGATAAGTGGGGTTAAGTTATATCATAAAAATTTATATAAAACTTTTACAAACAACAGAATGCTATGAGATAGTTGGTTAAACTCGTACACAAGTGGAGGTTCTGGGGTTCGAACCCTGGTCATGACATCCGACCTAACAATGTCGGCATTTTGCCAGTTGAGCTAGAACTTCTGGATAATATTTCTCAATTTCGAGTATAAAAAATATAACCATAATTAATTATTTTTTCACCACCAACGTAGCATCAATCACAACCTTTTTCAACAAATATAATAATATTTTATATTATAATAGTAGTTGTATGGTCTTGCCAACAATATGCTATGAGATAGTTGGTTAAAGATTTCATAAAAGAAAATTTTATCTTAAAAATAAGCATTATTTGTATCGATATAATAATTATAACAACTTTTTTTATATATAAAAAAAAAAAAAAAACTATTTCTTTTGGTTTATTAACTAGTGCTCTTATAACACTCATTAGGATCTTTTTAGTTTTGTAATTTTTTATAGTGTAATAAATAGACTATTTGAAGACAATAATATGATATAAAGAGGGGTCAAATTAGATATATATATCTAATTTTGCATTAAAAGTACAATACACATGTGGAGGCAAGTGGGGTCGCTTGACCCCGTTGCCCCCACACTAGATCCGTGCCTGAACAGACCCAAATAATGGAATGGAATCTTTATTTCATTCCGCTCCACTCCATTCCATTAAGTTTCATTCCACTCCACTCCCTTATATTCATCAATCCGAGCTGAGTCTAAAGACGCAGGTGCCCGCAAGAAGGCTCCCTGAAGTTCAGGCATGTCCCTTCGAGAGGCACCGCCCCCTAGAAAGCATCTGAAAGCACAATAAAATTTATATGAACAATCAACCTTATACATTCATCACTTCGCCTTGTCCCAAGACTCGTGTTTGGGGAGTTGTGGACCGTTAATATATTCCAAAGGGCATGCAAGCCCTCTAGAAAGGCTCCTGAGGACTAGGCGCGCCCTTCCAGAGGCGCAACCATAGTTAGCTTCTAGAAGCAGGTGAAAAGACCTAAAACCCAGCTTGATTGGAGCTTAAGCCACGCCGTAATGAGCCTACGAAGGACTATAAAGCCTTAGTTAGCTTCTAGAAGCATGTCAAAAGACCTAAAATCCAGCTTGCTTGGAGTTTAAGTCACGACGTAATTAGCCTACAAAGGACTATAAATACCACTCTTGGTATCATTCTCAAGGCATGACCAATACAATACTAAACCCTAATATCTGATATTATACTCACACTGCAAGTACACTATTACTATGGAAGAATTTTAGTATTACTATGGAAGAAGAGCCTAGTATAATTCGGGCCCAGGTGTATTCTAATTTGCCAAATTAATATAGTTTTCTCTATCTTTTTTTAAAAAAAAAAGTTGTACTAACAACTCATGGAGATGAATTATTCAAGGGAATCAATTGTTAACCATTTCAGTTTAGCAACCCTTACCAACAAGGACAGGAAACACCATATCCTACACATTGGGAAAACCTAGACGAGGAAGAAGACAAGGACAAACCGGAAGAAATGGTTGAACACCATATCCTACACATTGCAGTGGAGCATTATGGATGTTGCATTCTTATTCCTTCTTCTCCGAACAACAAATCTAATTACTTTGTCCGAACAAAAAAATTTACAAATAAAATAATTTCAAAAAAATTTCCAAACAATAAATTTTACAACTGACAAAAAATAATTAAAAAAAGCATCTAAATCTAAATTGTTTAAAAGTTTGTAGTCTTGAAAATTTTAAATTCAGTCTTCAAACACACTATGTTGGGGAAGGAAATGAAAAAGACTTTGATGACGATCTTGGTGTTGAACCAAACCACATGAATGTGGACTCTATTGTGGTCAAACTGATCCATTCCATTTCCATGCGGCCACCCATCAATAGTTTTCATGCATGCATGGGATAAAAGTTTGTTAGCTTTAACAAGATATTGTTGACTATTTTTAATAAGCAAAACATGATTTTTGAAATAATTAGTGGTTATAATTTCACCTTTAAAATGAATAAATGAGAAATAAGTTCGAACACATGATGCTTTAAATATTCCAATTCATTGTCTTTATCAAATGAATTATGATATGGAAACTCTTGCCATCTATTTTATGTCTTTGTCCAAAGAAAGCAATCCAGATGTCCAAAATGAAATGAATTCACACGTGGTCAGCAACATTAACGGTTGAGATTAACGCAAGATGGAAAACATGAGAGATAGCAAGAGACAACATGTTTCCGACTTTTGGGTTTTTTTTTTTTCTACTATAAAGTATCTCAAATTATATTGAATGAAGATTTTTGAGGGATTGTATAAATTCTTCAAATTTAATTTATATTGTTAAAATATAATAATCTTTAGTATTTATTTATCTTTATCAATCCTTAGCCGTCACTATTTTTTTCTTCTTGATCTATTCGAATTGTTTTTGTTTCTTTCTTAGTTAAATAAGTGATTTTCACTTATTATTAATCTTATTTTTTGTTTTTGTGATTTTGACATCTTTGCACGAATCTGTTTGCTTTGATTTTCCATCTTTGTGTAGTGCGTTTTTTATTTCCCGTTTTAGTGTGATGTTTATTTGATTCTGGTTGAAAAATTAACTTTGAGCAAATGCAGATTCAATTAATGATTTTGACATCGTCAACGTTGCAAATTTAGAAACATGGATATTCCGAATACTTGAATATAATCATATTTGTATGCATATGTACTCTGTTATTTTATACTATTAACATGGATATTGTGAGTTTTCCGCTGATTCATCATTTTTTTGTTTTAAAGGCGTTAAATTTATATTATATCGATGCAATCTATCAATTTGAATGAATGAATATAGTTTATTTTTGTCAATTTTTTTTTATCATTATCTATAAAAAACACTCATTTAGATTTTTAAAGGATTTCACTATTTTTCCATATTCTTCTATGCTTTAAAGTCCTATCCCATCTCCCTCTCCAAATCACTGTCTGAATTTAAAAATGTTTGAATGAGGTAATTATTTATTTTTTAAATTTATAATTTATAATCATAAACAATTCAAATAATTGAATTGAATTGTCTTAATTTTCAAATAATTTGTGTCAAAAGTATTGACTATACTTTAGTAGAAATTGCCTTTCAATCCATAAGTCCTAGCTCAATCGATAAAATGTCGAAATTGTTAGGCCGGATGCTATGATCGGGGTTCGAACCCCGGTACCTCCACTTATGTGTGTGAGTTTATAATAGCTTTGCCATTTCGTCTATCTACAGACAAAAAAAGAAAAAAAAAAAAAAAAAAGAAATTGCCTTTCAAATATTTGACTAAAAATATATTATTATTACTTTACCTTGCAAGGTCATTGACGACTCTAGCGCGAAGTTGATAAGTCTTGGTAAAAATTACCAATCAGGTGAGTTGCACACTCAATAATATATATTGGCATGTGAACAAAGCTATTTTGATTGGAAATTTGCATTTCTAAAACAAAACACTCATCCATTTTTTCTTCACTTCTTCCAAAATAACAAAAGGGTTCTTATATCACATTCATCATCAAATCAAATCAACAACAAACACAAAAATAATGAGTTTCTTCTTTTTCTCTCTATTTTCTCTCCTTTTGCTCTTTTCTCTTTGTTTTGTTTCATTTACTCTAGGAGCCACTTTACAAGAAGATGAAGGTACATAATAACAATGAATTTTACCCATTTTGCATGTTGTTGTTGTTCTAATATTTTGTGTATTTATTTCAGTGGAAGCTCTGAAAGACATAGGTAAAACACTTGGGAAAAAGGATTGGGACTTCAGTGTAGATCCATGTAGTGGAAGGAATAACTGGATATCTTCAACTCAATTACATGGTTCTGAAAATGCTGTTACTTGCAATTGCTCTTTTCAAAATAACACTCTCTGCCATGTTGTTAGCGTGTACGCATACTCTTCTTCTTTCATTTACTCTTTTTTAATGTGTTCTGTTGTCTACAATAATGAGAGTAGAGATAGATAGATAGATTTGTTTTTAAGAAGCTAAATTAGCCCATCCAAATTGGTACCAGAGATAATCGATCCTGAGACTTTGAGGGAGGAGCACACTCCCAGGTCCCAAGTCAATACCACTAGGCCAACCCAAGTGGGTTGAGATAGATAGATAGATGATTGTAGATAGTTTGAATATTTAAATGGGTTGGATTTTGTGTATACAGACAATGATAAGATTTTGTGGATCATATAATCTGATGGTAGAAAAAAGTGGTCCAACTTGGTGGTTGTGCAAACTAAAATGACTCTTCAAACTAACCAAATTTTCAACACTAGACCACATACAATGGAACCAATGGTTTTGGTAAATCTATGGGCGAAGAGTGGGTAGAGATTTTTCTTAAGATAGATGAAGAATTTCAATTTTTTCAAAAGGCTAAGAAAAATATATTAATAAACCAACAAAACCCCTCTAGCACAAGATGTATAAGAGGAACTTAACTATCCAAGATGTTTACATTACATACAAAGCTACACAAAAAAAAGCAAAATGCAAAGAATTAAGAAATGAGTAATGATATTTGAACAACCTTCTGGTGACAACTTTTGTGACAACCTACCTTTTCTCTCTTCTTATTGGTCAAAAACAATAGAGAGAGAAAAAGGAAGAGAGAGAATAAGAAGATAATGTAAGTATGAGAGAGAAGGTTGTACAAAAATTGTCATAAAATGGATGTATAAATATCATTTCTAAACACAACAAAAGATAAGCATCCACGTCAGGTAATCAAACTCAAACAAAGGATAACTAGATTTCAACCACCAAAATGTCTGGACTTTAACCTTTTCGGTTAAAGATTGAAGAAGAGCTTCCTTATGAGTGAAAATTCTCTCGCTTCTCTTCTTCCATATTACAAAAAGCATAGAAATCCAAATAATGCTAAAAGTTTGACAGGAATTTTTGGAAAACCCCCTAATCCACCAAACTAAAGATGATATTTTAAATAACCATGATATGTTGGGTCACGAGGGGAGCCAGAGGGACCACCCATATCTAGGCCAGAGCAACCACACAAGTGAGAGAGACACCACATTCTTACCCAAAACCTTAAGGCAATGGGACAAATAAAGTGTTCAACCTCCACTTTTTTATCTGATGTGAGACATATAACTCACACTTGCACACAACATGATGAGCCGATGAAAATCCTAACTAACAATCATAGGCCAAACACGACCATATAAATCACATTGAAAAAAAAAAAGATGATCACAATCTTCTATAAAACCACAATTGACCGAACAAAAAGTGTCAACATTAGCCAAAATATTCCGCCTAAGCAAATTGTCCTTAGTCGGAATCCGATTCAGAAATAGACGCCATATAAAAATATTGACTAACTGCTTTCAAGTAATTATAAGCACTTTTGACTGCGAACCGTTGAGTAGGATCAAGGTTCCACACCCAATGGTCCACGGTCTCAACGTGCAAAACAACATGTGTTAATCGATTCACACACTCCCTCCCCAACTCCTCCTTGCACGCAACCTTCTTCGCCATTTTCATGTCTCGCCATAACCCCCCACCCCAAAGCAAACATATCAACCACCATTGCCAATTTATTATCTGGCAACTCAAAAAGCCTTCTAAAACCAATATAAGAAAACTAATATTTGTACAACTATTTTGGAACAATTGTTGGGATAAATCCCTCTTTCATAATATCATTGTGTTCTTACTCTCTCATTCTCTCTATTGTTTTTGTCCCAAAAAAAAAAAAAAAAGATGACAATGTTATTCCAAAAGTTGTTCAAAAATGATTGTACAAATATCATTTCTCTTTTTATAAACACGACTTATTTTTTCATACATCGAATATTGCTACCATACTCTTTAACTCATATTTTCAACACACTCTTTTATTGGCATCATTGCTATGCTAATTTCTAATATATCTCTTTAATTATCTCTGTGGTTAAATGCGAATGTATGCTTGTATAAAACTTTTTTACACTTAATATGCATATCAATTAAACTCATTGTTTTTAAAGTTTTCACTTCTAACAGCATATATTAATGGTTTAATGGCCTTACAGTGTTCTAAAAGCACAAAACCTTTCAGGTACTCTTCCACCTGACCTAGTGAGGTTGCCTTTTCTCCAAGAAATGTATGTTACACTCAACAAACTTACAGTCTCACTATTAAATTACATCATTTTTATTAACTTTTATTAGTGTATTGATTACTTTTTATTTTTGGTTGATACAGTGACCTAACCCTCAACTATCTTAATGGTACAATTCCAAAAGAATGGGCCACATTAAAACTTGTAAACATGTAATACATACATATCTTTCTCTCTTATGGGTTTCATTTTAAATTTCATGAACCAATTTTCATATTTATGCATGTTTTCTAATGGTTATTTATCTTGTACAAAACTCATGAAACATGAAACATTGTACAATATTGTTTCTTTTGGTTAAGTTCCTTCTACGGAAATCGTCTATCTGGTCCAATTCCAAAGGAGTTTGGAAACATCACCACTCTCAAAAACTTGTAAGTATTTTGTTTGAGAATTTTCCCATTTCAATTATTTGTTGTAATATGTTGAGCAACTTTATTTTAAATGAACAGGGTATTGGAGTTCAATCAATTATCCGGGAATCTTCCCCCAGAACTTGGGAGTCTTTCCCAGATTGAAGGACTGTAAGCCTTTCATATGATTTTTGTTAAGAGACACTGATATAGTGATCTTTAATAGCATTGAATATATTTGATGCATGTTATTTGCCTCTTTGGTGTTCTTGTAGGCTTCTTTCTTCCAATAACTTCACCGGAGTGTTACCTGCAACATTTGCTAAGCTCACTGCATTGAAGCAATTGTAAATTTCTTACTTTCGTTAATACTGAATTGCATTGATATGTAGCATTGACACTTCATGTTTAAAGTTTGTTCGGGTATGGGACATGTATCAGTATTTGACACTCATAAGACACTTACACTTGTGGTTACGTTACACCACTGTTGCTTTCTCAAATTATTACCGGTGCCTATGTGTGTGTCGGTTTCGTGTTTGGTGTTCGCATTTGTCTTTGTGAATTACAGCTGCATTGTTATTTATTCCAAGTTGATATTTACTTCTAATTGTTTCTTAATGCAGTCGGATTGGTGACAGTGGATTCTCTGGAGCAATACCCAACTTTATTCAGAGCTGGATAAATCTTGAGATGCTGTGTGATTCTTTTTCTCCTTTACTACAAAATTTAGTTGCTTTAAGTTGCATTAGTATTGTCATTTATTTCAAGAAAATTTTCCCTCCTAAATGTTTTCACAGCACAATCCAAGGGAGTGGTTTGAGTGGGCCAATTCCTTCTGGAATTTCACTTTTGAAGAACCTCACTGACTTGTAAGTATGACACACTACATAAAGAAATATTTTAAAGCTTTCTTTTTCATTGTGATTAACTATACTTAAAATGTGATACCTAGGACTATTACTGACTTGAATGGATCTGATTCACCTTTTCCACAACTTCAAAACATGTCAAACCTGTCAAAATTGTAAGTTAACTACTCTCGTCATATTTATTACTCTTATCACTCATTTAATATACCCTCAACGAGGCTTTGTTTTAGGGTGATTTACATAAATTATATTGCGATGTCTTATCATAAAACAAAAATAGAGGAGAAATTTCGCAAAATATTTATGTATGGTCTTGTTGGCTCGCAGAGTATTGAGAAGTTGCAATATCAGTGGAGCATTGCCCGAATATCTTGGAAAGTTAACTAATCTGGAAGTGATGTAAGTATAGTTATGCTTCTTTCCATTTCCTATAGGCTTTTTATACTCGTTGATTTGATGAAGGACTGGGACATCATTGACATGCTTCTTTTCTTCACCACATAATAGGGAACTAAATTATATGTTAAATTTTTATTAATATTGTTAATATTATTTTCAATTTTCAGTGACCTCAGCAACAACAAATTAAGTGGACAAATCCCCGTGAGCTTTGATGGTCTACAGAACATGTATTTGCTGTAAGAATTTTTCTACAGGTTCTGCTATGATTACTTGAAATTGTAGATATAATTTAGTTTTTCTTAGTAACTGGGTGTTGATTCTTATTTTTAAAAAGGATCAAATTGGGCTGCTTATCCTGGAGATATATCATTTTGATATGCCAACTACTAATACGTTTGTTTGGATGATAGAAATTGCGTTACCAAACATAGAATTGTAAAGGAAATAAATGACTTTTGTCGAACAATTCAAGAGTCTTTCTCTCTCCCTTCTAAGAATTCGAGAGCTCGGTCTCTCCCAATCAATATCCAGTCCCAAAATAAAATGCCTATTGATTTTTCAAAATCTGTCTAATAGCATAACTTCCTGCCTAATATCGGAGTTCAAATCCTTGATTTTACCAGTTGGAATTCGATTTTCTTATATGTTCCTCTTAAAGCATCTGTCAGTGAATCATGTTCCTTCTTATCTGAACCAGATGCAAAATACGTCCCTCTTAAAGCATCCTGCATTTGATTTTAAAAATGTAGATGCAAAATAGGGAAGCCCAGATACAAATACAGTTAAGAATTGGGGAGTATTTCATGTTGAACACTGGAAATGGAAATATTTTCTTTCATTTTTTTTTTGGTGAGTAGACTAAAACAACATTGATGTCGCCAAAACCAAAGTCAACAAGAACCATTTGGAGACTGTAGAAATTATTTTAGATGGTGTTTACTGGTCTTTCTGCTAATTTTGTTCAACCATAATTTGAATTCTATTTATTAACCTTTTGATGTTGATTTTACTAGATTTTTATCTGGGAATCAGTTGTCTGGATCGCTGCCAGACTGGATAGCTAAACCAGACTATGTGTAAGACGTTTCTTACGCTACTTGATTAAATGTGAAATTTCTTGTTTTTTGTTATGTAAGAACTGTAGCTTTAGCTTCATGTGTGTGCATTCATTCTCTCATCTTTTTCAGGAAGTTAGGATATTGTACTTTTTTCATTGGAAAAAGTTAACGCCAATCATGTTTGTACTATAAAAACATAAAAGTGTGAGACAATACAAAAGTATTTCATATTCCAAATAGAAGAATATATGCCCCATGTTTTTTTTTTGTTGCTAAAAGTATGATTCAGTGCTAATGATATTTTTGCCGATAAGTTTATCCGTTGCGTCTTCATATCAGATTCTGAATCATATTCTAAAATATTTACGCAGAGACCTGTCATATAACAACTTCACTATAACAAACTTTGAGCTGCAGACTTGTCAACAAGGAAGTGTGTAAGAATCCCGTCATATGTAGTTTCTCACTTTTAGTTTACTTCTCTGTTTTCTTGGTTTATACTTTTATGAAGCAACTTGAGCGTCAGCCAATTTCCATGTGTCACAGGAACTTGTTTGCATCTTCTTTGAAGGGAAACAGCTTGTAAGTTTTTCTTCTCATGATAACTAATTACCTATTTAGTTCTATAGTTTACAATGCTAACTTGTTCTCCCCTTCCATTTTTAATCTTCTCAGAGGAAATATTTCATGTATGGAAAACTATCAATGTCCTAAAAGTAAGTTTACTTTTCATGGATTTCCTATATAGCATTATTTGAACTGGTTACTTTTTAATATACTTGTATATATTTCTCATGTTTTAGTTACAAGAGAAATTAAATTTTGTCGTTTGAGTACTAATTTATAATACTGGTTGATTCCTATTTCTGCTTTTCCAAGCTTGGTATTCTCTCTATATAAATTGTGGTGGAAAGGGCACAACAGTTGATGGAAATAAAACCTATGATGATGATTCAAATGAGATGGGACCATCAAGGTATCGTCAAATTGGACCAAACTGGGCACTTATAACTGCTGGTCACTTCTTTGATAGTGGACGCCCTGACTACTACACATGGTCTAATACAACAAAGCTCGCTGTGGACAACGATGATCCTAAACTGTACATGGATGCACACGTTTCTCCGAATTCTCTAACTTATTATGGTTTCTGCCTTGGAAACGGAAATTATACTGTGAAGCTCCATTTTGCAGAAATAATGTTCAGTGATGATAAAACATATAGCAGCATTGGAAGGCGTGTATTTGACATCTACATCCAGGTTCATGTTTTTTCATTTTACCACATAATACTAACCAATTTTTCTTAAATTCATTCAATTCAATACTTTACATTTGAAGGATTTATACATGGCAGAGAAAGTTGGTGTCAAAGGATTTTGATATTGTGAAAGAGGCTGGTGGTGTTGGTAAGGCTGTCATTGAAACTTTTACTGCTAGTGTGACTAGTAATGCATTGGAGATTCGCTTATATTGGGCTGGGAAAGGAACAACTACTATCCCATTTGGATCAGTATATGGTCCTCTTATATCAGCTATATCAGTAAATTCTGGTTAGTTGTATTTGTCTGAGATTTCCTGTTCTATTCGATCCCCTGTTTTGTGCACTAAAAATCTAATGCACATATTAATCTTGCAGATTTTACGCCCCCATCCGAAAATAGTAGAAGCATACCTGCCGGGGGTGTTGCTGCCATTGTGGCAGCAGCAATTGCTATCATCTTGATAATCGGCATAATGTGGTGGAAGGGCTGTTTAAGACTGAAATGTTTCGGGTCAAGAGGTAATCACTGAGAAATTACTTCAATAACCACGAATACCATTCTTTTGAATAAAATTCAGGACATCTTGCGACAGTAATGGGATTTAGCATGTGAGGGATATGAATTAATTTTATCACTATTTGATCTGTATCGAACTATTTTCCCTTTCTTTCTGCGTAAGCACTGCTAACTATCCTTCTAGCAAGTAATAGGACTTAGACAATGAACTTGGTGATATCATTTGTTTCTAAAAGTTCTAGTTTTCCTAATATAAGATATCTTTGATACTGTTTACTTTTATTGCCAGAGCGAAAGGGTCTTGCTTCACAAACTGGCTTGTTCACCTTACGGCAACTTAAAGCAGCAACAAACAACTTTGATGAATCCTTCAAGATTGGAGAAGGAGGATTTGGTCCAGTTTACAAGGTATATTCACAATTTGATATTATTGTTTTATCACCATGTGTTATGACCTAAACAATAAGTTGTAATTGGGCTAAACATGATTTGTATATTGTTTCTTTAAATGCAGGGTGTTCTATTTGATGGCCCCATAGTAGCGATTAAGCAGCTATCTTCTAAATCAACACAAGGATCTCGTGAATTTATTAATGAGATTGGCATGATTTCTACTTTACAACACCCCAATCTTGTTAAGCTCTATGGCTTCTGTATGGAAGATGATCAGTTGTTGTTGATATATGAATACATGGAAAACAATAGCCTTGCTCATGCTCTATTTGGTAATTACTTATATCTGTAATAATTTACAATCTTGAACATTTAATATATATTCATAAATGAATGGCACTGCTGTCTAATTTCTAACAGCCAAAAAAGAAGACCTAGAAAATCGTCAATTGAGATTGGATTGGAAAACAAGGAAGAGGATTTGCATTGGTATTGCTAAAGGTTTAGCTTACCTTCATGGAGAATCGAAAATAAAGATCATTCATAGGGACATCAAGGCCACTAATGTGTTGCTAGATAAAGATCTCAACCCCAAGATATCGGATTTCGGTCTGGCTAAGCTAAATGAAGACGACAAAACCCACATGAACACAAGAATAGCCGGCACTTAGTGAGTTCCCATACCTGATACTATCTTGTTATGACCTTTATTGAGTTTTCATGCTTTCAAGAAGCAAAAGAGTCGATGTTAAATATAACATCATTTACTTTTTATTGATATAAAAACAATTTCTTTTGATAGTATAAGAAACAATTAAATATGATATATAACAGCTTTATTTGATTTGTTTTCATGTCACAGTGGATACATGGCTCCTGAGTATGCTATGCATGGTTATTTGACAGACAAAGCAGATGTTTATAGTTTTGGAATTGTTATATTGGAAATTGTAAGCGGAAACAACAACACCGTTAGCCATCCTCAGGAGGAATGCTTCTCTCTTCTTGATTGGGTAACTTATGTTCTTATGCTCTTCTCGATTCATGCTCATCTTTTTGTCCTTGAGAATATCTAGCATGGTTGTGTGTCTAGAAAGTGGAAAATATCTCATAATACTTCATTATGTTCTCTTAACATTGTTTGGAATATTTCTTTATTTTTTGATGATATATTTTCTTATTTAATTGACCTTAGGAGTCTAAGAATTAACCAGTTTTTATTTTGAACAGTCAAAGCTAGTTAATTGTTATTAATCGTCAGAAAGTTAGTTGGCAGGGACCGAACCAAGATTTATACCTCTCAATTTCTAAATCCCTCACCCTATACCACTATACCACCTTACCACTCGCCAGTAATTAACCAAGTTAGGTTAGTTGAGTGGTAAAGACTTGAGCTTCTTAAGCAAGTGTTTAGAAGTTTGAAACCGGACTCGTGTTAATGATAAAACTTGGTTTGAAGGGTACTATACACCATTTGTGCCTCAAGGTTTCCCAATAGAGATTAATCACTGTTACTGACAGAAGATTCCCAACTAACCACCCCAAAAAAAGATGTTTAGCAATTATCAGTATTAGTTTTCCCGTTGTATAAGTGTTAAAAATTTAAAAGTCTAGTAATAGTATAAGGGTTTAGCACTTAGTCTTTTAGAACCAAAACATCATCACAATTTTAAGTTTCTATTGTTTTTCTCCCCTCCTTCCTTATCTAGAATCCGATAACTTCAACACGCTTTACTTTCATCTTTCGACACCATTGAACGGACAGGTTTTCTAAACAATCAACATGCTAGCTACGAAAACTGCAATAATGTCTAAAATTGTATTGACATCATTCAATTTCTAGCTTTTGTGAACATCTAGTGAATTGAATCATCATTAGTCCATAAAATTGTAGGGGCAGTGCATTCCTCCGAAAACCTTTTTTTTATTAAATGCCACTTGAAACTGAAATTCCCATGTAAAAATAGTCATTTTAGTCAATCAATTTAGTCCCTAAATATCTAATGCAATAACTGATTTTCAATTTTATGGATCATTTTAACATAAAATTAAATTTAGAGGTAAAATTGTAAAAACTTATATCGGTGATTCATTGATAACATCGTAGTTTTTGTGATTACTTGTCTCGTGCTTATTAAAACACCTTGTATATTTAATATCATATTGTGAATGACTGGAGTAACCAAAAAAAATATTGTGAATGACTGGGTTATCAGACCATTACTTGAAACTTAGAATTCTTCATTAACAGGCACGCCTCTTGAAGGAAAAAGATAATCTAATGCAGCTTGTTGATCGGAGGTTGGGCGAAGACTTCAAGAAAGAGGAGGTAATGATGATGATCAACGTTGCTCTTTTATGTACCAGTTTTTCTCCATCGCTCAGGCCCTCCATGTCTTCAGTTGTAAGCATGTTTGAAGGAAAAACAAATGTTCAAGAAGTGGTGGCAGAATCAAGTGAGGTATTGGATGATAAGAAATATAAGGTGATGCAACAATACTACAAACATAAAGGAGAAAATAGTACAAGTGAGGCTGGAAGCCAAAGCATTGCATCAGATGAATCGCATGCCTTTATATATTATACAGATTCTACTAAGAACCAAGAAATTAGGAAAACTATATAACTTGCATTAATTGAGTTATGACACATGTTACTCTTCTTTCTTAAGAGAGATGATAAACAAACACACAAATACAAGGGATATACATTTTTTTGACTCATGTGTGATTACTAAAGTAGATTAAGGGATATACATTTTTTTTAGGAGATTTATTAATTTATCTTTGAATATATACTTCTTCCTAGCACAATTATTAGAGTATTACTTTTCCCACCTATAGGATTCTCGTGCGCCCTGTGTTTTTTTCAAAAATGCCCTTGAGGTTTCCAGATTTCATAATCCGGAATGGTGTTTTCCTTTGTTATAGGGTGAAAAATGGAGTTACGGATTTTTCCGGATTTTGTAATCCGGAAACTTTAAAAAATAAGGCGCGTTACATATGTTTCCGGATTACATAATCCGAAAACTCCCTAAACACCATTTTTTAAGGTAAAATAGTTCGGATTATATAATCCGTATCAGTACAAATCCTAAACATATTTGTAACATGTATAGCCATTTTAGGGACAATATTAATCTTCATAACTCTTATCCTTTTGTTTTGGGTCATTGTTACATGTTCTTAGTCAAAAATCGGGTTTTCCGGCTACTTGATCAGATTGCTCTGAAACTTCTCCAAAAAAATCAGAAAAATTCAAGGACCATGACCCATTTTTAATTATTCATATTCTCAGAAAAATCTGAAAAAATTTGCACTAGTTTTATTTGATTTTTAGAATTTTTTGATGGTATTTTTATATTTCTATGATTTTATTTGACAGGTTTTTAGCATTTTTTTACTTAATTTTTTTGTTCTTTTTAAAAGTAAAACTCAAAACTGCTGAAATGTGAGAGATTCTGATGGTTGATTATACATAAGAATTGTCCGGATTATAAAATTCGAAATAGTAAACAAGATTCCGGATTATGAAATTCGAAAACCTCAAGGGCATTTTTGGAAAAAACGCAGGGCGCGCGAGAATCCTATAGGGTGGGAAAAGTAATAGTCTTCTTATTTTTATTTTTTTTTATCAAATATTAGAATTAGAGTTTTTTTGAACAACTTATATAATTATAAATAACAATGAATATATAAAAATATCAAAGGTATCTTGAATTGAAAAATTCTTTAACCAAACAATTTGACGGAAGAGATTAATGAGTTTGAATAGGAAAATTCTTTAACCAAAGACAAATTGTTCAGGACAACTTCCTAAATAAAACAATTTATTATTAGATTTTACTTACCTTTTAACCAAACTATGAATTATAGGGCCTTACCCTAAATGCTTAAAAACAAGATAAATTGAAAAGTTCTTTATATATTGTTTCTATGCATAAAATAATCTTTTCTTAAAAAGAAATAAACATAAAATGTAATCTCTTTTCTATGAAATTTTTAACTTTATTTGAAGTTATGACATTTGAATGAAATATTTAAGAGATTAAAAATATTTGTCGTCAATGTAAAATTACTTTTTTCAGTTTTTTTTTTTTTTTAAATGTGTATAGTATGCTCTGAGAAATTTAAAAGTTGTGATTAGACGTCGGTGTAAAATAACATTACACTCAAAGTGCATATCTCTTGATTTTATATTTAAAATATAAATCTTGAATTGTTTTTAAAAAATTTATTGAGTACATTTTTTTTATAAAAACTTATTGAGTAAATTTTTTTGCTGCATAAAACAAATTATTATATTAAATATTGGAATTTTTTGAAAGGGATAAATATGTTTTTAGTCTTTAAATTTTCATTAAATTTTTTTAAAATCTTCATATTTTATCTCCGTTATCAAAATTATTCTTTCCTGTTAATTCTCTAACGAAATGTTGATGTGGCAGTTAGTGGATCCCAATTATTTTAGGGTTAAATATATTTTTGGTCCCTACATTTTGCATAACTTTGAAGAATAGTCCTTATTATTTTAGGGATTTTAAAAACATTTATTGAAATGTAAGGACTATTTTTCAAAGCCACGCAAAATGTAGGGACCAAAAACATATTTAACCTTAAAATAATTTGGATCCACTAACTGCCACATCAGCATTTCATTAGAGAATTAACAGCAGGGATCAATTTTGATAACGGAGATAAAATGTGAGGATTTTAAAAACATTTAATAAAATGTAGGGACTATTTTTCAAAGGGGCCAAAAATGTAAGGAGTATAAACATATTTAACCTTTTTTTAAATAATTTTCAAAAATTTAATTATTTAAGAAAACTATTCATTTTTATAGACAGGAGAAAAAAATATATTTGTTGTATTTTTTATTGTTGTGTTGGCGTCATTTTGTTAAAATAATATATTATGGCAAGATCTGGTACCAGATGTTCTAAGCATGTAGTAAAACATCTTTACATAGAGTGGTGTACCGTATTTCATATTCTTTGGAGTAACGTTTCTCGTGCATGTTCCATAAGTTTCTGTCGTATTACTTGTGTTCCAAGAAGCATGTGGTTCTAGAAGTATTCCTCTATCGGTTTAAATTGCCGTGTGCTTGAAGTTATTTTCAAAATAGATTTGGAACAAATATATTTTGTGCTTCTAAAAGATTGTTGTTGAAAATATAATTATGGATAGCTGAATTGTTTTGCCCATTGAAGAAAAAGACCATGTAGAACAATGGCTATATAAGGAGACTATGACCTGGCTTTTACTCACGAAATCAAGCATTGAAGAATTGAGTCATTAGGGTTTCGTGTTTTAAGTCCTTTTGTTTTATTTTGTATACCATGCGTCATCATTGAATTGTATTTTGTATACCACTCTAGTGCATCTTACAAGTATTGGTTTGTGTATTAGAGTTGTTCTCCAATTTACTGTGACTGTGATTGAGTCAATCACGGGTATAGTGGTTGAGATAAAGTGAGAGGGGTTTCTCATTTTTAGGAACTGATACTATGAAGAGTGGATTTCCTTTCTTAGGTGGATGCCCCCCAGATGTAGGTGACGTTGCACCAAACTAGGATACCAAATCTCTTGTGTTGTGTAGAACATTTGTCTTATGAGAACAAGAATTTCAATATTAAATAAAAAGAAAGAGATACAGAGATTTGGGGCATTAGACCTGACTCAGGTACAACCCAGACGAGGAATACAACTTGAAAAATAAGACCAAGTGGATCAACCCTAATTTATCCTAACAAATAGTCACCTTTCACGGGCACAACCCAACAAACCCAGCGAACTCGTGTATAGGCGTAAAACCAAGTTACGAAAAAAAGAAGATGAAGATTGAACATCTACAGAGAACAGTTAGGGTTTAATCTAGCGTATGATCAATCCGCAATGGGGTATTAAAATCTACAAACCGACAACTACCTGAAGAAATCAGCAGGCATTAGATCCATTTCAAGCATCAACAGCCCGAACAACGATAGAGATTGAAACGATAAAAAGTCAGTACCATAATGGAGGCAGACATGACGCCTTGATATCAACAGATCTCAACGGATCCGAAACATCAAAGAATCGAAGAGGTTAGACCACCAACCACTAGAGGTTTCAATCAGACGGTATACACAATAAATAAATAAATAATACTTAACTTCGTTATTTACGAAATTGGCACAACTAAAGTGTAAATTGTGGTCACAAGTTCAACTTTCAATACCGATGTGCCATGTGCAATTTAACACCCTTTCCCTCCAAAAGAATGTTACATAATCAAGAGAAACGTGTCATAACTCAATTAATGCAAGTTCTATAGTTTTCCTAATTTCTTGGTTCCAAGTATGAAGAATCTGTATCATATATAAAGGTATTTGATTCATCTGTTGCGATGCTTTGGCTTCCGGCCTCACTTGTGCTATTTTCTCCTCTATATTTGTAGTATTGTTGCATCACCTTATATTTCTTATCATCCAATACCTCAGTTGATTCTGCCACCACTTCTTGAACATTTGTTTTTCCTTCAAGCATGCTTACAACTGAAGACATGGAAGGCCTGAGCGAAGGAGAAAAACTGGTGCATAAAAGAGCAACGTTGATCATCATCGTTACCTCCTCTTTCTTGAAGTCTTCGCCCAACCTCCGATCAACAAGCTCCATTAGATTATCCTTTTCCTTCAAGAGGCGCGCCTGTTAAATGTATAATTCTAAGTTTCAAATAAAGATCTGATAACCCAGTCATTCACAATAACATAATATTAAATATACAAGGTGTTTTAATAAAGCACTAGACAAATAATTAAAAAAACTATAATGTATCAATGAATCATCGATATAATTTTTACAGTTTTATCTCTAAATTTAATGTTATGTTAAAATGACCTAGCCCTCGCCTTTTTGGCGGCTTCACTCACCTATCAGTATATTTGGTGGAACACCTTAATCCAGCCTATAGGTAGCCCTTTCCGTGGTCCAAATTTCAACGAGAGCACCAATTATTAGGACTTAAACCCATGAGGAGAGCCCAACCCAAAAGACAAGTCCATTAGGTGGGGGAGCCTCGTAACTTAAGTACCACAACAAACACTTTTATGTACTCGATGTGGGACTCTTAACAATTGATCGACTAAAATGACTAGTTTTACATGGCAGTTTTATTTCAAGTGATTTAATAAAATAAAAAAAAAGAGAGAGAAAGGTTTTCGGAGGCCCAAATTCGCTGCCCCTACAATTCTTTGGATTAATGATGATGATTTAGTTCACTATAGGTTCACTAGCCTTGATATTTTTCAAACAAAGACTTGATCACATTTACCTTGCTAAACACCATAGCTTAACAAAAGCTAGAAATTGAACGATGTCTCTTAAATTTTAGACATTATTGCAGTTTTCATAACTGGCATGTTGAACGTTTAAAAACCCTCTCCATTCAATGGTATGGTGGCATGGGGTGAGGGATTTATAAAGATGAGCATAAACCGAGAAGAGCATAAGAACGTAAGTTACCCAATCAAGAAGAGAGAAGCATTCCTCCTGAGGATGGCTAACGGTGTTGTTGTTTCCGCTTACAATTTCCAATATAACAATTCCAAAACTATAAACATCTGCCTTGTCTGTCAAGTAACCATGCATAGCATACTCAGGAGCCATGTACCCACTGTGACATGATAACAAATCAAATAAAGCTGTTATATATCATATTTAATTGTTTCTTATACTATCAAAAGAAATTGTTTTTATATCAATAAAAAGTAAATGATGTTATATTTAACATCGACTCTTTTGCTTCTTGAAAGCATGAAAACTCAATAAAGGTCATAACAAGATAGTATCAGGTATGGAAACTCACTAAGTGCCGGCTATTCTTGTGTTCATATGGGTTTTGTCGTCTTCATTTAGCTTAGCCAGACCGAAATCCGATATCTTGGGGTTGAGATCTTTATCTAGCAACACATTAGTGGCCTTGATGTCCCTATGAATGATCTTTATTTTCGACTCTCCATGAAGGTAAGCTAAACCTTTAGCAATACCAATGCAAATCCTCTTCCTTGTTTTCCAATCCAATCTCAATTGATGATTTTCTAGGTCTTCTTTTTTGGCTGTTAGAAATTAGACAGCAGTGGCATTCATTTATGAATAATATATTAAATGTTCAAGATTGTAAATTATTACAGATATAATTAATTACCAAATAGAGCATGAGCAAGACTATTGTTTTCCATGTATTCATATATCAACAACAACTGATCATCTTCCATACAGAAGCCATAGAGCTTAACAAGATTGGGGTGTTGTAAAGTAGAAATCATCCCAATCTCATTAATAAATTCACGAGATCCTTGTGTTGATTTAGAAGATAGCTGCTTAATCGCTACTATGGGGCCATCAAATAGAACACCCTGCATTTAAAGAAACAATATACAAATCATGTTTAGCCCAATTACAACTTGTTATTTAGGTCATAACACATGGTGATAAAACAATAATATCAAATTGTGAATATACCTTGTAAACTGGACCAAATCCTCCTTCTCCAATCTTGAAGGATTCATCAAAGTTGTTTGTTGCTGCTTTAAGTTGCCGTAAGGTGAACAAGCCAGTTTGTGAAGCAAGACCCTTTCGCTCTGGCAATAAAAGTAAACAGTATCAAAGATATCTTATATTAGGAAAACTAGAACTTTTAGAAACAAATGATATCACCAAGTTCATTGTCTAAGTCCTATTACTTGCTAGAAGGATAGTTAGTAGTGCTTACGCAGAAAGAAAGGGAAAATAGTTCGATACAGATCAAATAGTGATAAAATCAATTCATATCCCTCACATGCTAAATCCCATTATTGTCGCAAGATGTCCTGAATTTTATTCAAAAGAATGGTATTCATGGTTATTGAAGTAATTTCTCAGTGATTACCTCTTGACCCGAAACATTTGAGTCTTAAACAGCCCTTCCACCACATTATGCTGATTATCAAGATGATAACAATTGCTGCAGCCACAATGGCAGCAACACCCCCGGCAGGTATGCTTCTACTATTTTCTGATGGGGGCGTAAAATCTGCAAGATTATTATGTGCATTAGATTTTTAGTGCACAAAACAGGGGATCGAATAGAACAGTAAATCTCAGACAAATACAACTAACCAGAATTTACTGATATAGCTGATATTAGAGGACCATATACTGATCCAAATGGGATAGTAGTTGTTCCTTTCCCAGCCCAATATAAGCGAATCTCCAATGCATTACTAGTCACACTAGCAGTAAAAGTTTCAATGACAGCCTTACCAACACCGCCAGCCTCTTTCACAATATCAAAATCCTTTGACACCAACTTTCTCTGCCATGTATAAATCCTTCAAATGTAAAGTATTGAATTGAATGAATTTAAGAAAAATTGGTTGGTATTATGTGGTAAAATGAAAAAACATGAACCTGGATATAGATGTCAAATACACGCCTTCCAATGCTGCTATATGTTTTATCATCACTGAACATTATTTCTGCAAAATGGAGCTTCACGATATAATTTCCGTTTCCAAGGCAGAAACCATAATAAGTTAGAGAATTCGGAGAAACACGTGCATCCATGTACAGTTTAGGATCATCGTTGTCCACAGCGAGCTTTGTTGTATTAGACCACGTGTAGTAGTCAGGGCGTCCACTATCAAAGAAGTGACCAGCAGTTATAAGTGCCCAGTTTTCTCCAATTTGACGATACCTTGCTGGTCCCATCTCATTTGAATCATCATCATATGTTTTATTTCCATCAACTGTTATGCTCTTTCCACCACAATTTATATAGAGAGAATACCAAGCTTGGAAAAGCAGAAATACGAATCAATCAGTGTTATGAATTAGTAATCAAAAGACAAATTTTATTTTCTCTTGTAACTCAAACATGAGAAATATATATAAATACATTAAAAACTAACCAGTTCAAATAATGCTATATAGGAAATCCATGAAAAGTAAACTTACTTTTAGGACATTGATAGTTTTCCATACATGAAATATTTCCTCTGAGAAGATTAAAAATGGAAGGGGAGAACAAGTTAGCACTGTAAACTATAGAACTAAATTAGTAATTAGTATGAGAAGAAAAACTTACAATCTGTTTCCCTTCAAAGAAGATGCAAACAAGTTCCTGTGGCATATGAAAATTGGCTGAGGCTCAAGTTGCTCAAAGTATAAACCAAGAAAACAAAGAAGTAAACTAAAAGTGAGAAACTACATATCCTAGGACTCTTACACAGTTCCTTGTTGACAAGTCTGCTGCTCAAAGTTTGTTATAGTGAAGTTGTTATATGACAGGTCTCTGCATAAATATTTTAGAATTTGATTCAGATTCTGAGGTGAAGTTGTTTTATGACAGGTCTCTGCATAAATATGATAGGCTCAACCGATACTTTTTTATTGTCTCACTTGTATGTTTTTATAGTACAAACATGATTGGCATTAACTTTTTCCAATGAAAAGAGTACAATATGCTAACTTCCGGAAAAAGATGAGAGAATGAGTGCACAAACATGAAGCTAAAGCTACAGTTCTTACATGACAAAAAACAAGAAATTTCATATTTAATCAAGTAGCATAAGAAACTTCTTACACAAAGTCTGGCTTAGCTATCCAGTCTGGCAGCGATCCAGACAACTGATTCCCAGATAAAAATCTAGTAAAATCAACATCAAAAAGTTAATATATAAAATTCAAATAATGGTTGAACAAGATTAGAAGATATGCTAGTAAACACTATCTCAAATAATTTGGACAGTCCCAAAATGGTTCTTGTTGACTTTGGTTTTGGCGACACCAATTTCTGTATTAGTCTTTTCACCAAAATAAATGAATGAAAATATTTCCAATGCTTAACTGTATTTGTAGTTGGACTTTAATATTTTGCATCTATATTTTTAAAATCAAATGTATAATGCTTTAATAGGGACAGATTTTACATCTGGTTCAGAGAAGAAGTAACGTGATTCACTGACAGATGCTTAAGAAGAACATATAAGAAAATCAAATGCAGGATGTACATCGAATTCCAAATGGTAAAATCAAGGTACATAATTAGCATAAAAGCCAATCCAAGATTTGAACTCTGATATTAGGCAGAAAGTTATTCTATTAGACAGATTTTGAAAAATCAATGCCAATGGCCATTTTATTTTGTGATTGGATATTGATTGGGAGAAACCGAGCTCTTGAATTCTTGGAAGGGAGAGAGCAAGACTATCGAATTGTTCAACAAAAGTCATTTATTTCCTTTATAATTCTATGTTTGGTACCAATTTCTATCATCCAAACAAACGTATTAGAGTAGTTGGCATATGAAAGTGATATGTCTCTAGGATAAGCAGCCCAATTTGACCCTTTCTAAATGAAATAGAATCAATGCAGAACCTGTAGAAAAATTCTTACAGCAAATACATGTTCTGTAGACCATCGAAGCTCATGGGGATTTGTCCACTTAATTTGTTGTCGCCGAGGTCACTGAAAAGAATATTAAGAATATGTTCTTCAGAGAAAGAGTTAATAAAAATTTAACATAAAATATAGTTCTCTATTATGTGGTGAGAAACGAAGCATGTCAATGATGTCACGGTCCTTCATCAAATCAACGAGTATAAAAAGCAAGGATACAGAATAAAAGTTCTTAAATGTGTTTGCAAAGCCTATAGGAAAATTTGAAAGTTATCATTTCATCAATCAAAGAAAATGAAAAGAAGTATAACTATACTTACATCACTTTCAGATTAGTTAACTTTCCAAGATATTCGGGCAATGCTCCACTGATATTGCAATTTCTCAATACTCTGGAAACAATAAGACCATATATAAATATATTGCAGGAATTTCTCCTTAATTTTTGTTTCATGTAAATCACCCTAAAACAATGCCTCATTAAATGAGTGATAAGAGTAATAAATATGACGAGATTAGTTAACTTACAATTTTGACAGATTTGACATGTTTTGAACTTGTGGAAAAGGTGAATCAGATCCATTTAAATCAGTAATAGTCCTAGGTATCACATTTTAAGTATTGTTAATCATGATGATAAAGAAAGCTTTAAAATATGTCTTTATGTAGTATGTGCGTACTCGCGTATCATACTTACAAGTCAGTGAGGTTCTTCAAAAGTGAAATTCCAGAAGGAATTGGCCCACTCAAACCACTCCCTCGGATTGTGCTGTGAAAACATTTAGGAAGGAAAATTTTCTTCAAATAAATGACAATACTAATGCAACCTGAAGCAAATAATTTTTGTAGTAGCGGAGAAAAAGAATCATACAGCATCTCAAGATTTATCCAACTTTGTATAAAGTTAGGTATTGCTCCAGAGAATTGACTGTCACCAATTCGACTGCATTAAGAAACAATTAGAAGTAAATATCAACTTGGAATAAATAACAATGCATCTGTAATATCATCGGTAATAATTTATGAGTGTCAACTACCGATACATGTCCCATACTCGAACACACTTTAAACCTGAAGTGTCGATGCTTATCAATGCAATTCAGCATTAACGAAAGTAAGATACTTACAATTGCTTCAATGCAGTGAGCTTAGCAAATGTTGCAGGTAACAATCCGGTAAAGTTATTGGAAGAAAGAAGCCTACAAGAACACCAAAGAGGCAAATAACATGCATCAAATATATTCAATGCTATTAAAGATCACTATATCAGTGTCTCTTAACAAAAATCATATGAAAGTCTTACAGTCTTTCAATCTGGGAAAGACTCCCAAGTTCTGGGGGAAGATTCCCGGATAATTGATTGAACTCCAATACCCTGTTCATTTAAAATAAAGTTGCTCAACATATTACAACAAATAATTGAAATGGGACAAATTCTCAAACAAAATACTTACAAGCTTTTGAGAGTGGTAATGTTTCCAAACTCCTTTGGAATTGGACCGGATAGACGATTTCCGTAGAAGGAACTTAACCAAAAGAAACAATATTGTACAATGTTACATGTTTCATGAATTTTGTACAAGATAAATAACCATTAGAAAACATGAATGAATAAATGAAAAACTGGTTCATAAATTTAAAATGAAACCCATAAGAGAAAGATATCTTACACGTTTACAAGTTTTAATGTGGCCCATTGTTTGGGAATCGTACCGTTAAGATAGTTGAGGGTTAGGTCGCTGTATCAAACAAAAATAAAAAATAATCAATATTATAAAAGTTAATAAAAATGATATAATTTAATAGTGAGACTGTAAGTTCATTGAGTGTAACATACATTTCTTGGAGAAAAGGCAACCTCACTAGGTCAGGTGGAAGAGTACCTGAAAGGTTTTGTGCTTTTATAACACTGTAAAGCCATTAAACCAATAATTAGTGTTGTTAGAAGTGAAAACTTTAAGGATAAAATGCCCTTTTGGTTCCTTAAGTATTTATTTGGTATCGTTTTGGTCCTTTAAGTAATAAAAGGTTTGTTTTGGTCCCTTAACTTTATTTAAAGTAACGGTTTGGTCCCTTCTGTTAATTTAATTCAAAAAAATGTTAAATTTTGGTCCCTTAACTTATTTAATTAGTATTAGTTTGGTTCCTTAACTTATTTAATTAGTATTAGTTTGGTCCCTAAACTTAACGTTTTTTTGAATTAAATTAATAGAAAGGACCAAACCGATACTTTAAATAAAGTTAAGGGACCCAAACAGACTTTTTATTACTTATGGGACCAAAGCGATACCAAATAAATATTTAAAGGATCAAATAAGCATTTAAGCCAAACTTTAAAAAGAATATGTATATTAAGTGTAAAAAAGTTGTATACATGCATACATCCGCATTTAACCGGAGATAATCAAGAGAAATTAGCATTGCAATGTTGCCTAATGATGACATGTGATTTAATGAATAAATCATCAATTTTGTCCCTAAACGATCACTCTCACCAACATAGTCACTAAACTATAGAAATCTATTAAGTAGTTCATAACCTACTATTAATCCTTTAAAATAGTCTCATTTATTTTAAAAATAAAAGAGAGAATTATATTCAAGATAATGTTGATGGACTAAAAATAGTTTAGGGACTACTTCTATTAATATATTTCTATTTCTCTACCTTAGAACATCTTCAATAAGAGTCATTTACTTAACAATAACTCAACCTTAAGAACTCATATTGGAGGGAAAAAACATGGGTACCTATTAGCTACCGGCAAATATATAATGACTATCTTTCTTCAACAACTAACGAGAGCCACGAATAAAATAGAAAAGGAAGTTGAATGTTGGTCACACCATTTGAAAGTAATGTGATTCTTACTTTTTTTTCAATTTTTTATATATTTTCTAAATGTGGACCTATTTATGAACTTTTTAGTTTACAACAATTGGAGTCATTCTACTTAAACAAAAAAAAATTGGAGTCATTCGGTCCATAATTAATATTTACATTTATTGAAAAAGGGAAAAACTAACTTGTGCTCTTAAGACACAAGTTAATAAATTAAACAGGAGAATGCTAACCATTGCCTTTGAGGCTTTGGATAAGGGGATAAAAATAGAAATATAACATTGAAAAATGGTTAAAAGTGATAGATTTAACTTTTTAAAAGTCAAAATGTTGTTGAAGCCAATGCAAACATGCTACTTTTGACTTCCTTAAGACAATGGTTAGCAAGACCCAATTAAATATAGTAATTTTTTATTGGTGCATGTTTGCATTGGCTTCAACAACATTTTGACTTTTAAAAAGTTAAATCTATCACTTTTCACCATTTTTCAATATTATATTTCTATTTTTATCCCCTTATCCAAAGCCCCAAAGGCAATGGTTAGCATTATCCTATTTAATTTATTAACTTGTGTCTTAAGAGCACAAGTTAGTTTTTCTCTTTTTCAATAAATGTAAATATTAAGGACCGAATGACTCCAATTTTTTTTGAAAGTATCTCAGGTACAATTCACTGAACCACTTCAAATACCTTCAATTCAAGGAGACACTCTTTCGATTAAGATTACACATGAGACATTTGTGCAAGGGTCATATGCTTTTAAGGTTAACCTTCATGGCAGAATAGTACTGAACAAAGGGGATAAGCCATACTCCTCCAAGGATATTGTTGCAAAGCGGCAGAAATTGTGGAAGACAGCGGGACATCGACATATGCTTTCGTTGGGCGTGGGTATTATAAGTTCTCTTTTGCCAACCATGAAGACTTGCGAGCGGTATGGGCATTAGGCACGGTCAATTTGAAGTCGGGTGTGATGCGTCTATTTGAATGGACAAAAGATTTTAAAGCACATACTCAACGGCAAACACATACTCAAGTTTGGATAAGGCTGTGGGAATTGCCACAGGAATATTGGATGGAGAGAACCTTGTATGAAATAGCAGGGGCTATCAGAACTCCATTGTTAATTGATAATGTTACTAAGAACAGATTGTTTGGTCATTATGCCAAAGTTTTGATGGACTTAGACCTTTCCGAGAACCTTTTTTAAGAAGTTATGGTGGAACGGGAAGGTTATGCATTTCCGGTGGCAATTGAATATGAGGGGCTGCCTGACTTTTGCACTCACTGTAAAAGTATTGGACATAATATAACATCTTGCTGGTGGTTACATCCGAAAAAATCAGACAAAGAAGAGAAGGTTCTTCCAATTAATAAAGGGAAAAAACTGAACTTTCACAGTAGCAGTCCACGCAAGGATGGAAAGCAAAGGATAATCCCTCTGGCATTGGCTCCTCTAAAGATTTTGAGGCTTCGATACGAGCCGCTCTTTCTCCCCATGTCAGCAGGAGGTGCACGCAGACCATGGAGCTAAGGTTGCAAACATACACACATATAGCGTTAAGCTACCTGTTACTCAGCATTAGCAGTCATCAGACCATATTGATGCGCATGTATTTATTTCTATTGATACAGTCCCACAACATATTGAAAAGTCTCAGACTACGTTTCATATGACTTGACATAACGTCTCTGATGAGCTAGTTAGGCAACAATCACCATTACATGGCATGACCTTAGTGCATACTACCCATGGTGTTCAGCCGGTTCTCACTTTTGCTAGAAACTTTGTGCTAGATATTCAGAATACTACTACTGGTCCTGATGACCCGATGGATACAGTTCTACAGAAGGAAATGAATTTAGTGCAAAATTTATTAGCTCAAAGTGTCTCAGCTGAAGTTCCTTTCACTCCCTATTGATTTCTCGTTTCTTTTCTTTTTCAGCATTGGCTCATCTAAAGCTTTTGAGGCTTTGACACAAGCCACTGCTTCACCCCTGACAGCAGGAGGTGCACGCAGACCATGGAGTTGAGTTAGCAAACAGACACATAGATAGCGTTAAGCTACCGGTTACTCAGCATTAGCAGCCAATAGACCATATTGATGCGCAAATATTTTCTTTTATTTCTATTGATACAACCCCACAACATATTGAAATATCTCAGACTACATTTCATATGTTTTTACATAACATCTCTGATGTGCTAGTTAGGCAACAATCATCATTACATGACACAAAAACTTAGTGCATACTGCCCATGGTGTCCAACTGGTTCTCACGTTGGCTACATACTTTGTGCCAGATATTCAGAATATTACTGTTGGTTCTAATGACCTGGTGGATCCAGTTCTACAGAAGGAAATGAATTTAGTGCAAAATTTATTAGCTCAAAGTGTCTCAGCTGAAGTTCCTTTCACTCCCTATTGATTTGTCTTGTTTCTTTTCTTTTTATGTATTTCTTTTTTAGGGTTTTGGCCTGGTCTCCCTTCTTGTATATATATTTTTTCTTTTTTAATAATATATATGTAGTAGGAGGTAGAGAATGAGAGTTTCAATTAGGTTGAT
Organism: Medicago truncatula; assembly: GCF_003473485.1. NCBI lineage: Eukaryota > Viridiplantae > Streptophyta > Magnoliopsida > Fabales > Fabaceae > Medicago > Medicago truncatula. Next base: position 23,362,077 of record NC_053049.1, on the reverse strand, counting down.
ACCAAGTTGGGATTTCGCCCATAGACTTACCAAAACCATTCTTTGCATTGCATGTGGTCTAGTGTTGACAATTTGGTTAGTTTCAATATTAAATTATCAACTATCATCTATCTCTCTCTCTAGCATTATTGTAAACTATCTATCTCTAGTACTATTGTAGACAGCAAGAAACATTAAAAAAAAAAAAAAGTAAATGAAAGAAGAAGAGTATGCGTACACGCTAACAACATGGCAGAGAGTGTTATTTTGAAAAGAGCAATTGCAAGTAACAGCATTTTCAGAACCATGTAATTGAGTTGAAGATATCCAGTTATTCCTTCCACTACATGGATCTACACTGAAGTCCCAATCCTTTTTCCCAAGTGTTTTACCTATGTCTTTCAGAGCTTCCACTGAAATAAATACACAAAATATTAGAACATGAAAAGTGGGTAAAATTCATTGTTATGTGTCATAATATCATATGTACCTTCATCTTCTTGTAAAGTGGCTCCTAGAGTAAATGAAACAAAAGAAAGAGGAAAGAGCAAAAGGAGAGAAAATAGAGAGAAAAAGAAGAAACTCATTATTTTTGTGTTTGTTGTTGATTTGATTTGATGAAGAATGTGATATAAGAACCCTTTTGTTATTTTGGAAGAAGTGAAGAAAAAATGGATGAGTATGTTGTTTTAGAAATGTAATTCCAATCAAAATAGCTTTGTTCACATGCAACTCATTCTGTTTCTTCACATGCCGCCAATATATATTATTGAGTGTACGATTCACCTGATTGGTGCGACTTATCAATTCGCGCTAGAGCTCGTCAATGACCTCGAACAGTTAAGTCAATCATTTATTTTTAGTCAATCACCTACTCTCTTTTCTTATTACCATTTGGAGACAAAATAATTTGAAAATTAATATAGTTTAATTAAATAATTTGAATTCTTTATAATTATAAATTTTCAATTATCTCACTCAAGTACATTTTATTTTAGTCAAATATATTTTTGCTTTGTTTGGATTGGAAGGAAAAGTGATAGGAAAGAAAGTAAAAGGAAACATTGTTGAAGAAATGAATGAGGGTAAAAAGTGTGATGATTTTTGAGTTGTTTGGTACAAGTGAAAATAGAAAGAAAGTGAAAGAAAGAATGTGAGATATTTAGTTAATGACACACATATCCACGCACATATGTGACACACATATCCACGCACATATGTGTGAGAATAGGTTAGGTCGAGTTAAGCTTTAGAAGGTCTAAGTCTGACCTGTCAATCTTTTTTAAAGTCTAAGTTTGTCTTGCGGCCTATCATATGCCTACTTTTTAGGCCTGAGTCTAACCTTCTGAAAGTCTGATATGATCTGCTAGCATGTTTAAAAGTTTATATCTTATGAACATCTTTAAATAAGCAATGTGATCTAAGTTTAAATAGACTAGCGAACTAATAGATCAATTAAATTAAACTCTCTTTTGATAATCAACATGAGATTTTAGGGAATTTGACAAAATTTTGTATCATATTTCAATTCTAGTTTATAATAATACATTTATATTCCCTAAAAAAAATACATTTATATATGAAAAAATTAATGTATATTAATAAGCTTAAATTACTAAAAAAGTTAACAAATTTATTTTTTAATTCAAATTACAAAATATAATATATAAATAATGTTATTCATCCCTTCAAAAAAAATAAAATTATTCATGTTTACTTAAATAGGTCGGCCTAATAGGCTAAAGAGGCTTTTTGAATGGTATGTGGTCTGACCTTTTAAGCTAAAAAGTCTAGACCTTCTCTATTTAAGAAAAAAATCTGGCGTGCGTGCACACACAGAGACACACAGAGAAACTCCAAACATAAGTGTAAAAAGTTACTCTAAATAATGACCCTTCATTTTAATAGTAATTAATGAATGTGATTAATTTATAATACTACCTCCGTTCCTTTTTAACGGTCACTTTTTGACATTTTACACAAACCAAGACACTCAATAAATGTTACATTTTCTTATACAATAATTTATACTTTTACTATAATAGCCTTAGTCGTTTAATATCTTATTTAATATATTTCTCTCTCTGTAATAAATAACTAAGGGTAATGTTGGTAAAACAACATTTATTGTTGCATTGAATTTTGAAAGTGACAGTTAAATAGAAACAAATTTTTTTTAAAAGTGATACTTAAAAAAGAACGGAGGGAGTAATTGTTATGGTGAGAGTTTTGTACTCCTCCTTTTGAGAGTTTTGTACTCCTTTCAAGTCCAACGACATGCACAACCTTCCTTGATTCTTCTATGGTTCTCTCGTTCAACCTTCAACAATCTTTCATTCTTCAATTTTAATAGGTTCCTCCTTTTATCTCAATTTCACCAGTCTCAATTTCACAGTTCTCAATTTACTCAATTTGACCTTGTTGATTTAGTAATTAGAAACAATATACGACTTTCCTCCTTTCTTCATGTCATCTTTTTCATTTTCTTTTTGTTAACTTACCATTATTTACAATTGATTGATGCAACCTTGTTAATGGCATATAACACCGTATTTGTGTTTTGGGATGAAGCAATGACCCTATGTATCGTAGTTGAACTTGAAAGAAGTACAAATTAATCCTCAGTGTAGCAATTATTATAAGTTAATTACAGCCATTAATTACTATTAAAATGAAGGATCATGATTAGGAGTAACTCTACACTTACTTACTCTTAAAATCGATGAATCCTTTCTCTCTCTCATATATATATATATATATATATATATATATATATATATATATATATAGAATTTGCTAGAACACACCCACTAGTTTTTATGTTGGAGTGTTTTAGCAAGTTATAACTAAAAAGTTAATAAATACACCTTAAGGTGTATGTTACTATAACACACCTTCTAAAAAAATAAGTGGGTGTGTTCTAACAAATCCTATAGGCATTTGCTAGAATACACCCACTTATTTTTTAGAAGGAGTATTTTAGCAAATGAATAACTAAAAAATGGTTAAATACACCCTAAGGTGTAGCTTTGCTAAAACACTCCCACATAAAAATTAGTGGGTGTGTTGTAGCAAACCCCCTATATATATATATATATATATATATATATATATATATATATATATATATGAGGAAGGATATTTTGACTCCAAGAGTAACTCTTTTGAGTTACTCTAAATCACATCCCTCTATTTTGTTTTAATCCAATGATCCTTAATTAATTATTAAATCATCTTCATGATCACGCACTATTATCCTCTACATCGCTTCCTTGTTGCTGCGTCACTAAGAAAAATGAATACGTTGTTTGGGTCTTTTTTCTCGATCCTTGCACATATGTTCTCAAAGATTAACAATAGTCATGAACAAAATTGGCTTTGGATTTCAATTTTATGTCTACAAGATCTCTATTTTATGCCCTTTGATTCCCACAAAGAATTTGGACTCCATAAAAATCTAGCGACTTTCGACATTATTTTTAGATTCCAATAATTTTATCCTCCTTATCTTTGAATAACATAGAATTCTCAAATTTGAATAAATAGAATTCTCAAACTTAAATTATTGTGGAAAATTCTGGTTGGAGAGGTGAGGTGAGATGGTTGGGTATAAATGTGGCAAACACTGTAATTCATAATTTTTGCAGCATAAAAACAAAGATGTGAAATTTATCAAAAAAAACTGAACTTATCAATGAATTTAATTAATTCATATTCAAATCATTGCTTCTTAAGATCTGCATGGGAGGAAGAAGACGCTACTTCTTCTACGCATATGTTGAGGCAATGATTTAGTACTACTTGATCATTAAAGATGATTTAATAATCAATTAGGATGGTTAGATTAAAACTAAATGGAGGGATGTGATTTGGAGTAACTCAAAAGAGTTACTCTTGGAGTCAAAATATCCCTCCTCTCTCTCTCTCTCTATATATATATATATATATATATATATATATATATATATACTAGATCGTCTACCCGTGCGGCAGCACGGGTCATATATAGTTTAGTACATTACTTGCAATTCATTATAATTTTATATGCGAAAGATTAGAAACACTATGTTTTTTTAAATAAGCTTTTCCTTGTCCATAAGTAAAAATAAGCATCTCTCATCCGTAAGTTTAATTGCACTTGGAAACATTATACATAGTTAAACATTTTTGAAACATACACTATTGCAATGCCTAATGATATCAATTCCAAGTTGATGATGTTCCTTAGGATCTCGATATAACATCAACAACAATGACTGCTACCTTAGCCTCCAAACCGCATGGGAAGTTAACAAATGGAATGTAAAGCATGATATCAACGTAGATGTGTCAATATGGTTCAATTTGAAAGCTGCCAATTCACGTTGAACATACCAATGTACATATTTCATCTATAAGAAAACACAAAACAGCTTTAGCCACCATGTATGACCAACATCCTCACGCGTACAATAAAATTGCATGCATACAAAAATTATGTGTCTGAGTTTAAAGTGACACTTGCATTTTCGTCTACATATCCAAAAAACAAAGAGATAGTAAACTTGGAATGAAAATTGGTTTAAGAAAATATCACTTTAGACCTCAAACCAAAAACAATTTTAGTGAGTCTACAAAGTTGGAATATAAAGTAGTGCTTTTAAATTTTTGTATATGGACATGTTTTTTATTTCAACTATTGTAAACTTTTGCCTTAACCATGAAGATAATTTATAATAGTTGCTATAATCATTATCAAATTTCAAAAAATACCTTGCTTTAAACCTCAGAAACGGAACAAACATTAAGCATCATTATTATCAGTGTTATGACAAAAATACAGGTATACAAACATAAAAAATCTATCATTAGTATTAACTGAGATCCAAAAAATAAAAACATACTAAAATCATAAATCACTATAAAATTTGGCATCATCTCTCCACCAATTAAGTGTTGTCCATCCAAGAAGTCTCTACGAAATGAAAATCTGCCAACAGTCACAAACAATCGTATATAAACCGGCCCCGACACAAGCAGTACCTAAAATGGTAAGGGAGCAATCTGATACAAAGGCCAAGACAGCAAATCAGGAAAAGGAAAAACATGAAAACAACCGAAAAGCAAGGACAACAGCTGCTAGCCTACACCAAAAACCAAAAACACTGCCTCTCCCCTAACAGACACTACACCAGACCACAAAACCAGCACCTGTGTTGGTGTTTATACGTAACTCATAAAATAGGAAAGGAAAAACTGAAGCTTTATTGAATAAAAAACTGCTATCAAAATACAAAGCTGTGACTTAAATAAAAACAAATGCTGAGTAACTAACTCCTAATCTTTAGCCACTACTTTATTAGCTAATTTAAAAACTGAAATATTAAAACAAATTCTCCTAAAGACTTGGTCAATCAGTGCAGCTGGCAATCACAACTGCTGATACACACATTCAACACTCCTCCTTGTATCAGTAGTTGGATATTCCAAGTTTCTCCCTTAGTAACTCAAACCTGCCTTTTGGAAGAGCTTTTGTAAAGATATCTGACAGTTGGTCTTCAGTCTTGCAGTACTTCAAACACACATCACCATCCTTTTGGACATCTCTGAGGAAAAATAATTTAATACTAAAATGCTTTGTTTTACCATGAAAGACAGGATTTTTGGAGATGGCAATGGCTGCCTGGTTGTCCACCATTACCTCAGTAGTTTCCTTTTGCTCTAAATGTAAATCAGTTAGAACTTTTCTTAGCCACAAGGCCTGATTAACAGCTGCTGTGGCTGCAATAAACTCTGCTTCAGCTGTTGATTGTGCAACAATTTCTTGTTTTTTTGAACTCCAAGAGAATATCCCTGTCCCAGAACTAAAACAGTAGCCTGAAGTGCTTTTCATGTCATCTAAAGATCCTGCCCAATCACTATCGGAGTAACCTTGCAACTTGAATTTTTCCGATCGACAGAACTTAATGCCATAATTTAAGGTTCCCTTGACATACCTCAACACTCTTTTTGCTCCTTTGAAATGAGATTCTTTAGCACAGTTCATGAATCTTGAAAGAACATTTACAGCATACAAAATATCTGGTCTTGTAGTTGTAAGATACATTAAGCAGCCAATTAAACTTCGGTAGAGTGTTTCATCCATTTGTTCTTCTTCAACATCCTTGCATAGCTTCTCCTTTGGACACATAGGAGTGCTCATGCTTTTACAATAATCCATATTGAATTTCTTTAACATCTCTTTTGCATACTTCCTTTGACAGATGAATATATCACCATTTTTCTGCTTAACTTCCATGCCAAGGAAATAAGACATTTCTCCCAAGTCTGACATCTCAAACACTTGCATCATATCATCCTTGAACTGTTGAATCAGTTCAGCACTGCTGCCAGTAACTAGGAGATCATCAACATATAAAGAGATCACCAAAAAATTAGCTTCATCACCTTTGATATATAAAGTGGATTCACTTAGACTTTTAACAAAGCCTAACTGCACTAAGTACTCATCAATCTTGCTGTACCAAGCTCTTGGAGCTTGTTTCAAGCCATACAAGGCCTTCTTCAATAGATAGACCTTATCTTCATGCCCTTTCACAACAAAACCTTCAGGTTGCTCAACATATATTTCTTCCTCTAGAAATCCATTTAAAAATGCTGACTTGACATCAAGATGACATATTTTCCATCCCTTTTGTGCTGCAATAGCTAACAACATTCTAATAGTATCTTGCCTTGCAACTGGAGCAAATGTATCAAAGAAATCTACTCCAAAAATTTGAGCATACCCTTTAACCACTAATCTGGCTTTATGCTTGTTGATTGATCCATCTGCGTTTAGCTTTGTTCTAAACACCCACTTCACCCCTATGACTCTTTTGTGCTCAGGCCTTTTAACAAGTTTCCAAGTCTGGTTTTTATCAATCATGGTAAGCTCCTCCTGCATTGCAGCCCTCCATTTGGGATCTTCTTTTGCATCCCAATATCCTGCAGGTTCAAGTACTGCAACATTGCATCTTTCATAAACATCAGAAAGCAATCTGGTACCTCTTACAAGAGGATCATCAACTAACTCATCTGGATTTTGCAAAGGATCAGCTATTGGCTTATTTTCTGTATCATTCCAGTTCCACTGCTCATTCTCCATGAACTGCACATCCCAAGCTTCAAAAGGAGTCTTTCCGTCTACTGCTTTGGTGGAAAGTCTGTTAAGTAAAAATACAGCTGTGCTTGCAGCCTCTGCCCAATATTCCTTAGGCAACCCTTTCTCATGAAGCATGCATCTGACCATTTCCATTATTGTCCTGTTCTTCCTTTCACTCACTCCATTTTGTTGAGGGGTGTAAGGAGCTGTAAGTTGATGCTCAATGCCTGCCTCCTCACAGAACATAGTGAATTGTGTTGATGTGTACTCAGTGCCATTGTCAGACCTCAACTTGAATCACACAGCCACTTTGTTTTTCAATCCAATTCTTAAATCTCCAAAATACCCCAGCAACCTCTGACTTGGACTTGAGAAAATAAATCCAGCACATTCTGGTGTAATCATCTATAAAGACAATGTAGTATTTGCTCTCATTAAGTGAAGTTGTTCTTTGCGGTCCAGCCAGATCTGTGTGAATCAGTTGCAGCTTCTCTGTTGCTCTCCAGGTTGCTTGCGTGAACGGTAATCTTACTTGCTTACCATACTAACATGCCTTGCAGCTTGGTAATTCAGCATCTAAGTGAGGCAAACCTTGAGCCAAATTCTTTCTTTGCAAATTCAACACTGCTGCATGATGAAAATGGCCTAATCTTTTGTGCCATATCTCTGTACTATTAACAATAGCTGGATAAGCTATTTGCTCCTCCTTCATTGGATCAAATGAAAAACTTTTGCTTCTCATTTTAATGCTGAAAATTACCTTATCATTGGCATCTTTGATCAAACATTGCTTATTTTCAAAGATGACTTTAAATCCTTTATCAAGTAATTGACCCACACTCAACAAGTTTTGATCAATCTCAGGTACATATAAAACATCAGAAATTAGCTTTGTACCTGTGCAACTTTCAATGGCCACGGTTCCTTTTCCTTCAATAGCAATCAGTTTACCATTACCGATTCTGACTTTTGATATTTGTGATATGTCCAGCTCTCTGAATATTTCTTTATCATGGGTCATGTGATGGGTACAACCACTATCCACTAGCCAACATTCACTTGAGCTACTGCTTGTAAAACATGTTGCTACAAACAACTGCTCTTCCTCTTCTTCTTCTTCTTCTTCTTGATCTTCAGCTTGAGCCTCATTACTTTGTTGAAAATTGCTTCTGCAAATTCTCTCGTGATGCCCAAGTTTGTTGCACTTGTCACACTTCACATCAGGTCTTCTCCAACATTTGAAAGGAGGATGACCGAATTTTCCACAATACTTGCAAGGAGGAAATTCTCTATTTTTTTCTTCATTTTTGTAGCTAGTGCTTCCAACTGCTTCTTGTTTGTTGAAACTCTTCTTATACTTATTTCCCATGCTCTTTTCTCCTTTGTTGATTTTTAATTTAGCTTGTAATGCTCCTTCCACTGAACCTTCAGACCTTATCATTCTTCTTTGTTCTTGGGTCTGCATAGCATTTACAAGCTCCGCCACGGTAAGCTTTGACATGTCCTTGGTATTTTCCAAGGAAGTGATGGTTGCTTCAAATCTTTCAGGGACAGTCACGAGTATTTTCTGAACTATTCTTGAATCAGACAATTCAGAACCAAGCAATCTTACTTTGTTAGCAATGCTAATAAGTTTATTTGCATACTCTTTAATTGTTTCAGACTCCTTCATCTTTTGCATCTCAAATTCTCTAATCAAATTAAGCGCTTGCATTCCCCTAATTCTTTCATCTCCTTCATATTCAGTTTTAAGGAAATTCCATATTTCAAATGCTGATTTGATGGTCATAATTCTGGTGAAGATTTCTTCTGAGACAGCAGCAAACAAAGTAGCTCTTGCTTTTGACTTTCTTGTTTTCCTTTCCTTGTGATTTTTTATCTGAGCCATTGTTGGATTGTCTGACAAAGGAAGAACTTCGTAGTCCTCCTCAACAGCTTCCCAGAGGTCATTTGCCTCTAAGTATGCCTCTATTCTTGCTGCCCATATATGATAGTTTTCACCATCAAACACAGGTAATGGTAGAGCTTTGTAGGATGTTTCAGAATCCATCTGATTGATGAAATGAAAGGTAGTGTTTAAGCTTTTATGGTGGGTTTCACTCACTTCACTCACAAGTCCCTCTAAGAAGATGGCTCTAGATACCAATCTGTTGGTGTTTATACGTAACTCATAAAATAGGAAAGGAAAAACTGAAGCTTTATTGAATAAAAAACTGCTACCAAAATACAAAGTTGTGACTTAAATAAAAACATTAACAAATGCTGAGTAACTAACTCCTAATCTTTAGCCACTACTTTATTAGCTAATTTAAAAACTAAAATATTAAAACAAATTCTCCTAAAGACTTGATCAATCAGTGCAGCTGGCAATCACAACTGCTGATACACACGTTCAACAACCTGAGTGTAACAGCAGCAACATAGGCAGTCTCCCCCCAGCCAGCCCAAATTGAAATCTTGAAATGCATATCTGATAATCGAACAAATCGAAGTGCTCGATATACTCAGCTTAGGACTAACCAAAGGAATTAATGATATCATTGAAATAAAATAATTAGAAGCAAAAATAAAGGGAAAAATTGAAATAAACAGAAAGAGGAGGGTAGTAAAGAATTCATGGACAATGCTTTATTAAGCTTGCCAATTACCATACATAAATTTCAAACATCTTTCTATTTCAAACTTCAAATTTAAAATGATCTATTGAGATAGAAAGATACATGCAGGCATAAGACACCAATCAATAAGCACATGAAAGCATATTATTGGCAGCAGTTAACTAATCAAATATAGGTTCTAAAAGTGGCTTAAAATAAATCATAGAAAAGGAGAGTTCCAAATAACAATAATTCAAATTATGCAAAAAAGGATAAGCTATTATAAATAAAAGAGGCACTTGGGTATGAATTTGCAATATTGATACATTCAATGACTATAATAAGAACACTCATTCAATAAGAACACTATTACATGAACGAATAAATACTACGTGATAGTGTGATTTGGTTTTTATGTGTAAACATACTTATGAAAAAAGTATGACAACCTAAAAATAGAAACATCCAGTGTGTTGGCTACAACCAAGCATTGCCATTCTTGCCGTGTTATATAGGTTTATCCCACTAAGGGAGCTGATAAAAAATGTGATTTTATGTTGACATATTCAAATGCTAAGAGTATAAATAGGTCAAGATATGTAGGAGTAACTTCAGAGTTTTGACATTATTCATCAAGGATAGAAATAACATGGCATTAACAATCATGTACTCAACCATGCTCAATCACCCTATCTATAGCTCAGCTCAATCTATCAATGCAACCAGAAAAAAATGAAAAATTTATAAACTTACCCGGCGAGTCCACAAATAAAAGGACAAAAGAAAATCTTCAAATAAGGCCTTTATTTTGCCAAGGAACTCTGCAATGGTACACCGTCATTGTTAAATTCAAAAATTGGAGGAGAAAAAACAATAAGTTTTAAATTTCAGGCATAATGAGAGCTATTATCTATTCCATATCTTGATTTAAGAAATGCAAAGAGAAGACCTCGACTAAGTTCTAATGATCCTTTTGTCAAACAGTTAAAATGCAAAGTAGCATTCATCGAAGTGAATGACTTGTAGTACTAACAAAAGTGAATGACTATAAATGATACTAAATTGGGCACTGCCAAAGCATCACATTCCTATTTCTCCTGTTTTGAAATATCTCTAATGGCTGCCTTCACAACAGGTTTGAACCGTACTTCATACATTTTGTCACATGTCAGAAGTTGTATGCTGTCAAAACAAATGAACCACACAATCTATCATAAATTCAAGTAAAGAAACAAATAAATAAATAAAATGAACCACCAATGTGAAATGGGAAAATTACATTCTCAGGAACAAATAAATAAATAAAATGAACCACCAATGTGAAATGGGAAAATTACATTCTCAAGAACAATGAAACAAAACAACAATTAGAATTTCAATCAAATTTTCATAATATATGATATGTCAATCAATTTAAGCTAATATTTTAAAATAACCAAATCAAATTCCAGCAAGCTTTGAAAACTAATTGTCATATTTAATTTCTGAACAATCAAATTTTCATTATATAATGATTACAAATTTTGCAGGGACTTTTTTAAAAAACAAAATATTTTGCAGAGACGGACCAAAAACTACAAAATCGGTTCAGTTATCATATACCACGTATGCAAATCATCACAAAAATGGGGTCAGGGACTATTTTAAAAAACAAAAAATTTTTGCAGGGATCAAAAACAAAAATTTTATTTTACAGGGACTAAAACTAAAACGAGACATATTTGCAAGGACTAACACCATATTTTAGCCTATAGAAAAAATATTGATTCCTACCATTTTACCAAAGAGATAACGTATTGTGTTAGAGTTGCGGTCAAATATTGAAACAGCGTCAACACAGACTTGAATGAATCTCATGCACCCATACAATTTTTTGAAAAAGCCCTAGCAATCAAATTCCCCTAATTTGCTTGAACCATGTTCTTAATCAACTAGTTGTGTTGCAGTAGCTTCATTACAAAAAAAAAAAGGATTAAATATAAATAAGAACTAAGACTTATTACCTCTTTAAAAAAAAAATTAAAAATAAACAAAACTCACCGTGATAAACAAAGCTCCAACAGACTCAAAAGCTTCCTTCATAACACCAAAGTACGTCGTGGTTACACGGGCATGTGTAAAACGCATGAGAAAATCAACAAAAACTTCAGCGAGTACATCGACGATAAGAATCAAGGCGAAAGAAGGAAGCACGCCGAGAACTGAGAGTCGTCGGGGATTGAACCAGGAACCGCGGCGTCGATCAGAGACGGTTGCAGTAGAGACAAAACGACCAAAGTTGGTGCCGCCATGGATGATGGTGGTGATACGGGGGTAGGGGAAGAAGGTGAGGAAAGGATGATGAAGAAGGGTTCAAGAAACCATGAGAAGAAACCACAAATCAAAGCTTCTGAACAAAATTGTTTCCAACCGGAGATTGAAGATGTGACGGAGGGAGAAGAAGAGGGAAGCATATGGGGCTCTGTAGAGTTTGCATCGGTAATAACCTCAGCTGTTTTGTTTTCCTATATGCGTGTGTTTCAATTTTCAAGGAGTGATGGAGTGAGATTTGATCAACGGCTGATATACTAATTACCCTAATTACAATGATCTAACGGTCTGGATTGATTAGCGCTTATGATCCAATGGCTAGTACTGATTGGCGCCTAAAAAAGTAAAATTAGGGTTTTAAGTGTTAATTTGAGTGTTAACTAGGAATAACTAGGTCGTCTACCCGTGCTGCCGCACAGGTCATATATAGTTTATTACACTAGACCATTGACCCGTGCTAACGCACGTGTCATTTAAAAAAGATAATATTCATTGAAAAAATAAGACACTGTAGTTCGCGTGAATTTAAAAAAATTTGTGAATCAAAGCAAAATGTCAATACCAAAGACTTTGTTATTGTTCCATAATTCTAGTACGTAGTTCCTGTTACTTTAAAATAACATATAATTTTGAAAGGGAAATTGAAGTTCGTTGACATGCAAATAGTTTCAGCAAGTAAGAAAATGAATAGTACACAAAAAAGTCCTACACATTACAGAAAACTTCTCTGTAGACCACATTTGATGCAACATCGGTATCATCGCCGTCGTCGTCATTAATCAATATTTTTAAACCACCCCTCGATGTAACTCGTGATATTGCGACGTACAACTGTCCATGTGAAAAAATAGGAGACGGTAGGTAGACACCAACATGTTCTAGCGACTGACCCTGACTCTTGTTAATAGTCATTGCAAATGAGACAGATATCGGAAACTACCTTCGTTTAAATTTGAAATGAATTCTATTATCAGATGGTGTTAGCGATAACCTTGGAATAAACACCTTCTCACCGATATTAGAACCAGATATTACCCGTCCTTCGAGCACAAATTTTCTCATCTTTGTAATGATCAATCTCGTACCGTTACATAAGCCCAAACTTTGATCCATGTTCCTGAGTAACATGACAGGTGCTCCTACTTTCAGTCGCAACCGATGATTTGGCAATCCAGACGCCACAATGGTGTTGAGGAATTCAGGAGTGTGGATGTCATCTACTGCGTCACCATCTATGTTTTTATGATAAGGTGTATCGTAACTCAAATATATTTTTTTCTTCACCAGGAATCAAGTCTAACACATAATCATTAACCTGTTCAATAATGGTATTCTTTGGCGCCAAATGTGAGCAACTTGCACACACATCTTGAGATTCTTTCTTCCTCCAGAAACAGCTGAGATTGGAGTGTATTTGGAAGACATCATTGGCTTGTTTTTTCCTTTCCAAGAAAGAGGATGCTTATTTAGATTGAGATGGTTTGGCTAATAGGTTATGATATATTTATAGGAAAAAGGTGCAATACGTGTTAGTAGGATATGCCGGTTGAGCAATAAAGAGTATTAGTTATCAGGATAAGCACAAAATAGTGGAACAAAATTAGGAAGTGGCCAACATTTTAGGATAAAGATTAATATGAATAAAATGAAATTAATATTGTTGATGGGGCACTTTGTTTTACTTAAGAATTGGCATGTAAATAGGGAGGGGGCGCAGAACAAAGGGATGTAGTTGAAGTGGAATAAAATTATGCCCAAGATTTTTGGATAAAGATTAATATGAATAAAATGAAATTAATATTTTTGATGGGACATTTTTTTTGACTTAAGAATTACCATAGTTGACTCGCAAAAGCATATTTTAGAGATGTGGATGAAATGTGTAGTAGTTACTTGAATGAGAGGAATTAGAATTTTTAGTTTGTTTCCATCCAAAACATATTTTAGAGATGTGGATGAAATCCCCTACTTATTTGAATGAGAGAAATAAGGATTTTAGTTTGCTTCCACCAAAAAGTTACTTTAGAGATGTGGATGAAATCTCTTAATTACTTGAATGAGAGAAATTAGGATTAGGATTTTAGTTTGTTTCCACCCAAAACATATTTTAGAGATGTGGATGAAATCTTTATTAGTTACTTGAATGAGAGGAATTAGGATTTTTAGTTTGTTTCCACCCAAAATATATTTTAGAGATGTGGATGAAATCCCTTAATTATTTGGATGAGAGAAATAAGGATTTTAGTTTGTTTGCACCAAAAAGTTAATTTAGAGATGTGGATGAAATCTCTTAGTTACTTGAATGAGAGAAATTAGGATTAGGATTTTAGTTTGTTTCCACCCAAAACATATTTTAGAGATGTGGATGAAATCCCCTACTTATTTGAATGAGAGAAATAAGGATTTTAGTTTGTTTCCACCAAAAAGTTACTTTAGAGATGTGGATGAAATCTCTTGGTTACTTGAATGAGAGAAATTAGGATTATAATTTTAGTTTGTTTCCACCTAAAAAATATTTTAGAGATGTTGATGAAATCTTTAGTAGTTACTTGAATGAGAGGAATTAAGATTTTTAGTTTGTTTCCACCCAAAACATATTTTAGAGATGTGGATAAAATCCCGTAATTATTTGAATGAGAGAAATAAGAGTTTTAGTTTGTTTTCACCAAAAAGTTACTTTAGAGATGTGGATGAAATCTCTTAGTTACTTGAATGAGAGAAATTAGGATTAGGATTTTAGTTTGTTTCCACCCAAAACATATTTTAGAGATTAGGATTAGTAATTGTTAGTAATAATGTTACTAAAAGTGTCAGCAAAAGGTAGTAATTGTTACTAATAATGTTACTAAAAGCTATGCTACCAAAATGCTTCAGTAACACAACTATGCTACTAAATTGATTCGGCAACACAAAAACATACACACACATATAAGTTTCCCTTGTTATCAAAATTCACGTTACTAAATTGTTTGAGCAGCACAAACACAAATATATAAATCAAAAATCAAAGCAAGCAAGGCTAAATTATTTATGAAATTCAAGGGACATTTGCTAAATTCAAAGATAAAAAATTAGATGCTTCCAAAACTCTAAGAAACTAAAACTTAAAATTCAAAGTGGAATGGTGTTGCACAATTTATCTAAACATGGACTAATTGTAAATAACATCAAGGTAGATGGTATCATGTGACCCAACCATCGGAGCACCCCCTCTGATCTTCACACCTTCACGGAGCCTGCGAGCTTCCACAAACCTATTCCAACGCCGTCCTATCTTGAAGTATTCATAAGGAAAAGTTGCAAAAGTTAGCTCACAACCCATCTGTTACCGTAATCATCGATAATATTCACAGTTGTTAAGAGTGTATCAAGCATCTGCGGAACATTGCCGGTGTAAAGTAGAATCTGCAAAATTAGAAATCCATGTAACTTATATCAACTAAACGGAAAAGGAACAAAAGAAGTTAAGGTGGACACGAAAAGTGTATCATACCATGCAACCTTTAGTAATATCATACTCGGTTAATTTTTTTTCGAAATCAAGAACCATGTCAGTGATATTGTGACGATAAGCGAGAAGAGATGTTATTGGGGGGAGATAGTCATCGAAAGTTGCTTGCAAATTCATCTTGTCAAGAAGGAAATGCATAGGGGGGATCAAAAACCGGGTAGGGGATACTCTTGTGAAACCTATCAATCAATATTGCATAGCGCCCAATTTGATCTCCGAAGTCACCGCCAAACATGTTTGGCAAGTATACTGCATCCTAAAAAAATAACAAACAAAAACATCACAAACGTTGATAAAATAGAATGCAAATAATTAAGAATAGGTATATTTCGCAAAAAACACATACAACATCAATGTCATATTCAACGAAATATGATATGTATTTCAGTCTCAGCTTGTTGATTGCTTTGTTAAGATCGGAAAGAGGGTTTTTCACCAACGGACCTACAAAAGATTGAAAGGGATTGAAAGGTATGGAAGCCATGTTGATTAAGAAATTTCGGTTTAAGAGAAAGGTATGGTTTTAAAAAGAGATTTCGGTTTAGGAGAAAGGATTAAAATATATTGGTGAGGGTTTGGAGGAGGGGAGTTAGGAAATATGGTTTATGGAAATCAATTAGATAGGTAGAAATTTCGGTTTAAGAGAAAGGTATGGTTTTAAAAAGAGATTTCGCTTTAGGAGAAAGGATTAAAATATATTGGTGAGGGTTTGGAGGAGGGGAGTTAGGAGATATGGTTTATGAAAATCAATTAGATAGGTTTTAGGAGGAGTGAAGTTAGGAAATCATGGTTAGAGTTTGGAGGAGGGGAATTAGGAAATATGGTTAGGTTTTGAAGGAGGGAAAAGTTGCTAAAATATTAGGTTAAAATATTAGGTTAAAATTAGGGCAACAAAGCTTTGTTTAGGAATAAGAAGATTACTTGCAATTCATTGTAATATTATATACATGTGAATTTTAAAGATCTTGAATTTAAATTTGACTGAAAGAGTAATGGATATTGTGGGCATAATTATCAAATCAATATCTTATACTTTTTTTGGTAGATATACAAAATGACAAAGTCATCCTAAACTTAGACATAAAGTGGAGGTGTCAACGTTTGAACCCCGATCATGACGTATGGTCTAATAATTTTGGCATTTTTTGCTAATTAAGCTAAGACATATGAGACCAATATCTTCTACTTTATATTTACAATATTAGTCAATCCACTAATTTGATTTTGGTAAATTTTCTATTTTTTTTTCATTTACAACCTTTTTTAATCTATGTGAAATAAATACATAAATAAAGTTGATAATTATTGTGAAACTGAAGGAGGTGAAATAACTGTGGTAAGATCTTAGTCATGTAACTTCAAAGTTCTGAGTTCGAATCCCTTTAAAAACTATTGTAAAATGATTATTATTCTCATTTTAATTAATAAAAAACTTCCACTTTTCCATTTGTTTTCCCTCAAAAAACGTTTCCAGTTGTTTTAAAAATTATTAGTTTCCGTCCCTGTGAACTTAGCTCACTTGGTAAGGGATAATGCATATTATATGCAGGGGACGAGGTTCGAACCCCGGACACCCCACTTATTCACCTTTAAGGTGAATTTCTCTAGCAGCTAGGCTACTTTGAAGGTGAGAAAAACACAAGAAGGGGAGATTGAATTGTGTTAGCTTTTTCTTCGTTTTCTCCTACTGAAGTTCACTGATCAGAAGCAGATAAATTTCAGCTTTTGAAGTGATGTTCAGATTCTAAATGCAGCGGATAAAAATAGAGAGAGGGAGAGAAGAAAGACACAAAGCAATTATACAGGTTCCTTCCACAAACCGGAAGTAGCCCTATCCCCCTTGCACTTCCAAGGAGAGTTCACTAAAATGTAATATCTGATTACAACTGCTCACTGCTAAAACTAGCAAGAGACTTAAAACTTACTCAATCACAACTGCAAGAGATTTCCTATGCTCAAGAACAAAATCAATAGACTTCCTATGCTCAAGCACGCAAGCAAGAGACTTCTATTCAAACATAATTACAAAGAAATTTGTTTGAAGTTGAACACTTGATATACAATCAGTGGTGTTCACAATACAAATCAGATACAGACTCTTAAGACTCTAGAATTTCTAAGATATGAACTTTGATAAGAAATTCTAAGTAAACTTTTGATGTAGAACAATTTCAGCAAAGTTTTGGCACTTGTAAATTGTTGTAGAGTCTTTCCATTCTCTAAGTCTTCACTCCTTTATATAGAGGTGTGAAAGAGACGTTGTTTAATTGCCAGCACATCAAAAAAGTGTCGTTTGAAACTTGATCAAATCACCAATGATCTTTTGCCTGATATGGTTATTGTCCTATGAAGGATCAATTTCAAATCCATTCCAAGTCTGGAGGAACGTTGCAGGCATAACTGTTATTCTTGTCTTGTTGCAGAGACAAAACAGGGTATTGGAGGTAGTGGTTGTACAATTAGTACAATTGTCCTTTTTCAACGCTCTTCAATGAAAAAGTATCCAATGCCTTCAAATCCTTTAGAATTAGTCGTTGCTTCACTCTTCTGATCTTCTACAATACTAGGCGAGGTTAAATCCTTTTGAACAGTATTTGAAGCTTTAATTCTTCTCAGCTTCTGATGATCTTCAGGTGCTTCTGATAAGAATGTGCTTATGGTGATTTTGCTTCTGATGACGTCATCACTTCAGGAGCACTTGTCTTCAGAACATCTTTTTTTCAGACGCTTCAAGTTTCCTTCTTGTTGATTCCAATTGCTCTCATTTGTTCTTCCAGAACTTAAGCTTTTAAAGATACAAAATTTGTCTATGGTCCTGCACACTTGAACAAATATTAGCATATCCAATCGACAATTTTTTAATACCTTATTATCATCAAAACTCTAAAGGGTAATGTTAAACACATTTTATTCCAACATACTTGACAAAAAAATATTATTAGTTTTCTTAGAGGATAATGAAACGGTGACAATCCAATTTCTTTTGACCAAATTATTAATTACAAGTATTATTATTTTCTAAAAGTTTAATAATATAAATTAAATTATTTAAAATATAATAGCAGTAATTATTTTTTAATATATATTTTTTAAAATAAATATTGAGGAAAGAGAAAAGTTTTAGGAATTAAATTTGCACTAATGACTATTTTACAACAATCATTGTAGGAATTTAAAGTATGTACATGAGGTTGTTTAATATATATTATTAAATCATTAGATAATAATTATCACTATAATGATGATAATAATAATAATAATTTTTAAAATAGATTACCTAAATAAAAAAATTAAAATAGATGTGCCTATGGAAGACCACATCCAAAATGTATTAAATAGAATAGTGGTATACAAAAACATTGGGGACAAACCAGACACTCAAGCAAAAATTAAGAAAATCTATAATTAAGAAGACCTAATCTATTTTTAACTAGATCCTCTCTAATTACAACTTGAGTGGAGGACCACCAAGTATAATCCGATAGAGATAAGGCTAAATTAACGCTTATTTGCACAATGATTTCCTTCTTTATGTATATGAGATATCATGAAATGCGTAGAATTCAGCTTATCAATACAGTTCTTCCATATATTCTTGAGCTTCCAAGGAACTATGTGATGAGACTTGAAGGCCAAGGTAGCCAACTTTAAATCACTTTCAATCCATAAGTGATTCTAGTTTTTGTCATAAGCAATTTCCAAAACTAAAATCACTCCCTTTGGCTCAGGAAAAAGGGCATTTGAAATTCCTAGATTGATTGCAAAACAGCCTTTGCTCTCACCTTGTGAATTTCTAAAAATACCAACACAAGTAGATTGCCCAAGGTTACCTAGGGAAGCTCCATCAGTGTTACTGTTGGAACACTATGAGTGCTAATTTGTGAATTAAAAAATTCTCATGTCAACTATCCTATTGAGTGCTCATTTATGAGGATAAATCATGTCATTGATTTTGTAGAGGTCAACTAATCCTAGCCAATGGATTTGTAACTCATCTTTGGCTCTTCACTTATAAATAGAGTTCCTCTCCCACACTTCTACTCACCCCAAAAGTTCTCTTGAGTTGTCAAAGAATTTTTCTCTCTTCTCCCTCCTTTAGCATGTGTTGACGAGCTATTCTTTTCCTCTCCCTCTTTTTCTCTCCCTTCGGATTTAAAGAGTGTTCTTAAGGCCATAGTCTCTTCGGTTTAAAATGTCCCTTCGGAATAAAGAATGGTCTTAAGAACATAGTCCCTTCGGTAAAATTTGTCCCTTCAGAAATAAGAGTATTCTTAAGAGCATAGTCCCTTTCGAGATAAAGCGTCCCTTCGAAAAATAAGAATGATTTTAAGAATATAGTTCATCTTTTTATGTTTTATGCCCTTGGAGGAGTTAGAGGTTAGAGTGGTGGAGACATCATATAAGACTGGTCCTAGTACCATATAAGAGTGGTCTTAGTACAATAATAGAGTGGTATCAATACCATATTGGAGTGATCTTAGCACCATATTGGAAGGTGTATTTCTAGAACAGATCCTATAGTGCAATAGGACTCTTATACAGTTGCAGCTGGGCTGTTTTATCAAGGGGACGTCGTGGTTGATAGTCTGCTTGTACAATTTTGGGCAGTGCCACAAAACGTCTTAAAGAGAGCGATCTAGTCTGCGACTCAACCTAGTAATCTCTTCGGTGACAGAAAATATATTTTTAACTAATTTTGACTATTGTTCCATCAATTTTAAGACGTTTCCTTCTGCCACATCGACCGAAGAAATTACTACAACAAGGATAAAAAGGCTATAGAAATACTCCGATTAAAAGAACACGATAAAGTGTACAAACAAGTTTAGCGCTATGTTACAGGCTTACCTGAATGGATAGTAATTCACTATTATGAATATTAAAGATCAACCTTTTGGTAGATTAAGTGAGTGGCTTTTTTGTCTATGAAATTTCTATGAAGGAAATTAATTTCTTTTAAGGAAATTAAATTGTGCATAAAGTCTTTGGTAGAAATTAAAGTTTCTTCTAATTTCTAATTAATGAAATTGCTTTGCATGCAATTATGTTTTCTTGTAATTAAGGAAACTTCTTTGAACCTTTTGCCTATAGTTTGGTGTCCAGAAACTTTATGTCTGCGAAGAAAATTCTTTTGGACTAGTTTGAAGTTACACCATTTGAAGGCAATTTGATTTATATTCAATGTCGTTAATGAATTGATTCCAAATTATTGACTTTACAAAATGGAATTGAAGCATATGATTTATTTTTGTTTATGGAATTTAATGCCTCGTATAAATTAACATAATTTGGTTTCATTTATTGATATAATTTTGGTTGACATTTAAGATATGGAACAAATATCATGCACTAAGCCGTCTAATAAAAATAAAGTAATCACATGATATTTGTTTTTGCACATTACAATTCATATTTGTCATATTCATGGTTATATCATAAAATGAGATATTTTCTTTTTTCTAAAGGAAACTTTTTTTTTTTGTAGTCAAGATAAAATAACCAAACAGTCGCATAAATCATTATTTAGATGGTCTAAACGATTTAATTCATTTTGATGTATGCGACCTTGATGGTTCTTGACTAGATATGAAAAGATATTTTATCACTTTTATTGATGACTATTTAAACTATATTTTGGTATATCTCATGAGCAATAAAAGTGATACGCTTGACAATTTCAAAGTTTTTTTTTTAGCTGAAATTGAAAATCAATTCAATAAGAAAATCAAACAATTTTGTGAGGATAGAAGCACAAAACATAATTTCCACACTTCAATGAGTTTTTATAAATGACACGGAATTATGCATGAAATACCTGCATCTTACTCTCTTGATATGAACGGTAAAACAGTTTAAAGAATATACTATTATTCATGAAATAACAACTATTTGATTTGTGCTAAATAGAGTGCTTTAATCTAAGAAAAAAATTTCTAGCTATGAAATTTTGAAGAAAAGACAATATATCTTGTCTTATTTTTTGGACTTGGGATTGTTTGGCCTATCTTCGGATTCCAAATCCCAAGAGAGTAAAACTCACTAATAGAGCCTATGAATGTGAATTTATTAGGTATGAAATTAACCGGAAAATGTATAGGTTTTATGACTTAAATGTTAATGTGATCATAGAATCAAACGATGATGATTTCTTTGAAATTAAATTCCCCTTTAAATTAAGAAAATAGTGAGGGTACTAGTGGGGGGCATTTCAACTGATCACAACCCAGCGATCAAAAGCACTAATGAGAACATCAAATTAGATGTAACAGAACCTCAAAGAGGTAAGAAAGCACTAGTTGCTAAGGAGTATTGACTTGATTACATGGTCTATACATCAGAAGAGGATCGAACTGGCCCTCATGAAGCGTTGTCTTCCTTGAATGTTGACTTATGGCAAGAAGCCATAAAAGATGAGATGGATTCTCTAGAATCTAACAAGACCTAGTATTTGGTAGACTTGCCTTTTGGTTGCAAACCAATATGTTGTAAATAGATTTTGAAAAATAAAACCCAATGGAATTATTGATAAATACAAGGTTCGCCTTGTAGCCAAGGGGTTTAGACAAAGAAACAAATATAGATTTCTTCGACGTCTTCTCTTCAGTCACCAAGATAACATCCATGAGGGTACTAGTTGATCTTTCTGCCATTCATAATTTAAAAGTACATCAAATGGATGTTAAAACCATTTTTTTAAAACGGTGAACTTGAAGAAGAATTCTATATGGAATGGCCTGAATGTTTTGTAGTCCATGGGCAAGAAACTAAGGTCTACAAGTTAGATAAGGATGTGTATGGTCTTAAAAAGTCCATGACCTATGTCACGAAAAGTTTGATAACTCAATGATAAGAAATGAGTTTAAAGTGAATGAAAGTGACAAAGTTATTTATCATAAACTTGATAATAACATTTACACAATCATATGTCTCTATGTAGATGACTTGCTCATATTTGGTTCAAACTTTTATGTTGTGAATGTTTTGTAATCATTGTTGTCTAACAACTTTGATATGAAAGACATCAGAGAAGATAATGTAATTATGGGTATTAATTAACAGGTTAGAAAAGAGAATTTCCTTGGATCAATCTCGCTAAGTTGAGAAGATCTTGAGGAAATATAAATACTTTTACTGCAAACCTGCTTGCACACCATATGATCCATGTGAAAAACTGTTAGGAACACTGGTGAAAGTGTGAGAGCATCATTGGCAGCCTCATGCATCCCACTGATTGCATTAGACCCAACATTACCTATGTTATGTCGTGGGAATGCTGTGTAGGACTGTCAGTAGACCTAGTAATTAGCATTGGTAAGCTATTGATATGGTCTTAAGACACATATAGAACCATGAACCTTGGATTATATTATCAAAGATTTCTCTTATCTTGTAAGGATACACATATGTAGATTGGAACACCTTATCAGATGATTCCAAAGCGACTAGTGAATATATATATAATATCGCTGGAGGAGTTGCTTCTTAGAAAATCTAAGAAACAAAATATATTGACTCAGTCTACTTCAGAGTCTGAGAAGATAGCACTAGAACCATTGCTAGTTGTGTTGATCCATATCGATAGTACCGCAGCTATTGCATAAATTGAGAACCGTTACTATAACGGTAAGAGATGACAAATATGTCATAAGAACAAAACTGTTAGAGAGATACTCTATATATGAGCTGTAAGAGTGGGTCATGAACACATTGATGAAAATTTAGCCGATCCTTTGACGAAAGGATTAGCTAGAGAGAAAGTCCAAAACACATCGATGAAGATGGGACCAGTGCCTATGGAATCACTCATGATGGTAACCCGACCTAAATGATTGGAGATCCCAAGAAATAGGTTCAATGGGTAATAACAAGTTGTGAAGTGATATGAAGTGAACATGCTATAATAAATCATAAGAGGAATGATTCCTGAAGCGATAAGAGGTTGAGTTAATATAAACTCTTAATGAGATCTATACTCTATGTGGAAGTGGGGGCCGCTTCCTATGGAATTATATAGGCAAAATTCCTAGAGCGTTCGCTAAACCAGGATTGATTTGCATGGCCTTTAATGCACGGGCTTTTTGAGAATACACCTAAGAAAATGTTGTGTGTGGTTTGATGTCAGAGATAGAGTTCAAGACTACGAGTCACTCTAGTAAAATCTGAATCTTATTCACTACGCAAAGGTTCAAGTCAAAGACACCTTCGCTTATGCACAATCTTAGAAGGCAAATGTTCAAGTCGTAAGACACCTTTGCTATGCAATCTTAATAGAAACCTCTGAGTCATTTTTAAATTCAAGTGGGGGATTGTTGGAACACTATGAGTGTTAATTTGTGAATTAAAAAAATTCTCATATCAACTATCTTATTGAGTGCTCATTTATGAGGAGAAATCATGTCATTGATTTTGTAGAGGTCAACTAATCATAGCCATTGGATTTGTAACTCATCTTTGGCTCTTCACCTATAAATAGAGTTCCTCTCCCTCACTTCTACTCACCTCAAAAGTTCTCTTGAGTTGTCAAAGAACTTTTCTCTCTTCTCCCTCCTTTAATTTGTGTTGACGAGCTATTCTTTTCCTCTCCCTCTTTTTCCGTCCCTTCGGATTTAAAGAGTGTTCTTAAGGTCATAGTCCCTTCGGTTTAAAATGTCCATTCGGAATAAAGAATGGTCTTAAGAACATAGTCCCTTCGGTAAAATTTGTCCCATCAGAAATAAGAGTATTCTTAAGATCATAGTCCATTTCGAGATAAAGTGTCTCTTCGGAAAATAAGAATGATCTTAAGAATATAGTTCATCTTTTTATGTTTTATGCCCTTGGAGGAGTTAGAGATTAGAGTGGTGGAGACACCATATAAGACTGGTCCTAGTATCATATAAGAGTGGTCTTAGTACCATAATAGAGTGGTATCAATACCATATTGGAGTGGTCTTAGAACCATATTGGATGGTGTATTTCTAGAACAGATCCTATAGTGCAATAGGATTCTTATACAATTGCAGCTGAGCTGTTTTATCCTGAGGACGTCATGGTTGATAGTCTGCTTGCTCAATTTTGGGCAGTGCCACGAAACTTCTTAAAGAGAGCGACGTAGTCCGTGACTCAGCCTAGTAATCTCTTCGGTGACAGAAAAAATATTTTTAACTAATTTTGACTACTGTTTCATCAGTTACATTTGATCTAATTAAGGATTAGAGGTTGCCATAAAACTTCCAAAGTTTTAGGAGCCTTAGGAAGATGAGTATCAATTTTGAATGCCTTTAAACCCACAAATCAGAGATAGTTGGACTAATGACTGCTTTGATAAGGTTTCCTGATAGTCAAAATAGAAGTTGGGTTGATATGAGGTTAAGAATGTTATGCAGGCAGTGCCATAAAGCAAGAGCAAATGGAAATTGAAGGAAAAGGTGATATGAAGATTCTCATTGGTTGTTGCATAAGTTACAAGTATAAGGTAAGCATCAACCTCGCTCTAATAGATAAGTTTTCATCTGTTGGGAGTTACTTGTGAATAGCTATCCATGCCAAGAAGGATTTTGATGGAGTATGTTTCCATAAAAATTGATATTGTTAATGCATCAAAGGAATAGCTGTTATGGAATGGAAAAATGAAAAATGGAAAAATAGTAACTGAATTGATATGATTCATCAGAAATGGAAAAATGAGTTGAAGTTCAAAAGGAACATTCCACTGAGAATTGTAGATGAAGTCATTTACAGTTGCCTTTAAAGAATGGTAATATGGAATGTTTAGCAGAGTTGGATATATGAGATGTTCTTGAATGAGAGATGGAACCAGTAAAGATAGTTAATTTTTGAGCATATCTTGCATAGAATCCTGATAGAATTTGAATGTTGGAAGATATTCCGTTGCAGAATAACATAACATCATATGCGTAGAGGATATGAGATGGAATTGCATTAGTTCTATTTCCATTAATCAGCTTCAATTTCCCGGTTGTAACTAGCAAGGAGAGCCCTTTGCTTAACACTTCGTCAACTAAACAAAAAACAGGAGACAAAGGATCACTGTTGTTTATGTCTTCAAATTGCAAATTTGGGAAGCAGAGAAATCGTGACACGATTTGACAATCGTGACACGATTTTGATAATGTCGAGAGCTGGTTTTCAGGGCGTCCAATCGTGACACGATTTTTGGCTTGCTGGACAAGATTTTTATGATAAGTTTGGTCGTACCTTGGATCGTACGCATCAATCGTGGCACGATTGGGGAAAAACGTGACACGATTTTGACGCAGAAGACAACTATATAAGTGTTCTTTGCAGATTTTGAAGGAGAGCTTGAAGAGAGAGAAACTTGGGAAATCAAAGGAAGCAACTTTAGGGTTTAGAGTCTTTGATTAGAGTTCTTTTGAGTTGGGAAACATTCACTACTAAAAAAATTGGGAATAGAGATGGGCAAAATCCGCCTAGGGTTTAGGGTTCTTTTGGGTTAGGTGAAAAAGCTTAAAGTGGGAAAATGGAGTGAGTGGGAAAATGAAAATGAAAATGAAAATGTAAATGAGAAGAGGGAAATGAAAAGATCTCTTCACGGTCTGGATTTCATTTTAGCTGAATGGCTTTTTGGTCAATTTTAGTCTAATTTTTTTTTTTTTTTCCTTTATTTACCAAAAAATGGTTGTTGTCTTTTTTGTCTTTCTAACTAAATATTTTGTTCCTCAAAAAAGAAAATTAAATAATTTTTTCTTAAATATACTAGGTTTAAATGTGTGTTTAGTCCCTTCACTTTTACTCAATTTTGGCTTTGGTCCCTGCACTTTTTTTGTTTGGCATTGGTCCCTGCCTATTAAGCCCTGATACTTCAAAATGGATGACGTATCATATCCCCTGCGTATCCTGCACCGATACCTGCTCGATACTTCCCGATACGTACCGGGAGAGTATCCAAATATTAACTTTATTTTTTAAGAAAATAATTTTCCGATTATTTCCGATACGTTCCGATACGCACAGATACTTGTGTTTTTATTTTTTATTTTTTATATTATTTTGATTTCTGTGCTTTTTTTTTTTGTAAAAAATAAGAATAAAAATATTATATTACTACAATATATATACATTTCCTTTATCATTCTTTGGTGTCAATACGACCCACACCATACCACAGAAACAATTTCATATTCCCCTTTTTAAAAAATTAGGGTTTCAACTTTTTCTTCCAAAATGGTCGCCTTCCACTTTGGATATAGTGCTTCTTTTTTGGATCGATATAGTATAACATTAACAATGTTTCTTTTGGGTATAGTATAACATTGATATAACACTGGTGGTGCTCTTTTTGGTATGTTTTGCGTATGTAATTGACTAATCACCACTGTGTTAATCGTCAATATTATTTATATTTATGTTAATGTGCTACAAGTCTAGTTTCTTGTGTTTGCTAATATATTTGCATATTAAAAAAAGGTTATAATTATATTATACATTTAATTATATAATTTTTTTATCAACGTATCACAGCCGTATCGTATCTTGATTTTTGAAATTTTCACGTATCAACGTATCGGTGCAGTATCGTATCTCGTATCCAGGTTTCACAGGTCCCTGCACTTTATAAAACTTTTCGCATTAGTCCTTTTGTTAAGTATCTGTTAAAAAAAAACTAAAACTAACAGTATGCCATGTGGACCAATCAAGGCACGCCACGTGGCACACTAAAAGACAAAAAAAAATCAACTTTTTAACTTAAAAATATCATTAGTCCCTACACTTTCAACATTTTTTTATATTAGTCCCTACATTTTGGTGTTGGTCCCTAATATTTTATTTTTTTTAGTTAGCCAGCAATAAAACTTCATTTTTGGTATAAAAATAAATCATTAGAATGATCTACATTGGACTTACTACACATTTTACCCAAACATAAGTTTATTTATTATATAAAAAGTAATAGCGATAAAACTTTTTTTTTTTTTTATAAAGTTTATTATTTATTATATTTCTAAAGGGATAATTTGTCGGGTTAAGTTATTCTGAAGATTGTGATCGTCAAAATTCGAGTTCTGATTCGTTCTTAATCTTATTTGGTTTTATCCAACGGTGAGATTGATTTTATTTGATAATGTTATTAGTCGGTTTAGTCAGTTTTAGTCGACAGAGAAGCATATTTTCTAAAAATGATTTTTTTTTTATTATTATAAATTCTGCCTCAATATTTCAAATGTTTAGTGGTAAAATAATGTTTAAGATATTCATTATGTTTATCTAACTATCAAGAATGTCACAATTATATTTTGATAAACATCAAATTTGCAAAAGTGACATGAAAGTACACTCATACAACAAAACATCACCACATAATATTAAAATACAAAGTTTATCATCAATTCAACCTATTAAACAAAAGTAACCAAACTAAAGTTCATCCATCTCGCTGTTACCATTATCACCCTCTCCTTCCTGTTGAATTGAAGAGTTTATAATAGGCATGGAATTCCCAAACATTCGCTCCAAGCGCTCCATAATAGCCTATAAGCAAAAAAATATCATGAAGTTGTGTATTTTGAAAAGGACAATCAACTTTCAACCTAACTAACAATGAAGCTTCATGTTTCATATCATATGAAGAAAATAGTATATCCCCTAAATAACTATATCTCCCTATTTATGTAACTGCCACTATTTGTAACAATTGTTTCAACCATTTGCCAGTTCAACTTAAGTAACAACAATATTGAAGGTTCATATTTCATATCATATAAAGAAAATAGGTTCAGAGAGAAACAATTGCAACTGGACCATATTTTACATGTAAATAACTATATTTTGCCATAGAAGGTAGGCAGCCAAAAACAACAGATTGGCCACAACACAACAAACAACCATTAAACAAAGTCAAAAAGATAGCTCATAGAGATAAAACTGTCTAACAACACAACTAAAACTATCAATAAATTACCTAGTCAGAATATGTTTCACCATCGTCATCATCTTCTTTGGCACTGTCTTCTACTTCAATATCTTTATCCCATTCAAAGGTAACTTCAATTATCTATTATGTCTTCAAATTGCAAAGTTGAGAAGCAGAGAAATCGTGACACGATTTTGATAATGTCGAGAGCTGGTTTTCAGGGCGTCCAATCGTGACACGATTTTAGGAAATCGTGACACGATTTTTGGCTTGTTGGGGAAGATTTTCAGGATAAGGTTGATCGTACCTTGGATCGTACGCATCAATCGTGGCACGATTTTGACGCAGAAGACAGCTATATAAGTGTTCTTTGCAGATTTTGAAGGAGAGCTTGAAGAGAGACAAACTTGGGAAATCAAAGGAAGCAACTTTAGGGTTTAGAGTCTTTGATTAGAGTTCTCTTGGGTCGGGAAACATTGTAAACACCTTGGTGAGTGAAAATCATTGAGTGTCTTGTTCATTGGTGAGATTGGGAAAAAAGGGTAGAAATTATGGTTGTTCTTTGTGAACTTGTCAAAGCTAATTTCTTGTAACCACTTTTGTATCTCTTTGGAAGAACTCATTGATAGTGGATTGGAGAGTTCAATCTCTCCTCGAGAGTAGGTCAAGTTTGAACCGAACTGGGTGAACAATCTTTGGTGTGTTTGTTTCTCTCTTCTCTCCTTTTATATTTTGCTTGTGGTTTGTGCTTTTCACTTCGATTCCTAGATTAGATCTAGGTGCTGTTATTGTTGATTATTGCTTGCATTCACTTTGTTATTGGTTACTACTTTCCTTTGCTCCACACATCAAAGTTTGTATTGGTGTGATTTTGAGACCGGAATTCACAACAATCACCTTGTCTGACCCCGTGGAACAAGCAAAGTAACCATCTTGTTTTCCATTGATTGGAATAGATAGCCTTGATGAGTGGAGAATAATATTTATCTAGTCACAAAAGATATTGTTGAAACCAAAAGCTTTCAATGCTTTGATTAGTTTCCTAGTTGCAACTAGTAAGAAAATGCATGCATCAACAATAATTGTTTTCAATTTCTACAAGTCCATAGGCATAGCCAACCAAGTCCTGAAGATTATTTTTATGGCGCCTTGCCTAAACACAGAAAAAGTTGGATCAATATACACACAGTGGCAAGGAGATTGACCTACAAATAAAATTTATAGTTCATTTTTTGTACGGGAACATTTTATAACGTTCTAAACGTGCATGCGAAAAAACATTCAAAAATCTCTCCTTCTCCATGTCCCTCTGTTGGCTTGTTGAGATGGACGAAAGTGCTAGAAGAAGAGTTATGCTGTCTAATGAAAAATTAGATTAATTATTTTGATGGTGGTCAACGAAGAAAACCCATTTTAGACTGCTATTGAACCAGTTTATTTTGATGGTCTCCAATTTGGTTTTGGTTCCACACAATATATGAATCTTTCACTCAAAACTGGTTGAATTTGGTGTTCTTCGATTAAGCTGGTTTAGTCATTTTTGAAATGATGTTAATGGATTATAAGACTGTTCAGAATGTAAATACTCATATCGATCATGCTATTTGAAAATAATAAAAATAAACTTAAGTAGTAAAGATATAAACTTTCAAGAATCTAACATACTTTCGTAGTAACTTAAAGCAATTAACATAATTAATGATATCGTTCTATATGATTATCTAAAGCTTAAAGAAGCAAGAAAAGTGCACTAAATATAGTCCCGCATCGATTGAAATAAGTAGTATGATATTGTTTATAGGCTCCAAAGAATCAATTTAGGACAATGAAAAATAAAACAGCAACTTAAACACAAAGTTTAAATTGCTGTTTCAGTTTTTGGTTTTATTACTTAGTTTCTTATTTAGGTTTTAAGAGTAGGCGTCAAGGCTTAGTGAGCTAAGCTACATGCAAGTTTTTTCTCACATACAAGTTTGTGTTATTAAGTTCGTTATTCTATTTTATTATTATTTAGTATTTTTGTTTTTTTAGAATAATTTTTTTAGATAAGTTGGGTTTCAAGGATATGTCTCAAGGTTTAACGAGCTAAATTACCTACAAATTATGATTTGTCAATTGAGCCAACATTTATCGATTAATTGCATTTTTTCTCCTCTTATTTTATGTGGAAAATAACCCCTCTTTTTTCTAAAATGAAATTTTTTTGATTCCTCAATTTTTATATTTGTTGCAATTTTAGTCATAACCTAAATTTTCTGCCCCAAATGATTTCATCCAGAAAGTGGTGATTTATTGCCTAAATGTTGAATCATGAGAGAAAAATCTGTTGGAACAAAAAACATTACCCTTTGAGAGTTTTGATGATAATAAGGTATTAAAAATTGTCAATTGGATATGCTAATATTTGTTTAAGTGTACAAGACCATAGACAAAAACTTGACATCTTAAATAGGTTCTAGAAGAACAAAAGAGAGTAATGGAATCAACCAAAAAAGAAGCTTGAAGCATCTGAAGAGAAGTGCTCCTGAAGTATAGTGCTCCTGAAGTGATGACGACATCGGAAGCAA
This sequence comes from Medicago truncatula, assembly GCF_003473485.1. Lineage (NCBI taxonomy): Eukaryota > Viridiplantae > Streptophyta > Magnoliopsida > Fabales > Fabaceae > Medicago > Medicago truncatula. The sequence goes on along the minus strand of NC_053049.1, from coordinate 23,331,119 downwards.
GTTCATCAGAAGCATCTCATCAGAAGCTAAAGATCACTAGAAGCTGAAGTTCATCAGGAGATGCAAGACTTAAAGCTTCAAAAGGCTATTCAATGGATTTAATCTCGTCTAAGCATTGCAGAAGACTGGAAGAGTGAAGCAACAACTATTTTGAAAGGATTTGAAGGCATTGGATGCTTGTTCCTTTAAAAAGCGTTGACAAAGTAAAATTGTACGAAGTGTACAACCACTACCTCCACTACTCTGTTTTGGTCTCTCCTACAAGACAAGAAAACCAGCTCTGCCTGCAACGATGTTCCTTCACAATTGGAATAGATTTGAAATTGATCCTTCATAGGACAATAACCATATCAGGCAAAAGATCATTGGTGATTGATCAAAGCTTCAAACGACTCTATTTTGATGTGCTGGCAATTCACAACGTCTCTTTCACACCGTTATATAAAGGAGTGAAGACTTAGAGAATGGCAAGGACTCAACAACAATTTACAAGTGACAAAACTCTGCTGAAATTATTCTGCACTCAAAAGTTCACTTAGAATTTCTTAACAACTTTCATATCTTAGAAATTCTAGAGTCTTAATAGTCCGTATCTGATTTGTATTGTGAACACCACTGATTGTATATCAAGTGTTCACCTCAAACATTTTTCTTTGTAATTCTGTTTGATTATAAGTCTCTTGCAGTTGTGCTTGACCATTAGAAGTCTCTTGATTGTATTCAAGAGCATAGGAAGTCTCTTGCAGTTGTGCTTGAGCAATTTGAAGTCTCTTTCTAAGTTTAGCAGTGAGCAGTTGTAATCAGATATTACATTTTAGTGAACTCTCCTTGGAAGTGCAAGGGGGACAGGACTACTTTCGGTTTGTGGAAGGAACCTGTATAATTGCTTTGTGTCTTTCTTCTTTCTCTCTCTACGTTTTTATCGGCTGCAAGTTAGTCCTGAACATCACTTCAGAAGTAGAACTCTATCTGCTTTGATCGGTGTTTTCAGCTTAGGAGAAAACGAAGAAAAAGCCAACATAATTCAACCCCCATTCTTATATTTTTCTCACCTTCAATTGGTATCTAGAGCTTTGGTCTGTTGTCTTAACAATTAGCAGTGTAACAGAAAAAGATCTGAGAAAAACATGTCTGGTGAAGACTCCAGTTCTGGATGTAGGACCAACAATGCTATTCCATATGATTATAGTGATAACAAGAAATCTAACTCTGGAAAAGTTCCAAAGTTCAATGGAGATCCTGAATAATTTTCTTGGTGGAAAACCAACTTCTACAACTATGTCATGGATTTAGATGAAGAACTATGGGACATACTTGAAGAGGGTGTTGGTAACTTGGTCCTTGATGAAGAAGGAGATGCTATTGATAGAAAGAAACACACTCCTGCTCAGAAGAAACTCTACAAGAAGCATCATACTATCAGAGGAGCACTTGTCACTACTATACCTAAAGCATAGTATATGAAGATGAGTGACAAATCCACTGCTAAGGCAATGTTTGCTTCTCTTTGTGCAAACTATGAAGGCATCAAGAAAGTCAGGATAGCAAAAGCTCTTATGCTTATTCATCAGTATGAGTTGTTCAAGATGAAGGATGATGAAACTATTGAGGAGATGTACTCAAGGTTTCAAACCCTAGTCTCTGGACTACAAATACTGAAAAAGAGTTATGTTGCTTCTGATCATGTTAGCAAGATACTAAGGAGCTTGCCTGCTAGATGGAGATCTAAGGTTACTACTATTGAGGAAGCTAAAGATTTAAACACTTTAAGTGTTGAAGATCTTGTCAGCTCTTTCAAGGTTCATGAGATAAGTCTAAATGAACATGAGCATGCTAACAAGAGTAAATCTATTGCTCTACCATCAAAAGGGAAGTCATCAAAATCTCTTAAAGTTATTAAATTTGAAGAAGAGTCACCTGATGGAGACTCTGATGAAGATCCTACTGAGAAGATGGCTATGCTCTCCAACAAGCTTGAGTATCTCGCAAGGAAGAACATGAAGTTTCTGAGTAAGAGAGGTGGTTACAAGAGCTCCAAGAAAGAAGATCAGAAGGGATGCTTCAACTGTAAGAAGCCTGGACATTTCATTGTTGATTGCCCTGATCTTCAGAAGCAGAAATCAAAGGATAAGTCAAAGAAGTCAAGTTTCAACTCAAGGAAATTCAGAAAGCAGATTAAGAAGAGTTTAATGGCAACCTGGGAAGATTTAGATAGTGAATTTGGGTCTGAAAAGGAAGAAGCTGGAGATGAAGCAAATGTAGCTATGGGGTTAGTAACTACTGTGACTTTAGAAGCAGATCCTAACTCAGACTCTGAAGATGAAAATGAGGTATATTCTAAAATTCTGAGAGAAGAACTTATTGAGTCTCTTAAATAACTCCTCACACATTTTGAACTGAGAACCAATGAGTTGAAAGATTTAAAAGAAAAATATGTTGAGTTAATGAAACAAAAAGAATCAACTCTATTGGATCTGAAAGCTTATGAAGAAGGACTTAGAGGCTTTGACTTCAATCGTAAAACTTATGAAGAGAAGCTCAAGTTTCTTTGTCAGAAGCTACAAGAAAATTGTAATGGAAAATCTTTAAGTAAACAAGAAATTGCTCTTGAAGATTTCATCATATCTGGTATTGACAGAAGCAAAGTTGCTTCAATGATTTACAACATTTATAGAAACAATGGTAAAGGGATTGGATTTTCAAAAGGGAAACCTAATGAAATCAGTCTTAAAGCATGTTGTGAATGCATCAAGGAAGGATTGAAAACCTTCTTTCTAGACTTCAAATACTGAAGAAAAGCTATGTAGCTTCTAATCATGTGAGCAAGATACTCAGAAGCTTACCTGTTAGATGGAGACCAAAGGTGACTGATATTGAGGAAGCTAAAGATTTGAACACTTTAAGTGTTGAAGATCTTGTCAGCGTTCTCAAAGTTCATGAGATTAGTCTTAATGAACATGAGTCGACTAAGAAAAGCAAATCCATTGCTCTACCATCAAAAGGGAAGTCATCAAAAGCTCTTAAAGTTGTGGAATCTGAAGAAGAATCACCTGATGGAGATTCTGATGAAGATCCTACTGAGAAGATGGCTATGCTCTCCAACAAGCTTGAGTACCTGGCGAAGAAGAATAGGAAGTTTCTGATGAGGAAAGGTGGCTATAAGAACTACAAGAAAGAATATCAGAAGGGATGCTTTAACTGTAAGAAACCTGGACACTTCATTGCTGATTGCCCTGATCTTCAGAAGGAGAAATCAAAAGACAAGTCAAAGAAGTCAAGCTTCAACACAAGGAAATTCAGAAAGCAGATCAAAAAGAGTTTGATGGCAACATGGGAAGATTTAGACAGTGATTCAGACTCTGAAAAGGAAGATTCTGAAGAAGATGCTAAAGTAGCTGTTGGGTTAGTGGCTACAGTGACTTCAGAAGCAGATTCTAATTCAGATTCTGAAGATGAAAATGAGGTATATTCTAAATTTCCCAGAGAAGAATTAATTGAGTCTCTTAAAGAACTTCTTACACATTTTGAATACAAAACCAATGAGTTGAAAGATTTAAAAGAAAAATATGTTGCTTTGATGAAACAACAAGAATCAACTCTATTGGATCTGAAAGCTTCTAAAGAAGGACTCAGAGGGTTTGACTTCATTTGTAGAATTATGAAGAAAAACTCAAGCATCTTTGTCAGAAGCTACAAGAAAAGTGTAATGGAAAGTCTTTAAGTGAAGAGGAAATTGCTCTTGAAGAGTACATTATATCTGGTATTGACAGAAGCAAAGTTGCTTCCATGATTTACAGCATCTATAGAAACAATGGCAAAGGGATTGGATTTTCAGAAGGGAAACCTAATGAAATCAGTCTTAAAGCATGTTGTGAATGCATCAAGGAAGGTTTGAAAACCGTCTTTGTACCTGAATGTGCTAAGAGTGAAACTTTTCTTCAGTCAGAACCTGAAGCTTCTAGTTCTAAGGCGAATATTACTTCAAAGCCAAAGAACTCCAAGTCAAAGGGAATGATAACTTCTGATTCTAAGACTCCAAAGATAAAGCTTCTGAAGAGATCAAAACCTGTTCCTCAGAGTCTGATGAAACCAGAAGCTGGTATCTTAAAGACTAAGTCTTAGAGGAAGAAAACAGTGGTTGCTACTTGGAACTCAGGACCTAAAGGTGTTAAACCTAAGGCAATAAGTAACCAGACGAAATTAAACTCTCAGCATAAGGTACAACGAGTGAAGAGTAAAACTTCCAGTACTAACATCAAAGGACCCATAAGGCAATGGGTACCTAAAGCTAAAAATGTCAATGTTCCAGATATGCCTAAGGGGAAAGGTAAAGCAAAAGTCATGGTATCTAGACAGCGGTTGCTCAAGGGACATGACAGGATAGAAGTCTATGTTCCTTGCCCTTACAATGAAAGAAGGAGGCAACGTGAAGTTTGGTGGCAGCCAACCTAGCAAGATCATTGGTACAGGAACTATTAGTAACTCCTCTACCTCAATTAATAATGTGTGGCTGGTAGATGGTCTTGAACATAACCTGTTAAGCATTAGTCAATTCTGTGATAATGGTTATGATGTGATGTTTGATAAGACCAGCTGCACTGTAATAAAAAAAGATGACAAATCCATAATATTCAATGGAAAGAGAGTTGGAAATGTCTATAAAATCAATTTTTCTAAACTGGCTGATCAGAAGGTAGTTTTCCTTCTATCAATGCATAATAAGAAATGGATGTGGCACAGAAGGTTGGGACATGCTAATTGGAGGTTAATCTCTAAGCTTAGTAAGTTACAACTGGTTAAAGGCCTACCTAACATTGATTATCATTCAGATGCACTTTGTGGTGCATGCCAGAAAGGGAAGATTGTGAAATCATCTTTTAAAACAAAAGACATTGTTTCAACCTCCAGACCCTTAGAATTACTTCATATTTTTGTTTGGACCAATTAACACTGCATCCTTATATGGAAGTAAATATGGTTTGGTCATTGTTGATGATTACAACAGATGAACTTGGGTAAAATTCCTAAGAAGCAAAGATAATGCATATGATGTATTCAGTAGCTTCTGCACTCAAATACAATCTGAAAAAGAAATGAAAATTTTGAAAGTCAGAAGTGATCATGGTGGTGAATTGTAAAATGAGCCATTTGAACTTTTTTGTGAAAAACATGGAATTGTCCATGAATTCTCTGCGCCTAGAACTCCACAACAAAATGAGGTTGTAGAGAGAAAGAATAGAACTTTACAAGAAATGGCTAGAACCATGATTCATGAAAACAATTTGGCTAAAATAGAAGTAGTGAATAAAACATGTTATGTCCAAAATAGAATCTATATCAGACCTATCTTGGAGAAAACAGCATATGAACTTTTTAAGGGAAGAATACCCAATATCTCTTACTTTCATCAATTTGGATGTACCTGTTATGTAACACCCCGTTTTCCCAACTTAAAAATTTCATAAATATTTATCAGAGTAAACAACATATAACGGAATGATACACTTCTAAAATATAATAAATGAGATAGTTAACTAATTATCTTTCCAAAAATCATTAACATATTATTCCAAACTTTGCAGCGGATTAAATTCATTAACATAGATAAGTCTTTGGCACGCAGGCCTTATTAAAACATAAACAATACGTAAAGGAATAGAAAATAGCCACAAAAGATCCCATCCCGTTACGTATCAGAGCATCCTAAGACTCAGTGAGGAATAAGTCACTCACAACAGCAACAGCAACAACCTACTAACGATCACCTACAAGTTACTCATAGGAAGAGCAACATTTCCAAGCAGAAGAGGTGAGATTTCACAAAACAATAATATTAAGCATATAATTCAACAATTATATTTAATCAACATCAAATCATCTTAACATTCATTATAGATAATAATATATCATTTAGCACTTCAATCATAGTTTGTATAAACAATTACAACTTCACAACTTATCAATCATAAACATCTTTGACTCGACAAATGCGACTCCAACTCGATTATGCAACTTAGACCTCTTATATGCATGTGGTACCAATACGGAGCATCAAACCCCTATCGCTATTTGAGTATTATTATACTCCAGAGCATCAAGCCCCTATCGCTATTTGAGTATCAATATACTCTAGAGCATCAAGACCCTATCGCTATTTGAGTATCAATATACTCCAGAGCATCAAGCTCCTATCGCTATTTGAGTATCAATATACTCCAGAGCATCAATATACTCCAGAGCATCAAGCCCCTATCGCTGAAATGCTAATGCATGGACTCGACTTCTTAATCTTATATAATCCAATAATTTGGACTTCATCATCTTAATCAACTTGGACCGACTCATGCAGCTTAGTTAAATAACAACAGCGACACAACAGTATACAAAAACAGCATGACATAATAAGATCAAATGCAAGTCAATCAACGTCTCAATTACTCACAAATAATTCAATCAATGCACATACAGTTATATCACAATATAACAACATCAAATGATAATCAACATCAACTTAAACATCATATATACATATAACACTTCATCAATCATGGACAATATCGTATTCGCAACATATACATACATATACTAATTCATCAATCATGAACAACATCATACTCATAAACATATACATTCATATAACACTTCATCAATCATGAACAATATAATATTCACAAACATATACTAATTCATCAATCATAAACAATTATTCACTGTGACCTACGTGCAGTAATTTGACTATACCTCAAGTTCTATAAATCCTTTTGAAGTCAAACCAATGACATTAGAAATCTAACATTCATACCTACAACTTTCGTGTTTACACCTAAGACCAATTCTGTACCAATCAATACCAGTTTTCATTTCAAATTCGGACAAAGTTGTGCTGAAATTCATAAAAATTCATTGTGACCTACGTGCAGTAATTTGAGCATAACTCAAGTTCTATAAATCGTTTTAACGCCAGACCAACGGAATTAGAAAGCTAATATCCATAGCTACAACTTTCATGTTTACACCTAAGACCAATTCTGGACCTATCAATACCAGATTTCATTTCAAATTCGGGGCAGAGTAAAAAGAAAAATCAGAAAAAGCAACTTATATTATTCAACTTCACTTTCATTCAAAATCATCACTCTTAACCCTAATTCTCAAATTCTCAAAAACTAAACCTACAACATGTTAAATAATCATCAGAATTACAGACTTAATAGAATTGAATGCTAGTCTCACCCTTACCTTAATAATAAAAATCGCAGCTTCCTAGGTCTTTCTCCCTTCTCTTGGCTTTTTCTCCTTTTTCTCCAAAATTGATCGTACGTTCTGTTTTTCTAAACTAGGTCTCTTCTATTTATAATCTTTTATATCACTAACCACTTTTCTTAATTCTACTTAAGCCCACTAAACTTCTTTAATTTCTAATTCTGCCCCCCAAGTCTACTTATTCTATTATTTAATCATATTCTAATAAATAATAAAATAAAACCACTTAATAAAATATCAACATACCACATAATCAAATAAATCATATAATTCGACTCTATCTCATTAAAATAATTAAATAAACAAATATAGGCTACTAATATATATATCAACACATAACAAAATATCACTTATTAAATAAGTTAATTAAATTCTAGAAGAACAGACTCTAAACTGAAATAAATAAAACAAATAATTCAAAGAGGGCGTTACATGTTACATTCTAAATAACAAGCTCTACCTAAAGAAATTTGATGTCAAGGCCCAAAGAGGAATCTTTCTATGTTACTCTGAAAGGTCAAAGGCATACAGAGTGTATAGTTCGGAGACACTCTGTGTTGAAGAATCAATGCACGTTAAATTTGATGACAAAGAGACTGGAAGTGAAACTCCAGAGCAAGATGAAAGTTTTGCAGAGATACAAATTACTGAAGACACTTCAGAACCTGATCAGAAAGATGAATCTGAAGAAAGTCCAAAAGCTCAACCCACTCCAGAAGCTGAACCAACCTCAGAAGCACAAAGTGAAAATGCTTCTGAAGAAATTCAAGATGACTCTTAGCAAGTATTTCAATCTAAATTCAAGCACAAGTCTTCACATCCTGAGGATTTAATAATTGGAAACAAAGATAGTCCTAGAAGATCAAGATCATATTTCAAACAAGAAGAGTCTATGATAGGATTGTTATCAGTGATTGAATCTCTTTATTAGCTATGCAAGAAGAGCTAAATTAGTTTCAAAGAAATGATATGTGGGATCTGGTCCCCAAACCAGAGCAGAAGAACATTATTGGAACAAAATGAGTATTTAGAAAGAAGTTGAATGATAAAGGTGAAGTAACCAAAAACAAAGTCAGACTTGTTGCACAAGGTTACAGTCAACAAGAATGCATTGATTACACTGAAACATTTGCTCCAGTTGCAAGATTGGAAGCAATCAGGTTACTTCTATCCTATGCAGTTAATCATGGCATAATATTATATCAAATGGATGTCAAGAGTGCATTTCTTAATGGTGTCATTGAAGAAGAATTGTATGTTAAGAAACCTCATGGTTTTGAGGATCTTAAGCATCCTGACCATGTTTACAAACTTAAGAAATCACTATATGACTTGAAACAAGCTCCCATAGCTTGGTATGATAGACTAAGTAATTTCTTAATCAAAAATGATATTAAGAGAGGTCAAGTTGACACAACACTCTTCAGAAGGACTCTTAAGAAAGACATTCTGGTTGTGCAGATATATGTTGATGATATAACATTTGGTTCTACTAATGCATCTCTTTGCAAGGAATTTTCTAAGTTAATGTAGGATGAATTTGAAATGAGCATGATGGGAGAATTGAAGTTCTTTCTTGGAATTCGAATTAATCAAAGCAAAGATGGAGTATATGTTCATCAAACAAAATATACAAAGGAGCTTCTGAAGAAGTTCAAGCTAGAAGATTGTAAAGTGGTGAACACTCCAACCTACACCTTAAGCAAAGAAGATACTGGAACAAAGGTAGATCAGAAGCTGTATAGAGGTATGATTGGTTCTTTGTTATACCTCACTGCATCTATACCAGATATTTTATTCAGTGTATGCTTGTGTGCAAGATCTTAGTCAGATCCTAGAGAATCTCATTTAACTGTTGTTAAGAGAATCTTCAGGTATCTGAATGGAACAACTAATCTTTGACTCATCTATAGGAAATCCCAAGATTATCAGTTGGTTGGATTCTATGATGCTAATTATGCTGGTGATAGGATTGAAAGAAAATCAACCAGTGGAAACTGTCAGTTCTTGGGAGAAAATCTGATATCTTGGGCTAGCGAAAGACAAGCAACTATTGTTATGTCTACAGCAGAAGCAGAATACATCTCAGCTGCAAGTTGTTGTACACAACTACTTTGAATGAAACATCAATTGGAAGACTATCAGATAAATGCTAACAGTATTCCCATTTATTGTGATAATACTGCTGCTATTTGATTATCAAAGAATCCAATTCTACATTCAAGAGCCAAACATATTGAAATTAAACACCATTTTATCAGAGATTATGTTCAAAAAGGAATATTAGATATACAATTCATTGATACTGAACATCAATGGGCTGATATATTTACTAAGCCTTTAACTGTGGAAAGATTTGATTTTATAAAGAAAAATTTGAACATGCACTTTGTGTCTGATTAAACTTGCTTGCTCCTGAACTAGAAGTTTGGTTCTGAAGTCTACTCAGAAGCTATGGTCTATCAGAAGCTCTTAACTGAGATTCTGAGGAAAATGTGCTTATGAAGATGACGTCAGCACTTAAACTTCAGAAGATGTATTCTTTGTTTCTGAACAAGTAGTGTTAGTGGAAACGTTGGAAGTTACTATTCAGTAACACCTGTCCCACTAACAAAACAGTTACTCTGAAAAGCCTCTGACGTGGTCTATTTGTATTGGTGTATGACTTTAGTGGGCAATGATGATTTTTTGCTTTGAATGTACTATCACGCGCCCCCAATTGTCATTAATGCTGTATTTGTCTGTCCCCGTCTGAATTGCAAACGTTTTTACTAAAAACACTTAGACAAAACACACACTACTCACTTCACAACCTACACTCTCGTATTCTCAAACCTTTCTCTGCAAAGTAAGCGCATTTTCTACTCAAAACCTAGAAACCCAAAATTCATCTTCATCATCAAATGGCATCTTCTAGCTCCGCTCCTAAATCATTATCTAACATGCAACAAGAAGCTGCTCCAGCTTATGACATAAAGGGAAGAACTATGTCATTAGAGGAGTGGGATTTGAAGATTCAAACTGAAAACCCAGTGGATTTCACATCTCTAGCATTTCATGGATGTGACATTAGTAGATACTACGAAGCACAAGGCCTAGTAGGCTACTTCAACCTTCTGAATGGACCTACCTATCAGACTTTGGTACGTCCCTTCTGGTTAAGGGAAAGCATCTATGACAGAGAAGCAGCCAAGCTTGAAGAAACTGAGAAAGTTTTGTTACATTCAGAGTTGGAAGGAAAATCTAGAGAAGAAATGGGTTTGGAACCCTTTGAAAGCATTGAGATCAGGTCTAGCATAATGGGAATTCATGTTCACATCTCAGAAGAGATTATATCATTCGTCCTAAGAAGAACTGCTGAAGGGACATACAAGGCTGGAATCAAGAATGTGAAGACCAACCCATGGAATGAGATTATTCATCAAACAATCTTCAACAGCAAAGAGAAGGGTGTCTATGCTGATCTGAGCATGGAAAAGAAGATGATGCTGAAGATTCAGAATGAGAATCTCCTACCAAAAGGTGGTGGCAGTGATCAACCATCCTTGGAGCACAAGATCTTTCTTCATCTCTTCATCAAAGGGGAAAAAGCTAATGTGCCAAGGTACATCTTCAGGCACATGATTCATCAGCTTAGGGAGAGCCAGCTGAAGAACAGGTGTTGGATACCTTATGGGAGGCTCATCTCAGAGATACTCCATCAAGGAGGAATCCTAAATGCTCTTAGTAACATGAATTTCTTCACTTATGAGCAGTTGGGAACTAAGACTGGGAAGATTATCAATGGAGAGACTCTGAAGAACATGAGGTTGATCAGCAAGGAAAGCTACAAGAAGCTAGACACAAATATGAAAGAATCTGATGCAGTCTCAGCAATAATGAAGGACTTTCCTCCCATCTGCAAACAAGATCCTCTCGAGGTCCAGATGAACTTCATCAAGGATCATTTTGCAACAATAGGCACAAAGATTAATCTGGAGGATGTGCCTGAGACAATGTATGAAGGTGCCTGAGACAATGTATGGAGGTGCTCTGCCTGTGGCCAAAAGCAGAAAGACTAAGAGGAAGGTTATGAGCAAGGATGACTATCTGGAAGACATTGCTGACAAATCTTCCAAGAAGTCAAGGAAAGACAAGTCAATTTCTGGTGTATCAACAATTCAGGAAGAGGCTCAAGAACTGAATGTTAATGCAATTCTGGAGATGAAAACCAGAAGTGACAAAGCTGCTATGTCCTCTCAAAATGCTTCTGAACAGCCTGCTATTCCTAAGAAGAAGAGGAAGCAAGCTATTAGAAAGCTGAAGATGTCAGCAGTAATTGAAGAAGAAGAGGGAGAAGAGGCTGCTGCTGCACTCCAGAAGACCTTGGAGATAGCCGAGCAAATAGAAATCCCTGCATCCAGCATAGCAAGGGAAGATGTTGGTGCAGATGTTGAGCAAGTGTTAAAAGCTGCTGAAGAAGTACAAAGTCTGGTAGCTTCTGAATCAGAACATCTATTGAACATTGTTGTTGGTTCTTCAGAAGCCACAATCTAAAACAGTTCTCAAGGTATTCCTAACTCTCCTCACTCCGACAATATAATTGTTGTAGAATCAGACTCAACCCCCTCCATATCATCTGAAACATCCTCATCCTCATCTTCATTAGACTTAGATGACATACCATTAAGACAGATATACCCAACCATAAACAAAGGCCTTTCACCATCAGCCAAGACTCATAAAAAGCCTGATGTTAACACTACAACCTCTGAACCTATGGTTCCTGGTCCAGATGAAAGGATTGGTGACCTAGCCCAAATGAGAATAAATGTATGTCAGCGTCTACCTCTTAACCATCCCCTTCAACCACCATTCATCCAACCACTCAATGTAATTCAACCTAAAACGAACCTAGAAACTCAAGAGCCTGAACCACAAACAACCTCTGAAGTAGCTTCAGAGGAAGTTACTTTAGAAGACCAACAACAACAACCAACATCAAACTCACAAACTGACATTCCTGAACAAACAACCAACCCAACTTTAGAACAAATTGTTCCTGAACAAGTTGTTCCTGAACAACCTTCATCATCAACCATTCCTGAATCCGCTTCTGAACCTGAAACAATGTCTGAGCCAGAACCTATGATCATATCAGATGCCTCTGATGTTGAGGAAGAGCTTATCGACTCTTCTTCTGATATAATCATGGATTCTAACTCTGATCATATTATCCAAACTAATGAAATTCCAATCTCCACAAACAGTCACCTCCTCAGCCATTCAATCAATAGCCCTAATCAAACAACCAAAGATACCTTCTCCACCAACAATCTTCCTGATTCTACATTATTGTCATATGTGTGTGAGAATATTTATAAAAGGAGTTGACCAACTTGATTCAAGATAGAGAAGAGTTGATTCATAAGGATAATTATGAACAACATTAGAATAGGCTGAAGGAAAGAGTAGATTTTGTTCTGACTGCTCTACAAAAGACTTGCACTGAAGCTCAAGATGCTGCTCAGCTGAAATTCCAGAACTGGCTCAAAGGGATTGACCAGAATCTGAAGAAGGTGAAAGTTCTAAGAACTTGGGTGCAATCTCCTCTATGTCTAAGAGAAAGATCCAACAGATTTCATTCATGTAGGAGTGTGTAACACCCTGTTTTTCCTAAAATAAAAATTTCGCATATAAATCAGAGTATTTCAACATAAACGGAATGTCACACTTCTTTTCATAAAATCATAAGCGGAATAAAATAAATATTTATCCTTCGAAATTCAATAACATAATAATTAATACTTCGCAGCGGAATTTATTCAACATTTAAACAACTTTGGCACAAGGGCCTCAACATAAAATCTCATAAAAGTTCATCCAACAACATGTTCATAAAACTTCATAAATAAATACGTAAGGAACAGAAAGCAACAACAAAATTTCCATCCCGTTACGTATCAGAGCACCTAAGACACACGTGAGAGGGAAACCACTCACGACAGCAACTATCCTTGATCACCTGCAAGTTACCCACGTAGAGAGGCAACATTTCCAAGCAGAAGGGGTGAGATTTCACAAACAATAATATCAAGCATATAATTCAACAATTACATTTAACAACATAGACATCATCAATTCATCATAAATAATAGTAATTCTCCATAAAACACTTAATTAACAACTCATGGAGAGAAGACAACTTAACAACTTGACAACTCATGGATAACAACTTATTAACAACGACTTTGACTCGACAATGCAACTTCAACTTCTTAATCATGCATGTGGTACCAATCCAGGGCATCAACCCCTCAACATAAGAGCATAAATACACTCACAGGGCATCAAACCCTCAACTTATAGAGCAAAAGCTGCCAGGGCATCAATCCCCCAACGTAAAGAGCAAAGGCTCACAGGGCATCAAGCCCCCAACTTAAATGAGTATGCATGGACTCAACAACTTACAACTTAGACAACGTCGACAACTTATATGATTCCAATATTTTGGAACAACAACTTACAACTTGGACCAACACTTGCAACTTAATTAATATTCAACAGCAACATAAAACAGCACAAGCAATTCACAGCATAACAATATTAATGATAAGCATCAACAACTTCAACATCATTCATTTTCCACATAAGGCATATAAATATTTCACAATAATCAACAACATTTAATCATCACAATTCAGACTCTCAGAACAGCAATAACATGATGAACAACTTCACTCCTGCCCTAAGGTCCATCTCCTAACAACTCGTGCGACAAAGATCACATGAACCCTAAACAAGGTAGTCTGTCTCTAAGGAGCTCGCGAGGCAAGGCACTCTGCTCGCTATGGCGAGTTCATGAAAATGGCTGCTCGCCTTGGCGAGCTAGAAACTGGATGCTCTCGGGAACTTGACATTTTTCACCCAAAAATCCCATTTTTAACTTCCCAACGTCCAATTTCAATCTAAAAACTTTCCTATTCATTTTTATAAATGTTCAGGCACTCAAAACCATCTAATACTTGACCCAAAAGGTTAAATCACGAAATCATGTTTTCTTCAATGGTCAACTCGCTATGGCGAGTGATCTGTTCGTAATGGCGAGCAACAATGTGTCAATCGCGAGGCGGGGAAAGATTGCTCGGAAAGCGAGCGATGAACTTCATCCCTCGCGAGGCGAGGCTTGCTGCTCGCGAGGGCGAGCGATGAATGTCAGCTCGGGCAAAATGCTGATTTTCTCCAAAAATCACCTAATCTCATGGTTCTAACCTTAAAACTGATTCCAATTATCATTCTATGGATTATCTAAGGTCTGTACACAGTTTCTACATCAATTCAACAAGTTTTCATCATCTAATCATCAATCTATCACTTTTAACCTAATTCCTACATTCTAAAAAACTAAACCTATAACATGTTAAATGCAATTTTCAGAATCAAAGGCTTAAGATTAATGAATGTTAGTCTCACCCTTACCTTAGGATATCGATTGGGCAGCTTCTTCTCTCGGTTCTTCTCTCCTCTTGCTCTCCCTTTTCCAAAACTTGTTTCACGTGAAAAACTTTCTAACCTAGTTTCTCCTATTTATCTCTTCCCATCTATTTTATCTTATTTCCTCTTATTCCACTAAACTCTCTAAATTCTCAAAACAGCCCCTCGTCTCAATATTTATTTTATTTTCAAATCTTATTCTATTAAATAATAAAATAAGCCACTTAATAAATCCACAACACATCACATAATTATTTAAATCATATAAATATACTCTAAACTCAACAAATCAATCAAATAATCAAAGAGGGCGTTACAGAGTGCATCCAAGAGAATTGGATTTAACTTTTCTCCAGAAAGTAAACTTCAAGTCTGCTTCCACTGAAATGGAGCTATTGCAAAGGAATGAAGAACTTGAGAGGGAGACCAAGCAACTGAGAAAGGAAGTTCTCAATCAAAAGCTACTTTTGCTTGAATATAAGATGTCCACAGATGCTAAGTTGGAAGAAGCAAGGGTTAGAGAAGAAAACCTACTTAAGAGTAATGAAGAGTTTAGGCAAGAAATGAACAGAAAGGTAGATGAAACTCAGAGAATGATGCAACAGATGATGAATATGATTCAAAGACAATCCCAACCTTAGTTGCACACCTATTTAAGCTTGTTTAGATTTATCTCTTAAAGTTGTTTCTGCACTTTTTCATTTTGTTTTAATATTTTCTAAATTATTCTTAATGACTATTGAATGCTTCTGAATCTTTTGTATGTTGTGTTTTATACATTGTTTGCTCTGTTATATTGCTTCTGAATGTATTTAATTACAGAATTTCTCACTATTTTCTCATCTCTTTCTTTTTGTCTTTATTTTTATTCTTTTTGTTGATGACAAAAGGGGGAGTAGATGCATAGTATTTATAGGCTCTGAGCCCCATTAATTTAATTCTAATCAAGTTAAATTAATAGGACCTTCTTCTAATCTCTTAGTCTTTTAATGTGAGACTATTCTGAGTGTTATTTCGTTTTTTTAAATGATGAATTTAATTGACATGGATAGAACTCAGGGGGAGCTTACAAACCTTACCTTAAAGTACTATTGGATTCAGGGGGAGCTTACAAACCTCATACCCTTATAGTCAACGTGTTAATTAGATTAACAACAATTGAACATTTTAAATACTATTGTTTCTCATCATCAAAAAGGGGGAGATTGTTGGAACAAAATGTGTTAACATTAACCCTTAAGAGTTTTGATGATAACAAAGTATTAAAAGTTGTCAATTGGATATGCTAATATTTGTTCAAGTGTATAGGACTTTAGACAAAAATTTGATATCTTAAAAAGGTCTTGGAAGAACAATAAAGAGCAAAGGAACCAACAAAAAGGGAAGCTTAAAGCGTCTAAAGAAAACTGCTCATGATTGTGCTGTTGTTAAGGAACATTGATCAAACATTAGGATTGTGCAATGGAATAAGGCTAATTATTACAAAAATGGGCAGATATGTACTTGGAGGTAAGGTGGTATATGGCAGTCATATTGGTGAGAAAGTATTTAATCCCAGATTATCTCTTACATCATCCGACCTTAGAATTCCATTCATGTTTTCACGGTGACAATTCCCCTTATCTCTTTCATTTGCAATGACAATAAATAAGAGTCAAGGGTAATCTCTTAAAAATGTTGGTATTTATTTGCAGTGGCGTAGCCAAGAACCCGAGTTAGGGGGTTCAACTTTTGAATTTTAATTAAAAATTATAATAATATATATTAAAAAATTACATTGTATTCAATTTACATGGTACTAAAAAAATTACATATATAGTCTACGATTATCCTCTATGCGATTTTATGATATTGTTGAATAATCGACTAATTATCAATGTCAACTATGTCTTTCTAAATATAAATTAAGAGAGAATCATTCATCCATTTATCCTTTATTTGATTAGACAATTATGCCACAAAACCAGCTATGCCACATCTGTCAGTTTGACTCAGCAGCAAAGCTTTTCTTCTATTTCACACCACAACCTAGTTCAACTACCACACAAGTAAATTTATGTGGAATGTTTTGATTTTGAATTTGAATTGTAAAACATATGAATTTATTTTAGGAATTAGTTATGAATTAATTAATATAAAAAATTAGGAAAATGCTACACTATTTAATTAATTCATATTTTACTGTATAATCATTGAACTAGTTAATATTACAATACTAGTCGTTCTTTTCTTTTTTGTTACAATAATACTAGCCATTCCCCAAAACAAACGTGCTATCAATATAATAATATTACAATTACAATACTACACATTCACCAAAACAAATTAACAATGTGCCACATTGACATGATATTACAATACTTGCTATCAAAGGACACGTGCTAGCTGCTGCAATTGTCAGTCACAAGCTTTATCTCATTTCACTATACGTAAACAACACAGCTAGGAAAAGAGTGAGAGTTAGTGCAATTGTGATGCAGCGGGTGCAAGTGTGGTGCAATGTTTATATTTGAGGGGATTCAACATGAGAAAAACATAATAATTTGAATGTAAAATTAAGAATTGAGGAGGTTCACTTGAACCCCCTGAGCTCTATGTAGCTCCGCCAATGTTTATTTGTCATCACCTGTATTTTCTCATGGTCAATTATATGTTGCGATATCAAAAGTTATCTCCCGAGACGGATTTAAGATACTAATTACTGATGAGGACGGCGACCATACAAACGACACTTCAAACTTTGTTTATAATGAAGTATTTTGTAATGTATAACCTTAACTGTTCGATGTATGAATATTCGACAATACATTTAGTTATTACCACTTTTAGCTTTTGTCACCGATAAACTTGCTATAATGCTTAATAATTGTTATGACAGGTAACTCAAGTACTAATGTGTGTTGTTGTTCTACTCTATTCGCAATTTATTTTCGCTAGTTGGGTCGATGTCCTAGTTATAAGAAAAATTGTTTAAGGGTATAATTTGAATTACATAAAAGGCAGCCCAAAATCCCTTATTATCCCGTTTGGATTGAGCTTATGAAAAATAGCTTATGTAAATAAATAAGTATTTATTTTAATTTGTAAGCTCTCACTAACGAAAATTGTATCTTCATAAATTGTTTTTTCGTAAAATACCTTAACAAACTTATAAATAATAATTAAAAGCTTATTTATTTGCATAAGCTGTTTTGTATAAGCCCTAAAATAAACTAATTCAAACGGATTTATATTGTTCCGTTTGGATTGACTTATTTTAGAGCTTATGCATAACAGTTTATGCAAATAAATAAGCATTAATGTATTATTTATAAACTTGTTAAGGTAGTTATGAAATAACAACTTATGAATATACAATTTTCGTTAGTAAGATATTATGAATTAACATAAAAGCTTAATTATTTGTATAAGCTCTTTTTTCATAAGCTCAAAATAAGCTCAATCCAAACAGACAATAGATAAAGTTTTAATTATAAACTTAAATGGTTATTTAAAAAAAAAACTTTAAATGGTTATTAACCCTAAGTGGATAAATAAAATATAATATATTAGGGGCCCACACTATAATTGATAGGGACATAGGTTGTTATATGTAGGGGTCGGGGTTCGAATCCCGAACACCTCACTTATTCACCTTAAAAAAGGTGAATTCGACAACAACTCACTTTTGGGGTTCCCACACTATAATTTAATCATCCTTTTAAATTTATATTTTAAAACATGTAGAGTAAAGGAAATTGATACAATATCTGCTACTCTAAGTCATTTAGGTGGTCTAAGTTGGACCCAAAGTGGTGTTGGTGGTCCAAATTATATGGACCCTAGCCTAAAAGATAAATTAAACAAAAAAAAACATGGACAATTGCTTTTTTGACATTCAAAAGTTTCAAATAACACAACTAAATTATTAGAATAACTCGGCGGTAGTTAACTACCGTTGAGTTATAACTATAAAATCAGCAGCAGCCGTTGGGTTTTTTGGTCATTTACCTATGCTGCTAAGACATATCACATGTCAAAAAAGCAATCCTCAAAAACATGATGGTGGCCAAAGCAAAATTTCAAGAAGCAGGAGCAGCCTTCACGTGACATAGAGCAAGACTCCAAAAGATACTATGGAAAATTATGGAAGCAAATTGAAGCAATCAATACAGGCCAGTGGCAAGAAAAAAACAAAGGCTAAACTGCACTTTTCGTCCCCTATGTTTTAAAATGTTACAATTTTGGCCCCTTATTAAAAAAAATTGTAATTTTGGCCCCTTTTATCAAAAAATTGCTGAGAAGACGCCACGTGTCCCAAAAAAGGGGTCATAATCGCAACTTTTTGTAAAGATAAGGGGTCAAAAAGCATATTTCCCTTATGTTAGGAGGTCAGAAGAGTATATTTCCCTAAACATAGGGGGTCACTTTTGCCATTTTTTTTAATAAGGGGCCAAAATTGCAACATTTTAAAACTTAGAGGGCGAAAAGTGAGGTTTAGCCAAAAACAAACACCCTTCTCCAAAAGTCACCAACACAGAGGCCCACAAAACCAAAAAAAGATGCCTTCTTTAAAACTCCAAGGAACTACCACCACCAACCCAATTAAACTATATACCAGCCATAACTACACGCAGCTGCACACCTTTGGCAATAAAAGAACCAAATCTGAGCACTAAAAGCACCCAGCATAGCAGCTCCACAAAACACTGAGGAGATTCAAGGTATACTAATGTTAACACCTGAAAAGCGAACTCTGTTAATAGCTCTAACTCCTATCCTTCAACAGCTGCAAACGGAGAGAATCTGGAGGTTTAACTGTACAGAGGAGCAGAAGAGAACCATTAGCTGCCGGTGAAGCAACCATGTGAGCCACCATCACGAGCCACCCAGGTAAAATCACATCTAGTAAAACTTTCTTTGGTAAATGCCACCCTTAAAAATTAAGGTCCTTATTTGCATCGTCCAGAATTTATGGGTTGTCCACATTTATATATGCTAAGCTTCAATTATTATCATCATATCATAAAAGGTATAAGACAATTATGGTATGGTACATCATCATATTATTAGAGGAAACAACTCAATATGATGTGCATGAACCTAGTGGTCGATTTTACTTAAAAGTTGGAAGCAGTTTCATGGTCATATAGTTGCTACCATGACACATCATAACAAATGGAATGAGAGAGGGAAAATACTTGATACACAAACAAGACATGAACATCAGAAATCAATGAAAATTGCTCTTCTCCCAACAAAAAAAGCTCACTCCCAACCAAACTTTCCAAAATACTATACCCAGCGTGACTTAAGTCACATTCCGTCACGTTCCGAAAACCTGTGTGAGTTAACTCACGCAAGTGTTATACATGAAAAACATGCGCTACACCAAGTTAGCTGTTTTCAGGGGTTTCTAGTTGGAAAGCTAGTTAGTATTGGTTGCTTAAAACAACATTAAACACAAAGAGGGATAAGGGCAATAACTTTCTTATTTGGTTACCTAGACCTACTTTTCCAACTGATAATAAATGTGTCAAAAAAAAACTACTCAAACAATTTTATGCTTACCTTGGAGTGTCAATCAAGGAGGCTATATTTGGATTTTATTGTATGTCTATATGAATTTGGATCTCTGCAAGAGAGATTCATTTGATTCAATTGCAGTGGTCCTACGGTTTTTCAACATATCTTCTATTTGCTGGTAAAAAAAAGTTTAATATGAGTTTTTTTTTGGTTGAGAGGAAGTTTAACATGAATGCTGTTTAGCCTTTAGTGAGTAGTCAACAAGCAATAAGGGACAACATTCATATTAAGGAGTAAACAACATTTTCTATTGCTTGCGCTCCTTAAATACAAGTTTCTTCTATTGTATTTCTTTAAAGAATAACTGTAATTAGGTGCAATGTGGTTAATCTAAAAAGGATTGTCTTTGGCTTCATAATCACTCCAAGACCGATTCAAAGTAATGCCAGTAAGACAATCACCTTAGACCTTCAAAATAAAATAAAATGTGTACTTAAAAACAACCTTTTGACCATATATATATATATATATATATATATATATATGGGTTTTGCTAGAAGCCACCCATGAAGGTGTCTTTTAGCAACCCACACCTCAAGGTGTGATTTCCACCTTTTAGTTATAACTTTGCTAAAAGACACCTTCATAAAAATTAATTGGTGTCTTTTAACAAATGCTCATATATATATATAGGGGCGGATCTGCCACTGCACCCCCCAGATTTGATATATATAGCATATTAGCCATAATCCTACAATATGTATGCTGGTGTTCCAGCGGTCTTGAAGTCTTTATTTTTATTAGCGAATTCTTCATGTTTTACTGAAAAAAGTTCATATTTTACACAAAAAAAGGATCCTAGTGGGATTTGAACTAGCGTCCCTCATGTCATATTCATGAAATTGTACCATCACACCAGTTTACAATTTTGTATATTTTTTGAAACGTTTTAGTATATATTCTACAAATATTTTTGGCACTCCCAAGAAATAAACTCAAGATCCGCCACTGTATATATAATCGCTCTTTCTCTCACTTGTAAAAAAAAAAAAAAACTCTTTCTCTCCTAGGGTTTCACCTTCTTCCTACCAGATTCCTTCTGTTTCCCATTTAATTCTACCCTTGTGAGCTGTGTTTACAATCGTTTGTGCATTAAACTGGTTGTTGTGTCTTTTTGTTCTGATTGTTATTGTGCTAGTGTCAAGGACAAATGATTGGTGGTATTCTGATATCAGGCTAGTCTGCACCTAGAAGTAAGTATATGTGGCTTTGTTCTGCGTATTATCTGTTAGACTCAGAGAAACTAAGAAAAATGAGGGATGTTAAACTCATAGAGACTAAGAGAAATGAGGGTCAAAAAACTGTGTCCCTCCTCATTCTAATTTCTGATATCAGTGCAATGTATTTACAAGCTGTCAAGTTGACTTTCAACCCACTAAATTAGCTAAACTGACATATGTATATTTACAGCTAATTATGCTAATTGAAAGAATGATTATTTGACTATTATAAATAAATGTGCAATCTTATAGAATGTGATATGCCATTAATTCCATTGACACCCCCCCATCAAATTGATGCTAGTAAACCTACAAGCATCAATTTGCCAAGTAGAAAATTGTGCTGCTGACGTGTCAAATTTTTAGTGAAAATGTCAGCTGTTTGAACAGATGTTGAGACATGTGGTAGATTGATGATTCTTCGATCATAGAATTAACCTCGATGTGTTTCGTCCATTCATGGAAAACTGGATTTGCTACAATCTGAATGGCACTGGTGTTGTCAGCATCTAGCGGAGTCGGTTGTTCTTGAGAGAATCCGAGCTCTGCGAGAAGTCCACGCAACCATATTATTTCAGAACAAGCAGCAGACATTGCACGGTATTCTGTTTCAGTGGATGACTTTGAGACTGAATCTTGTTTCTTACATTTCCATGAAATAGGAGCATTTCCTAGAAACATACACCAGCCAGTACTAGATTTTCTTGTGTTTGGATAGCCAGCCCAATCGGCATCACTATATGCTTGAAGTTTGATTGATGAACCAATAGGAAAAAATAAGCCACGCTTTAGGGTGCCAAGGAGGTATCTAATGATTCGTTGTATTGCTGAAAGATGAAAATGTCGCGGAGCTTGCATGAACTTACTAATTGTGTGTACAACAAAAGAAATATCTGGGTGAGTGATAGTTACATAGATGAGACTTCCCACCAGTTTGCGATATTTAGTGGGATCATCAAGGTGGTCACCTTCATCTCTTCTATATTTAACATTAACTTCCATGGGAGTGTCAACAGGGGTTGCATTTGTGAGTCCAGCTAGCTGGACCAAGTCTTGAATATACTTTTGTTAATTTAGAAAAATACCTTCATGATGATAATGCACCTCTAAACCCAAGAAATAAGTGAGACGGCCCAACTCCTTCATATGAAAAGTTGAATGCAACAGGTTTTTTATCCTAGAAATAACATCTTGATCAGAACCAGTCACAACAATGTCATCCACGTAAACAAGAGATGGATCATACTGACTTTGACTGAATTCAAAACAAGTAGTGTTGACCGAAACATTTCAAACCATACTCTTGGTGCCTGTTTCAATCCATACAAAGATCGTTTTAGTTTGCAAGCAGTATTAGGTGAAGGTGTAGGCATACCATTAGGAAGTTTGATGTAATTTCTTCCTGAAGATCACCGTGGAGGAATGCGTTTTTGAAATCCATTTGATGTAACGGCCAAGCTTGTGACACAACAATAGCAAGAATAATGTGCACGGTTGTCATTTTGGCAACCGGAGCAAACGTCTCATCATAGTCTAGTTCATATTCTTGCTTATTTCCAAGCACAGCTAAACGAGCCTTGTAATGATCTATAGATCCATCCGAGCGCAGCTTTATAGAAAACACAAACTTGCTACCTAAAGGTTTAACAGATTAGGGACATGGCACTATATCCCATGTTTGATTTTCTTCTAAGGCAAGAAGTTCAGATTTTATAGCTTTCTGCTACCAATCATTCTCCATGGCCTCTTTATAAGATGAAGGAATAGGAATAGAAGATAATGATGTTGTCATGCAATTGATATACCTATCAGGGGGTTTACTTTCGTGTGAGCTGTGTCGTAGAGGAGCTTGTTCTGGTTCTTCTATTGGACCAGCAACCAAGGAATTATCTTGAGGGGGCCCATGAGTGGCAGTACTACGTCTTTTGTAGGTCAAGAGAGGTTTAGAAGGTTGTTGCCCTGAATGATAGTTAGAAAACAATGGCAAAATATAAACTGGAGAAGAGACAAGGTCATGATGTGATGCAAAAAAATATATTTATTTTATTGGAATATGACATTTCTAGATACCCGAATCCTACGAAGGTTAGGATCATAACATAGAAAACCCCTTTGATGAGGAGAATATCCAAGAAAAGCACATTCAACAAATTGTGCAGTGAGCTTGGTGCGTTCTTGTGGAGGAAGATGGACATAACACACACAACCGAAGACACGTAAAGTGTTGTAATTTGGTGGGTGATCATATAATCGAGTGAAAGGGGATTCATTACCTATTGATGGAGATGGCATTCTGTTTATAAGATGGACATCAGTGGAAAGAGCTTCATACCAAAATCGTGAAGGCACATGAGACTCTAACAAATGGGTGCGAACAACATCGAGCAAATGACGGTTTTTTCTTTCCGCTACCCCATTTTGTTGTGGAGTCGAGGCGCATGACCTTTGAGATATAATGCCATTAGATTGCAAAAATGCTTGAAATGAGTGTGACATGTATTCCCCCCATTGTCAGAGCGAAATATTTTGATTTTTGATGAAAATTGGGTCTGAACATAAGCATGAAAAAAATTGAAAGAGGAAAAGACTTCATCTTTTGATCGCAGAAAATAGACCCATGTGAAACGACTATAATCATCAATAAAAGTTACAAATTATTTGTAATGAGCATGAGATATAACTGGTGTCACGCCCCAAACATAACTATGGATTATATCAAAAGGTTGTGTTACATTAGACTAATGTGTTGGAAATGGCAATATTTTAATTTTACCAAGCTTACAAGGAATGCAATCAAAATGAACAGAATTAAGTGATGGAGTGTGTTTATTTCCAAGAAAATTTGATTTTAGCAACTGATGAAGTACATTTGTGTTTGGATGTCCAAGACGCTTATGCCACACTTGATAATCAACAATAGCAGAATTACAAGAAAATAAAGGCAAAGAAAGACTTTGAGGCAATGAAAACTGGATTGGGAAAAGACGTCCAACTTTAGGCCCCTTCGCGATTATCTTCCCTTATTGTTGATCCTGCACAAGACAACCAAATTGTGAGAATTGTACTTGACAATCATTCTCGACTAATTGACCAATCGAAATGAGATTACTAGTGAGACCAGCAGAGACAAAAAATTTTGTTAGAGATGAAGAAATAGCATTGGTGGCTGTTATAGGTAATTGATTTCCATCAGCAATATGTATCTTGAGATTTCCAAAATATTTTTTTTGATATTAGTAAGAAATTGGGCATTGCTGGTCATGTGGTTGGAAGCCCCCGAATCAAAGTACCAGGAAGAAGAGGATTTACCTGAGATTCCTAGAGCAGAGAAGGCAGAAATGACCATTTGTTGAACCATTTCAGGGGTCACCGTTGAAGTAGTAGGAGCATTTTGCTGAACCGGTGTTGGTTTGACCGAGTTGCTAGGAATAGATGAATCAACTGAGGTTGTAAAGGCTGTGACATTTCTCCTTGGTGGCCTTATTGGGCATTCCTTAAGAATATGTCCCTCTTTTTTGCATAAGTTGCAGACTTTGTTTGGTTTGAAGCATAATGTCCCAATTTCTTGCAACAGAAACATTGAAAATCACTCATGTCATGACTTTTTGTCTTTCCTCGTGCCACATAAGCCACTAGAACAGTAGGCAACTTTTGATCTTCAATGATGGATTGTGTTAGTAGACGTTGTTCTTCATGTAACAGATCATTGAAACATGCATCCAATGATGGTACAGGGTTTCTATGCATGAGATTGAACCAAATACATTCAAATTCAGATCTCAATTTCATAAGAAATTGATCTCGCTTGGTAGTTTCATGAACAGATTGCAAAGAACTTAGACCTTCAGAAGTCAAGTCTGCATACACTATTTCAGTATATTCAGCCCAAAGATTTATGAATTGAGAGTAAAATTCAGAGTTGAAGAGACTATCATGTTTAAATAAGGATTTGTCGTGTTCAAGCTGGAATCTTCGAGCGGCGTTGTTCTGATTGTAAACTTTCTTCAAGTAATTCCACATTGTGGCTGCTGTTTTGTAAGCTCGCAGATTCAGGACAATGTTTGGATCAACAGAACCTAGGACCCAAGACATGACTTGAGCATCTTTGACTACCCATTTGGCATGTGCAACCTTATTTTTCTCTTTCTCAGGAACTGGAGTGCTACCATCAACATGACCCCACAAATCTTTTCCTGTGACAAATATCTCGAAATGGAATGCCCAAGTTGAGTAGTTTTTGCAATTAAGGCGAACCACCAAGATTTCATGTTTTTCGGTAGACATGTGACTATGGAAATAGGTATTGAACAAGAATGTGAGGTTAATCTGGACTAGGAAACGAATAACTGAGACACATAAGGGAAAAGAAGAAGGAAAAAAAAACAGACTAGGTTCTTGGATTGTAACCTAGGCTGATACCATGTTAGACTCAGAGAAACTAAGAGAAATGAGGAATGTTAAACAAAAAGAGACTAAGAGAAATGAGGGTCAAAAAACCGTGTCCCTCTTCATTCTGATTTCTGATATAAATACAATGTATTTACAAGCTGTCAAGTTGACTTTCAACCCACTAAATTAGCTAAACTGACATATGTATATTTACAGCTAATTATGCTAATTGAAAGAATGATTATTTGACTATTACAAATAAATGTGCAATCTTATAGAATTTGATTTGCCATTAATTCCATTGACATTATCATGTCACCAAGGTTGGATTACAGGAGTCTGTTTCTCTCAAGTCCTAACTTTCTATCTGGTGGCAGTCTGCTTGAGAAGGGAGTGGCAGGTTCTTCCTTAATGATCAGATGTATGCTTTGTTCTGATCTTCATCAGTTTCCTATGGCCTCATGTGGTATGGTGTGTTTCTCTCATCAGAGGGCTGATTCTGGAACAGTTGTGCAGGCTAGGGTGTTTCTGGTATTTTGCACGTCAGTTTCTTGCCTAAGAAGTTTTCAGGTAAGTCACTACAAGCTTCTGCATATTGGATCCAAAAATATAATTATGGCTAGTTCTGGAAGCAATAACAGGCTTGTTAATTGTTTCACATAATAACTGATTTGTTCTCTGAATATATTCCTTGGATCCAATTATATTTGGCGTGTATTTTTTTTAGGAAAGATTTGGTTCAAATTTTTGCTACGCTTCTGTCACCTTATGATGGGAGACTCTACTTTCTTATTTTTATCTCAAATCCTCGGTTTATGGTGGTTTGCACATGGAAATTGCTTTGCAAAAATATATATATTTGGTCCCAAAATATATTGGTTATTCGGTTTCAATTTATGTTTCATAAAGTAAGATTGGTTTCCGGCAAGCTGTCTTGGATGCAGAACTTGCAGATATTCATATGGATGGTTATGCTTTCACTTGGTTAAAATCCTCGGAATCGGGGTTAATGTTGATCGTCAACCTTGGCTTATTCAAGGTTAGTGGAACTGTCGGGGTTTAGGTTGCCCGAGCACAGTTCCTAATTTAAAGTACCTAATCCAGACCTATAAACCGGATGCAATAATCTTGTCTAAAACAACGACAGCGTCTAATAAAATTGAAGAATTGAAATATATGTTGACTTTTTATTACTGTTTTTCTGTTAACCTTATGGGTAGGGGAGGTGGTTTGACTTGTTTATGGAATAAGAATTTTGATTGTACTATCACGACCTTCTCAAAAAATCATTTTTTTAATGGCAAAATATATATATCACAAATAGAAAATCATGGGAATCAACCCGAAAGTACAAAAAGAACCATATAAAGACAAACAGAAACCCAGCACCAGTAGTGCATGGGATACAACAAAAAGGCACAAATAACACGGGTAAAAACGAGAAAAAAGAAAACACAAGAAACACCAAAAAGACACCACACAAAAAAACCGACCCCCACATAAACAAACACCAACCCCTCCAGCGAGGAAAACAAGTTGCCATGCAAACGACGAGCACCCCACATAACCACCGCCCCCGCACCCCACAGAACCACCGCCCCGCACCCACAACTCCTTAAACCCTACCGATACCATCACAAGACAGGTTGCACCTCCCACTCGTATAAGGAGTAGAGACACGCAGAACTTTTAGCTTGCAACCATTTCCAAGAGGCGAACTTCACCCGATCCACAATCAACTCGACAGTAAGAATCCCTCCAGCAAAGATCAAATCAATGCGGGAATTCCAGACATACCACACAACAACAACGGCCAAAATTATATTGATATGGAGGTTAATGACTCTTTGAGAGGAAGATGGAGGTTGACTGGTTTCTATGGTATGCCAAAAATGGAAGGAGAAGAGAGTCCTGGAATTTACTTCGGCAGTTATCCAAATCTTTCTCAACTTCCTTGGTGTATTATTGGAGATTTTAATAATATTCTATCAGCTGATGAAAAGAAACGAAGGTCTGATTGTCAACCTTGACTTATTCAAGGTTTCCGGCAAGATGTCTTGGATGTTGGACTTGCATATATTCATATGGATGGTTATGCTTTCACTTGGTTCAAAAGCCTCAGAACCGATGTGGAGGAAAAATTAGATAGAGCTATGGAAAATGATAGTTGGTTCGACAAATTTCAGAATGCAAAGCTTGAATGTCTTACTACCACATCCTCTTCAAAGAACAACATCAATAGCTATGTATTAAGAGGATGTATTAAAAGAGGACCTCGGAAATGAAGTTTATTTCCAAAGAACATACGCATAATTAAGAACTTCATTTCCAAAGAGGACCTCAGAAATGGGAAAAATATTAGCTATTGATGGTCTATTGTAACATACAATGGACCTTCATAATTCAACGGTCCTCTTCGTGACTCAACCTAGTAACAACTTCGGTAGATAATAGAATTTGGAAATACAAATACAACAGTTTGTAAATCCAAAAACAACATACCCTAATAATTTCTTCAATTTAAACCATTTGATTTATTTTTTAGGCTTAATACATGGTTTGGTCCTTTAACTTATTTTGGGTTTTCAATTTGGTCCCTTAACTATAAAGTGTCTCAATTTGTACCCATAAATCTTCTACCGTTTACCATTTTGGTCATATCCGTTTGTTTATTAATGTCTAATATTTTTGATATTATTGTGACCATTTGATTGCAGGTCCATTATATACTACAATGAACCACCAACACCTAATTTTTTCTCTTTCTTCATCTTCTTCCACCACTTCTTCATACAATATACCAAAAAAAAAAAATTAACATTTAACCAAAAATAAAATTCACATTCAACACAACAAACAAATAAAAGATTCATTTACAACATAACCAAAATAGTAAAATCAGTGAGGTAGAACAACCATCACCAAGATCGTACATGAAAAAAAAAAAAAAAGATGTAACAACAACAACATGTGAGAATTGAGATTCCATTCTTTCCCTTCTCCCAATGAAAACGAATTCCATTCCAAACGGAAACAACACTGTCGTCGGAGCACAAATCGAAGTCATCGCTGCCGTCAACTCTACACCCCTTCCGTCCTCGGTGATTCACGGAAGGAAGATGGTGGAACAATTCAAGTTGCGGTGCCGAAAGTGGTGTCACCGCCGCCTGAAATTGTTCTTGTTAGCAGTGGTGGTTGTGGTGATGTGGTTAATGAATCTGCATCCATGAAAGCTAAGCGTGATGCTCTTCATAGAAAGGTGTTGCTTCTATGATTGTTGCTGAGGAGTATGCAAGGAGGCTTGAATCTGGCAATGTTGTTCTGAGTTTTGTTTAATTCTGGTTTTGGATTAGAACCATAATTATGTAAAATTTTGATGTGCGATTTGTGGAGTTATGCTTAATGTTGTTGCTGATTTTAGTGTTGTCAATTGCAGATTGTGATAAATAGTGGTTTGTTCTAATTCTTCTATACAACGGTGAAATTGTGATATGTGATGGTGGAATTGATGTATCTGTGTATGATAATTGAGTTGTGGAGTTGTGGATTAATGTTGTTGTTGATTTCAGTGTTGTCTGTTGTGAATTGCTTGTGGATTAATGGGTATTCCACAAGTTTTTGAATTTTGCTTATTATTGTTGTTGCTGCAGCTGTTGTTATTGTTGGCCATGAAGAAATTGTTGATGTTGTTGTTGGAGATAGAGGTTTAGATTGAGACTGGATTGGATTTGGGGATTGAAATTGAGGCTAGGATTGGAATCTGGGGATGAAGAAGAACATAAGGAAGAAGATGGAGGAAAAAATTTGGTGTTTGTGGTTCATTATAAGCTACGATAGATCCCTCCTTGATCCAACGGTCTCCATTTAAAAAAATATCAAATGGTTAAAAACATGTGATTTAATAAAGTCTATGGTGGACCATCTATAAAGTTGGTTCACCTTAGAAATTTAAGGTTAAAAACTAACGGAGAGGACCAAAATGATAAACCGCAGAAGACTTATGGGACCAAATTGAAACACTTTATAGTTAGAGGACCAAATTGAAATTCAAAAATAAGTTAAGGGACCAAAGGATGTATTAAAAGAGGACCGTTGAATTATGAAGGGCCATTGTATGTTACAATAGGCTAATATTTTTCCCATTTCTTCATCTTCTTCCTTCATAAACATACCATCTTTATCATCCATCTTCATACAAATCTGATTATTCAACAACTCATTAAAAGGAGGATTTTTTTTTCTTCTCTTCATTAAATATAAACAAAAAAAAAATCATTTCCTTGTTGTGACAAGCTACCTCATAATCATTAGGAAATTATAAGACGCTGCTTCAACCCACTTGGTGAAGTAGTCAATTGCCACTAAGATGAAACGATGACCATTTGAAGCCTTCGGTTCAATTCTTCCAATCATGTCGATGCCCCACATTGAGAACGGCCATGGGGATGAAATAACATTGAGAGCGTGCGGAGGCACATGAATCTTATCAGCATAGATTTGACATTTGTGGCACTTTCTGGCGTGCTGGTAGCAATCATGCTCCATGGCCATCCAGTAGTAACCTGCTCGTAACAACTTCCTTGACATAGTATGCCCTGTAGCATGGGTCCCGAAGGTACCGTCATGTACATCATGCATTAACTGCTCTGCTTCATGTTCATCAACACATCTTAACAATACCATGTCATAGTTTCTCTTGTACAGAATATCTCCATCTAACAGGAATCTACTGGCCAATCTTCTCAGGGTCTTCTTATCTTGGTTGGAAGCACCTGGCGGATACTCACGGCTCAGCAAGAACTGTTTGATATCATAGTACCAGGGTTTATAGTCAACCACATTTTCACCAGCCTGATCGATCACATCCCCAATAGCAAACACATGTGAAGGTCTTTCAAGGCGTTGCACTTTGATTATTGGCACGTCATTCCAATGGTTTACTCGAAACATGGAAGATAGAGTAGCAAGAGCATCAGCCATTTGGTTCTCATCGCGAGGAATATGGTGCAGCTCAACCTTTGTAAAATATGTCAGCAAACGTCTCGCATAATCACGATAAGGAATCAACTTAGCATGGTGGGTCTCCCATTCACCCTTTATCTGATTGATGACGAGCGCAGAATCTCCATAGATGTCGAGGTGTTTGATTCTCATGTCAATTGCTTCCTCGATCCCAAAGATACATGCTTCATACTCAGCCATATTGTTTGTACATTCGAACAGAATTCTGGCGGTAAAAGGGATGTGATGCCCCTGTGGGGATACAATGACTGCCCCAATTCCTTTACCATAAGCATTGACAGCACCATCAAAGACTAAACCCCACTTGCTATTGGGATCTGGACCTTCATCAATCAACGGTTCTTCGCAGTCTTTTGATTTCAAATACATGATCTCTTCATCGGGGAAATCGAACTCAATTGGTTGATAATCATCGAGAGGTTGGTAAGCAAGATGATCGGCAAGAATGCTACCTTTGATTGCCTTTTGAGTTTTGAACACAATATCATATTCAGACAAAAGCATCTGCCAGCGTGCAATCTTCCCAGTAACAGCAGCTTTCTCAAAGATATACTTTATCGGATCCATTCTGGATATCAACCAAGTTGTATGATTCACCAAATAATGACGCAGGCGTTTAGCGGCCCAGGCCAAAGCACAACAAGTCTTCTCAAGCATTGTATACCGAGTTTCACAATCGGTGAACTTCTTGCTTAGATAGTAGATAGCATGTTCTTTCTTTCCAGTCTCATCTTGTTGACCAAGTACGCATCCCATGGATTCATCAAATACTGCCAAATACATAATCAAAGGCCTTGCTTCCACGGGTGGGACAAGGATAGGTGGTTCCAGCAGGTAATTCTTGATGCTATCAAAAGCTTCTTGACATTCATCATTCCATACAATAGGCTGATTCTTTCTGAGTAGCTTGAAGATCGGCCCGCAGGTTGCGGTCATGTGAGATATGAATCGGGAGATGTAATTCAAACGTCCGAGGAAACCTCTGACTTGCTTCTCGGTCTGTGGAGCTGGCATTTCTCGGATGGCCCGGACTTTATCAGGATCGACTTCAATGCCCTTTTGGCTGACAATGAAGCCTAATAACTTCCCGGATCTGACGCCGAATGTACATTTGTTGGGATTCAATCGAAGCTTGTATTTTCTCAACCTTTCAAACATCTTTGTCAAATATTCAACATGTTGCTCCTCATCTGTTGACTTCACAATCATATCATCCACATATACTTCGACTTCTTTGTGAATCATGTCATGAAACAGAGTAGTCATTCCTCTTTGGTAGGTAGCACCCGCATTTATTAAGCCGAATGACATCACTTTGTAGCAGAAAGTACCCCATGGAGTGATAAAAGACGTCTTTTCTCTATCTTCAGGAGACATTTTGATCTGATTGTAACCGGAGAAACCATCCATGAAGGAGAACACCTTAGACTGAGCAGTATTATCAACGAGCACATCAATATGAGGTAATGGAAAGTTGTCTTTTGGACTGGCTTTGTTCAGGTCTCGGAAGTCAACACACATCCGGACTTTACCATCCTTCTTTGGCACAGGTACAATATTGGCAACCCACTCAGGGTACTCAACTTTCATGAGGAAACCCGCATCAATCTGTTTTTGAACCTCACTCTTAATCTTGAGAGCCATATCTGGATGAGTCCTTCTCAATTTCTGCCTGACGGGAGGACATTCAGGCTTGGTGGGGATTCGATGCTCCACAATCATAGGATCTAGACCTGGCATATCTTCATACGACCATGCAAAAATATCCGGATATTCCCGGAGGAGTTGGATGATCTTCTTTTTAACCCCTTCCTCTAAAGCAGCACCGATCTTGATTTCTCGCTTGTTCTCCTCGGTACCTATGTTGATAAGCTCAATCTCTTCCTGGTGAGGCTGAATGGCTTTCTTTTCTTGCTCAAGTAGCCGAGTGATCTCATATGGTATGTCATCACCTTCCTCATCTTCGGCTTCATACACTGGGAATTCAAAATTCGGAGGGAATGCAGGGTTACTGTGCCCAACGGGTTCATTATAGTTCAATCTGCTTAAAATGGTTGGATGATTTTAGAAAGAGGTTTTTTTATGCAGATTTTTGAAATTAATAAGAAAATACAGATGTTTTGGTTTTTTCTGGCATTACCATTATTTCCAAGAAAAAAAAAGCACTAAACAAAAAGCAGTCGTGAAAGAAACGACATTTTTTTTTATTAATCAACGGCAATGCCGAAACAAACATGCCCTTATAGAAAATATCACTCTCGCTTTGGGCAGAGCGAGAGGATTGTTATTTTGAAAAAACAAGATACTTAAGCAACAAGGTATATTACTCAGAAACATGCATGATTGAGGGAATGTCAACGGCATCCCAATCTCTCGCAATGCCTCCTGGTATAACAAATACAGGCCTCGGGCCAAATCCAGTTGCCTCTTCTGTGATTGCGTTGACAAACCCAGCACTATAGAATGCCCCGGTGGAAACTCCTGAAGTTGGGGAGAAGCCAAGACCTTCCTTATGCTTGTTCTCACGAAGCTGTATTAACCTGCCCCAGCCGGCAGCTTGACCCTCTTGGACGGCTCTCTGTGCATCCTTCAAAGAAGCCATTGCAGTTCCATCCCTCTTAGGCTCCGTACCTTCGACAGTTAATCCTTGAAAAGCGGTCCCCTCCGCAGACCCTGCTTCTATGCAAGAGAAAGATGATAGCTGGCTAACCAGGTATGCTTCCTCTCCATGAATGGTAACAAGCTTTCCACTTTTTGCAAATTTCAACTTTTGGTGCAAAGTAGAGGTCACCGCTCCCGCGTCATGTATCCATGGTCTCCCCAAGAGACAGCTGTAAGAGGCATTAATATCCATGACCTGAAAGGTGATTAGAAAGGTTTCGGGGCCAATAGTTATTGGCAAGTCTATCTCCCCGAGAACGCTCTTACGGGTTCCATCAAAGGCTTTGACCAGAAAAGTGCTCCTCCTCAAAGGAGTTCCCCGGTAACTCAGCTGATCCAGCGTTGACTTGGGCATCACGTTCAAAGACGAGCCAGTGTCTACTAACACATTTGATAGCATATCGGACTTGCAATTCACGGAGATATGCAAGGCCAGATTATGATGCTTTCCTGCTTCGGGCAATTCATCTTTACTGAACCACAGGTTGCTACATGCGGTAATGTTCCCCACTATGCTACCAAATTGATCCACAGTGACTTCATGATCCACATAAGCCTGCTCCAATACTTTCAAAAGGGTATCTCTGTGAGCAGCGGAACTCAGGAGTAGAGACAAGATGGATATCTTCGACGGAGTTTGCAGCAGCTGATCTACAATCTTATAATCACTTCTTTTGATCAACCTCAAAATCTCATCCAGATTAGAATCCTCTATAGACCGGCCTGGTTGGCTCTCGTCTCTGTTAACGGGAGAAACATCAGTCGGGGTTGGCTTGTCAATGGGTGGCACGGTAGGCGTAGCTGCCTTCTTTTGAAACAACGGTGGACGGACTCTTCCGCTTCTTAGGGCTGCTGAAGTTCCTTCGGCGGTATTGTTCATCACAGCCAAGGACACTAGAGGCACTTCTACTCCGTTTTCGATTATGGTAGCATTATACTTGTACGGGATAGCCCTATCTGAAGTATACGGTACCATAATCGAAAACGAAGTAGAAGTGCCTCTAGTGTCCTTGGCTGTGATGAACAATACCGCCGAAGGAACTTCAGCAGCCCTAAGAAGCGGAAGAGTCCGTCCACCGTTGTTTCAAAAGAAGGCAGCTACGCCTACCGTGCCACCCATTGACAAGCCAACCCCGACTGATGTTTCTCCCGTTAACAGAGACGAGAGCCAACCAGGCCGGTCTATAGAGGATTCTAATCTGGATGAGATTTTGAGGTTGATCAAAAGAAGTGATTATAAGATTGTAGATCAGCTGCTGCAAACTCCGTCGAAGATATCCATCTTGTCTCTACTCCTGAGTTCCGCTGCTCACAGAGATACCCTTTTGAAAGTATTGGAGCAGGCTTATGTGGATCATGAAGTCACTGTGGATCACTTTGGTAGCATAGTGGGGAACATTACCGCATGTAGCAACCTGTGGTTCAGTAAAGATGAATTGCCCGAAGCAGGAAAGCATCATAATCTGGCCTTGCATATCTCCGTGAATTGCAAGTCCGATATGCTATCAAATGTGTTAGTAGACACTGGCTCGTCTTTGAACGTGATGCCCAAGTCAACGCTGGATCAGCTGAGTTACCGGGGAACTCCTTTGAGGAGGAGCACTTTTCTGGTCAAAGCCTTTGATGGAACCCGTAAGAGCGTTCTCGGGGAGATAGACTTGCCAATAACTATTGGCCCCGAAACCTTTCTAATCACCTTTCAGGTCATGGATATTAATGCCTCTTACAGCTGTCTCTTGGGGAGACCATGGATACATGACGCGGGAGCGGTGACCTCTACTTTGCACCAAAAGTTGAAATTTGCAAAAAGTGGAAAGCTTGTTACCATTCATGGAGAGGAAGCATACCTGGTTAGCCAGCTATCATCTTTCTCTTGCATAGAAGCAGGGTCTGCGGAGGGGACCGCTTTTCAAGGATTAACTGTCGAAGGTACGGAGCCTAAGAGGGATGGAAC
Source organism: Medicago truncatula (assembly GCF_003473485.1). Lineage (NCBI taxonomy): Eukaryota > Viridiplantae > Streptophyta > Magnoliopsida > Fabales > Fabaceae > Medicago > Medicago truncatula. Next base: position 23,295,572 of record NC_053049.1, on the reverse strand, counting down.
TGCAATGGCTTCTTTGAAGGATGCACAGAGAGCCGTCCAAGAGGGTCAAGCTGCCGGCTGGGGCAGGTTAATACAGCTTCGTGAGAACAAGCATAAGGAAGGTCTTGGCTTCTCCCCAACTTCAGGAGTTTCCACCGGGGCATTCTATAGTGCTGGGTTTGTCAACGCAATCACAGAAGAGGCAACTGGATTTGGCCCGAGGCCTGTATTTGTTATACCAGGAGGCATTGCGAGAGATTGGGATGCCGTTGACATTCCCTCAATCATGCATGTTTCTGAGTAATATACCTTGTTGCTTAAGTATCTTGTTTTTTCAAAATAACAATCCTCTCGCTCTGCCCAAAGCGAGAGTGATATTTTCTATAAGGGCATGTTTGTTTCGGCATTGCCGTTGATTAATAAAAAAAAATGTCGTTTCTTTCACGACTGCTTTTTGTTTAGTGCTTTTTTTTTTTCTTGGAAATAATGGTAATGCCAGAAAAAACCAAAACATCTGTATTTTCTTATTAATTTCAAAAATCTGCATAAAAAAACCTCTTTCTAAAATCATCCAACCATTTTAAGCAGATTGAACTATAATGAACCCGTTGGGCACAGTAACCCTGCATTCCCTCCGAATTTTGAATTCCCAGTGTATGAAGCCGAAGATGAGGAAGGTGATGACATACCATATGAGATCACTCGGCTACTTGAGCAAGAAAAGAAAGCCATTCAGCCTCACCAGGAAGAGATTGAGCTTATCAACATAGGTACCGAGGAGAACAAGCGAGAAATCAAGATCGGTGCTGCTTTAGAGGAAGGGGTTAAAAAGAAGATCATCCAACTCCTCCGGGAATATCCGGATATTTTTGCATGGTCGTATGAAGATATGCCAGGTCTAGATCCTATGATTGTGGAGCATCGAATCCCCACCAAGCCTGAATGTCCTCCCGTCAGGCAGAAATTGAGAAGGACTCATCCAGATATGGCTCTCAAGATTAAGAGTGAGGTTCAAAAACAGATTGATGCGGGTTTCCTCATGAAAGTTGAGTACCCTGAGTGGGTTGCCAATATTGTACCTGTGCCAAAGAAGGATGGTAAAGTCCGGATGTGTGTTGACTTCCGAGACCTGAACAAAGCCAGTCCAAAAGACAACTTTCCATTACCTCATATTGATGTGCTCGTTGATAATACTGCTCAGTCTAAGGTGTTCTCCTTCATGGATGGTTTCTCCGGTTACAATCAGATCAAAATGTCTCCTGAAGATAGAGAAAAGACGTCTTTTATCACTCCATGGGGTACTTTCTGCTACAAAGTGATGCCATTCGGCTTAATAAATGCGGGTGCTACCTACCAAAGTGGAATGACTACTCTGTTTCATGACATGATTCACAAAGAAGTCGAAGTATATGTGGATGATATGATTGTGAAGTCAACAGATGAGGAGCAACATGTTGAATATTTGACAAAGATGTTTGAAAGGTTGAGAAAATACAAGCTTCGATTGAATCCCAACAAATGTACATTCGGCGTCAGATCCGGGAAGTTATTAGGCTTCATTGTCAGCCAAAAGGGCATTGAAGTCGATCCTGATAAAGTCCGGGCCATCCGAGAAATGCCAGCTCCACAGACCGAGAAGCAAGTCAGAGGTTTCCTCGGACGTTTGAATTACATCTCCCGATTCATATCTCACATGACCGCAACCTGCGGGCCGATCTTCAAGCTACTCAGAAAGAATCAGCCTATTGTATGGAATGATGAATGTCAAGAAGCTTTTGATAGCATCAAGAATTACCTGCTGGAACCACCTATCCTTGTCCCACCCGTGGAAGGAAGGCCTTTGATTATGTATTTGGCAGTATTTGATGAATCCATGGGATGCGTACTTGGTCAACAAGATGAGACTGGAAAGAAAGAACATGCTATCTACTATCTAAGCAAGAAGTTCACCGATTGTGAAACTCGGTATACAATGCTTGAGAAGACTTGTTGTGCTTTGGCCTGGGCCGCTAAACGCCTGCGTCATTATTTGGTGAATCATACAACTTGGTTGATATCCAGAATGGATCCGATAAAGTATATCTTTGAGAAAGCTGCTGTTACTGGGAAGATTGCACGCTGGCAGATGCTTTTGTCTGAATATGATATTGTGTTCAAAACTCAAAAGGCAATCAAAGGTAGCATTCTTGCCGATCATCTTGCTTACCAACCTCTCGATGATTATCAACCAATTGAGTTCGATTTCCCCGATGAAGAGATCATGTATTTGAAATCAAAAGACTGCGAAGAACCGTTGATTGATGAAGGTCCAGATCCCAATAGCAAGTGGGGTTTAGTCTTTGATGGTGCTGTCAATGCTTATGGTAAAGGAATTGGGGCAGTCATTGTATCCCCACAGGGGCATCACATCCCTTTTACCGCCAGAATTCTGTTCGAATGTACAAACAATATGGCTGAGTATGAAGCATGTATCTTTGGGATCGAGGAAGCAATTGACATGAGAATCAAACACCTCGACATCTATGGAGATTCTGCGCTCGTCATCAATCAGATAAAGGGTGAATGGGAGACCCACCATGCTAAGTTGATTCCTTATCGTGATTATGCGAGACGTTTGCTGACATATTTTACAAAGGTTGAGCTGCACCATATTCCTCGCGATGAGAACCAAATGGCTGATGCTCTTGCTACTCTATCTTCCATGTTTCGAGTAAACCATTGGAATGACGTGCCAATAATCAAAGTGCAACGCCTTGAAAGACCTTCACATGTGTTTGCTATTGGGGATGTGATCGATCAGGCTGGTGAAAATGTGGTTGACTATAAACCCTGGTACTATGATATCAAACAGTTCTTGCTGAGCCGTGAGTATCCGCCAGGTGCTTCCAACCAAGATAAGAAGACCCTGAGAAGATTGGCCAGTAGATTCCTGTTAGATGGAGATATTCTGTACAAGAGAAACTATGACATGGTATTGTTAAGATGTGTTGATGAACATGAAGCAGAGCAGTTAATGCATGATGTACATGACGGTACCTTCGGGACCCATGCTACAGGGCATACTATGTCAAGGAAGTTGTTACGAGCAGGTTACTACTGGATGGCCATGGAGCATGATTGCTACCAGCACGCCAGAAAGTGCCACAAATGTCAAATCTATGCTGATAAGATTCATGTGCCTCCGCACGCTCTCAATGTTATTTCATCCCCATGGCCGTTCTCAATGTGGGGCATCGACATGATTGGAAGAATTGAACCGAAGGCTTCAAATGGTCATCGTTTCATCTTAGTGGCAATTGACTACTTCACCAAGTGGGTTGAAGCAGCGTCTTATACCAATGTGACCAAGCAAGTGGTAGCTAAGTTCATCAAGAACAACATCATCTGTCGATATGGTGTTCCCAGCAAGATTATTACCGACAATGGTACCAACCTGAACAACAATGTGGTGCAAGCTCTTTGTGAAGAATTCAAAATTGAGCATCATAACTATTCTCCTTATAGACCTCAGATGAATGGTGCAGTTGAGGCTGCCAACAAGAATATCAAGAGAATTGTCCAGAAGACGGTAACCACTTACAAGGACTGGCATGAGATGCTACCCTATGCTCTGCATGGCTACCGTACCACAGTGCGCAGTTCAACCGGGGCAACCCCTTTCTCTCTTGTATATGGTATGGAAGCAGTTCTTCCTTTGGAAGTGGAGATCCCATCTCTCCGTGTGATCATGGAAGCAAAGTTATCTGAGGCTGAATGGTGCCAGAGCCGGTATGATCAGTTGAATTTGATTGAGGAAAAACGTATGGATGCCATGGCTCGTGGACAGTCATATCAAGCAAGAATGAAGACTGCTTTTGACAAGAAGGTCCATCCTCGAGAATTCAAGGTAGGAGAACTTGTATTGAAAAGGAGGATAAGCCAGCAACCTGACCCAAAGGGCAAGTGGACGCCTAACTATGAAGGTCCTTATGTTGTCAAGAAGGCCTTCTCCGGTGGTGCTTTAATCCTTACACACATGGATGGTGTAGAACTCCCAAATCCAGTGAATGCCGATATAGTCAAGAAATACTTTGCCTAGAAATATGAAAAGAACAACGTGGTTGGTCGAAAACCCGAAAGGGCGGCCTAGGCAAAAATGCGCTTCCCGGTGGATCGAAAACCCGAAAGGGCGGTCCAGGCAAAATAAGGGACAAAAAAATATATACGAAAAAGCTCGCTGAGATTGCACGCAACTCAGGCAAGAATGAGCGTCTCGATGAACCGAAAATCCGGAAGGGCGGTTCATGCAAAAATGAGATTGAAACAAAAGGCAAGTAACTATATCTGGCCAACCACCGTCCCCCTTGGGGCATCTGCAGCTGTTAATGACGATCTTCATCAAAAGCTCCTACGCTTGCAAATTCAAAGTTTCTAGGAGATGTAATGATTACTGTGTTCAATGTACCACCAACCAATAAAATTACCTTTTTCCAAGCTTTGTAAATCCGTGGAGTCACGCCTTCGGCTGACCACCACTCTTATACATCAAATTGAGCCTGTGCTTTTGTTTAAAACTCTATTTCCTTTTTACTTTCAAAGCTATGTACAAAAAACATTTTCTTTCTATTTTGATAATGACAATGCTTGAAACAAACATCTTGAAAATTGAAAAAGTTTTTGTCTATTTTTGAAAGCAAACCTGAGCAACAGGGTACATTCAAATGAAACATGCATGAGCGAGTGTATGTTGATGTCTATTTCAATATGTGTTACAAGCAGGTTCTCCTCCAAGATAGTCTGTGGTCAATGGCAAGAATGAAAAAACAGAATGAAAATGCATGAGAATGAATAGGCTCGCTAAGTTGAAAACCCGGAAGGGCGGCTTAGGCAAAATTGAGCACCCCGCTGGATTGACAACCCGAAAGGGCAGTTCAGGCAAAAATGGGGCATTGAAAAGAATTTATTTCCCCGGTGGATCGAAAACCCGAAGGGGCGATCCAGGCAAAAATGGGATACAAAAAAAATGAATGAAAATTGAGAAAATAACATGCAAAAAGCATTGACCACAAATGCGACGTCCACGATGCATCCGGCATTATTCCCAGTAGAGTTTCCCGAGATTCTATCCTCAGCAAGTTGCATAGCTACCTGCCCTCAGCCATGGTCCCGATACGTCTCCCAACGACGTCATCTCCAAAGAGGATTTCCAAGAATGTGTAATATAGCACGAGCCACTGTGTGCCCAATACTCCAGTGTCTTGTCTGTCTCTGCGGAACTGTGTCTACAAATCGCCAACAGTCATGCATTACAAGCATTCATACATGCATAATCATGCATATTACGTGCCCATGCATTTAATGAAACTGTTATATCATTCATGCATATTGCATTTCCAATGTCAATATCAGTCTCAACTCAATACTCATGTCGGGTTCTCTGTCAAAACCTTGTGAGCCAATAATATCGATCAATTTCTACCTTTCAAATCAAATCGACGTCAAGTCAATCTCAATCTATATTTTGTCAAAAAACAATAATCCCCAGTGAATATGTTTCTGTTTGGTCAAGTGGCTAGCTCAATCCAAGAGCAGCTTGAACCTACCTATTTGTTTATGTTTCCGGTCGAGTTACCAGTTCGCATCCAAGAACGACTTGCACCCGTTTACTTTTCAATGTTATCGGTCGAGTTACCAGTTCAAATCCAAGAACAGCTCGTACCTGTCTATGTGTCTATGATTTTGGTCAAGTGGTAGTTCAAGTCCAAGAACAGCTTGTACCCGTCTATTTGTTTCTGTTCGGTCAAGTGGCTAGCTCAATCCAAGAGCAGCTTGCGCCTGTCTATTTGTCTTTGTCTCCGGTGGAGTAACCAGTTCGCATCCAAGAACAAGCTCGCACCTGTCTATTTGCCTTGCTTTCAGTCGAGTGACTAGTTCGAATCAAGAACAACTCATGCCTGTCTACCTTTTCTATGTCTCCGGTCGAGTGACCAGTTCGAATCCAAGAACAACTCGCACCTGTTTGTCTGCTTTTATTCCAGGTCAAGTGCCCAGCTCAATCCAAGAGCAGCTTGTACCTGTCAATTTGTTCCTAGTCTCCTATCTACCATGTTATCTGTTATCTCGTCAATGTCTACCAATCCCGCAATGGATACGATATCTTTTGTTAGTTCCAACTCTCGTTTGTCTTGCATTCATAATCCAAATGTTGCATGGCATTCATGATATTTGAAAATGTGCAAGCGTATTTTTACGTCCAAAAAACAGTGCAAATGTTGATATTTAAGTATCTTCGTCCCGTCAAGCCAAAGACTTCGTCTTTTGACCCTCCGGACAAAGAAACTTAAATAGGGGCAGCTGTTGTACCCTGATTTTGGACCTAAAAATACTCATTCAAATTTATTTTCTACCACTGATATTCGTCAATTTGCTGTTGTTTTACTCCGAACCTTTACTCTCTTTTCATCTGCATATTTTACTGTCTCTGTCTCAAAGTATGTTCAATCATGATTTTCTTGCATAAAGCTATCCAAAATGTCTTTCTTGCATTACAAGTCATTTGAAAAAAACTCCCTGAATCATTGCATTACTTTTCTTGCATTTTATTTCAAAAAATCATACAAAAAGGGTATTTTGGTCATTTCCTGCAGTGGAACCCATTTTAGTCCCTGTGTTTGCCTCTGAGCCTTTTCAATTTGTCTGTACAAATCATTGTTGAGTCTTTGTTTAAAAGTCATTTCAAAAATTGCATCTGAGTCAGTCTGAGTCAGTTTAGTCCCTAGGGGCATTTTGGTCTTTTCCTGTCAAAATTTCGGCAGAGAGGTATTTTAAAATACCTCATTTTTGTAGCTGGTTCATTTTAGTCCTTTTTGTTGATTTTATTTTTGGTTTCACTTTACGTTTTTTTCAAGTTACCAATTTTAGTCCAATTTTATTTTTAATTGCATTTTAGTCCCTGAGAAAGTTTCCAGGATTGCATTTTAGTCCAAAATTCTTAAAATTACTTTTCAGTCCATTTTTTTATTGCAGTTTAGTCCTTCAATTTTTCTTTTTTGCAGAAAGGTCCCTAAGTCAAAATTTCAGTCCAAGGCCGAGCCATTTCCATACAAGTCCAGGTGTCACCATTTCATTGGGTCTCAAGCACACTTGTCAGATTATAAATAGTGCACAGTGCCACACAGATCCATTAACCACACGCCACCTCAACAAACACTTTTCAACTTTCTCTTTCTGATCTCAAAGATCAAAACTCAACAATTTCCAGGAATCACGATGAACACTCAAGAACATTCATCATCTTCCAAACCCTAACCGTTTCCAAACTCCACCAGAATCATGACAAATCAACACAAATCATCACAAACCAACACAAATCAACACAAACCAACACAAATCATCACAAATCAACACAAACCAACACAGATCATCACAAACCCTAATTCGCAAATTCATCAAAATTCATCCAGATTCAACCGTTTTTTTTGTGGATTTTCTTGCGGTTCTCAGTGATTCATCACTGAATCGTCATCATTGAACCATTCCCTTCGCAATTCCAGTGCGAATTCATCACCATCAGTGACGAACTCAAGCACGATCACGAAGGATCTGAGAAGAAGAGGGAAAGAAAACGAAGATCTAAACCGGTGAAGAAGAAGAAGCAAGAACACCGATTTATTTTCGGATTCAAGAACGAAATCAGCAACAGCATCAAATCGAAGATCTCTGAAGGACCTCTGATTCGAAATTTTCCAGAAAAATCACAGGTAAACTCAAACCTCATCCCTTCCTTCTCAAGAACATTATCAGAGACGTATCAATGTAGATCCTTGAGGTTTTAAAAAGGTTTCATTCAAAATTTCACAAAACCTAAAATTATTTTCAAAACCGTAAACAATTTCTCCGATCTACATCGATTCGAAGCTTGCATGCCAATTCTAATATCAGATTCGTGTTTAGATTGAAGAGACGAGTGATTTAGGTTTAGTTTGGGTGAGATCTGGAAATTTAGGTCACCGGAAACTGCATAATCTCGCCGGAGAAGATGAAGTTTCCGGCGGACCTTCAAGGTCTCCGCCGTCGCTTCATCCTCACCGGTGGTGAGTTCTAGAGAGAGGTGAGAGGTCTGAGAGAACGAGCAAGTTAGAGAGAGAAAGAAGGAAGGGAAATGAATTGGACCGGAGTCCATGTGCTTTTATAGGCGCTTAGACCGGTCCGGTTCATCTCCGGTTCGCCTTCCTTCATCCTGAGCGTTGGATCTAGGGTTTCCCTCCCTGGATCAATCCAACGCTCCCTGTGAATCCGGTGTTGGGCTTTGGGTTTGGGCTTAGGGTTCTGTACGTTTTTGTTTTTTTTGTGCTGTTTACACCATGCTTTTTTGCTAATTGAACCTCTGCATGCTCAATCTTTTCTCTAAAAATTCCTAAAAAAAATGTTATATGTTTCTTAATACATTTTAATACTTTTGTGATATTTTTCAAGAGTTTAAAAAATCATAAAAATGTGTGTGTTATTTCTTCTTGGTTAATTTTGTGTTTGATCTAAGTTTGTGTATTTTTGTGGTATATTTTCTCATAAAATGTTGGCATGTGATGTGGATGATTGGTGTGTAATTTCATGGTGAATGTGTTGCTGATCACATGTATGTTTTGCTGATTGTGGATATGGATTTTCATTTCTTTCTTGTTTTGTAAGTAATGTGTGTTTTGATCAAGAAATAAAGTGCAAAATATCTTTGAAAATGTGTCATGATTCTTGGCTTGAATGTGTCCTATTTGCTCCCACATTATAGCTCAAAATCAAACCCCTTTAACATTGCTATAATGAGAGGATTATAGGTCATGTGCATTGTCTAAGTGTCATAACCAATTTTAGGTATATTTTGCCACTTTATTTCATTTCATTACTTTTTTTTTTTTTTTCTCTCTTGCTATTCTATTCAATTTTGCTCACCTTTCTACTATTTTTATACCTTATGATACTAACCATTTCATTTCACATTTCATTCATCCCATAGTTTTGGCATCATTTCTCTATTCATTTCTATATCAATTGGGTTTGTAATAATTTTAGATAGATTAGTTTTTTTTTAAAAAAATTCCTTGCAGGACCATAGCATGTATTTAGGACTCAATGTAAAGGACTATGGACACTATAAGTGATGTACACCGACACGAGCACCGACACGTGCACACACCCCACACGGATGTTCTAAATGCATGATTAGGGAATGAATGTTTAGATGTATGCTTAGGTTTTACAACGCTTAGACAAAAAAATCTTTTTTTCAAAAATGTGAATAACCTCACTTGAAAACCTTTTTTTAAAATAGGAGTCAAAACTCCTCATTTTCCTTTTGTTTTCTTAAGAAAAATCCTAATGAATTTTAATCATACTTAGACTTTATTTTGCAAAATAACTACTTCCACCTCACATTTTCCAAATCTCATGCCTTCGAGGCCTCTCATCTCCATTCTTCAAAATTCCTTTTTCAAACTTAAAATCAACCAACAAAAACAAAAACAATTTTCGAGAACGAACTACGTTTGGTTTTGATCCCTTAAAAGGGTACGTAGGCAATGAGTTAAAACTCCTCAGGGCCAAGTAAAATAAAATCTCAATCATCTTCTCTTCCCCCATTCTTCACTCAAATAAAATTTCTCTTTTAAATAAGTAGGCAATAAAAATAAAGCGTAGAAATAAACTTAGGAGAACGGTTCTTATGGAATACCATAATCGTTCTGGGTGCCTAACACCTTCCCGTAGCGAAAGCGACCCCCGAACTTAGAATCTAAGGGTTTTTTCTCAATTTTGCCCTTCCCAAGAAAAAATAGAGAATATCAAAGATTGAAAGATTCAATCCTAATTTATGACTTGACATCCGAAAATCGCGATAACACCTAGTAATGATTAGGAATGAATGTAGGACAAGATTGAACCTAGAACACCATTAGTTTGGAAATTGACTGGTACTCGCCATGGCGAGTAGGAACTCTCGCCTCGCGAGCACTTCCAGATTGGAGTGTCTTGAGTGTTTGTGCAATCTGTGTCGCACATTTGATCAAGAGTGAATCCCTAATTGGTAATGAGACCTAATGACGATGTTTAATGCAATCTGTAAAGCCGTTTAAGATATGTCGATATTAATTGAGCATGATTAATGTACTATGCATTATGTAAGATATGAATTAAATATTATGATGCCATTGAATTGTAATTGATATAATGATATCATCCTGTTGTTGTGTGACTTGACTATGCTGCTGCTGTTATTTAACTAAGTGCATAATGTCTATATATGATGAATAAGATGACGTTTAGCTCCAAATTATTGGATGCATATTGATATGATGATTACGGTGATTTGTTGATAAGAGTCCATGCATTAGCATTCATTGAGCTTAGTCCTCACCACGATTATTAGGAGCTTTGTCCTCCGCACGATTTATTAGGAGCTTTGTCCTCCGCACGTTTAAAGTATATTAATACTTATGATGACGATTGGTACCACATGCATATAAGGAGTCTAAGAGCATTGTCGCATTGTCGTGTCTTTTTTGATGCTATGTTGTTGATGATGATTGAATATGTGATAATTGTTTATCAAATATGCAAAGTTGTTTAAGATTAATTATGATGTTAAAGTTAATTTATGATTCGAATTACATTGATTAACATTATTTTGTTATGAAATCTCACCCCTTCTGCTTGAAAATGTTGCCCTTCGTATGGGTAACTTGCAGGTGATCGTGCTTAGTGTGAAGTTTGCTGTTGTGAGTGGCCTTGCCTCACTGTGTCGTCTAGGTCGCTCTGATACGTAACGGGATGGGGTTTTGATATGCATGCTTCATTCTATTACGTGAAACGTTTATGTTATTTTTATAAGATTGTTTAACTTTTGAAATACTTTGAAGGGGCCTGCGTGCCAAAGCGTTTTACGGATTATGAAATAATTTCCGCTGCAATGTTTAAGATATTTGGTTAAATTGTTATTTAACTGTTTTGGATTATGTTAAATGTGATATCCCGTTTGTTTATGTTGTTTACTCTGATAAATGTTTATGAAATTTTTATGTTGGGAAAACGGGGTGTTACATTGATAGTCAACCGGCTTTAAATTTTGATCCCAAGAGTCGTGGATGAACCCCGCATTTGCGAAGCCCATCTCATCACAAAAGTATTGAAGAGACATCTCATAATCAATATTCATAAGCCGGAAAGAAACTCTATGGTTAGGGTTATCAAAATTCAACCTATCCTTCGTAAAAACAATAGAACTTAAAAATTCGTAGGTGAAATTCTCATACCCTCTCATAGGTCTCAACATATCAACCCATCCTAAACTTTCGAGCAGATTAAACACATTGTCTTTAATTCCTAGCTTATTCAAGTCATGGTTATCAGGGTACCTGCAAGGATGTAAAGGTTTAGAGATTAGAATTTTGTACCTATCTCCTTGCTTGTTGTCCCTGAAGGTGATGCCATGATTCTTGGCTTGTGTTTTCTTCTTTGGGGGAGGGCCCCCTGATGAGCTTGCGACTTCTTTTCCACATCTCTTTGAAGCCTTGACCTTGCTTTTGGTGTGGTGAAGGTTTAAGTGAGTTTTAGGGGTTGGGTTAGGGAGGTTGGTGAAGAATTTCTGGTTTTTGGGTTAGGTTAGGAAGGGTTATGAATTTGGGGGATGTTGTTTTGGATGGATGAAAGTTGTTTCTAAATGGGGGTTTATGATTGGAATGGTGTTTGTGATTGATTGGGTGGAGAAATTTTGGGAATTGGTGAGATTTTTTTGGGGGGGGGGGGGGGGGTGTGAAGGTTTGAGGTTGTATGGTTATGGAGGTCTTAGAGAGAAGTTTGGAGGTGGAGAGATGTTTGTGGTTGAGAGTGAAGGAAGAAGAAGGCCAAAAGGTGTGGTTATACCTACCTGATGATCGGGCACGGCCGTGCCAACTTTCTGGAACAATGGGTTATTTTGGCTTGTCAAGGTCTGGGACGGCCGTGCCAGTGTGAGCACGGGCCGTGCCAAGGTTCTGGAGGACGAGGCTTCAAAATTTTCTGTTTTCTTGAATCCTACTCGGACAATTTGTAACACCCCATTCCCAAATATAATTTATTTAATAAAATAAACGCACATCAGAGTAATAATTCCAATGGGCATGTCACACTTCGTTTTCAAATTTTCTTAAATAAAAATATAAAACTATTTAAAATAACCTTCATCAATAATATCATTAATCTGCAGCGGAATAATTGTATTTAAGCAACAACATTCACTGTCTAAACTTCCATAAAACATCTTGGCATAAAAAGCCTCAACCAAAATAATCCGACAAACATAGGGCTACAACAGCATTATCCAAAATTTGATACATAGGAATGAAAGTAAACAATAAAATCCCATCCCACGTATCAGAGCCCTAGACACTTTGAGCCACCACCTATTACTCATGATCACCTGCAAGTTACCCATAGGAAGGGCAACGTTTCCAAGCAGAAGGGGTGAGATTCTCAATCAATAAAAATAACATATAATAACATTAATTGAAAATCTAACACCTTACAATATCAATGATTATTCAATAAGCATAGGTATTTCATAAATCAACAACAATCATCCATAATAGCAATTCAATCAACGAATGCAACTCATCTTATGACACGACATCCCCCCCTAATACTCCTCAATAAATGCAATTATGCATGTGGTACCATAATTCAGGGCCGTGACCCACACCGCTGTCGAATGGTTAAAGCATTCTCAACAGGACCTAAGTCCTCACCGCTCCACACCGCTTTGAACAACTAGTGTTCCACCGCTTTGAACGACAAGGCGTTCTAGAGCCGAAGCTCTCCCACTTGATATTTATGCAACTACCCAACCTGTGTATATCTACATACAACTCAACTACTACATATATTTCATATGACTTAATACTCCACAACTCGACAATCCAGAACATACACAATTATTTATAATCATGCACATACATCAATCACATTCCTCATGTTATACATATATAGTCTCAAAACTTTTTATTTCTTAGTAATCCTCAAGTAGTTTATTTATCCAGTCGGATGCCATCTATAGTCACACATTAAGTAGGCTAGTCGATGAATATAAGCGCGAACTTAATAAAGGGACCAATAATGGTGAACCTTGAATAAAGGACAACCCGGTTAACCTTGAATATCTATTCAAAAATGCATTTATGTGCAAAATGTGCAAATTCAAAGAAAGATGTGTTAAAACGACGCTAACCGGTTAGCCTACCATGTGTGTGACAATATTATAGATAATTAAGGATCTTAATGTGACTGTCTCGAATGAAAGAGGATGAACGAAATGGGGGGTTAAGAGACTAAGATACAACGACATGATTTGAATTAGTATGCTAGGAGGGAGACTTTTGTCCGCTAACGCGGTTCATGTTGTTACAATACCCTTGATGTTGATTCTAGTACCAAGACGATTAGCCTTTATCCTTTTGAATTTGGAACCACGTGTATTTACTTGTGATGCTATTTTCCTAAGTCTGTGTGTGGAAGTTGCTGCATTATACTTTTTTTTTTTATATGCAAGCTAAGTTGCTTGAGGACAAGCAACGGTTCAAGTGTAGGGGAGTTTGATAACACGTAAAATGCACTATTATTTTGACTCATATTATACATTTTTTGATTTTGATTTTATAAATTTTTGCAATGTTATGTTGGTAGTGTGTGTCTATTTCAGGTATTTATCGGTTAAAGGTCTCCGCGCGTTAAAATGATGAAATTCAGCGAAAAAAGGAAAGAAAGGGTAAAAATGGAAAAGAAGGTTAAAAAGTCATAAGTCAGTGGGAAGTAAAAGCCTGACCTATTCTTTCCCCACGTTTTAGAAGCAGTTTGCCCACTTTCTTCATTTTCTCCACTACTTGAGACATGATCGGAAGCACTTCAGAGCAGATTTTTCCCTATAAATAGACCTGAAGAACTCAGTTGAATACACCAAGCATTTTAGAGAGAAATTCAACAATTTAGAAAAGAGCTTGTTTTCACGTTGAACTGCTTGTTGTAGTTTACGTTCTTAGTTTTGTGTTTTTTTTTCATTCAAAGGAGTCTCGATACAAAAACCTTTGTTTTCATTGCAATTTTAATTAAGTAGTCCTTATTTTTATTTGATCTCAATTGCCGTTTCTTTATTGTTATTAACCGTCCAAATTCCATTGATTACCTTGTGGCTGCTAAGTAATTTCTCAATTCCAATTATATACTATTGCTGCGATATCTATTGTAATTGAGAAGTGTTATTAGACTGTTGCTGCGGTCCAATCCATTGTGTTGGTTACGACGTATGGTTGCTGTTCTTTTCCATTCCAATTCCAAATTGCTACTGTTGCTGCGCATATCCATTACAAACAAGAAGTTCTTTCATACTGTGTGTTGCGGCTGTTTATTTGAATATAATTGGCTTAGCTTTCAATTATTTGTAGCAGTGGAATTATACTCAATTAAAGTGTCCATCTAATTGCAGGTTCGGTTTACTTTGTTTTCTAATTACTCACTTTTGTTCTTTTGTTTTCCTGTTTCAATTACTATGCATAATATGAACAATTGTTTATTTATTATCACCATTATGTCTGAGTAGATTTCCATAGAGTCCGGAATGTGATGAATGTCGTACCAATGGTGCTCTGTTAATTTGTATGATTAGAAATTGTAACAGGAATTATTTTTAAAGTCTAAAAATTCTGATTTTAAACAATTAACATTTACAATAAAAGTTGAAATACAGTGATACCGGTTTCATATCAAAAGAGTGAAACCTGTATCTGACCGGAGAATTTTTAGGAATTGATTTTGAAATACAGCGAAAGCGTTTTCTTTAATTAATTTAGAAATTTCAAATTTTCAAAAAGGCTATTTTAAACTTGCGGTCGTACATGCGAAAGCTGACGCTTGTGAGTTTAAAATACGGTATCGGACGTACGAAAGTCGATGGTGCCTTTAAATTTGTTCTTTTTACACGCGAAAATATTGTCCTGTTACAATAATAAAATATAACTTAACAAGTACTCACGGTCGACGTGAATTATATTCCGGTCTCTTGTCATTAGTATTAATTTAAAGCAAGTTATTTTCCCAATTTTGCAACCAAATTAATTTGCATCGCCTTAGATAAACAACGTAACAATTAATTACGGTACTTGACATTGGTCTCTGTGGGTTCGACAATCTTTTATACTAAAACCGATATTTCCGTGCACTTGCGGACCTATCAATGTGCAAGTAAGAGACAACCTTACGGTAGAGACTTTACCGGTGAGGATTGATGATCGAAAAGTGAAGACGTTGAGAGGCAAGGAGATACCTCTTGTGAGAGTCGTTTGGGACGGAGCGACTGGTGAAAGCTTGACGTGGGAGCTAGAGAGTAAGATGCTGGAGTCTTATCCAGAGTTGCTTGCTTGAGGTAAATTTTCGAGGACGAAAATATTATAAGTTGGGGAGAGTTGTAACGCCCACTTTTAATTAATTAATTATTTAATTGAGTCTAGACGAGTTATATTATATTTATATAATATATGTGTGATTTACGATGATTTGAGATGATTTATGTTATATGATGATTTTTATGAGGAGATGAGACTTATTTTGTTGTTTAATAAAATAAGATTTGAAAATAAAATAAAATATTTAGTTAGGGGCTGTTTTGAGATTTTAGAGAGTTTTGGGGGAGAAAAAGAGATAAGATAAGATTTTAGGAGGAGATATAAAAAGGAAAGACCTAGGTTTTTAGAAAAGTTAGTACGTACCACTGTTTTTGGAGAAAAGGGAGAAAAAGCCAAGAGAAGGGAGAACACCTAGGAAAGCTGCGATTTTCTTCAAACAAGGTAAGGGTGAGACTAACTCTGCAATTTTATTAATCATGTAATCCATCTGGTTGTATTTAGCAAGAAATATGATTGAATTGGAGAAGTCGAGAATTAGGTCAAATTGTTAGAATTGATGATTAAACGGTGAAAATTGGTTAGATTGATGTAGAAACTGTCCTTTGACCTTAGAATATGATTAGGATGAATTATGGAATTGAAATTAGGCTTAAAACCATGTGAGATGATGGATTTTCGTAAAAACTGCACTTCTGCCACGCGAACCAATTACCCTTGCCTCGCCAGTTGCATGTCGCAGCTCGCCACAGCGAACAATGTTACTCGCCATTGCGAGGATGATCAAAGAGCATGTAGAATTCTGTATTTTTGACTTTTGAGTTGAACCTTAGATGTTTTTGAGTGCCTAAAGATGTTTATTAATGATTAAATGATAACTTAGAATGAGATTGAACCTGGTTTAGCTTAGAACAACATTAGTTGGGAATCTGGCTAGTACTCGCCATGGCGAGCAGATGCTCTCGCCTCGCGAGCACTTCCAGAACTGAGTGCAAGTGAGGATGTTGCGATCTGTGTCGCATAATTTGATTAGAGATGGACCCTTGGGTAGTAATGTGACCTATTTAAGAAGTTAACTGCAATCTGTGAAGCTGTTATGAAATGTTAATGTTGAATATGATGTGATTTAATGATTAATTTCATTACTTGAGTTATGAATGAGTGATTGAAATGTTGCTTTTATTTGATATCGTCATGTGATGTCATACTATTGTTGCAATCTGCCTATGCTGCTATTGATATTTAACTATGTTGCATGAATTGATATAAGATGATCAAGACGATGTTGAACCTCCAAATTATTGGATACCTAAGAGATGATGATTAAGATGTTTTAAGAGATCGAGTCCATGCATTAGCATACATATGTTGGGGGCTCATGCCCTGGAGCTTAGTACTCAACACGATGGAGCATTCGCTCAAATTAACGATGGGGGCTTATGCCCTGGAAGTATATTAATACTCAAATAACGATGGGGGCGCATGCCCTGAATTGGTACCACATGCATATAAGAGGTCTAAGTTGCATAGTTGCATAGTCGCATAGTCGAGTCATTGATGAAAGATGTTAAGATGCTATGAGATTTATGATGTTTAAATGAAGTGATTACTTGATATATTATTATCTATGATGCTATGATGTTTAAGATGCTTATGTTGAAGTTTTATGTTGTTGATTACGATTGTTGAATTATATTGATTAATATTATTGTTTTGTGAAATCTCACCCCTTCTGCTTGCAAATGTTGCTCTTCGTATGAGTAACTTGCAGGTGATCGAGCTTAGGGTGGTGTGTTGCTGTCGTGAGTGACGTGTTCCTCATTGAGTCATTTAGGTTGCTCTGATACGTAACGGGATGGGGTTCTTGATTGCATGCTTCATTTCCTTTACGTATTTGACTATGATATTTATCCTTAAGTCGTTTAACTGAAATATTATGACGAGGCCTGCATGCCAAACTTATTTATGGTTGATGACATAATTCCGCTGCTATTTCGTTGAAAGTTAAATTGTTATTTGACTATTTACGATTACGTTTAAATGTGATATCCCGTTTTATGATGTTTACTCTGATAATTGTTAAGAAATTTTTATGTTCGGAAAACGGGGTGTTACATATGCGGATAATAAGTCTTGGAATTCTGGGGAAATGGGCTTAGTATCAGGGGGCCGTTTGTGGTGGAGTAGGCGAAATATTATCAGAGGGAATAATGGAGAGGAGGTGTAGGGCGGCAACTGAATCAGAGTGTAACATATGATGAAATTGGTGATAAGTGGATTCTTTGAGGGAGGAGGTGGAATCGCCAGTGAAAGTGATGGTTTGGTTTTGGTGGGTAAAAGTGAGGAAGGGTTTGGAGAAATCTGCTCGGATTGGACCCAAAGTTTTGAGCCATTCGATGCAAAGGACGACATCCACGCCTTGAATGGGTAGCAAGTATAATGGGAGGGATAGAGAAGTTTGTAGGATGTGGAGGGATACATTAGGGCAGCGGTGTGTACATTTGATGTGTGAACCATTTCCTACCATGACGGAAAATGGACGGCAGGGGGTGGATGGAAGTTTGAGGTGATAGGCTATCTGGGGTTGAAGGATGTTGTGAGTGCTCCTACTTTCATCAAGAATTACAACTGTGATCTCACCAATGCATCCATGAAAATGCTGTGTTCTTGGGCAGTCATTGTAACGCCCTCTTTGAATTATTGGTTTTATTTAACTATTTAATTGAGTCTAGGATTTATTAAGAAGAGTTTAAAATATATTTATATGATTATGTGATTTATTAAGTGGCTTATTATATTATTTAATAGAATAAGATTTGAAAATAAAATAATATTTAGTTTAGGGGTTGTTATGAGATTTTAAAGAGTTTTGGGGGAGAAAGAGAAAATAGATAAAATAGAAAAAAGATTATAAATAGGGAAACCTAGTTTAGAAAAAACATAACGTACGATCAATTTTGGAGAAAAAGGAGAAAAAAGCCAAGAGAAGAGCAAAAGACCTAGAAAGCGGCGATTTTGAGTTATAAGGTAAGGGTGGGACTAACATTCAATAATCTTGAGTCTATGATTCTGAAAATTGTATTTAACATGTTGTAGGTTTAGTTTTTGAGAATTTGAGAATTAGAGTTAAGAGTGATGATTGTTATGATTTTGAATGAAAGTGAAGTTGAATAATATAGGTTGCTTTTTCTGATTTTTCTTTTCATCTCTGCCCCGAATTTGAAATGAAATCTGGTATTGATAGGTCCAAAATTGGTCTTAGCTGTAAATACAAAAGTTGTAGGTATGAATGTTAGATTTCTAATGCCGTTGGTCTGACGTCAAAAAGATTTATAGAACTTGAGTTATGGTCAAATTACTGCACGTAGGTCACAATGAATTTTTATGAATTTCAGCACAACTTTGTCCGAATTTTAAATGAAAACTGGTATTGATTGGTACAAAATTGGTCTTAGGTGTAAACACGAAAGTTGTAGGTATGGATGTTAGCTTTCTAATGCCGTTGGTTTGACTTCAAAACGATTTATAGAACTTGAGTTATGGTCAAATTACTGCAAGTAGGTCACAGTGAATTTTTATGAATTTCAGCACAACTTTGTCCGAATTTTAAATGAAAACTGGTATTGATTGGTAGAGAATTGGTCTTAGGTGTAAACACGAAAATTGTAGGTATGAATTTTAACTTTCTAGCGCCGTTGGTTTGACTTCAAAAGGATTTATAGAACTTGAGTTATAGTCAAATTACTGCACGTAGGTCACAGTGAATAATTGAATGTGATTGATGAATTAGGATATGAATGTATATGTTTATGAGTATGATGTTGTTTATGATTGATGAATTAGTATATGTATATATATGTTGTGAATACGATATTGTCCATGATTGATGAAGTGTTATATGTATATATGATATTTTAAGATGTTGATTATTATTTGATGTTGTTATATTGTGATATAATTGTATATGCATTACTTGAATTATATGTGAATAATTGAGACGTTGTTGACTTGCATTTGATATTATTATTATGTCATGCTGTTTTTGTATACCGTTGTGTTGCTGTTGTTATTTAACTAAGCTGCATGAGTCGGTCTAAGTTGATTAAGATGATGAAGTTCCAAATTATTGGATTATATAAGAGGTTGTCGATTTAAGATGTTAAGAGGTCGAGTCCATGCATTAGCATTTCATTGTTGGGGGCTTGATGCCCTGGAGCCTTTGCTCAATTAAGTTGAGGGCTTGATGCCCTGGGAGCCTTTTTACGCTCAAATAAGTTGAGTGCTTGATGCCCTGGGAGCCTATTTACGCTCAAATACGGTGGGGGCTTGATGCCCTGGATTGGTACCACATGCATATAAGAGGTCTAAGTTGCATAGTCAAGTTGGAGTCGCATTTGTCGAGTCAAAAATGTTTAAGTTGCCAAGTTGTTGAAGCTGTGATTCTTTATATGAACTATTAAAGATGTGATATATGATATATTATTATCTATGATGAATATTATGATGATTTTAGGTTGTTAAATATAAATGTTGAATTATATGCTTAATACACTACAACATTTTTGGTCTAAAACTACGGCTGAAAATCGTAGCCATAGTTGATAAAACCGTTGTTTTACCTTACGACAATGCTTTTCTTTCCGTTGTAGTCTAACGTGTTGTCTTTTCATTTGACAACGGATTTGTTGCATACAGGAAAACGCAACAGATAAAAACCGTTGTCTATAATTACTTAAAATATGAGTATAGAACAACAAAAACCGTTGTCACTGATTTTAGAGAAAAAAAAAACATAATTTTTCATTATTATATCTCAAACCTGCTTATTCACTGATCAACCATTTAAGTTTTAAAATGTAAACAGTGCACATATCAACTTTTTATGAGCTTAAATGGTGACATCAAACATTAAATTCTAGAGAACTTGATTATAGATGATAATCTAGTATGAATTAAAATAAATGTCTAATCAAAGTCAATCATTTTGTAATCGATATCAACAATTTAGCCTTCAATGTGAGATTTATTACATTAAAATAAATGTCTAACCAAAGTTAATCAATTTTGTTATGAATATCGACAATTTAGCCTTCAATGTGAAATTTATTACATCAAATAATGAAAATAAACAAGAATTAATGGGTCAAATTATTCTTCATCCTCATCTCCGTCCAAGTCATCAAAGAATTTTTCTTCATCCTCTTCGTCTGATTTCCTCTTCTTCGTAGTTATCAACAACACATTCACTACCCATAGATCTATTATTTACCTACAAGATAAAAATAAAAATTAATTCACTATTATACTCACAATGTTGCAATGTGGCAAATAGTTCATTCAAAAAAGACTAATCCCCTTATCCGCAAAACCACATCAACCATACCAACTATCTTATTTTTACTACTGCAAAGAATCGTTATACAACACCGGAACAAAACCAAAAGAAAATCAGTCCAAAACAGATAAAACAGGAACAACAAATACTAACTTAAGGGGCAAAACAGAAACCATCACACAACCGAGGACAAATCAGGACTAGAGCTAGACAATTGACAGCATACCAAAAAAAGGGCCTCATATTATATTAATTTAAATGCTTATGTTTCATATTCAAATTTGTCTTTGTTTGTTCGTCCTCCTACTATTCGAGGTGAGATCATGTATCACATGAGAACTATTCTGATAGTTTCTACCCATGAAGGTTCCATCATCCCTGACATATTATATTCTAACTTGAAATATTTGAGATCCATACCTTATTGAGCATGACAACAAGAAAGTCATCTTCAGAGACTTCATTATCAGCTAAACTAGTTTCATCTTTCAAAACTTTTCCATTGTGAATTAGCAATTGTTGTCTGCATGGGTAATTATCTTTTCCTTGAATGTCTTCAATATTCGTTTTTACAGCCATTATCTAACAAAATTGAATGAATATTGGGAATTCTTCAATCAAAGAATTTTAATAGAATTGGAAAGGAAAAAAATAGAGAAAAAAGAAGTACAACATACAGAATCAGAAGGATGAACTCTGATTTTGAAATGGCTTCCTTTCAGAGTCTTCACTGTGAGCTTCATGACTGACTGATCCAGAATCAAAGAAATCGAAGCATCCAATGGTTAGTGAAAAAAGAGAAATAAAGCTTAAAACAATCAACTTTTTCTACTTCTATTTTTCACTTTGGAGTTAAGTTATTTTATCAAGTCATTGACACCCAACTTCAAGAACTTAATAATAAAATGATAATCTGAAGTGGCCTACCTCACTAAATCTACATATTATATGAAAATGATAATTTATAGATTGATTACTCCTACTGATGTTTATCTCTATTGCAACAATTAGCCGACACTTCAATATACGGAAAACATACCTCATGATTAGATGTAGATGAATGTCGAACATTATTGTCATCATTTCGGGTTGATAAAAAAACTCCTAAATCCCCCATATCTATGCCTGTGTTGCTTTGGTTCAGCATGACTCTTAGAAGAACTTGCAATTTTTCTTCCATTGCAGCCATATCCTTTCTATGTATAGTCTCCATCTCTTGGACCTTGTCAGTTAAACTTTTCACCTCAGCAGCATGCTTTTTTTCCATAGCTTCCACTTTATTTCTTTTCAACAGAGAAGATGTTGTAACTCTTCCATAGCAGCGCAATCTCCCTGGTTTTTCTTTTCCAAAGACAGTTTGAAAAGCTTCAACCGAAGAATGACCAGAATTTGTGATCAAATCTTGAAGAGTTGTCTTGCAAAATCAAAAACAACATTAGCTGACTACGTAAAGTCATTTTTGAGGATAAAATCATGATTATTTTTATTTCAGTTTTTGCCAATAACTAACTTGGTAAAATCATAAAGAAAAAACTTACGATTGCATCACTTGTAACTTGGTCCAGCTGCTTTCCTCTCTTGCTTTGTCGTGTTTCAATAAAAACTTCAGCTTGAGTTGGAGGCTCTCTATCATCCTTGGTTGCACGCTATCCAAAGCAAAAAATTATTCTCTAATAGTATAAAAATTATCACTAATAGAAGAATTTAATTATTCGCTAATAATAGTAAAAGTTATATACCAATCTTTCCCTTATGACAGCAAAGCTTATGGGACCCGTTCGATGTCTCCATTTTTGTTTATCTATATTCTTAGCATTTTGATGACTGATTTCCTGTATTCATATGATGAACTAAATTGATCAAATATGAAAATAATAATGTAGAATAGTAAACAATTAAAATTAAATTAATCTTACTCGAATAGCTTCATAACTCCAATAAGTCATTAATTTCTTAAAGTGTGCTTCAGGTATGCTGTCTGGACGGTTTTTCAGCCGCTCACGCAAGTTTCTATACTTAGTAAAATGATTTTTCTTAATCAACCATTTATACCTCCTCCAAGCATCATTTATAATAGCAAATACATCCTTCTGTCCTTTTTCTGGAACAATGTATCTTTTCTGCAAAGAAAATGAACGTATACAGATAAATATATTGGATTAAGGATTAAGTGAAGGAACAATGTACTCAAACACACACACACACACACTAGAAGAGTTGATACATTGACATAGGCCCATATAGTCTTCTTCTTTGGTATAGCCTTCCAATTTGTGTAAGTAAGAGGACATAAATCTGACATCCTTGCTACTGATCCCAAAAAATTGCTGAATTCAGAAACTATCTTTTGACTTGGTCCAATGGCCTCTCCTTCTTCATTTAAGGTGATTTCTTGTCTATCAACTAGTGACCGAGCATGAATTTTTAAGCACAATGTGCTTCCTTTTTTTTTTTTTTTGATGCTTCTCCTGGTTAACATTCCAATATCACAAGAGTTATACATATATATACACATATATAAGAGAAGCAAGGGAAAGTCAAACTAGTAGGAGTGTTACCTTCCATTGAATTATCACCATCACCATTTTCATAGTTTATCTCACCCTCAACTTCTTGTTCCCTGTCAAGTTCTTCATTTTCAGACTCCTCTGCTTCAAGTTGCTCCCTACTCCTTTTAAAGTACTCATCAAGTGACATTGAAGGAATCTTTGGAGTACTCTTTTGCTTTTTCGATGGTCCATCATCACCAAGGTCCTTTTGGACTTGAGCAGAAAAGTTGTTGCTTAATCCATCGAACATAGATTGGTCCACTAGTTAATAAAATACTCACATCAGTAAAGTACAATACAAGTAAAAACAAAAAACTGCATCATGACATTATCACTTTAAATAGAATTCGATAAAACTAAATGTGAGAAAATAAGGAAAACAATGGTCGCATGTTTTGTTAGTTTCCATAGCATGTGCATTTGATGTAGCACTTACACTTTGGAGTAATCTTTTGCTTCTTGGATGGTCTGTGATTAACAAGGTCCATTTTGTGTTCAGCAGAAACTTTGTTCCTTAATCCATTCATCATAGAGCCGTCCACTAGTTAATAAAGTACTCACATCAGCCAAATAAAAGACAGGTAAAAAAAACTACATCATGACATTGTCAGTTAACATAGAATTCGCCAAAAATAAATGTGAGAAAATTGGGAAAAAATTGTCACATGTTTTGTTAGTTCCTATAAACTGCATTTGATGTAGCACTTACGCTTCAAAGTATTCTTTTGCTTCTTGGATGGTCCGTGATCAACAAGTTCCTTTTTGATTTGAGCATAAACTTTGTTGCTTAATCCATTCATCATAGAGTCGTCCACTAGTTAATAAAATACTCACATCAGTAAAGCACAATACAAGTAAAAACAAAAAACTGCATCATGACATTTTCACTTTACATAGAATTCGACAAAACTAAATGTGAGAAAGTAAGGAAAACAATGGTCACATGTTTTGTTAGTTTCCATATCATGTGCATTTGATGTAGTACTTACACTTTGGAGTAATCTTTTGCTTCTTGGATGGTCTGTGATTAACAAGGTCCGTTTTGTGTTCAGCAGAAACTTTGTTCCTTAATCCATTCATCATAGAGCCGTCCACTAGTTAATAAAGTACTCACATCAGCCAAATAAAAGACAGGTAAAAAAATCTACATCATGACATTGTCAGTTCCTATAAATTGCATTTGATGTACCATTTACGCTTCAGAGTATTCTTTTGCTTCTTGGGTGGTCCGTGATTAACAAGGTCCTTTTTGATTTGAGCAGAAACTTTGTTGTTTAATCCATTCATCATAGAGCCTTCCACTAGTTTGGCTTTTAGACACATGAAACAAATAAATATTTAGTTCAAGTCAGTATCAAGAGTATAATTAGCATTTTGAATTTTGATTTAAATACTGACACAAATAGATAACTAATAAAAGACCTTGTTGAACATGTGATTGTTTCATGTGATCCTGCTTTTTATGTTCTATTTGAGCAGATTCTGCCTCTTGGATCGAAATTCTAGTTGTCGATGGTTTTTGCTTCTTTTGACCTTTAATTGAAATTTGCCCCTGCTTTGAAAAATTTTCCAACCAAGCTTTGAACTTTTGATACATTTCAGCATTGGACTCTATATTTTCTGGAATATCTACTAACCTTTATCAATTGGGAAAAGTAAAGTTATAATTAAAACTTCTAATAGCTAAATGAAAAATTATATAAGCAAAATATTTATAAACAGTCAATTGAACTTACGGTGGTTCTCCTCTAGAAGGTAGCATAGGCTGTTTGAGTTGGGAACTGATGTAAACATCATCTCTAGACTTATTAATCTCTATCAAGAGCAAAAAAATGATTTGAGTATACAAACAAATTTACATTATGAAAATTGCAGAAGCATAAAACGTTATATACCATTATTATTCAATTTAACATGAGTCTCAATATCAGCATGTTGTCCCTTATTTCTTTTTTTATTCTTTTCTCCAATTCTTGTCTTTTTGTCCTTTATTTGCTTTCATCATGACAAAAATTCAACCTGTGAATCAATACAAACACAATACATACATATAAAGCATATAAAAAGAGAATAAATGAAAGGCAGTTATCAAATTGGATAAGGGCTACAAACAAAATTATCTATATACCTACCAGGTTATATAAATAAGTCTTCCAAGAGTATTAATCAATGTAGCCCGACAAAGAGTCGTCAGAATCGGACTCTTCATCATTTGGCACTAGTACAGGCTTTTCAGTAATTGTTGGTGGCATATCATCTCTGGACAGTTCAACTTCACCATTTTCATCAGCTATGGTTAAATTTATAACATGATCTAATGGTTGACTTTGATAGGGTTCTTGGGCATTTAAATTTGACCCTTCTTTCATATTAAAGAAGTCTCTAGGAACAGTACTCATAACATAATTCCTATTTTCATTGTAGGGATCTTGAACGTAGAAGCATTGGTGGACTTGAGAGGCCAACACAAAAGGATCAACTTTATAACATCTTTTATTAAACTGGACACAAGTCATCCCATACTTTTTTTTGTCTTCAACTTCATACCAATCACATCTAAATAACACCAACTTTCCACAACAATCTACCTCAATTATATCTATAATCGATCCATAATAAGTTAATGGTTTTGTTATCGGATTTTCATCTTTCGTGCTTGCAAAGCTTTGGGTCATCGACACCAATGTAACGCCACTATTTTGTGTTTTCCTTCTTGCATCACGTTTTTTAGTATGAAACCTATAACCATTAATAACAAAACCTGAAAATCTCCTAGCAACGACATTTGGTCCTCTTGACAACTCTTTAAGTTCATCAGATACATCATCCATCCAAGTACGAATTTTGAACCATTCAATGAAATCCTTCCCCTGCCTCTTTGCTTTGCTCCACTTCCTTTTTTTATTGAGATTTTTTGTTACATTTTCATGCTCTCTGCAATATAGAAAAATCATTGATAACTTACTAATTAATAATTCTACTAACTTAAAGCCTACAACAAAGTGTGTTTACCTCATAAATTTTTGAACTGCATCACAATTGAACAAGATGTAACAGTGAGCTTGATTCTTTGAATTTCTATCTAAATAAATTGCTTCACCCTTTTTCTTTCCTCCAATAGGATGACCAATATAGGGAAAAAAGTATGAACCTTCAACTTCATAAGGATGACATTTCTCACTATTCCTTCGCATTCGATTAAGCCTTGTCTCTACACCACTATTCAAATACCTTGCGCATAGTATTAAGCCTTCTTCGACTATGTATCCTTCTGCCATAGAACCTTCTGGATGACTTTTGTTACGAACGTAACCCTTCAATTTACCTAAATACCTTTCAGGAGAGTACATCCACCTATATTGAATTGGCCCTCCCATTCTCACCTCATTCACAAGATGTATAGGCAAATGAACCATTATATCAAAGAAACTCGGAGGAAAAATTGTCTCTAGTTGGCAAGGAGTTTCTGCAATCTCTGATTCTAAGATATCAAGATCCTTCAAATCGATAACTTTTTTACATAAACAACGAAAAAAAGAACAAAGGCGGATTAAAGGGTGAGCAACTTGATTAGACATTGTACTTCTTATTGCTACTTGAAGTAAATAATGTAACATAATATGTGCATCATGAGTCTTGTAGCCACAAATTTTTCTTTCGCCAAGTTGAACACACCTTGAAATGTTTGATGCACATCCATCTGGTAGTTTTGCATTTTTTAAAACACCACAAAAAATAGATTTTTCATTTGTGGTCATAGAGAAACATGCTTTTGCAAAAACTATATCCTTCCCTTGATTGATCTCCTTCGGATGAAGTTTCTTTCTAATTCCCATGTCTTGTAAATCCAAACGAGCCTTTCCATGATCTTTTGTCATCCTCGGTATATCCAACAAAGTTCCGATAATACTATCGAAAATATTTTTCTCTATGTGCATCACATCAAGATTATGGCGCAAAGTATTATGCTTCCAATATGGCAACTCAAAAAAGATGGATTTTTTCTTCCATGGACCATTGCTAATTTTCTTTTGCTTCTTTCCAAAGACATTGTTGTAGGTTTCTAATATTTCAGAAATTTCTACCCCTTCAAGCGAATCTGGTGGAGGCCTGAATTCTTTTTCCCCATTAAAATCCCTTGAATTTGATCTATATTTATGATTCATAGGTAAGAAAACACGATGATCCATATAACACACCTTTCGACTATGGCTCAGATAGATAGAGTTAGTGTTATAATTACAGTAAGGGCAAGCCATATATCCTTTCGTACTCCATCCACTCAACATAGCATACCCAGGAAAGTCACTAATAGTCCATAAGAGAGCTGCTCGCATTTGAAAAGTTTGATCTGTTGAAGCATCATATGTCTCTACACCTAAATTCCACAATACCTTTAACTCTTCAATTAATGGTTGGAGGTACACATCAATGTTATTTCCAGGTGAATCTCGCCCAGGTATTAGTAAAGGTAACATAGAATACTCAGCCTTCATACACAACCATGGTGGGAAATTATAAGGAATCAGTATAACAGGCCATGCACTATATTTCAAATTCATTGCTCTAAATGGATTGAATCCATCACTAGCCAATCCAAGTCGTATGTTACGTGAATCACGAGCAAATTCAGGATGATGACCATTGAAGTCTTTCCATGCTTGACCATCAGCAGGATGCCTTAATTTCCCATCTTTGGAACGATCATCATGATGCCACCTTAATGAAGTGGTTGTCTCTGAACACATAAACAACCTTTGCAGTCTAGGAATCAAAGGAAAATGTCTTAATATTTTTGCAGAGACTTTGTGTTCTTTCTTGTTTTCCTCAGTCTGACCACTTTCTGTAGTACTTTCAATCCACCGTGAAGCACCACAAACATGGCATGATATGTCATTATTATGATCTTTCCAATATAGCATACAGTCATTAGGACATGCGTCAATCTTACTATAATCAAGTCCCAAATCTCTTATCATTCCTCTAGTTTTATTATATGAATCAGGAACATTTAATAAAGGCATAGCTTCTTTCAACAACTCTAACAGAGAAGTAAAGGATGCATTGCTCCAACCATGAAGACACTTCAACAAGTACAGACGAATAGTGAAAGATAATGTAGAGAAATTTTTGCATTCTGGGTACAACTCTTGGCTTGCTTCTTCAATCAGATTATAAAACTTTTTAGCATCATCACTAAGACCATTGTTAACTCCACACTCCTCTTGTATCACATCTCTAAATCTATCATTCAATAATTCATCAATGTTATCTAGTTCATCCTCTTCAGAATCTGTATCACCATCAATATCCATGGGACTTAACCCCTCACCATGGCGATCCCAAACATTGTAGCCTTTCTCAAATCCATTTCCTATTAAATGATCAAATACAATCGCTCCTGTTTTCCAAGAAGCATTGTGGCATTGAGCGCAAGGGCACAAAATCTCCAGTCCTTCAGGTTTTCCTTTGTTATAAGCATAATTAAGAAAAAAGAATACGCCCTTCATGTACTCTGGGCTTTCTCTTGGAAATCTCATCCATTCTTTGTCCATTGAGTTTACTAAATAAGAAATGATATCTAATCATCATCATCTTTATTGTTGGTGTAGAAAATACAATGAAAGAAAGAAACCATACAGTAGAGTGTTTGTTGTTGGTGTAGAAAATGAGGATGCAGGTCTTCCTTACAGTTATGTCGTCTTCAACTGTGACAAGTATAAAAATAAATGAAGAAAAATTAGTACAGCTTGAAGTATAAATTTATGGCGATTAATGAGTTCAGAGAGCCAATTAAATAATAAAATTAGTAACATTGATTTCACTAAACGCAAAGACACGCACATAACAATTAGTCAAATGATGATGATCCTAACAATATGAGCATTAAGGAAGCACAAACATACATATATTGGCCCACTGAACAAACACTTTGGATTCTTAATACCAAACTAATCAAAAGCTACTACAATGAAGATCTACTTTGAGAAAATATTTTACCATAAGAACCTACCACAAAACCAGCATTGCTTTATTTTTCAAGTTTTGAACAAAAAATAAGTCCTTTTCAAGTTTTGTACCAAGTATATAGTAAAGAAGATTTGCATCTTATATCACCCATGTTTAGTTAAATAGCATATTCTTTCCTTTTCCTTTCTTCTGGAAAACTAGTAAACAAGAATGCATGCAACTTCTTAGCTTGTAACAAAACATGCATCAGAATTCCTTGTTTCAGAATAAAGTGTCATGGATACATAAAAAACTAAAAACTCTTCACAGGTGAGGGCATATATATATCAGATAGCACAACAAATTAATCAATCAAATATAAAACCATAATACCCGCATTGATGGCATTTCTCTCCCTTGGTTGGATCATATAATGGTCCCCATCCTACCACAAAACCCCTACTTACCATAAGAAAACAATTGATCGTTTATTATTTTTCCTTTATCTTGATACTTAATCATAATGTAAAATATAAAATGAGAATCAGCCACCTAAGTAATAAGAGAGAATCTAAAGCCTATATCAAACTTAAAAGGAATTCCTATGCTCTGTCAAATATTTCTCAGAATATCCCACAAGACATATAACTAAAGATCGCATTCAAACTATGAAACTATTCCAGTTGGACACAAGTTTGTTAATAGCACAATTGCATTATAACCTTTAGAGTGGAATTGGTCATGTTTTACTTCTATCATTTCTCGTGAAAAAATAACTTTCAAAAAATGGTCCATAGTGAATTTTTGGTTTAAACTAATGAAGAGCTATACTAAGGTCAGAGATATATATTCCGTAGTTCAATACCACAATCGATACACGTGAACGGATTCAATCAAATTAAAATATTCAACAACAATTTTATGGTAACCAATCAAATTAAAATGCAGCAACATGGGATACTTAATAAACACGACAAAGTTAACAAACCTGGATCGCGAGAGATACGGAAAGTGAACGCAAATGCTCAGTGAAGAATCGGTAGATAAATCATCCACAAATAAACCAACAAAAAAAAACTTGAAATTAGTTCAAAATTCACATTCTTATTCTCATTCAGCAAAACATAAACATCACAATTCATATTATTACTTCATATCATTTTCTACTAATTCTAATGTCAAGAAAAAGATCAAATCAGATTAATAAACATGAACAAATCCAATCAAATTAAAACATTCAACAACATTTTTATGGTAACCAAACTAATCAAAATTCAGCAACATGGGATACTTAATAAATGACAACAGAGTGCACAAACCTGATTCGAGAGATACAGAAAGTCAACTCAAATGCTCATCGAAGAACCGGCAGATAAATCATCCACAAATTAACCAACATCAAATACAGAAAAAAATAATTGAAATTAGTCCAAAAATCTAATCTAATTTAGCAAAACTTAAAATCATAATTCTTATTCTTATTTCATATCTTATTCTTATCACAGTGATTGCAATGAAGCATATCTGATGAGCGGTGAAATCAGAAGCGCGTGAGATTCCATAAGCACAAATAAACCAACAAAACAAACAAAAACAACATGAAATCAGTTCAGAATTATTACAAGTCTCGTTCGATTTCATATCATTTTCTACTAATCCACAAAAAACAAGTAGAATCAACTTAAAATCAAATCAGAATCATCTTAACCTAAAAAATGTCAATTGCATTAAATCAGTATCAACTTAACCTAGAAATATCAAATTAGAGCAAAATAAAAACGCAAAGGAACTACATACCGCAAATTCGTGAAGAGAAGTGAGAAGTGATTCTGAGATTGTGAGAAGTGAAGAATCGATTATGAGATGTGATTCTGAGATGAAGTGAAGAATCGATTATGAGATGTGATTCTGAGATGAAGTGAATAATCGATTGTGAGAAATGATTCTGTGAGAAGTGAGAAGTGATTCTGAGATGAGATTGTGAGAAGTGAAGAATGATTGTGATAAGTGATTACGAGAGAAGCGATTATGAGATTATGTGATTTTGAGAAGTGATTTGGTGTGAGTGGGTAAGAAACGTGTTGTTGTTGTCCTGAGAGAGAAAGGGTAGTGTGAAATGAAAAACCTGATTCTATTTCTCTGAAAAGTTAAATATAATTCAAAGTAAAAATAAAATAATTAAAGAGTATTAATATTATTATTTTTTTAGGCGTAACGGTTTTAATAATATTATAACTGTTGTTGTATTATTATTGAATATAACTACTACCACCCATTAATATGGTGTTGTTGTTGTCCTATTAGAAAACGGTTTTACGGCAACCATTTTAAAGTGGCGTTGCATTACATCTTATTTGTTGTAGTGATATTATTGTTTTGTGAAATCTCACCCCTTCTGCTTGGAAATGTTGCTCTTCGTATGAGTAACTTGCAAGTAATTAACCAAGAATAGTTGATGTCGTGTGAGCTTTCTCTCTCATGTGTCTTAGGTGCTCTGATACGTAACGGGATGAAAACTTTGTTATTGCTCTTCTATTCCTTACGTATTGTTTTTGAAGAATTATGACTATGTTTTTAGATTGGATTTTTATGAGACATTTATGAAGAGGCCTTCGTGCCAAAGACTGTTTTAGTTATTGAATAAATTCCGCTGCGAAGGATTAAAGATTTTGTTATTGAATTTTAAAGGATAAATAGTTATTTATTCAGTTTATGATTTTAAGAAAAGAATGTGACATTCCGTTTATGTGAATACTCTGATTATTTTTATGAAATTTTTATGTTGGAAAAACGGGATATTACAGTCATAGCCCACGAGTGCTTGGGCTGAAAAGTGAAAGTATAATTCCTCAGTTTCAGTAGGAATTTCCAATTCTTCTTCGGACTCAGCAAGAGGGGGGGTCCATTGGTTCATCCTTCAGTAGCAATAATAATTTAGCAGTTGCACAACGATGGCCAGGGATAAATTTTTCGTCATAATTAAAACAAAGATCTTGTGCGCGTCGTTCTTGTAATTAGGTAGGTGTCAATCTTTTTATAGATAAGCCGTTTTGTGTGGTGGGTATTTTGGTGGTGTTGGTTCTATTGGGCTTAGAGGAATTTGAGGTTTGTGTAGGAGTTTGTAGTCTTGTTCGTGTGTTGGAGAAATTGGTGAGGTTTTTGAAGAATTTGGGATTGCTGTCTTTGATTTTTGTTTTAAGATGTAACGCCCTAATTGTTATTTAATTATTTTTAGTTGATTTAAAGTTTTTTATAAGATTTTAAATGATTTATGTTGATTTTGTGGTGTAGTGTATTTTATTAAATGGCTATTTTCATTATTTAATAGAATAAGTGAGAACTTGGATTTAATTGGAGTTTTGGGGTTAAATGAGAATTAAGTGAATTAAGTGGGAGTTAAGTAAATATTGGAAGGTTATATTAATTGAGAAAATTAGAAAATAGATGTCAGAAGCAGTTTTCACGTACAACAGAGTTTTGGGAGAAAAACCAAGAGAAGAGCCAAGTGGGGAGAATCAGATTCTGTAGAGTTTTGTTCATCGATCTAAGGTAAGGGTGAGGCTAACATTCAGTAATCATATTGTATAAATTCTGAATTTGTGATTTAACATGTTGTTGTTCTTAGGTTGGATAATTGGGATTAGGTTTTAATTATTGATTTTTGAATTGAAAAGTGTAGAAACCATCGAAATTGTGTTAAAAATTGATGTTCAGGTTGTAGAATAATCATAGGTTAAGTTTCCTATCAAATTTGGGGTTTGGGTGGATGAAAAATTGGCTTTTTGGCTGGAAACTGGTCCGTTCCCGTAGAGTTGTCTGTTGCAACTCGCCACAGCGAGCTGCCTAGTGACATCATACCCTGTTTCGCGTTCTTGCGTCTTTTGCACACGTTTCTGTTTTTAATTGGCCTTTGGTGTAAACATGAAAGTTTTAGATAATTTTGTTAGCTTTCCAATGGCTTTGGTTTGACTTGAAAATGAATTTTAGTTTTTGAGTTATAATGAAAATACTCCAAGGAGGTCTTAGTGAAATTTTATGAAAATTCAGCATAACTGTTTCTAAGTTAATCCCAAACTTATGGAATAATTCCAAACCTCAAAACTAGAAGTACTATGAGTTAAATTAAGGTGTTTAAGGGTATTTAACCTATGTTGTGAGTTGGTCCTTAGGGTAGAAACGAAGTTGTTTATAATATTAATGTTGTTCAGAGAGTCTGCAATTAAGATGATTAATGATTGTTAGTTAGTTTAAGATATTTATATTATGAGGGAAATCTGTGATATAGAAAATATCGTTGTTTATATCATTCAAGTTGTTATTATTAATATTGCTATGTTGCAAGTTTCTTATGTTGTTGTTGATGATTAATATCATTAAGTTGACCAAGTTGTGGTAAGTCATAATTATTTATGCACAGTTGTGTTGTCGTTGTCTACGTTGTCGTTGATGTTGTTGAGTTGTATGTTGATATACACAAAGTTGAGTCCATTGCATACTCATAAAACCGTTGAGGGCTTATGCCCTAGAATGCCTCGTCATTCAAACTGTTGAGGGCTTATGCCCCGGAATGCCTTGTCATTCAAATTGTCGAGGGCTCATGCCCTGGAATGTTTATCATTCAATTGTTGAGTGCTTATGCCCTGGAATGCTTTTTCATTCAAACTGTTGAGGGCTTATGCCATGGAATGTTTATCATTCAAACTGTTGACGGCTTATGCCCTGGAATGCCTTGTCATTCAAATTGTTGAGGGCTCATGCCCTGGAATGTTTATCATTCAAATTGTTGGGGGCTTATGCCACGGAATGCTTAGTCATTCAACACGTTGAAAATGTTACCACACGCATATTGTAGTTGTCGTTATTGTTGATGGAGTTGTTGTCGTTGTTGTTGATGAGTTGTTGCCGTTGTTGTTGATTAAGTTGTTGTCGTCGTTGTTGGTTGAATTAGTAAGTGTTATTAAAGTTGAAGAAGTGTGAATATTATTGTTGAATATATGTTGCTAGTTATGTTATTTAATTAAGTTGTTAAATACGATTGATGATTTATATATCTATTATTATTGTTTGTGAATCTCACCCCTTCTGCTTGGAAATGTTGCCCTTCGTATGGGTAACTTGCAGGTGATTCAGAGTAGTAGCCGTTAGTTGCTCTTCACATGAGTCTTAGGTGCTCTGATACGTAACGGGATGGGGATCTTTATTGTTTTCCATATGTTACGTGATTTATTATGACTTTTATGTTGAAGACTGTTTAGACTGGATTTTTATTAAGTTGTTTATGTAACGCCCTCTTTGAATTATTTGATTTATTTGATTGTTTTAATAGGTTTAGAATATATTTATATGATTATGTGATTTATTAAGTGACTTATTTTAGTATTTATGTGATTTAAATGATTATGTGGTGTGTCGTTATTTTATTAAGTAGTGTTATTTTATTATTTAATATAATAAGTCTTGAAAATAGAAATAAGATTAAGATTGTGGGGCTGTTTTGAGAATTTAGAGAGTTTAGTGGATTAAGTGGAAATAAGATAAAATAGATGAGAAGAGATAAATAGGAGAAACTAGGTTTAGAATTATTTTTCACGTACAACCAATTTTGGAGAAAAGGGAGAAAACAAGAGAAGAGGAGAACCAAGAGGGAGAGAGACCGCCGATCATCAATACTAAGGTAAGGGTGGGACTAACTTTCTCTAATTCTAAGATTTTAATTCTGAAAACTAAATTTAACATGATGTAGGTGGTAATTTTGATGATTAGAGAAATTAGGTTTTGTTTTGGAATTGATTGTTAAAGAGTAGGTAATTAAATGAATTAACATAAGAATTGAAGTTCAGGCTGTAGAATAAACATAGGTTGAGTTTCCTATCAAATTTGGGTTGATGAAATTGGGGCTTTTGGAGTGAAAACTGGTCTGTTCCCGTAGATTTGTCCGTCGCAACTCGCCACAGCGAGTAAACTTGCACGCCTCGCGAGCTTCACTTTGACAGCATCCCCTGTTTCGCGTTCTTGCGTCTTTTTCACACGTTTATGTTTTGAATTGGCCTTTGGTGTAAACATGAAAGTTGTAGATAATTTTGTTAGCTTTTCAATGGCTTTGGTTTGGTGTGAAAATGATTTTTGGTTTAGGAGTTATGATGAAAATACTACAAGGAGGTCTTAGTGAAATCTTATGAAAATTCAGCATAACCATTTCTAAGTTAATCCAAAACTTATTGGATAATTCCAAATCTCGAAACTAGAAGTACTATGAGTTCAATTAAGGTGTTTAAGAGTATTTAACCTATGTTGTAAGTTGGTCCTTGGGGCAGAAACGAAGTTGTATATAATATTAATGTTCTTCAGAGAGTCTGAAATTAAGATGATTAATGTTGTTGGTTATGTGAAATAATTATATGCCTTATGTGGAAAATGTATGATGTTTAAGTTGTTGATGCTTTTCATTAATATTTTTATGTTGAGAATTGCTTGTGTTGTTTCTGTTGATGTTGAATATTGACCAAGTTGCAGATGTTGGTTTAAGTGGTCTGAGTTGTAAGTTGTCGTTCCAAAGTATTGGAGTCTTAAGTTGTTGATGTTGCCAAAGTTGTTGAAGTCGTAGTCGAAGTTGTTGTTGGTGACTATTTATGTTCAGATGTTTTGTGAGAGGTGGTGTACTCTTACGTTCTTATTCTTTAAGAGGTGGTGTACTCTTATTTGACGTTTATAAAAGGTGGTGTACTCTTCTTTTTCGTTTATAAGAGGTGGTGTACTCTTACGTTGTTATTCTTTAAGAGGTGGTGTACTCTTACGTTGTCGTTTATAAGAGGTGGTGTACTCTTACGTTGTTATTCTTTAAGAGGTGGTGTACTCTTACGTTGTTATTCTTTAAGAGGTGGTGTACTCTTACGTTGTCGTTTATAAGAGGTGGTGTACTCTTACGTTGTTATTCTTTAAGAGGTGGTGTACTCTTACTTGTCGTTTTATAAGAGGTGGTGTACTCTTACGTTGTTATTCTTTAAGAGGTGGTGTACTCTTATTTGTCGTTTATAAGAGGTGGTGTACTCTTACGTCGTTATTCTTTAAGAGGTGGTGTACTCTTACTTGTCGTTTATAAGAGGTGGTGTAGTCTTACGTTGTTATTCTTTAAGAGATGGTGTACTCTTACTTGTCGTTTATATGAGGTGGTGTAGTCTTACGTTGTTATTCTTTAAGAGGTGGTGTATTCTTACGTTGTCGTATTATAAGAGGTGGTGTACTCTCACGTAGTTGTGTTGTCAGGTTGACGTTGTCGTTGATGAATTGTTGAAGTTGTTGATAAAGACAAACCACGAAATATTAATGATGAAGATTATGTTGTGTTGTTTATATTATTATGAGATGATGATTATGTTGTTGTTTATATTATTATAAGATGATGAATATGTGTTGCTTATATTATTAGGAGATGATGATTATGTTGTGTTGTGTATATTATTATGAGATGAAGATTATGTTGTGTTGTTTATATTATTACCAGATGATGATTATGTTGTGTTGTTTATGTTATTATGAGATGATGATTATATTGTGTCGTTTATGTTATAAGATGATGTTTATGATGTGATGATTTATGATGTTATATGATGATGGTTATGATTTGATTATTATGTGCTAAGTGATGATGTATATAATGCGATGAATATGAAGTTAATAATGATTAGAAGTTGATTAAGTTATTTATGAAATATTATAAGAAGATTTAATGTTATTAATTGATGAAGTTTAAGTTGTTAAATGCATTTGATGAATTATATGCTTATTATTATTTGAATGTGAAATCTCACCCCTTCTGCTTGGAAATGTTGCTCTTCGTATGAGTAACTTGCAGGTAATCAAGTTTAGTTGTGAAGTGAGTGACTCCTCACATGTCGTCTAGGGTCGCTCTGATACGTAACGGGATCGGGATATTTATTGTTTTCCATATGTTACGTGATTTATTATGACTTTTATGTTGAAGACTGTTTAGACTGGATTTTTATTAAGTTGTTTAAGTTGAGGCCGTTGTGCCAACATGATGTTTATTAAGATATTTTCCGCTGCATTGAGATTTAATTTTGATATTATGAAATGATTGAAATAAATAGTAATTTTACTATATTTACGTTTGAAAGAAGTGTAGCATTCCGTTTAAGGTGTTTTACTCTGATTTATGCTAAAAAAATTCAAGTTGGGAAAACAGGGTGTTACACAAGGAGTTTCGATAGTCCAATAGTCTCTTAAATTGTGTGGTTTATGTATAGCCATCTCATGGCGGATATCAGGTTGAAGGCCAGAAATATAGCAATTCAAAATAGCTTCAGGGGTTAATCTGGAGACTCGGTTGCAGAGCCTTTCAAAATTGGTTTGGTAATTAGAAACAGAACCATGTTGTCGGAGTTTGAATAGTTCAGCCTGGTGGTTTTCATAAGTGGATGGGCCGAAGTGCAATTCCAAGTTGCGTGTGAAGGAACCCCAATTGGAAAGTTGATAATTATCATACATCCACTTAAACTAGCTGAGAGATTCACATTTCATGTAAAAATTGACCTTGTGAAGTCAGGTTTTGATTGGAATTTGATGGAATTGAAATAATTGCTCGGCTTGAAAGAGCCACTCGAGAGGATTAGTACCATCAAACACTATCAGCTCTAATTTTGGTGTGCGTAGGGTGGGTGGGGGTTTTTGTAGCGAAAAATTATGGGAAGGGAATTGGTTTGAACCAGAAGGGAAAAAGGGGGAGTTTATATTTAGGGCGCTGTAGGGAGTGTAATAATTGTTTCCCATAAAAGGGGGAGGACGCGGCGGTGGTGGAGGTAGGTTTGAAGGACGGGGTGGTTGGGAAAAAAGGGGAAAAGAGGTTGTGGTAATGGAGAATTGTGGGGATTGTGTGAAAGTAGTGTTTGAGAACAAGGGTGTGATAATAGTAGAAGTAGGTTGTGTGTAGGCCAGAGAGGAGATTGGTGTGGTGGTGATGGGTGGGGGGGTAAAAACGGTCAAAGGTTGAGTGGTGGCGGGAAGTGTTGAAATGGGAATAGGTGTAGAGGTTATGGGGGAAGAGACGATGGTAGTTGTGCTAGTACTGAGGGAGAGTGAGGAAAGTGTACCTGATGGCAATGGTGTTGTTGTTTGAGGAAGGCTGACGGTGGTTTGTTGTTGTTGACTAAGTCGTTGAAGAATATCTGAAAGTTGTGTGGAGATTTCGTCGAGGCGAGTGTCCTGGGCAGTGGAAAGGGCATCTTGATGTTGTTGTTGGTCATCAAGCTTGGTTTGAAGGAGGCTCATCTGGTTTTGGAGGTTGATGTTGGTGGCTTGGAAACGATCATCCAGATCTTTGGAGGTGGGGTTTGTAGGTTTGGGAGGCATGGTGAGTGAGTATGAAAGCACCAATGGATAGAAACACTACACTGCAATTGATAAACTAGAAGAACGAATTGAAGGAAATGCTGTAAAGTTTCACTAAAATAAATGCAAGAAGATAAGAATATTAAAAGACGCTTCTTTTTCACTATGATTAGGGTTGGGCTGCTGCCTACAATATATAGTGGTGGCTGACATGATGTAAATACATCCTTCCCCTCCATGTGTCACTAGATGACTCTCTTTCAAAAATAAAGACAAAAGCAATAAAATTAAAAGGACACAAGTTATTTGGTTAAGAATCCTTTGAGCCAAAAGGGCTTTTTAATGTTCCTTTTCTTAGCCTATCCCAAATGCCTATCGCTTGCTATGAATACTAAATCATAAAGTAGAATTGTTTTTGTTTTTTGTTGCATGCCTTTAGATTTTCAAGTCTTAAGTTTATATTGCTAGTTTATGATCAGCAAGGCTTTTCTAATAATATTTATATGAGTGAGTGGCAGAGGATGGGGGTTTCTTGGGGGTGCTGACCTAGGCGGGAAGTCTAAGCTTCTCATTGATGTCTTCCTCACTCTTAATTCAGTAAAAAAAAATCATCAAGGCTATGTTATTTATTTGGGTTGGAGTTAGATGTGTCCTAATTTGAATTAAGTTTATATTCACTTGCATAAAGTCTGTTTTTCTCTAAATTGTTCATATGTTCGTCCGACACTTTTTGCTGATATTGTATTTTATTTTTGGCAAAAATAAAATGATATTTATTCATTCAAATTGAGAGATTACATCATTCAACACCGCTAAAAACGTAAAGGATGAATCTGTGAACATACTCACAGCATCCAAGTTAAGCATAATGCCTACAAAAATATATGATCAAATTAAAGTGACCGGAATATCCATGGTCTCCGGATCTGCAACGTTCAGGCCCAAATCTTTGATTGAATAATCGATCTTCAATATGAATCAAATGAACACCACAAGAAGACGGGGAATCAAACAACGCCGCACAAGACGACGAACAACAAACCACTACACTTAGATGATGAAATCACAAAGAAAAAACCTTGATCTATGTGAAAATCACTTATTTAGATTGAAATATTGAGAAAAAGATGAAGATGAGTAATTTCAGGTCAAGAATTGACCCAAAACCACCCCTCAATAGAAAATCAAGAGAAAACCTAGAGAGAAAATTAGGGCCGGCTTGTTGGAGAGGGAGGGGAAGTGGTGATATTTACTTCTATGTTCTATTTTAGTACATCTCTTTAGTGCCGCTTTTCCTAAGATATCTCGGATATATTGTTTGCTTAAATTTCTAGGGCAAAAGGGTCTTGCTTCACAAAGGAATGTATTCACCTTACAACAAATCAAAGCAGCAACAAACAACTGCGATGAATCTCTCAAGATTGGTGAAAAGGAGAATTTGGTCCAGTTTACAAGGTATATGATGCACAATTTAACGATCATCACGGACAATAATCATAATAAGTTGTAACTGGGTTAATCATAAGTGTATACTGTTTCACGAAATGCAGGGTGTTCTATTAGATGGCACAATAGTAGCTATTAAACGGTTATCTTCTGAATCAAAGCAAGGAACTCGTGAATTTACTAATGAGATAGGAATTATGTTAAGTTTACAACACCCTAATATTGTTAAGCTCCATGGCTTATGCGAAGAAGATGATCAGATGTTGTTGATATATGAATATATGGAAAACAGCAACCTTGCTCATGCACTATTTGGTAATTACTTTACTGTGTCCAAGTTTTATTGTTGTATCTGTAATCATTTACAATCTTTATAATTGAATTGTATTGATATCTAATTTCTATCAGCCGAAAATGAAGACCAAGAAAATTGTCAATTGGGACTGGACTGGAAAACTAGGAAGAGAATTTGTATTGGTATTGCTAAAGGTTTATCTTACCTCCATGAAGAATAAAAAATAAAGATCATTCATACGGACATCAAAGCCGCTAATGTGTTGCTAGATAAATATCTCAACCCTAAGATATCGGATTTTGGTTTTGCTAGGGTCACCGAAGAAGGAAAAATCCACATTACCGGTAGTATAACCGGCACATAGTGAGTTCCCATACTTGTCAATGACAGTATAAACAATTCGATGTGATATATAACTACTAACTATATTTGATTTATTTTCACTCCACAGTGGATACATGGCTCCTGAGTATGATATGCATGGTTACTTGACAGACAAGGCAGATGTTTATAGTTTTGGAATTGTTATATTGGAAATTGTTAGTGGAGCCAGAAGTACTCAAGAGGAACCCTTCTCTCTTGTTGATTGGGTAATGTTCTTATCCTCTCCTTAGTTCATGCAAAAAGTATATTTCTTTACAAATTTCATTATGTGTGTGTGCACTTTTCAACCACCAATAGCCTTTATTTGAAGATTTGAATCATACATTAACAGGTGCACCTCTTGAAGGAAGAAGACAGTCTGATGGAGCTCGTTGATCCGAGGTTGGGCAAAGACTTCAAGAAAGAGGAAGTAATTTTGATGATCGATGTTGCTCTTTTATGCACCAATTCTTCTCCATCCCTCAGGCCATCCATGTCTTCAGTTGTAAGCATGCTTGAAGGAAGAGAGAAAAGTACAAAATAATCTGGTAGAATTAACTTAGTACAGATGAATCTAATGTACTTATATATGATGCTGACTTTTTACTCGTGTTGAACTTGTGACTACAATTTACATTTTAGATTACAGAACTTAATGAAATGAAGTATTATTTATTTATTTACTATATATAATATACACCATGTTATTTTTCAAAAATATATAATTGTTAAAAATACATTGTTTAGGGAACGTGTTTGCAAAAAGAAGTTTTGAAATTATTAAACAATAGAAACGCACAAAATGTGTTTAAACTATTTATGTGTTTGGTACTATGGTCTTGAAAATTGCTTTTGATTAAAATTGAGTTTAACCTGAAATTATTTAGGTATTAATTCATTTATAGTAAAAGTGATTTTGTAAAGACATGTTATTTGAATAGTTTTAGAATGAATTTTGAGCTGGTAATTTCTACAAAAAACAAATAAATTTAAGCTTTAGATAAGAGATATATATTTTATTTATTTATATATTTCATTATCTTTGGTACATGGTTTTTGCAACTATAGTATTTTTTTGGGTTCAATTATATTATCTATACTATATATACAGAAAATAACATGTTTTGGTTTTTTAGGTTGTTTTCTTTTTTTTAAAATTATCCTCAACTTTCAA
This sequence comes from Medicago truncatula, assembly GCF_003473485.1. Classification (NCBI taxonomy): domain Eukaryota; kingdom Viridiplantae; phylum Streptophyta; class Magnoliopsida; order Fabales; family Fabaceae; genus Medicago; species Medicago truncatula. The sequence goes on along the minus strand of NC_053049.1, from coordinate 23,253,745 downwards.
TACAAATAGTAATATGACTTAGAGAGAAATGAATGAAACTCTTAATTCTCATTATCTAAAAAGAGTACAGTACAATGGTATTTATACAAAAGAGGGAAAGTATGCTAAGTACTGTGAACTAGCAACTAGAGAATTGCTACTCTAACAGTAAAGCTAAAACATGAAAAGTAATAGTCCCCCTCAAGTTGGAGGTTTGTATATATCAACTAAACCCAACTTGAACAACAAAGAAGTGAAAGGCTGAGGAAGAAGGGACTTAGTAAAAAAATCTGCAAGTTGATTTTTAGAGGAAATGGGAAGAAGTTTCATGATTCCTGCTGCAAGTTTTTCTCTGACAATGTGCCAGTCAATTTCCAAATGTTTAGTTCTTTCATGGAACACTGGATTAGCTGAGATGTGAAGAGCACTCTGGTTATCACAGTACAACATAGGAATTCTAGTGCATGTAATCTGCAAATCTTTCAAAAGATACATCAGCCATTGAAGCTCACAGGTAGCTGCTCCCAATGCTCTATATTCAGCTTCAGAAGAAGACCTAGAGACAGTGAGTTGTTTCTTGGTCCTCCATGAGATCAATGAATCACCAAGAAAGAAACATTGCCCAGAAATGGATCTTCTGGTGTCTCTACAACCTGCCCAGTCAGCATCTGAGTAACCTTGGATATAAGGAAGTGAAGATCTGGGAAAATGAAGACCTTTGCCAGGACAAGTTTTGAGATATCTAAGCACTCTTAAAGCTGCATTGTAGTGTGTTTGAGTTGGCTTAGATAAGAATTGGCTCAATTGTTGAGTAATGAAGGTAATGTATGGTCTAGTTGCATTCAAATACAATAATCTCCCAACAAGTCTTCTGTAAGCAGGAATATCTGTGTATGGAGGTGAATCATCATGATATAGCTTGATTGAAGGATCTGAAGGGGTGGCTACAGGTTTTGAATCTAAAAGACTTGTATCAGACAACAAATCCAAACAATACTTCCTTTGGCACAAAGAAATGCCTAGTTTTGAATGAGCAACCTCCAAACCCAAGAAATATTTAAGTTGGCCCAAATCTTTAATTTTGAAGGAATTGTGAAGAATATTCTTAATAAAAGTGAATTCATCCAAAGAGTTACCAGCTAAGATTATGTCGTCAACATAGACTAAGAGAGCAGTGAATTGAGTGGTACTATGTTTGATGAACAAAGAGTGATCTACTAAAGCTTATTTATACCCATGATTCACTAACAGAGATGCCAATTTTTCATACCATTTCCTGCTGACCTGTTTGAGTCCATATAATGATTTGAGAAGCTTGCAACATTGATTAGGCTTAGTGGTGGAAACACCTGGAGGGATGTCCATGTACACATCCTCTTGAAGATCCCCATGCAGAAAAGCATTATTGACATCTAGTTGGTGAAGATGCCAATGATTTAATGAAGCAAGTGCTAAAACCAATCTGATGGTGGTGTGTTTGGCTACAGGGGAATATGTGTCAAAGTAGTCCAACCCCTCTACTTGATTGTAGCCTTTAGCAACAAGTCTGGCCTTGTATCTTTCAATAGTGCCATCTGCATGATGCTTAATCTTGTAAATCCACCTACAACCTATAGGTTTAGCATTAGGAGGTGAATCAATTATCTTCCAAGTTCCAGTATTTTCAAGAGTAGTGAGCTCAACTTGCATAGCTTGCCTCCAACATTCAAACTTGTTTGCCTCAGTGTAGGTTTTGGGTTCATTATGAGCATGAAGAGACAAAATGAAATGAGAGTGGGGATTAGAGATGTTATGATAAGAAACATAATTGGAAATAGAGTACAAGTTATTGACAGATGTAGATGATTTATGAGTACAAATATAATCCTTCAAATAAGAAGGAGAAATTTTATTCCTGGAAGAACATCTAATGGGTGGAGGAGGAGAAGGGTCATTAGTGGGTGTAGTAGTAGTTGTAGGCTGAGTATGAGGAACAGATTCAGTAGTTGATGGAGAATGAGAGATATCAGAAACAGAAGGAATGATAGGAGGGGATGAAATGGAAGTGAAATATTTCCAATCAAGACTCTGAGATGAGGAAACAGATTTATAAGGTAAAGCACATTCATGAAAAACAGCATGTCTAGATATGAAGATCTCTCTGGTATGTAAATCATATAAAACATAGCCTTTGAAACCTAACTTGTATCCTAAGAAAACTGACTTTTTGGCTCTAGTTTCAAGTTTAGTTCTGTGACTTTGAAGGGATGAAGCATAGCAAAGACTACCAAAGACCTTAAAAGTAGTGATATCTGGTGGACTGTCATAAAGTAAATGGTAAGGAGAAAAATTGTGCAGAACAGGTGTAGGTATTCTATTGATGAGAAAGACAGCATGTAAGAAAGCATATGACCAAAAAGATAAAGGTAATTTTGACTGATATAATAAGGCTCTGCCTATGTTCAATATGTGTTGATGATTTCTTTCCACTCTTCCATTTTGTTGGCGGGTTTCAACACAAGACCTTTGATGTAAAATACCTTTAGAGGCATAAAATTCATGGAGGAGAAATTCAGAACCATTATCAGTTCTGATGATTTTAGGTGTAACATGAAATTGATTCTCAATCATGACAATGAAGTTTTTAATGTGCATAGGAACTTCTGCTTTTGTTTTAAGCAATATGATCCGCAAAAATCTAGTGTGATCATCAACTATGGTGAGAAAATATTTGTGACCATGAATAGAATTAACAACAAGGGGTCCCTAAATATCAAAATGAAGTAACTGAAATTTACTGCTAGCATGAGAAGAACTATGGGAAAATGGCAATTTCTTATGTCTGGCAAAATGACAAACATCACATGCAGCTTTATTATCAACAATAATAGAGGGATGCAAATGAGTCATAGAGGACAATCTATGATTCGACAAATGACCAAGCCTGAAGTGCCACAATGCAGATTCAGGTATTCTAGAACTATCAAACACAGTTTGAGACTGAGTAAAACTAGAATCAGAAATAGTACAAGCACTATGTGCCATTTTATTTGGTAAAGACTTAGATTGCTATGAGGATGCATCTTCCGATTAGGAAACTGCATAGACAATGTGTAGAGACCATTTGATTTATCACCCAAACCAATCATCTTCTGTGATGTCACATCCTGTATAACACATTTATTAGAAACAAAATTGACACTACAAGATAAGGAATCACACATTTTGGAAACAGAAATTAAGTTGACTTTGAATTCAGGAGAATTCAGAACATGATTTAGGTACAAATGAGGAGTAAAATATACATTACCAGCATAATGAACATATATGGAATTACCATTGGGAAGAGTAACAAGCACAGGTTTGATTTTGTAAAAAGCAGTGAAATGAGATTTTGAAAAACAGACATGATCATTAGCGCCTGAATCTATGATCCAAATAGGCAAAGAATTGATATGAAAAGAGCATGAGAAAGCACTTTGTATACCTGACTGATAAGGAACAATAGGCATGGATGGTGAAGTGGTGAGTTGATTTGAAGTAGAAACAGAAGGAGACACAGCTGAGGATAACAGAGTTGCTTGTTGAAGCAAGTTCACAAGGTGCTCATATCTGTCTTGAGAAATACTGAAACCTGAGTCACCTATTCCCATGCTCAGTGTTACTAACATTTCCAGATTCAACTGTAACACTATTAGTGGATCCTTGAATGGAGGCAGTGGAATTTCCTGGTCTGTTAGCATTGGGAAATCCATGCTTCAGGTAACAGGTATCAATGGTGTGGTTGGTGCGGTTACAAAAGGTACAGTGTCTAGATGAATTTTTTAGATTGCTATAATATCCTTTACCACGACAATAGGATTTCTTGGAATCAGCAGCATTAACCAAAATATTGGATTCATCAGCAGGAAGAGAAAGGATAGGTGCATGATTACTCTCTTCTTGAATCACCAAAGAATACACCTTGTTCAAGGATGGAAGAGGATCCATAAGCAAGATCAGAGTCTTGACAATTGAAAATTGATCATTCAATCCAATGAGGAATTGCATGATTTGGTCTTCAACACGATAAACATGAGCACGAGTTGAAGCTTCACAACGGCATTGATGAATGCAAGAACAATTTGGAAGAGGTCTATGTGAATTAAGTTCTTCCCAAAGTGAACGCATCTCAGTGAAGTATTCAGAAACAGTTTTACCTCCCTGCTTTAGATTGTTGATGGAAGAACGAAGAGTAGAAATTCTGATTCTATCAGCTTTTGAGAATCTCTCTTTCAGGTCCTCCCAAACATCTGAAGCGTAATCGTGAAAGACAATAGTTTGAGCAATGGATTCAGAAACGGAATTGATAATCCATGAATGAATTAGATGGTTGCACCGTTCCCACGCTTCTCTGTTCAAATCCAAAGCTTCAGGTTGTTGAATAATGCCATTGATGAAGGCGAGTTTGTTCTTCGCTCCCACTGCGCGTTTCATCGAACGACTCCAAGCTAAGTAATTTGAGCCATTGAGTTTGGGAATGATCGTAACAGAATTCGGTCCTTCGCTTGGATGAACGTAGAAAACTGATTCTACATCTTGTTGCGGTGCAGCTTGAATGATGACAGGAGCTTGACGAGGAGGCATGATTCAATTGAGGAATCGAAAAATCAATGCGTAAAAACGCAAAATTGAAGGAGAAGAAAGAGAAGAAAAGAGATGAAAATCACCGATTGAAACAAGAAAGAGGAAGTAGAGAAGCAAAGAGAAGAGCTTCTGCAAGTAACAATGGTGGAAAGAGGGAAGAAAAACAGAGGTAGAAGAAGAAGAATGCGGCGGAAACAACAGAAAACGGTTAGAATCGGAACTTCTCTCTCATGAGAGAGAAATCTGATACCATAATATGACTTAGAGAGAAATGAATGAAACTCTTAATTCTCATTATCTGAAAAGAGTACAGTACAATGGTATTTATACAAAAGAGGGAAAGTATGCTAAGTACTGTGAACTAGCAACTAGAGAATTGCTACTCTAACAGTAAAGCTAAAACATGAAAAGTAATAAATAGCTCATACAATAAATAGATGAGTAAATTCAAACATTAAAAGAAAAGTGTAACAAACATGATATGAGTATATATATGTCCAGTTTAGAAGATATGACACGGGTCTCTTGTAACTTAACCAATATCATAGGTTCAAATCCAGCCTTTGGCATGCAGAGCGTTTAAACTATTAGGGAGAGTTTGCCGCTTATTTGAGTACTACAATGCTCGAGGGATTAGTCTTGGAGATATACCCAGTTTTACACCAAAAAAATATGCACAGTTTTTTTTCCGTTATAATTCAAACGTGACTATAGACAGGTATATTTATACTTGTTTTTTCATTATCTCATTCATATTGTTTAACTTTTTATACTTTATCTTGTTCATCAAATAAAAGTTCAAACTCTTGTGGTTTAGTACATGTTACAAGATAAAGCCTATAGAATTTCAGTTACCTAATGGAAATTTCACCACTACAATATGCAGGAAATGTTCACTTTTTCGTTATCCCTTGTTTTCGTGAATATTCTTTATTTACCAGACTTTTCCTTTAATTTGGTATTAGTATCCAAACTAGAATTAAAGGTTATGTATGATTTGCATACTAGAGAGATTTTTGTTTCCACAAATGTTACATTTCATTAAAATATCTTACCTTATCATACAACCATGAGTTGTCTTGTTTCTCATTCTTCTAGTTCTATTCCTCCTGTATCACCATGTGAAAAAAAAAAAAAATCTCTGTTGATATTGATTGACTCTTCTACATTTAACCCTCACATTTCTGATCATGAGCCTTCTTCACAAGGGAACGATATTATACATACTCCACCTCCCATTTTGGATTCTGAAATTCGCTTAGGACCTGGACCACCTAATCATGATCAATTCATATCAGACAAATCACATTCCAATACCAACCATGACTATGCTACTCCCAATCATCCAAACAATTTAGTCGAGTCCACAAATATAGACATGAGCACAATTCCAGCACTTCTAACACAGACGCTTCCACACACACACACACACATAACAATCAAAATGCTTTGAGAATGTCTACAAGAGTAAGTTTTTCGCCACTACACTTAAAGGATTTCATCTGCAATCCTTCACCTCATCACTCCAATGCAATCTCGTCAAGTATTTTGTATTATATCTCATATTTTCATTCTTATTCTAATATTTTCCCATCACAATCTCTTTTTCCATGTTGGTGTCTACCTATTATGAACATTATACTTATAACGAGGCTGTTAAGTCACCGTTCTCGGTCCAAGCCATGAATGATGAGCTTATTGCTCTTGAAAAGAATGGGACATGGGAAATAGTATTGTGAGAGTTAACTTAAAATCTAAAAACTGGAGAATCGTGCCACGATGGAGAAGCAACGTGCCACGATTGTTGAAGCAAGTTTGTGAAGCAGTCACTGGAAAAATCGTGCCACAATTGAATCGAATCGTGCCACGATGGTGCGATTGAAGATAAAAATAAAACGTATTTTCAGTGAAGATTTGTTTCAGTTTTTTAAGGGGTTACTTTCCACTATAAATATAAGCCTTGTATCAGATGATAAAGTGTGTAGAAAAACAGGGTTTAGAAGCCAACATACAAACTAGGGTTTATAGATAATTTCTCTTGGCAACAACACTAGGCTTGGGATTGTTTTGATTCACCTTGAACAAAACACTATTAGGATTGAGTCTCTTGGTCACAGGAAGGGCTGGGACTTGGGTAGAAATAGGTTTGAAGACTAATTCTTGTAACTCAATATCTCTTTGTAAAGAAACTCATATCATTATAGTGGAACGGAGAACTGCTCTCTCCCCCAGACTAGGTCATCATTAGACCGAACTGGGTAAACAAATTCTTGTGTTCTCTTTCTTCCTTTTATCTCTTGCTGTTTACTTTTATTTTGGATTATTTGCTACCCGCTTGATTTGATTACTTGGTATTAATTTGCTCCACGCATCAAGTTTTTTATTGGTGTGGTTTTTTACATCGAATACACACAATTGGCGCCCACCGTGGGGCGAAGGTCAAATCAATAACCAGGTATCATGGGTTCGAAGTGGGATATTGAAAAGTTTACCGGTAGTAAAGACTTTGGGTTGTGGAAGGTAAAGATGAGGGCAATTCTAATTCAACAAAAGTGTGTTGAAGCATTAAAGGGAGAAGCACAGATGTCTACACATCTGACACCTGCTGAGAAGACGGAGATGAATGATAAAGCGGTCAGTGCTATCATTTTGTGGCTTGGGGATAAGGTGTTAAGAGAAGTATCAAGGGAGACTACTGCTGTGTCTATGTGGAATAAACTTGATTCATTATACATGACCAAGTCTTTGGCACATAGACAATGACTGAAACAACAACTCTACTTTTACCGAATGGTGGAGTCAAAACCTATAATGGAGCAACTGACGGAGTTCATTAAGATTATTGATGATTTGGCGAACATAGATGTTAATCTGGAAGACGAGGATAAAGCCTTTCACCTACTGTGTGCTTTACCTAGGTCCCTTGAGAATTTCAAGGATACTATGCGTAACGCCCACTTTCGTTTAATCGTTTATTTAATCGAGTTTAGGTGATTATATTATATTTATATAATATTATTATATTTATATAATATATGCATGATTTTGGTATGTCTTGATGATTTATGATGATTTGATCGATGACGTGTTAAGTTATGAGCTTTGGAAGATTTGATAAGAATATGAGAATTATTTTATTGTTAAATAAAATAAAGATTTGAAAATAATATAAAATATTTAGTTGAGGGCTGTTTTGATATTTTAGATAGTTTTGGGGGAGAAAGTGAGATAAGATAAGTTATTAGAAAGAGGTATAAATAGGGAAGACCTAATATCTTTAGAAAACTATTGTACGTGAAAACTTTTGGAAAAAGGGAGAAAAGCTTAGAGAGGAGCAAGAGACCAAGAGTGCTGCGATTTTCTTCAAACAAGGTAAGGGTGAGACTAATAATTCAATAACGTTGATTGCTGTAATTCTGATGATTAATTGACAAAGTTAGGATTGATTTAGAAAAGTTTTGGAATTAGGTCAAAACCCTAAAAATTGATGATCAAACGGTAAAACTTGTTTAGATTGATGTAGAAACCGTCCTTTAACCTTAGAACATGTTTAGGATGGATTATGGGATCAAAATTAGGCTTTGAACCATATTTTTTGATGGATTTGCGAGAAAACCCCTAGTCTGCCCGTGCTTCTGTTCATCGCTCGCCACAACGAGTGATGATCCTCGCCTCGCGAGTGATGACCTTCATCGCTCGCCACGCGAGCCCTTTCCCTTCGCCTCGCGAGTTGTTTGGTGCAGCTCACCATGGCGAGCAACCCTTTCTCGCCTCGTGAGCTTAGGCAGAGAGCATGTCATAATTTGTGTTTCGACCTTTTTAGTTGGACCTTGAGTGCCTTTGAGTGCCTGAACATGCCTAGTATTGATTAGGAATGAATGTAGGATCAGAGGGAACCCAGAACAAGTTTATTTTGGGAGTTGAGTGGTACTCGCCATGGCGAGTAAGAACTCTCGCCTCGCGAGCACAACCAGAATGTACTTACTTGAGTGTTTGTGCGATCTGTGTCGCACGTGTTGATCAAGAGCGAACCCCTAGTTGGTATTAAGACCTAATGATGACGTTTAATGCAGTCTGTAGAGTTGTTTAAGTTATGTTGATATTAAATGAACATGAACTAATGTATTGTATATTCATGCAAGATACGAAGGTTGATATTCCTGATATTTATAAGCTATTGATATAATGATATCATCTTGTTTATGTGATCTGTTTATGCTGCTTCCGTTATTTAACTAAGTGCATAAGTTTATGATGAAGTTAGCTCCAAATTATTGGATGCATGATGATATGTTGATTACGATGTTTTTGTTCATAAGTGTCCATGCATAGCATCTCATTGAGCTTAGTCCTCACCACGAATAATAGGAGCCTTGTCCTCCGCACGTTTTATAGGAGCTTTGTCCTCCGCACGATTAAAGTATATTAATACTTATGATGACGATTGGTACCACATGCATATAGGGAGTCTAAGAGCATTGTCACATTGTCATGATTAAGATGCCTTGTTGATGATGATTGAATACGTGATTACGTGATAAGTGTTTATCAATTATGTGATTTTGTTCATGATAATTGGATATATGATTATGTTATAACTGTTTAGCAATTATGCAATGTTATTTAAGGAATGATTATGATGTTAATTTATAATTCGCAATTACATTGATTAATGTTATTTGATTATGAAATCTCACCCCTTCTGCTTGAAAATGTTGCCCTTCGTATGGGTAACTTGCAGGTGATCGTGCTTAGTGTGCAGTTTGCTTTCGTGAGTTGGCCTTGCCTTCACTGTGTCGTCTAGGTCGCTCTGATACGTAACGGGATGGGGTTTATGTTTATGCATGCTTCATTCTCTTACGTGACTATTATGTTATTTTTATAATGTTATGGATTACGATTATGAACTATTTGATGGGGCCTACGTGCCAAAACGTTTTATGAATTAAGATTATGATTTTCCGCTGCAATGGTTAAGATATTGGTTAAATTGTTATTTAACTGTTGGATTACGTTATATGTGATATCCCGTTGTTTGATGATTACTCTGATAAATGTTATGTTTTAAGAATTTTTAAATATTGGGAAAACGGGGTGTTACAGTATGCTTTATGGCAAAGAGGACACTATCACTTTGGAGGAAGTTCAAGCAGCTTTGAGAACCAAAGAATTGACCAAGTTCAAAGAGTTGAAGGTTGATGATAGTCGAGAAGGCTTGAATGTTGATGAGTCATTTATTGACTATTTTAATATGCTTTTTAGTTTAGTTTTATTTAGATTTTATTTTATTTTATGTTAGTATTATTTCCTTTTTATGATAGTTTACTTTAAATTGCATTTTATTTTATTTCAGGAACGAATATTGGATGGATTGAGTCTTGGAGCAAAAGAAAGGGACTTGGAGCCGATTGAATGCAAAAATATGAAGATTGAGAGACAAAAATATGTCTCCCCCATGTCAGAAGCTTGGCACGGCCTGTGCTAACCTTGGCACGGCCGTGCCACCCTCCAGAGTCACTTTTGCTGCTTTTGCTTAGATTTTAAGCTACTCTATTTTTAGCCCGAATGTAATAGCTTAGATTTTAAGTCGAACAAATGCTATAAATAGAGTAGCCATCCATCACAAATATTCATCTTTACTTGGAATTCAATAAGTGACAATTGCTTTTCTAATTAAAGTTCTTTTCTTTTCCTTTATTTTCTCGTCATTTACCTTTATGCTTTCTCTCTTCTCCCCCATGTCTACGATGAACATGAGTGAGTAGACTTCTCCTTGTCTTGGGATTGTTGGATAAGTCTAAATGACATAATCCTAATCAAACCAAACTCTAAGCCTTAATCTTATGTAACCCTAATTTCTTATCTGAATTCACCGTCTTAACATGGATCAACCATTATCAAACTGTGGAAACGAAAGTGGAGGGTTTGATAATTGTTTATCCATTATTCCAAATATAAATTCATAAAACGAAAGTGGAGCTTTGATATTCGAACAAGTGAATTCAGACAAGGATTGCAAAGTCAGCGAAATAGGCTTTGCAATCTTTGAGACATATACTTTCGATCTTCAAGGGAACTAATAACAATCAAGTCAGCGAAATAGGCTTGGTTGTTAGAGGAACCAAAATCTGATAGTAATCAAGTCAGCGAAATAGGCTTGGTTGCTAGAGGAACAAAAGAGAAACTGTCTTGAGAAATTAGGTCTAACATAACATTATAAGCTTATAGTTTTGGTTTGAGAAGGACTTGTTCTTTAAATGAAACCAACGATCCGAAGGCTCCTTTTATTATATTAATTTTCAACCATTTGAAAACCCCCAACTTACAATTCTCTTCTCTTCTAATCATCTTTAAAGGTTAATTAAATTGAACTACTCCCTGTCGGAACGATACTCTTTTCATACTACTTCGATAAGACCGTGCGCTTGCGGTTTTATCTCATCAAATGTCTCAAGGGGGAGAAGTCAAAACAGAGGAAAAGGGAAAGGCAAGAATTCCAGGTCAAAGTCTAGGTCGAAGGGTGATGGAAATAAAACATAGTACAAATGTTTTATTTGCCATAATCCAGGTCACTTCAAGAAGGATTGTACGGAGAGAAAGGGCAATGGAGGTGGTAATCCATCCGTTCAGCTTGCAAGCGAAGAGGAAGGTTATGAGAGTGCTGGAGCACTAACTGTGACAAGTTGGGAACCTGAAAAGGGTTGGGTCTTGGACTCTGGGTGCTCTTATCACATCTGTCCGAGAAAGGATTACTTTGAAACATTAGAGCTGGAAGAAAGTGGAGTAGTTCGCCTTGGCAATAATAAGGCTTGTAAAATTCAAGGTATGGGGACTATCCGTCTCAAAATGTTTGATGACCATGATTTCCTTTTGAAGGATGTGAGGTATATTCCTGAACTTAGGCAAAATTTAATATCTATAAGCATGTTTGATGGTCTAGGCTATTGCACTAGAATTGAACGTGGTATGATGAGAATTTCTCATGGTGCATTAGTTATAGCTAAAGGGTCTAAAATACATGGTTTATATATTTTAGAAGGTTCCACTGTAATAGCTCATGCATCGGTTGCTAGTGTAGACACTCTGGATATAACTAAACTATGGCATTTGAGGTTAGGTCATATTAGTGAGAGGGGTTTGGTTAAGCTAGCTAAACAAGGCTTGCTAGGGAATGAAAAATTGAATAAACTAGATTTCTGTGATAACTGCACATTAGGCAAACAACACAAGGTGAAGTTTAGGGTTGGGTGTGCATAAATTTAGTAGGCCTTTTAAGTATGTTCATTCGGATCTTTGGGGTCCAGCATCAGTTAAGACTCATGGGGGAGGTTCATATTTCATGTCTATCATTGATGATTATTCTAGAAGAGTATGAGTTTACATTCTGAAGAATAAAAGTGATGCTTTTGAAAAATTTAAAGAATGGCATATACTTGTAGAAAATCAGATTGGAACTAAACTGAAAGTGTTGAGAACTGACAATGGCCTGGAGTTTGTTTCAGAGCAGTTTAATGAGTTTTGCAGGAAAAAAGGTATAAAGAGGCATAGAACCGTGGCATACACACCTCAACAGAATGGTCTTGCTTAAAGAATGAATAGGACCTTGTTGGAGCGTGTGAGGTGTATGTTGTTGGGAGCTGGATTGTCCAAGAGTTTCTGGGGAGAAGCTGTTAGTACTGCAGCATATTTGATTAACAGATGTCCGTCAACAGGGATATATCTCAAGACACCTATGGAGGTTTGTAGTGGGAGACCGGTAGACTACTCTAACTTGAATGTTTTCAGAGCTTTAGCATTTGCTCATGTCAGACAAGACAACTTGATGCTAGAGCTGTGAAGTGTATTTTCATGGGTTATCCTGAAGGTGTGAAAGGTTACAAACTGTGGAAGATGGAACCTGGAGGATCAAAATTTATTATAAGCAGGTATGTTACTTTTGATAAGATCCGCATGGGGATGAAGTGCAAAGACCTGGATACAAGCTCAGAAACGGAGATAGAGAAAATTCAATTTGAGGTGGAGCCTACCACTGATGAAAGGGAAGGGGAGGATCAGACTCCAGTACCTGATGAGAGTGAAGGCCAAGATATAATTAGTCTTGACTATTAGCTAGCAAGAGATAGGACGAGGAGACAAGTTAATCCACCTGAAAGATACGGTTATGCCGACCTTATTTGTTATGCTTTGAATGCAGCTGAAGAATTGCAAGACTCAGAACCAAAGAACTTCAGGGAAGCATTAGAAAGACATGAAAACAATGACTGGCTAAAGGCAATGAATGAGGAAATGCTTTCATTGGAAAAGAACCAGACTTGGAAACTTGTTTCATTACCTAAGAATCAAAGGGTAGTGGGAAGCAAGTGGGTGTTTAAGAAGGAAGAAAGTATACCAGGGGTCGAAGCACCAAGGTATCAGGCAAGACTTGTAGCAAAGGGTTTTACTCAGTTGGAAGGGATTGATTACAATGAAATCTTTTCACCGGTGGTAAAACATTGTTCTATAAGGGTACTTATGGAGATTGTTAACATGTATGATCTTGAGTAAGAACAGATGGATGTGAAGACCGCATTTCTACATGGAGAGTTGGAAGAAACTATCTATATGCAACAACCAGAAGGTTTCGTAGAAGATAATACAAAGGTGTGTTTGTTGAAGAAATCTTTGTATGGGTTGAAGCAAAGTCGAAGGCAGTGGTATCGTCGGTTTGATGAGTTCCTAGTAAAGGCTGGTTTTGTGATAAGCAACTATGATAGTTGTGTTTACATGATGAGAAGGAATGAGAAAGTCATTGTAACGCCCTAGTCGTTATTTTAATTATTTCTGATTTATTTAGAGTCTTTTATATGATTTTAAATGATTTATGTTGATGTTATGGTGTGTTATATGTAACACCCCGTTTTCCCAACATAAAAATTTCAACAATAATCAGAGTAAAACATCATGAAACGGGATATCACACTTCTTAAAAATCTCAAAATAGATAAATAATAATTTATCCTTCAACATAAAACTTCAACATAAAAGCAGCGGAATTAAATTCAACTTCATAAATTTTCTTGGCACGCAGGCCTCATCAAGCATGTCATAAATTTAGTTCATTAACATTAATCATAATTTCAAAAGTCAATACGTAAAGGAATAGAAGCATGCAATCAAAGACCCCATCCCGTTACGTAGCAGAGCAACCTAAGACTCGGTGAGGCAAGGCCACTCACGACAGCACAAACAGCAACCTACTCTGGATCACCTGCAAGTTACTCATACGAAGAGCAACATTTCCAAGCAGAAGGGGTGAGATTTCACAAAACAATAATATTAAGCATATAATTCAACAATTATATTTAACAACATAAAACATCTTATTATTCAACATTGATAAGAATATATCATAAGTCACTTCATTCATAACAATCACAACTTATCCATTTTATCATCATCGACTCGACAAATGCAACTATGCAACTTAGACCTCTTATATGCATGTGGTACCAATACAGGGCATCAAACCCCCATCGCTATTTGAGTATTAATATACTTCCAGGGCATCAAGCCCCCATCGCTAATTTTGAGCTAATGCTCCAACGTGGTGAGTACAAAGCTCTAGGGCATCAAGCCCCCAACAATGAATGCTAATGCATGGACTCGACCTCTTAAAACAACTTAATTCGACAACCTCTTATATTAATCCAATAATTTGGAACATCATCATCTTCAACAACTTAGACCGACTCATGCAGCTTAGTTAAATAACAAACAGCAACATAGGCAGTATGCAAACCATCATGATATAATAATATCGAATGTAAATCAACAACTCAATTATCAAACTTAAGTCATGTAATGTATATACAATTATATAACATTATAAGCAACATTAATTCATAAACATCAGTCTTACTGGGACATTAACAGCAAGGTAAACAACATTAATATCGCAGCCTCTAGGTCTTCTCCGGCTTTTTCTCCCTTTTTCCAAAACTGATCGTACGTACGTTATGTTTTTGTAAACTAGGTTTTCTCTTTTTATATCTCCTCCAATTATCTTATCTTATTTCTCTTTCTCCCCCAAAACTCTCTAAAATCTCAAAACAACCCCTAAACTCAATATTTATTTTATTTTCAAATCTTATTTTATTAAACAACAAAATAAGTCACGACTCCTCATAAGATCATATAATCCACCTCAATCATAATACAACTCTCCCCAACTTATAAGATTTTCGTCCTCGAAAATTTACCTCAAGCAAACAACTCTGGATAAGACTCCAGCATCTTACTCTCCAGTTCCCACGTTAAGCTTTCACCAGTCGCTCCGTCCCAAACGACTCTCACAAGAGGCCTCTCAACGTCTTCACTTTTCGATCATCAATCCTTACCGGTAAAGTCTCAACCTTAAGGTTATCTCTAACTTGCACATCATCGCTTTGGATCACATGGGATGGATCCGGTACATACTTCGGAAGTTGCGACACATGAAACACATCGTGCAAATTCGAAAGATGCGGTGGTAATCCCACACGATACGCCACCGTTCCAACTCGTTCCGATATCTGATACGGACCAATAAATCTCGGAGTCAACTTCTTCGACTTCAAAGCACGTCCAACACCAGTCACAGGAGTGACTCTCAAAAACACGTGGTCTCCTTCTTGAAACTCAAGATCTTTTCTACGCTTATCATGGTAACTCTTTTGTCGACTCTACGACGCTTTCATCTTCTCTTGAATCATCTTAACCTTCTTAGTAGTTTGCTGAACAATCTCTGATCCTAAGACCACTTTTTCACCTGACTCAAACCAACACAACAAAATTATGCATCTCCGACCATACAAAGCCTCATAAGGTGCCATTCCAATACTAGAATGCTAACTATTATTATACGTGAACTCTATCAATGGAAGATGACTATCCCAAGTTCCTCCTTGCTCAAGAACACAAACTCTCAACAAATCTTCTAACGACTGAATCTTCCTCTCCGACTGACCATCTGTCTGCGGATGATACGCCGAACTCAACCTCAACTTAGAACCTAAAGCCTCTTGCAAACTTTTCCAAAATCTATAAGTAAATCTTGGATCTCTATCTGACACAATGCTCGAAGGAACACCATGCAACTTCACAATATTTCGAATATAAATCTCTGCCAACTGAGAAACAGGAAAACTAATATTAATCGAAAGAAAATGAGCCGACTTCATCAATCTATCAACAATCACCCAAATCGCGTCATTCCCTTTAGGAGTATTCGGCAAACTCGTCACAAAATCCATGGATATACTATCCCATTTCCACTCTGGCACATCTAAAGACACCGTCATACCAGCAGGTTTCTGATGCTCAACCTTCGATTTCTGACAAACCAAACAAGAATACACAAATTGTGCAACGTCGCATTTCAATCCGGACCACCAAAACAACTTCTTTAAATCATGATACATCTTCGTAGCTCTCGGATGAATACTCAAGTTACTTCTATGGCTCTCTTCAAGAATCATTTTCTTCATCTCATCATCGTCTGGAATACAAATCCTACCTCGAAACCTCAGCACACATTGATCATCGATTTTAAAATCACTGTCTTCAGTCTGATTACTTGCAACCAACAAGTCCACAAACTTAACATCAACTTTCTGTGCCTCTTTAATACTCTTCAGAAATTCATTATCAATCTTCAACATTCCTAGCTTCACACTTTCAGATGACATTTCACACACTAAGCTCAGATCTCTGAACTGTTCAAGCAACTCGAACTCTTTCACCATCATAGCAGACATATGCAAGGTCTTCCTACTCAGAGCATCTGCAACAACATTAGCTTTACCTGGATGATAGCTCAACTCAAAATCATAGTCCTTCAGCAAATCGAGCCATCTACGCTGCCTCATATTCAATTCCTTCTGATCGAACAGATACTTCAAACTCTTATGATCACTAAACACCTCAAATCTCGAACCATACAAATAATGTCTCCATATCTTCAATACAAAGACTACATCAGCCAACTCTAAATCGTGCGTAAGGTAATTCTTCTCATGAATTCTCGACTGTCTCGAAGCATAAGCTACTACTTTTCCATCTTGCATAAGTACACCACCTAAACCCAGCTTGGACGCATTGCAATATACCACAAAAGGTTCATCTGACTTCGGCAAAATCAAAACCGAAACTGTCATCAACCGCTTCTTTAATTCACTAAAACTGTTCTCACAATGAACATCCCACACAAAGGCTTTACCTTTACAAGTCAACTGCGTTAGTGGAAGTGTAACACCCCGAATTTTATATTTAATTGGTGAATTATGCTAGTTAGATAAATTCTTGAGTTTAAGATTAAATTGATGTTATGATGCTTAATATATATGTTAACTATGAGATAATAGATTACGATGACTAACGACGTACTAGGAAGATTGACAAGAATGAAGAGGAAAACAAATAAGTAAAATAAGATAGGAAAAAGGGGGAGGTGTCAAATAGAAGGAAATAACTAAGTGGGGGAGGGAGGAATAAAAATAATAGGAAATAGAATAGAAAGAATAATAGGTGGAGGCTAGCCCAAGTATAATTAGAGAATTAACAATCTAAAGTCTCAGTATCTACTGATCGTGAAAAAGAATAGAAGAGAAGAGCGGAGGCAGAGAGAACCCTAGTGCAACAAGGTCCAGCCAAAAACCAGATTTTTTCAAAGGATTCGAGGTAAGGGGGAGATTCCTTTCACTTTAGGGTATCAATTATTTGATGGGGGTTGTTTAAACTCTTTAGATGTTAATGTTGTTATGATGTGAATTTCGATGACAAAATGATGATGAAGGTATACGATGATGATGTTGAAAGGTTAGAATTGGGGGAATCTAGTCCAGGGTTTTGAATTGAGTCTATAGCCTTAAAAAGGTTAGATAATTAGGTAGGTTAACGGAGAATTAATGTTTGAATGTTAGGGTAACCTTAGAATGATGATTTGGGAGTTTTGTAATTGAGTTTAGTGGTTTAAAGGTGATTATTGGGTGAAAAACGCACTATAAAACTGATTTTTGAAGTTGTCTGTCAACCCAAAATGGGCCCCGGAAGTGCTAAAATCGGCCCCCGATTTTGGGCAGCGTTTCACACTTTTGATTCGACAAAAATCGGCCCCCGATTTTTGTCAGACAACCTGAGAAAATTCAACTTTTTCACCATTTTTTGTTTTGAACTACGTCTGGGTGTAAGCATGAAAGTTATAGGTATGAAAGTTAGCTTTCTAATGGGTTTGGTTTGAGCTCCATATGATTTTTAGATTTTTAGTTATGGTGAAAATACTACAGGTAGGTATTGAAGCAATTTTATGAAAATTCAGCATGACCCTTTCAACGGATTCCAAAACCACTTTGAAAATTATATGGAGTCTAAGAGAGCCGTTAGAGTGAGAAACAAATTTAATGCTCCTAAACTAATAAACAAAAATTAGGAAGTTTAATTAGGCATAATTAAAGGTGATTGGCTCAATTTACTAATGAGACTAGAGATAGAATCGAAAAAGGGTGATTAAGGGAAGTAAAGAGGATCGTTATGAATAGGTCTTAGACCAATGAAGGAGATAGAAGAAGGACCTTAGGATGAGGGATGAGTATGAAATCACAAGTTAAAATAAAGGGTATGAATATGAGTAAGATGAGAAGTTAATGAGTAAGGTGATGGTGTTAAGTGAGTTATATAGAAATAGACGAATAAATGATATCCATTAATGATGAGATGCTAATGAAATAAGATTAGGATGTAAAATGATGTTATGACTTTCTATAAGACGAATGACGAAAATGACGAATGACGTACTTGTTCCCTAATAGCCAGTGAAATGATGAATGATGAAAACTGACGAATGACTAAGATGTAAAGATAGTGTGTTGTTTATGTGTCTTTCTAAATGATTTTTGGTGAGTCTTCATGCATCATACCATACTGCTGTTTACACTGATTTTTGGTAAACAATCGCTGGTTTCAATGATGTTTACTTGCAAGATCAACCAGTAAATCTTAGGAGCATATTGTGTTTTTGTTGTTTGAAAATAAGAGTAATACTTGTTCGTAAAGTATTTTCGATAACGTAAAGACAAGAACGTAAATGTAAATGAATCGAATTCAATCCGTGTTGAATTCAATCGAAGTTCTGTAAATAAATGAAAAGAAGTACTTTGAAAAGACTTAGTAAAACAAGACTTAAATTGAAAAAGTGTTTAAAAGATTGTATTGAATTTGTAAAGACTTAATGAAAGTTGGTACACATGTTCATACTTTGCAACTTGTAACTCGTTTGTCGCTTCCATACGGACAGTATTGAGTGTAAGTTTTTAGTATGATTGAATTGTGACCCTTTTTTCCTAAGAAAAACTACTATTTATACAGATAGTCCTATAACTACCTAATCACATCCTTTCGATTCAAAATCGAAACTAGCCGTTCACAAAACTAGCCGTTTGCTAACTGCTTGGCCTTATCCGTAAGACCTAAAGAGCGCGTCGACAACTTCTTTCATCCGTCGAACTAGAAACAATGTATTCGATTCCTGCTGAAGTACATTTGTATTCTTCGATGGATTTCTTTCTCAAAACTTCGCCCCATCTTTCGGTCAAAACCCTTGACTACAATAAATGCTCATATTCTCACAAATATTGGCTAACAAATTGCCCCCCAGAAACGTTATGTTCGAACTTTCTTTCTCGATTTTTAGGAGAAACTTGACGTTTCTGAAAAGTTCTGATGAAGTGCAATTCCTCAGCATGACATCATTCTTTTGACAACGGGATATTTCAAAAGGTGCAGAACCGTCTTCATAAAGACTTAGTGGGCCATACCGTCATTGGGAACCATCAAAAGCAACCGTTCCATGCGATGATTGACATCTGTCCAATATCAAAAGTTATATATATGACCCTGAGTCATATTTTTACTCTTACTTCGTTTCTCCTTAGTTTATTTTTACTCTTTTCACCATCCCTTTCTTCTACCTTACGATTTCAAAATACTGTTCATAATTCAACAAAAAAATTTGAAATCTTCATGGCGCGCGTAGAAGGTTCTTCTTCTCAACCAACGAAACAACATGAACCAAATGTCAATCTCCCCATAAGTACTCAGTTTATGGAAGAACCAGACGTCAAAGAAGCTGAAGACAAAATCTGGAAATCCTGGGTAATCATCTCATGCCCAAACTCATCGCATGCATACCTAGGGCCTTTGCCGGACGACTCCGACGATCAGAAAAAACTAGACGCTGTTTTTCCTTGTAACGAGGCACAATTGCCTCTTATTTTCTCAAAAGGTCCATATGACCTAAGTTTTTTGAAATCTAAATTTAGGACTGAACCCAAGATAGAAAATAATGAGAAATACCTTGACTGGCTGGATAAAGTGGAAAAAATCAAAGGTCCCTTTTGGAAAGAAATGGGAGTTTTCGATCTTATTCAGCTATCCCGGCAGGGACCAAAATATCATAATGAGATGATAATCGCTGCTCTCCATTTCTGGAACCCTTCAACCAATAGCCTTCACTTAAAGTGTGGGATGCTGACTCCCACTTTGCTAGATGTTGCTGGCCTAGTGGGCTTGAAACCTGTAGGCCAAATTTTCGACCCGGATACTCATTCCTTGGAGATATCTTTCGATTTTTCGAGACCTGCCTATGGTAACTTCATCATTGATCATCATGACACTTCTAGTACCACGGTGTCTGATCAGGAGCATATCGCCTTCTTGACCTACTGGCTATCCATGTACATTTTTTGCTCAAGGTCAATTCAGATTCCCAAGAAATTCACCACTTTAGCAATCCAATTGCATGAAGGGAGGGATATATGCCTAAGCAAGCTTATCTTAGGATCTCTGTACGAGAGTTTGAACCATGCAGTATCCAGTATAAAAGATTTCCAACCTGGTAGCAGTCTCATTATTCTTGGCCCTATCTGGTTATTCCAACTATGGCTTCTAGCCAATTTCAAAACCAAGTTGGCAGTTCACCTGCCCCCTGCTCTTTCGAAAGCTTATGACAATAGGTCAATCGAAGGTCTAGGTCTGGCCATGCTTCAGTATGGAAATAGGAGTTCTCCTGATTTGTTTGCAGTGGCTTACAACGCCTTCTTAGGCTGCACGTCTTTCACACCTTCGATGGCTCCTTTTACCACTAGATCTCATGGGCCTTCATGGTTTACGGCAAGATTTCCATTGGATTCTACTGAAGAACAAGTAGATATAAATGCCATCTAGGAAGCTTACCTTACTCCCACCTTTTTGTCCAGTCGAGTAACTGCTGGAAGCCCATACGGTGTGTACGGCTATCAACCCAACCATGTAGCTAGGCAGTTTGGCTTAATTCAAATCAAGCCAAGTTCACTGTACAAGTGCCTCGATGATTTGAGGCAACCTCTCATAGAGCATGTCTGGAGATCTATTCTGCGTCGGGCTCAACGGCAAAAGCTGGTTTTCGAACCCAAACCATTTACTTCATCTTATGCATGCACGGAAGTGTTCTATCGATGGTGGCAGTGCTATTTCAAGCACCAATCCGATCGTGTGGATCCTGATTACCTACTTCCTGAACTGATCCTTGCTTTTCACACTGTGCAGAATAAATCGAAGAAACTTAAAGGTACGCATATTCGAGAAATTCAAGCTTTTCAAAATTTCTTTCAAACTGTATATGATCCTCTCCATCTAAAGAGGACAGTTCACTATGCGGCCAAAACTTTAAGGGATAAGATTCACGACAAAATCCCTTCGATGTCTTTTCCACCCTTTACCCCTAGTAAATATCTTTTTGCACTTCATTTTAAAACGAAGTTTCCTGTTTTGCCAACTAGTCCGTTAGCCTTGGCCTTTAGGCCACCTTATCCCAAATGGTTATTTTGCGATAGTTTAATGGGAATGAAACAAAGATTTATAAAGAGGGAAAAAGACAGAGTAACTGCGACCAAGCACAGCCTATATACATATAGATGGCATCTGCACTTAAATGATCCTTATATTCGAATTTTGTCCGAAATGGGATCAGGTAATGAACCCTTTCGATTTTCCTTTTGTAGAAAAAACATCCAAATTTCGTGTCTATTGTATTTGAATAAGAGAGGATACTAATCTGTTTTGTGTTTATGGCTAGCAGCAATTCCTTTGACTTCAGGAGACGTAGAATATCCGGAAGAAGACGACTCTCAAAGGACATCTAGATCGAAGTCTGACAAGACTGCTCACAAGAAGAAATCTTCGAAGACAGACAAGAGGAAGAAGTCCTAAAAATCTTCTAAAGGAAAACAAACCCAGACTGTTGAAGATGAGGTAAGTCATTCCTTGAATGACTTCAAACCATACTCTCTGTAGGAAGTCTTTTAAACTTAAATTTCCTTGCAGGTTGAAATTCCTCCTGCTGCTATCGAAAGAGCCGCTGTCTCTGAGCCCATTCAGCCAAAAGAGAGTCGTAGAAAGAGGAAACATGATTCTCCGGCCTTCGAGGCGGCTGTAATGGAAGAATCTTTGGGTCAGCCTAGCCCCAAAAAGACGAAAACCCACAAGGATTCAAATCCTAACAGCGCTCATTCTTGCGTTGGTGACAACGCTTCAAAGGTATTTCTTTTATAAAGACCTCTTTGTTTATTTATTTTAAACCATGGGTCCCGAAACATGCCTTTTACAATGATGTTTGCTCAAGTTGGTCAAGCCGAAGCTTCGCCTATTGCTGAAGAGGATGAAGGTGTCGAGACTAGCGTTCTTACACCTGATTTGGAGATCATTTCCCCTAATCATATGGTGGTAGATTCGAGTGATCATCAAGGTGAAGGGCCGGAGGAAGGTAGTGACATGGGAGTAGATCTCGATGCTGATCAATTTATTGTTACTCCCAGGGAAGATCCTATTGCTGAAAACCCTCCGCTCACTCATTACCATGCTGAGCCATCTCAACCTGATCCAACTTCGGTCCCAACAAACCTAAGTCAACTTGAGGAGTCTAACCCCTTGGATGCTTTCGATCTCCTGGCCAGTGACATTCTCATGTCTAGGAGCACCGGAAAATCCTCCAATGTGTCGACTGGGGATCCTTCTCAAACTTCAACCGAAAATCTTCTCGCTGAATTCCGAAGCAAAGTGTTGAGGGTTGACTTATTTGAAATCATAGAGCAAGATGAGAACGCTATTCTCGAAATTCAAGGATTATTTCACAGACTCGTAGCTCTTCCCTCGGGTCTCAAGTTCCAACAGTTTTTTGAAGCTTTAGATCCTCTCTTGGATAGCATAAAGCAAGGGTGCCTTCAAAGAAAAGATGGTAAGTCCAAGCTAGAGGAACAGACTTTTCGATATGATCAGCTGTTGGATGAGATTGCTGCCTTCAAAACCAAACTGGAAGCCTTTCGACAGGAAACTCCTCTTATTCAATCCCAAATTGCGGATATTGATTTGTCGATTGCTCAATATAAAGCCAAAATCGAACAGTTGGAGGGCCAAAAAGCCCAACTTTTGGCAAAAGAGGGTATAATGAAGTCTGAGGCCCAGATTGCCATAAAAAAGATTAAAGAATCGAAGTCTTCTCAGCAAGAAATAGCGCTTCTCACTGCCCAGGGTAAAGCTCTTGAAGATAATCTCGATGGCCTAAAACAACAACTGTCTCAACTTACTTCTGGTTTCCAAATGTAATCATGTATCGAACCCATCATGGGAGTTTGATTTTGTTTTTTTCTCATTGTACTCGTATTAATTTTGTAACGGTCCAGCAACCGTTTTTAAACTTAGAGTAATATTTATTGAGAAATTATCTTTATTTTCCTAACTTCTCTTTGTGTTGGAACAAATCTCAAGATGGTCATCATGATGAGAAACCGAAAAGTCTTTTTTCTTTTTTCATAAGATTAGTTCACCTAGGGAACCGTAAATCTTCCAAAAATCTAATTATGAGATTCTTTTTTGAGAAGATAAAACATAAATTTTTTTACAACTTCCTTCCCACGATTTGGCAATCACGCCGTCCATCTGATGCCACGTGTCCTTTGATGATCCATGATGATCAAGAAAATGAACCGCCATTTTCAAAAAGGAAAAACTACTTTCAACTTCCCACTCTTCTTATAAATAGCGTTTTTGTCTCTTCATACCTCACTTATCTTTCTTTGTGCTTTATCAAACACTTTTCCATAAACAAAAACTTTTTCATGGATTACATAAATTGTCTAAGTGATGATCTAATCATAGACATTGCTACTAGAGTGGCTAAGGAAAGCATAATTGATCTTTTTTGCTTTCAAAGACAAAACAAAAGGATCGCTGCTCTCTGCAGAGACCGTAAGGTCTCAAGAGCTTTTGGTGGAGAATGTATCAGGCTGCTTACCGATTTGAAGCCTTCTCATCCTAAGTTGGATTTCCAACTTCGTTTGTGGGAGCATGGACACCACATGTTCTGCATTTTGAGGTGTACCCAGTTCATGCTGGACCCTGAGCCCTGCATCCCTACCATCCAAGGTTTGCTGAAGAATGCCATGGATGCTGGCTTTGTGACCGCTCTGTACTTCGACGTACTGTTGAGGGCGCTTGACGGTATCACACCTGATGCCGCTACACTTTTTCATGATATCTGGTCTCTTTTGGAGACACGAAACGTCGCGCGCTATCACAGGGACATAACAGGCGTGGACACCTGTTTCTGCTTCGTTTCAGGCTGGTATAAAAGATTACTACCTCCTCGGTTGATCCGTCGTCGATTCTGCAACAACTGGCACAACTGTCGCGGGGATGGATTGAGACGCAACTATCGAGGCTATCATCCTGCTGAGGATGAGCAATATGATCTCCAGCGCTTCTGCCTTAGGTGTCGTCTGGACAGTGAGATTCGATGGTTCCTCAATCTCTTTGGCTTTGGCCAACTTATGTAGGGATCTCCATCGAAGAATCATTTTCTGTTTGTAGCATTCCTTTTGTAATGGTTTACTTCGCGCTCTTTTCAGAGCCTCTTTTGAAATTATGCGTAAACCGCCCATTAGTTGGCTTCATGAAATGCTATATTTGAGTTTATCTTTTCGAATTACTCTTGTATGATTCTAATTTCCTGCAACGTTGGTTTATACTTTTTCAAGTACTTTCCATTTATTCGTAGAATCCTTCGATCGTCGTTCAATTCCTCGATCTCATAAGCATTATTCGAAAAGACCCTTAATATTTGCCATGGTCCTTCCCATCCGGGTGACCATTTTCCCAAAGCTCTATCTTTTTTGTCCATTGGTAAGATCACTTTCCATACCAAATCACCTTGGGCAAAAAACTTCGATTTTACCCCTACGCCATTGATCTTGGCCTGAATAAATAAAGGCTTGAGATGCGCTTTCATCGAGATATCTGGCTTCTCAAAAACCGCATGTTGTTCTTCCACGCAGCCATTATTCATGACATAATAGCATAGTGGCTTGTGAATTGCCATTTCATCGACAAAGTCACTTTCCACTTCATTAATCTCTAACTGGACATCGTATTCCACAGGCAGGATTGAAACCACATTGTAAACTATGTCGAGACTCGGGTCAGATTCCGTGAAATTTGAAGTCATCTCCTCATCCTCTTTGGAACAATCCTTTTTCAAAATTGACAATGGGGGTGAAATTCTTTCTGTTGCTGGTTTCTTGACCATTTCGAACACAGCTTTCTGTTTATCCTCCGTTTTGTCAATGTTGGTAATGTCTTGTAGAGCTGTTGCTTTTTTCTGGCGCTAATACCTACGCCATTGAGTTCGTGTCATAAGTTGCTTACCTTTGTAATTATTATTATAAGAATACCTGGTAGGCAATTCCGGCACATTGAGTCGAGGAGAAGGAACTTGTCTCTTTACCCATTTGGTTGGAGGGGCAGAGTAACCAGACTTCCTTCCTCCTGAAAAGACCCAAGTGTCCGTGGGAGAATTAGCAGACAGATTGAAAGTTCCTTTCCAATTTCTCTTTTGATAATTTTCAGCAGCGTGGTCTTTGTAAGGGACACCCTTTTTGTTGAAATTAAATTTAGGGCGGTTGTCCTTCCTCTTCCCTTTCCACCTTGCCTGTGGCTGAGCACCTTCTATGACTTTAGCGGCCTCTTTATCGAAGACTGCGCTGCATCTTGGGCAAAGCATGGCATTGGTGTTTGAAATTTTGCAACGATTCAGAAAATCAATTAGATCTTCTTCAGCTTTAGGATATGCCTTTTCAACATTCTTTTGGAGTTGGTCCTCAGTAACCAGGCTGTCATTTTGAACATGGGCTTCAGTAACCATTTCAGTGTCATTAAGCACAGCCTCTCTCGACAATAGTTTGCCATCGCTTGGCGCTGCTACATCCACCATGTTTATACCCACCACTTCAGCGTACATAGATTCGGCCTTTTTGGAAGATTCGACATCAGGTTTGCTTGTTGCTTTAACCTTTTCCCCGAATTTCAGTCTTCCTTCATCGAGAGCCTTCTGCACAGAATCCCTGAAACGAGTACAACGGGATAAGTTATGGCCCAAAAAACCATGAAATTTGCAAAAACCCCTTTTCTTCCTCTTATCCAGAGGGGGAATTTTCATATTATCTGGCACCAAAATTATGCCATCAGCGACTAAAAGATCAAATATTTCTTCACATTTAGACACATCAAAAGTATAAGTTTTTGGGGGATATTTATCGTTTTTGGGCTCTTCTACGTTTTTTCCGTTTGATGGCCTTAACATTTTACAAGTGTAAGGCGGCCCATCTTTTAATTCCGCGAGATTTATTTTGCTATCTTCGACAGAATCGAAACCCCAATCGAATTCTAGTTCACTATCCCCAGTTTCGATATAAGCAACTTTTTCTTTCTTAGGGAACCTATTTGTCCTGGCTTTTTCAGCCTTGAGTCTTTCCACTTGGCGGACTCTATCTGCCAATTGCGCCATGTCCCTAAGATATTGTGTATCTAATTTCTTTCGGACGAAATAATCTAAGCCACCCGCAGCCATTTCGACCAGTTCGTGTTCTGGCACGGCTGTAAAACATCGGGCTTTGAGGAGTCGAAATCTGTTCAGATAATCATCTATCGACTTGTGCGTTTTCCGTCTAACACTGGCCAATTCTTTCAAACTAATCTTAGACTGGCCCATGTAAAATTGCTCATGAAACACTTTCTCCAATTGATTCCAGCTAATTATGGAGTGTGGGGGCAATGTTGTGAACCATGTGAATGCATTCTTCGTTAGAGAACTTGGGAAATATTTCAATTTCAAATTCTCATTATTTGCCAAATCACCGGCCTCCATAATATATCGAGCAACGTGCTCAACGGTGGACTCATTCGTTTCCCCAGCAAATTTAGTGAATTTTGGGATTTTATGGTTTCTTGGCATCTCCGTTTCTAAAACGAAATCGGCTAACGCGGACACGAAATTCGGACGGTGTATTCCAGTGTTGAAACCGTTTTGGGCCATCAATGTTTCGACTATATCGGCTATATTATTATGGCCTCCATAATTATTTCGACGGGCCTGCACAACCACTTGGTCAGCATTTTGGTTTCTATTTACCACTACAGGAATCCTAACGGGCTTTTCTGGTGTTTCCGGCTGTTCATTTTGTGCCTGGTTTTCGAGCACTTGATTAGTCTGTTCTTCGACGAGTGCTTCTCTTGGCCTGGCATTCGCATTTCGCGTAGCCGGCGTAGCACGCACTTGGGGTGCGCCCAGAAAATCCACTATCCGCCCCATGTGTTGTGACAGGGCTTGGTAAGTGCTATTCGTCTCCTGAATCAAAGGGCTAATAACAGTCGCAACTTGTTGTGTCACCATATTAACCATATCATGGTTAGTTTCTGCCATTGTTTGCCTTAACGCATTTATCGAAGCGTTGGTCAGCGATTGTTAAGGCGAACCGAATGGGATAAATGCTGGTTGGGTTCTACCAAACGCTACAGTTTCCCCTTGGTTAGGAAAGGGTGGCGTGATCGTGGTAGTGTGTGAAGTTTGGATCGAGGAGGTTGGGATACCATAAGACCCTCTTCCATTGTTTCCCAAATTGAGAGACCTCTGAGAAAACATGTTTCCCGCAAACTGGGTAGTCTGAGCGGCCGTCGTAGCCACCGGGATACTTCTTGAAGTATTATTAGCCATTGTATTCGACGTATTGGCTTGTGATGTTTGTGAGACTACGTTTTCTTCAAGTATAGTCTCTACAGGCTCTAACACAGTACCCATATTGCTATTTTGGCCAAGTTGTGTAGACCCTACAAGAATTGCCTGATTGGTCGCTGTTCCTGAAGTAGAAGCAGTGTTTGCTGCTGTTGTACCAGAAACTATAGAAGGGCGCGTCATTTCAGGAAGTATTTTGTTATTCCTTAAACGCAAACACAGTACAGACCAATAAAAAATTTAGAATTGAAAATTTTCAAAATTAAAAACACAAAAGGTCCCACCGGGCGTGCCAATTTGTTTACACTGATTTTTGGTAAACAATCGCTGGTTTCAATGATGTTTACTTGCAAGATCAACCAGTAAATCTTAGGAGCATATTGTGTTTTTGTTGTTTGAAAATAAGAGTAATACTTGTTCATAAAGTATTTTCGATAACGTAAAGACAAGAACGTAAATGTAAATGAATCGAATTCAATCCGTGTTGAATTCAATCGAAGTTCTGTAAATAAATGAAAAGAAGTACTTTGAAAAGACTTAGTAAAACAAGACTTAAATTGCAAAAGTGTTTAAAAGATTGTATTGAATTTGTAAAGACTTAATGAAAGTTGGTACACATGTTCATACTTTGCAACTTGTAACTCGTTTGTCGCTTCCATACGGACAGTATTGAGTGTAAGTTTTTAGTATGATTGAATTGTGACCCTTTTTTCCTAAGAAAAACTACTATTTATACAGATAGTCCTATAACTACCTAATCACATCCTTTCGATTCAAAATCGAAACTAGCCGTTCACAAAACTAGCCGTTTGCTAACTGCTTGGCCTTATCCGTAAGACCTAAAGAGCGCGTCGACAACTTCTTTCATCCGTCGAACTAGAAACAATGTATTCGATTCCTGCTGAAGTACATTTGTATTCTTCGATGGATTTCTTTCTCAAAACTTCGCCCCATCTTTCGGTCAAAACCCTTGACTGCATTAAATGCTCATATTCTCACAAATATTGGCTAACAACTGCATAATGACGAATGACGAATGACGGATGTAAGTTCAGTAACACACCTCTGACTTACATTATTATGACGATAGGATCCGGTACCGGCATGCATGTAGGTCTAGGAATGAACCATGTTGCATATAAGTCGTAAAAAGGTGAAAATGTGGTATGTGTGAATGATGTGAACGTTCATTTTTGTGTCAAATATGATGTATGAGTTTTTATGACTATATAAAGTGAATGGTGTAAACATTATGTAGAGTGACTGATGATAAAATGATGATGTGACTATGATAATGTGATGATGCAATTTATTTCTTATGAATCCTAAGATATGTTATGATGTGAATTCTCACCCTTTTATGTTGTTTGTGTGTTTGGTGTCTGTACTCCTGGGGTAAAGATACACAGGAAGAGGAGATTTAGCCTTGCGGGACGCTTAGAAGGTGGCAAAGGGAATATACCTCCGTAGCTATTTATCTTTATCATTGAGTAGTCGAATAAATGCGTGCTCTGATCTGTAACACTTGGGGTTGGGGTTAAACGTTGAATGTCTTTATTTTATGACGTTAGAGAACCATGACTTTTTATGTTATTTATCAACATATGTCGATGAAGAATTTGATGTCTTTGAGTTATGAAGTTTTATTTTAAGCATTTTCTATTGTTAAGTACGACGCCCATTTACTTATTTATTGTATGACAGAATAATGAAGAAGTGTAACATCCTTTTTATCTTAATATATACTTATTATTAATTAAAAGCAACGTCGGGATTTAGGGTGTTACATAGTTGGTATCAGAGCAGGTCGGTCCATCCGGCCTAGGTTTTTTTTTTCTTTTAAAATGATATTCTACCCTATAGGCGACATGTGTATGGAACACTGTAGATGCCTAACTCCGTGATGTGTTTGTTTTGACAATATAGATAAGATATGGTTGGAAGGAACGATCAAGCAATTGCAAACGCCATGACTGCAGTGGCTCAAGCCTTGAACAATGCATTGCAAGGACAGCAGAACCAACAAGGGGAGGCTGATGAGCTCCGTCTAGACCGTTTCATGAGAAACAAACCGCCTACCTTCAAGGGAAGATATGACCCTGATGGTACGCAGAACTGGTTACAAGGGATCGAAAGAATATTCAGGGCAATGGCGAGCACTAATGGGCAGAAGGTCAGGTTAGCGGCACATATGCTGGCAGAAGAGGCTGAATTTTGGTGGGAGAATGCTCGTCAGAGACTAGAGGGTGCAGGTACTGTGATTACTTGGGAAATTTTCAAGGAAGAATTTTTGGGGAAATACTTTCCTGCTGATGTGCGGAACAAAAAAGAGATTGAATTCCTTGAACTGAACAAGGAAGTATGACTGTGGCGGAGTATGCTGCAAAATTTGAAGAGTTGTCCAGGTTTTGTCCCTACATTAATGTAGCAGATGCTGAAGTTTCCAAATGTTTAAAGTTGAGAATGGACTACGCCTCGAAATCAAGCAGTTCATTGGTTATCAGCAAATTCGTCAATTTTCTTCGTTAGTGACCGCTTGCAGAATCTACGAGGACGATAGTAAGGCGAGGACCAATCATTACAAAATTTCCAGCGATAGGAGGAGTAGGGAACATAGTCGTAGCAAGCCTTATAGTAGTGTTCCAGCTAATAAAGGAAAACAGAAACTACAACATAATGGTACGAGTGAAAAAGAAACAAGTGGGGGAAACAATCGCCCTCCTCTGAGGTGTTTTAGTTGTGGTGCTGAGGGTCAACGTGCTTCAGATTGTAAAGAAGGTGTTAAGTGTTTTAACTGCAATGAGTTGGGGCACATTAGTACTAATTGTCCAAAGCCGAAGAAGATATAGAATGGAGGGAAGGTGTTTGCTCTGAGTGGGACAGATGTTCCTAGTTATGACAACTTGATTCGAGGTACTTGTTTCATCAACAATTTCCCTTTAATTGCTATTATAGATATTGGAGCTACGCATTCTTTTATTTCTCTTGATTGTGTTAAAAGACTAAACCTAGAAGTAACTTCTATGTCGGGTAGTATGATAATAGATACACCAGCTAGTGGCTCAGTAACAACCACCTTAGTATGTAAGAATTGTCCGTTGACTATTTTTGGAAGGGACTTTGGCATGGACTTGGTTTGTCTAACTCTGAGTCAGCTCGACGTTATTTTAGGAATGAATTGGTTGCAATTTAACCGTGTTTACATCAATTGTTTCACTAAAACTGTGTTGTTTCCTGAACCGGAAGAGGAGAGAAACTCAAAATTCGTAACGGCTGGAGAGATAATGACGTCTTTAAAGGAGGATGAACAGTTATTCATGATGTTTGCTTCCCTGAAGTTAGAAAGTGAACCCAAGGCTTTGGATCAACTAGTAGTGTGTGATTTTCCGGAAGTGTTTCCAGAAGATATTAGTGACTTACCACCGGAGAGGGAGGTCGAGTTCTCCATAGACTTGGTACCCGGGACTAGACCTGTGTCAATGGCACCCTACAGGATGTCTGCGACGGAGTTGGGTGAATTAAAGAAACAATTAGAAGAGTTATTAGAGAAAAAGTTTATCAGGCCTAGTGTCTCACCTTGGGGAGCACCTGTGTTACTCGTTAAAAAGAAGGATGGCAGTATGAGGCTATGTGTGGATTACCGTCAGTTGAATAAAGTCACTATTAAGAATAAATACCCGTTGCCCAGAATTGACGACTTGCTGGATCAGTTGACAGGAGCTTGTGTATTTAGTAAAATTGATTTGAGGTCAGGGTACCACCAGATACGAGCGAAGTCGGAAGATATATCGAAGACTGCCTTCAGAACCCGTTATGGTCATTATGAGTATTCAGTGATGCCTTTTGGAGTGTCCAACGCGCCAGGAGTGTTTATGGAGTATATGAACAGAATTTTCCATCCGTATTTAGATCAGTTCGTTGTAGTATTCATTGATGATATTTTGGTGTACGATAAATCAGAGGAGGAACATGCAGAACATTTGCGGGTAGTGCTGCAGACGTTAAAAGAGAAGAAGTTATATGCAAAAATGTCCAAGTGCGAATTTTGGCTGAGAGAAGTGAGTTTCTTGGGGCATGTAATTTCATGTGGTGGCATATCGGTTGACCCTTCAAAAGTAGATGCAGTTTTGCAATGGGAGGCCACGAAGACGGTTTCAGAAATCAGGAGTTTCTTAGGTTTGGCAGGATATTATAGGAGATTCATCGAAGGGTTTTCGCAAATGGCATTACCTTTGACACAATTGACTCGGAAAGAACAAGCATATGTGTGGAATAGGCAATGCGAAGAAAGCTTTCAAGGACTTAAGAGAAAATTGACAACGGCGCCAGTGTTGGTTCTACCAGACCCAAGTAAATCTTTTGTAGTCTATTGTGATGCATCTAATAGAGGATTGGGTGGTGCGCTTATGCAAGATGGGCATGTGGTGGCTTATGCCTCGAGACAACTAAAGATTCATGAGAGGAATTACCCGACACATGATTTGGAGTTAGCATCTGTAGTGTTTGTTCTTAAGGTATGGAGACATTATTTGTATGGGTCGAGGTTTGAGGTGTTTAGCGACCATAAGAGCTTGAAATACTTGTTTGATCAAAATGAGTTGAATATGAGACAGCGGAGATGGTTGGAGTTCTTAAAGGACTATGATTTTGAACTGAGTTATCATCCAGGGAAGGCCAATGTAGTAGCTGATGCCTTGAGTAGGAAGTCCTTGCACATGTCGGCACTTATGGTTAAGGAGATGGAACTAATTGAACAGTTCAGAGACAATAGCTTGGTTTGTGAAGTAACATCTGGTAGTGTGAAGTTAGGAATGCTGAAGCTAACAAGCCAAGTGTTAGAGGAAATAAGAGAGGGGCAGAAAATGGATTTGGAGTTAGTTGACCGCTTAACACTAATCAATCAAGGAAAGGAGGTGGATTTTAAATTAGGTGAGGATGAAAATTTGAGGTTTCGAGATAGGGTCTGTGTGCCGAACGTGCCGGAACTGAAGCAGAGTATTTTAGAGGAAGGTCACAGGAGTAGCTTAACTATACACCCGGGAGCCACTAAGATGTATCAAGATCTTAAGAAGATATTTTGGTGGGCAGGTATGAAGAAGGATATAGCCGAATTTGTGTATGCTTGCCTAATTTGTCAAAAGTCAAAAGTAGAACATCAAAAACCGTCTGGATTGATGCAACCCTTGAGTATTCTGGAGTGGAAGTGGGACAACATTTCGATGGATTTTGTGGTAGGTTTGCCAAAGACCGCGAAGGGGAATGATTCCATTTGGGTTATCGTGGATAGGTTGACAAAATCAGCTCATTTCCTACCCATCCGAATAAATTACCCATTACAATGATTAGCTGAAATTTATATTGAGCAAATAGTGAAGTTGCATGGTGTTCCTTCGAGTATTGTTTCGGATAGAGATCCAAGGTTCACATCAAGGTTTTGGGGAAGTTTGCAAAGTGCTTTGGGTACTAAGTTAAAACTGAGTTCTGCATATCACCCACAAATTGATGGTCAGACCGAAAGAACCATTCAATCATTGGAAGACTTGTTAAGAGCATGTGTGCTGGAACAAGGGGGAGTTGGGATGCTTACTTGCCATTAATTGAGTTTACTTATAACAACAGTTTCCATTCTAGTATTGGGATGGCACCATTTGAGGCGTTGTATGGTAGGAGATGTCGAACACCTTTGTGTTGGTACGAGTCTGGCGAGATTGCAGTGTTGGGACCGGAGATTGTTCAGCAGACGACCGAAAAGGTCAAAATGATTCGAGAGAGAATGAAAGCATCACAAAGTAGACAGAAGAGCTATCATGATAAAAGAAGGAAATCATTGGAGTTTCAGGAAGGCGATCATGTATTTTTAAGAGTCACTCCGGTGACGGGCGTTGGGCGTGCTTTGAAGTCTAAGAAACTTACTCCACGTTTCATTGGCCCTTATCAGATTACAAAGAAGGTTGGTGAGGTGGCCTACCAAGTTGCTCTACCGCCGTCACTTTCAAATCTTCATGAAGTGTTTCATGTGTCTCAACTTAGGAAATATGTTCATGATCCGTCTCACATAGTCCAAATGGATGAGTTGCATGTGAGAGACAATCTGACTGTTGAAGCATTACCTTTGAAAATAGAAGATCGGGAGGTGAAGGTTTTGAGGGGCAAGGAAATAGCATTGGTAAAGGTGACATGGGGAGGGCCAGCCAGTGGAAGCATAACATGGGAGTTGGAGAGTCGGATGACAGACTCTTATCCAGAGTTATTTCCTTCAGGTAAATTTTCGAGGACAAAAATTGTTTAAGTGGGGGAGAGTTGTAACACCCCGAATTTTATATTTAATTGGTGAATTATGCTAGTTAGATAAATTCTTGAGTTTAAGATTAAATTGATGTTATGATGCTTAATATATATGTTAACTATGAGATAATAGATTACGATGACTAACGACGTACTAGGAAGATTGACAAGAATGAAGAGGAAAACAAATAAGTAAAATAAGATAGGAAAAAGGGGGAGGTGTCGAATAGAAGGAAATAACTAAGTGGGGGAGGGAGGAATAAAAATAATAGGAAATAGAATAGAAAGAATAATAGGTGGAGGCTAGCCCAAGTATAATTAGAGAATTAACAATCTAAAGTCTTAGTATCTACTGAACGTGAAAAAGAATAGAAGCGAAGAGCGGAGGCAGAGAGAACCCTATTGCAACAAGGTCAAGCCAAAAACCAGATTTTTTCGAAGGATTCGAGGTAAGGGGGAGATTCCTTTCACTTTAGGGTATCAATTATTTGATGGGGGTTGTTTAAACTCTTTAGATGTTAATGTTGTTATGATGTGAATTTCGATGACAAAATGATGATGAAGGTATACGATGATGATGTTGAAAGGTTAGAATTGGGGGAATCTAGTCCAGGGTTTTGAATTGAGTCTATAGCCTTAAAAAGGTTAGATAATTAGGTAGGTTAACGGAGAATTAATGTTTGAATGTTAGGGTAACCTTAGAATGATGATTTGGGAGTTTTGTAATTGAGTTTAGTGGTTTAAAGGTGATTATCAGGTGAAAAACGCACTATAAAACTGATTTTTGAAGCTGTCTGTCAACCCAAAATCGGCCCCCGATTTTGGGCAGCGTTTCACACTTTTGATTCGACAAAATCGGCCCCCGATTTTTGTCAAACAACCTGAGAAAATTCAACTTTTTCACCATTTTCCGTTTTGAACTACGTCTGGGTTTAAACATGAAAGTTGTAGGTATGAAAGTTAGATTTCTAATGGCTTTGGTTTGAGCTCCATATGATTTTTAGATTTTTAGTTATGGTGAAAATACTACAGGTAGGTATTGAAGCAATTTTATGAAAATTCAGCATGACCCTTTCAACGGATTCCAAAACCACTTTGAAAATTATATGGAGTCTAAGAGAGCCGTTAGAGCGAGAAACAAATTTAATGCTCCTAAACTAATAAACAAAAATTAGGAAGTTTAATTAGGCATAATTAAAGGTGATTGGCTCAATTTACTAATGAGACTAGAGATAGAATCGAAAAAGGGTAATTAAGGGAAGTAAAGAGGATCGTTATGAATAGGTCTTAGACCAATGAAGGAGATAGAAGAAGGACCTTAGGATGAGGGATGATTATGAAATCACAAGTTAAAATAAAGGGTATGAATATGAGTAAGATGAGAAGTTAATGAGTAAGGTGATGGTGTTAAGTGAGTTATATAGAAATAGACGAATAAATGATATCCATTAACGATGAGATGCTAATGAAATAAGATTAGGATGTAAAATGATGTTATGACTTTCTATAAGACGAATGACGAAAATGACGAATGACGTACTTGTTCCCTAATAGCCAGTGAAATGATGAATGATGAAAACTGACGAATGACTAAGATGTAAAGATAGTGTGTTGTTTATGTGTCTTTCTAAATGATTTTTGGTGAGTCTTCATGCATCATACTATACTGCATAATGAAGAATGACGAATGACGGATGTAAGTTCAGTAACACACCTCTGACTTACATTATTATGACGATAGGATCCGGTACCGGCATGCATGTAGGTCTAGGAATGAACCATGTTGCATATAAGTCGTAAATAGGTGAAAATGTGGTATGTGTGAATGATGTGAATTGATGTGAACGTTCATTTTTGTGTCAAATATGATGTATGAGTTTTTATGACTATATGAAGTGAATGGTGTAAACATTATGTAGAGTGACTGATGATAAAATGATGATGCGACTATGATAATGTGATGATGCAATTTATTTCTTATGAATCCTAAGATATGTTATGATGTGAATTCTCACCCTTTTATGTTGTTTGTATGTTTGGTGTCTGTACTCCTGGGGTACAGATACACAGGAAGAGGAGATTTAGCCTTGCGGGACGCTTAGAAGGTGGCAACGGGAATATACCTCCGTAGCTATTTATCTTTATCATTGAGTAGTCGAATAAATGCGTGCTCTGATCTATAACACTTGGGGTTGGGGTTAAACCTTGAATGTCTTTATTTTATGATGTTAAAGAACCATGACTTTTTATGTTATTTATCAACATATGTCGATGAAGAATTTGATGTCTTTGAATTATGAAGTTTTATTTTAAGCATTTTCTATTGTTAAGTACGACACCCATTTACTTATTTATTGTATAACAGAATAATGAAGAAGTGTAACATCCTTTTTATCTTAATATATACTTATTATTAATTGAAAGCAACGTCGGGATTTAGTGTGTTACAGGAAGTGCTAACTTGGAAAATCCTTCAATAAATCTTCGGTAATAACCAGTCAATCCCAAAATGCTTCTAATCTCAGTAACCGACTTAGGAATCTCCCATTGCGATACCACTTCAACTTTAGACGGATCTACTGCAATACCACTACCAGAAATAACATGTCCAAGAAAACTCACTTCTTTCAACCAGAATTCGCACTTAGACAATTTCGCATAAAGCTTCTTCTCTTTCAACACTTGTAAAAACCAGTTTCAAATGCTCAATATGTTCTTCTTCAGACTTAGAGTAAATCAAAATATCATCAATGAAAACAACCATGAACCAATCCAAAAATGCATGAAAGATGCGATTCATGTACTCCATAAATACTCCAGGTGCATTCGTAACACCGAAAGGCATAACTTTCTACTCATAGTGACCATACCGCGTTCTGAAAGCTGTCTTCTGCATATCTTCATATTTTACTTTAATCTGGTGATAACCTGATCTCAAATCTATCTTGCTGAAAAATTTAGCACCCACTAACTGATCCATCAAATCATCAATCCTCGGAAGTGGATACCTATTCTTTATTGTCACCTTGTTCAACTTTCGATAGTCAATACACAATCTCATGCTACCATCTTTCTTCTTCACTAGCAAAACCGGCGCTCCCCAAGGTGAAACTCTTGGTCTAACAAACTTTTTCTCATGCAAGTCCTCTAATTATTTCTTCAACTCGGCCAACTCAGAAGCTGACATACGATAGGGTGTCATAGACACAGGCTTCGTTCCAGGAACAAGATCAATCGAAAACTCAACTTCTCTCTCTGGAGGCACATCAGGAATTTCATCAGGAAAAACTTCTGGAAAATCGCATACCACTTGTAGTTTATCAATCATTGCTTGATTCTCAATAGATAAGGAAGCCATCAAAGAAAACATCAAAATGTCATCACGTTCCAACTGCTTCAGCTGCTTAGTAGACAAAAACTCTGCGCCACTTTCCTCTTCAGCAGAAGAGAAATACACCGACTTACTATAACAATTAATGTGAACATGGTTGTACTCTAACCAGTTCATACCAAGAATCACATCCATACCACTTAAAGGTAGACAAACCAAATCCATCTCAAAATCACGATCAAACATAGACAAAGGACATCTTAAACACACAAGAGAAGTAGTCACCGAACCCTTAGCTGGAGTTTCGACAACCATTTCTCCATTCATATCAGACATGACAAGACCCAACTTAGTAGCACAATCATAAGCAATAAAACAATGCGTATCACCAGTATCAATAATAGCAACTAAAGGTGTATTATCAATATAGGAAGTACCTCTGATCAAGCGATCCTCGTTCTCTGTCTGCGTACCAGTCAAAGCAAAAACTCTACCAGTAGCCGGCGCCTTCTTAGGCTTCTTGCACTGCGAACCAATGTGACCCTCTTCATTGCAGTTAAAACAAACTATATCATCCTGTTTGCACTCAGCTAGTGCATGACCCTTCTTCCCACATCGGAAACATCTCTTGGTATCCCCAGGACAAGCATTACTCTTGTGGCCCTTCTCACCACAAGAAAAACAGACAATCTCTGCAGGAGCATCCTTCTTCTTAGGCTGTCTATCTTCGACCACCCTCTGTTTTCCCTTATCAGCAGGGGCACTGTAAGGCTTAGGGCGACTTTGCTGACCCTTAGTCTTCCGCTCATTCACAATCTTGTAATGAGCCTTAGTATCTTCCTCATAAATCCTGCAACTGCTCACCAGCTAAGAGAAAACTCGAATCTTCTGGTAACCAATTGCTTTCTTAATCTCAGTGCGCAAACCGTTCTCAAATTTGATGCACTTTGAAAACTCAGCAGTCTCTGGAGTGTAGTGCGGATAAAACTTTGCCAATTCCACAAACTTGGCAGCATACTCAGTCACAGACATGTTTCCTTGCTTCAGCTCAAGGAACTCAATCTCTTTCTTCCCGCGAACATCTTCCGGAAAGTATCTGTTTAGGAACTCCCGCCTAAACATAGCCCAAGTCACAACAGCACCATCTTGCTCTAGGGTAGGTAGAAGAATCACCCACCAATCATCAGCTTCTTTAGCTAGCATGTGCGTACCAAAAAGCACCTTCTGAACCTCTGAACACTGCATCACGCGAAACACTCTCTAGATCTCCTTAAGCCACGTCTAGGCTCCATCAGGGTCATATCTACCCTTGAAAGTAGGAGGATGATTCCTCAGGAAGGTCTCAAGCATCCTCGTCTCAGCATTCGCACCAACATTTGCATTTGGCTGTTGTCCCACAGCTTGAGCTACGGCTTGTAGTGCAGCAGCTAACGCAACATCATCTCTTCTCGCCATCTCTTAGTTTCTACAACAAGTAGCAACAACAACATAAGATAGTAATATAACTATTACTAACACTCGACACGACTCATCTAATTGGCCGGACGGACCAACCTGCTCTGATACCAATTGTAACACCCCGTTTTCCCAACATAAAAATTTCAACAATAATCAGAGTACAACATCATGAAACGGGATATCACACTTCTTAAAAAACTCAAAATCTCAAAATAATAATTTATCCTTCAACATAAAAGCAGCGGAATTAAATTCAATTTCATAAATTGTCTTGGCACGCAGGCCTCATCAAGCATGTCATAAATTTAGTTCATTAACATTAATCATAATTTCAAAAGTCAATACGTAAAGGAATAGAAGCATGCAATCAAAGACCCCATCCCGTTACGTATCAGAGCAACCTAAGACTCAGTGAGGCATGGCCACTCACGACAGCACAAACAGCAACCTACTCTGGATCACCTGCAAGTTACTCATACGAAGAGCAACATTTCCAAGCAGAAGGGGTGAGATTTCACAAAACAATAATATTAAGCATATAATTCAACAATTATATTTAACAACATAAAACATCTTATTATTCAACATTAATAATAATATATCATAAATCACTTCATTCATAACAATCACAACATAACCATTTTATCATCATCGACTCGACAAATGCAACTATGCAACTTAGACCTCTTATATGCATGTGGTACCAATACAGGGCATCAAGCCCTCATCGCTATTTGAGTATTAATATACTTCCAGGGCATCAAGCCCCCATCGCTCATTTTGAGCTAATGCTCCAACGTGGTGAGTACAAAGCTCCAGGGCATCAAGCCCCCAACAATGAATGCTAATGCATGGACTCGACCTCTTAAAACAACTTAATTCGACAACCTCTTATATTAATCCAATAATTTGGAACATCATCATCTTCAACAACTTAGACCGACTCATGCAGCTTAGTTAAATAACGAACAGCAACATAGGCAGTATGCAAACCATCATGATATAATAATATCGAATGTAAATCAACAACTCAATTATCAAACTTAAGTCATGTAATGTATATACAATTATATAACATTATAAGCAACATTAATTCATAAACATCAGTCTTATTGGGACATTAACAGCAAGGTAAACAACTTAGTTTCTAACCTCTAAGATCAACTTGTAACGCCCACTTTCGTTTAATCGTTTATTTAATCGAGTTTAGGTGATTATATTATAATTATATAATATATGCATGATTTTGGTATGTTTTGATGATTTATGATGATTTGATTGATGACGTGATAAGTTATGAGTTTTGGAGGATTTGATTATGATATGAGATTTATTTTATTGTTAAATAGAATAAAGATTTGAAAATAATATAAAATATTTAGTTGAGGGCTGTTTTGATATTTTAGATAGTGTTGGGGGAGAAAGTGAGATAAGATAAGTATTTTAAGAGGAGATATAAAAGGTTAGACCTAGTTTAGAAAAACATAAAGTACGTACGACTGTTTTTGGAGAAAAGGAAGAAAAAGCCAAGAGAAGAGGAACCTAGAGTGAGGGCTGCGATTTCTTCATACAAGGTAAGGGTGAGACTAATAATTCAATAATGTTATTTACTGTAATTCTGATGATTAGTTGACAAAGTTAGGATTGATTTAGAGAAGTTTTGGAATTAGGTCAAAACCCTAAAAATTGATGATCAAACGGTAAAACTTGTTAGATTGATGAAAGAACCGTCCTTTAACCTTAGAATATGTTTAGGATGAACTCTGGAATCAAAACCACGCTTTGAACCATGTTGTGTGATGGATTTTTGAGAAAAACCCTAGTCTGCCCGTGCTTCTGTTCATCGCTCGCCACGGCGAGTGATGATCCTCGCCTCGCGAGTGATGAACTTCATCGCTCGCCACGCGAGCCCCTTCCCTTCGCCTCGCGAGTTGTTTGGTGCAACTCGCCATGGCGAGCAACCCTTCCTCGCCTCGCGAGCTTAGGCAGAGTGCATGTCATATTTCGTGTTTCGACCTTTTTAGTTGAATCTTGTATGCCATTGAGTACCTGGACATACCTAGTATTGATTAGGAATGAATGTAGGATCAGAGGGAACCCAGAACAACCTTAGTTTGGGAGTTGAGTGGTACTCGCCATGGCGAGTAAGTACTCTCGCCTCGCGAGTACAACCAGGATGAACTTGTTTATGTGTTTATGCGATCTGTGTCGCACTTGTTGATCAAGAGTGAACCCCTAACTGGTAATGAGACCTAGTGATGTCGTTTAATGCAGACTGTAGAGTTGTTTAAGTTATATTAATATTAATTGAATATGAACTATTGTATTGTATATCCATGCAAGATAAGAAGATGTGATAATGATACAAATTATGTGCTTTGATATAATGATATCATCTTGTTATGTGACCTGTTTATGCTGCTTCCGTTATTTAACTAAGTGCATAATTATATGATGAAGTTTAGCTCCAAATTATTGGATGCATGTTGATAAGTTGATTACGATGTTTTGTTCATATGTGTCCATGCATAGCATATCATTGAGCTTAGTCCTCACCACGAATATTAGGAGCTTTGTCCTCCGCACGATTAAAGTATATTAATACTTATGATGACGATTGGTACCACATGCATATAAGGAGTCTAGGAGCATTGTCACATTGTCATGATTAAGATGCCTTGTTGATAATGAATGAATATGTGATTACGTGATAAGTGTTTATTGATTATGTTACGTTGTTCATAATGAATTGGATATATGATTACGTGATAACTGTTTAGCATTTATGCAAAGTTAATAATGGAATGATTATGATGTTAATTTATGATTCGCAATTACATTGATTAATGTTATTTTATTATGAAATCTCACCCCTTCTGCTTGAAAATGTTGCCCTTCGTATGGGTAACTTGCAGGTGATCGTGCTTAGTGTGCAGTTGCCGTCGTGAGTGGCCTTGCCTTCACTGTGTCGTCTAGGTCGCTCTGATACGTAACGGGATGGGGTTTTATGCTATAACATGCTTCATTCTCTTACGTGAACTGCCATGAATATTTACTGTTTTGATTAACTCTTTTGAGATACTTGTTGGGCCTGCGTGCCAAAACGTTTCATGAATTATGGTTAAGATTTTCCGCTGCAAATGTTTAAGATATTGGTTAAATTATTATTTAACTGTTGGATTACGTTATATGTGATATCCCGTTGTTTGATGTTTACTCTGATAAATGTTATGTTTTTTAAAGAAATTTTAAATATTGGGAAAACGGGGTGTTACACAACTCACATCAACTCGAACGACAAGGATCGCATTTAACCTAATAAGGCATTTTGTAACACAAACGCTCGAGAGGCGAGAGCCTCTGCTCGCCATGGCGAGTTCAGTCAGATTCTCCAAATTTTCATTCTAAGTCTTTCCAGGTTCAATCTCATTCTACTTTCTTTCCTAATCATTATTAGACATGTTCAGGGACTCAAAAGCATCTAAGGTTCAACTCAAAAGTCAAAAATGCGAAATCTTGCATGCTCTCTGGTCAAGCTCGCTAGGCGAGTTCATCTGTTCGCTATGGCGAGCTGCGACGTGCAACTCGCGAGGCGAGGGAAAAAGGTTCGCGAGGCGAGCGATGAACTTCATCCCTCGCGAGGCGAGGATCATCGTTCGCGAGGGCGAGCGATGAATGTTGGCTCGGGCAGCAGTGGAGTTTTTACGAAAATTCATCTTTTCTCATGGTTAATTTTAAGCCTAACATTGATTCCAGAATTCATCCTATACATTATCTAAGGTCTAGGAACAGTTTCTACATCAATCTAACAATTTTTCACGGTTTAATCATCATGTTAAATGTAACCGTTGATTCATAGATTTAATAAAATTGCAAAGTTAGTCTCACCCTTACCTTATAATCAGAAAATCACAGCCTCTAGATCTTCTCCCTCTTCTCTTGGCTTTTTCTCCCTTTTTCCAAAACTGATCGTACGTACGTTATGTTTTTCTAAACTAGGTTTTCTCTTTTTATATCTCCTCCAATTATCTTATCTTATTTCTCTTTCTCCCCCAAAACTCTCTAAAATCTCAAAACAGCCCCTAAACTCAATATTTATTTTATTTTCAAATCTTATTTTATTAAACAACAAAATAAGTCAGAACTCCTCATAAAATGATATAATCCACCTCAATCATAAAAATCATATAAATCGCACATATATTATATAAATATAATATAAACTCTTCTAAAATAACTCTAGACTCAATTAAATAATTAAATAATTAAATAATTCGAAACGGGCGTTACATTATATTTTATTAAATGACTTATTTTTTATTATTTATTAGAATAATGTGAGAAATATAATTAATTGGAGTTTTGGGGGTTTTATTTTAATTAAGTGAATTAAGAGGGAGTTAAATAAAATAAAGGGGAGTTAAGTTTAGGAGTTAGGAAATTGAGAAGTCAGAAACTCTTTTACGTACAACAGAGCTTTTGGGAGAAAAAGGGAGAAGAGCCAAGTTAGAGAACCAGAATTCTGTAGAGTTTGTTCGTCTGAATTAAGGTAATGGTGAGGTTTAGTCTCAATAGTATAGATTGAATTCTGATTTTGATTCTAAGATGAGGGTTTTGGTTAGTTTGGGAATTGGGTTTAGATTTTGATTTCTTTGATTTTTGGATGGAAAGAGTGTAGAATCCATGACATTAGTGTTAGAAATATGTTCAGGTTGTAGACAATACTTTATTACACTTCTGTAAACTGTTTTGGGGAGTGAAATTGAGAAATTTGGGATTTTTGGGAAAAACCTGCATTCTGCCCGTACAGACCTTCATCGCTCG
The DNA here is from genome assembly GCF_003473485.1 of Medicago truncatula. Taxonomy (NCBI): domain Eukaryota; kingdom Viridiplantae; phylum Streptophyta; class Magnoliopsida; order Fabales; family Fabaceae; genus Medicago; species Medicago truncatula. The sequence goes on along the minus strand of NC_053049.1, from coordinate 23,210,153 downwards.
CCCCGCGAGTAGCTCGTCTCGCCTCGCGAGTGAACAACTTCATAGCTCGTCTCGCGAGCAGAACCACTTGCCATAGCGAGTAAGTGAGTGAGAGATCATGATTTTCAAATTGTTGTTATAAGATGTAAGTTGGATAGTTTTGAGTCCCTAGATGTTTTTAGAGAGAACTGGGACATTTTTTAGATTAAAAAGATGAATAGGGAGCTTAAAACTGAAGATTTAGTGAGAAAAATGTCAAAACTCCCGAGAGCACCTTTTTCTCGTTCGCCTTGTACTTGTCACGGCGAGTAACCCTTTTCTTGAGTTCGCCATAGCGAGCAGATGTGCTCGCGAGGCGAGTTGCCCAGTACCTGAAGCTGTTTGCTATGTAATTGAATAATGTTGATTAACTTTGGTGTAGGACCATGATTATAATTAATTGTGTTATTTTCTGGAGCTGTTGAATTAATTATGATGAATTGTTGATGGCTATGATGTATATTTATATCTACATGTTGTTGAATTCTTTTCAAAGGTTGAAGTATCATTAGTTGAATTGTTGGGGTGTAAGTCATATACACATATATGTATTGTTGAGTAGTGGTTGTCGTCGTTTATACAGTTGATACATATGCATTGTTGAGTTGTATGTAGATATACACAAGTGGAGTTCATTGCATAATCATAAATTGGTGAAGGCTCATGCCTTGGAACGCCTTGTCGTTCAATTGGTGAGGGCTCATGCCCTGTGAATGGTAGTTCATTCAATTGGTGAGGACTCATGCCCTGGAATGCCTTGTCATTCAAACGCGTTAAATGGTACCACATGCATGTGCATTGTCGCATTATGTTATTGAGTCGTAGTGGAGTTGTCATATCATTACATCAGTCGTTGTTGTTGGTTGAAATGGCCAATTGTTCATGATGTTGTTGATTATGAGATATATATGAATATTGAAGAACTATTGTTGTTTAGGGTGTTAGATTCAATTGATGAATTTTATATCTATTATTGTTGTTTGTGAATCTCATCGCTTCTGCTTGGAAATGTTGCCCTTCCTATGGGTAACTTGCAGGTGATCCAGAGTAGTAGATGAGGTGGCTCAAAGTGTCTTAGGGCTCTGATACGTAACGGGATGAGAAATAGTTGTTATTATGTTTTCATTCCTTATGTATCAATTTTTGAAACATGTTGTTGGAGCCTTTATTATTGTTGAATAATTGTTGAAGAATATTTATGTTGAGGCCTTTGTGCTAGAATTTATTATTGGAGAATTTATGGTTGGATGTTGATGTAAATTGTTTTGAAAAATATTCCGCTGCAAAGTATTAAAATTTTATAAAGGTTGATTTTAATAAATAGTATTTTATTCTATTTAAGAAATTTTGAAAAGCAGTGTGACATGCCCGTTTGTTTGTTGAACTCTGACTATTTTATTTAATATTTAATTGTTGGGATAACAGGGTGTTACAATTGGTATCAGAGCAGGTTGGTCCGTCCTCCAAATAGTAGAGTCGTGTTGAGCCACGTAGGATAGAGTGTCAACTTTAAGTTGTCTTTATTGTTTTGATTGTTGTTTCTTATGTAGAATTTTGAGATGGCTGGGAGAAATGATGCTGCTATTGCTGCTGCACTTGAGGCTGTGGCTCAAGCTGTAGGACAACAACCGAATGCTGGTGTGAGGATGTTGGAGACCTTTCTGAGAAACCATCCACCAACATTCACTGGGAGGTATGACCCTGATGGAGCTCAGAAGTGGCTCAAGGAGGTTGAGAGAGTCTTCAGGGTGATGCAGTGTAGCGAGGTGCAGAAGGTGCGGTTTGGTACGCATATGTTGGCTGAAGAAGCAGATGACTGGTGGGTGAGTCTTTTACCCATTCTTGAACAAGATGGTGTTGTTGTGACCTGGGCTGTGTTCAGGAGAGAATTTCTGAACTGGTATTTTCCGAAGGATGTCCGAGGTAAGAAAGAGATTGAATTTCTGGAGTTGAAACACGGGGATATGTCTGTGACTGAGTATGCAGCTAAGTTTGTGGAGCTTGCAAAATTTTACCCACACTATACTGCTGAGACTGCTGAGTTCTCCAAATGTATAAAGTTTGAAAATGGTCTGCGTGCTGATATCAAGCGGCCATTGGTTATCAAAAGATAAGGAATTTTTCTGAATTGGTAAGCAGCTATAGGATTTATGAAGAGGATACAAAAGGTCATTATAAGGTGATGAGTGAGCGCAAAGGTAAGGGACAGCAGAGTCGTCCGAAACCGTATAGTGCTCCTGCTGACAAAGTTAAACAGAGACTGAATGATGAGAGGAGGCCTAGGAGGAGAGATGCTCCTACTGAGATTGTTTGTTTCAAGTGTGGTGAAAAAGGCCACAAGAGTAATGTATGTGACCGTTATGAGAAGAAGTGTTTTAGGTGTGGAAAGAAAGGACACACTTTAGCTGATTGCAAGCGTGGTGATGCTGTTTGCTATAACTGTGATGTAGAAGGTCATATTAGCTCGTAGTGCAGGAAGCCTAAGAAGGGTCTGACAGGTGGCAAGGTGTTTGCTTTGACTGGTACGCAAACTGTTAATGAGGACCGACTTATCAGAGGTACTTGTTTCTTTAATAGTACTCCTTTAATTGCTATTATAGATATTGGTGCTACTCATTGTTTCATTGCTGTTGATTGTGCATATAATTTGGGTGTGGTTATGTATGATATGAATGGAGAAATGGTTGTTGAAACTCCAGCTAAGGGTTCAGTAACTACTTCTCTTGTTTGTTTGAGTTGTCCATTGTCTATGTTTGGTAGAGACTTTGAGGTTGATCTTGTATGTTTTCCGTTGACGGGTATGGATGTAATCTTTGGGATGAACTGGTTAGAGTATAATTGTGCTCATATGAATTGTTTTAGTAAGACTGTACATTTTTCTTCTGCTAAAGAAGAGAGTGAAGCTGAGTTCTTGACTACTAAACAGTTGATGCAGTTATAGCGTGATGGAATCTTAATGTTTTCTTTGATGGTATACTTGTCGTTGGAGAATCAAGCTGTGATTGATAGATTGCCGGTTGTGAATAAATTTCCAAAAGTTTTTCCTGATGAGATTCCTGATGTGCCACCAGAGAGGGAGGTTGAATTTTCAATTGATCTTGTTCCCGGAACGAAGCCGGTGACGATGGCACCCTATCGTATGTCGGCGTCCGAGTTAGCCGAATTGAGGAAACAGTTGGAGGATTTACTGGATAAGTGATGAGTCATTTATTGCTTACTTTTATATGCTTTTTAGTTTAGTTTTAATTAGATTTTATTTTATTTTATATTAGCATTATTTCCTTTTTAGGATAGTTTACTACAAATTGCATTTTATTTTATTTCAGGAATGAATATTAGATGGATTGAGTCTCGGAGCAAAAGAAAGGGACTTGGAGCCGATTGAATGCAAAAATATGAAGATTGAGAGACAAAAATATGTCTCCCCACAGTCAGAAGCTTGGCACGGCCCGTGCTAGCATTGGCACGGCCGTGCCACCCTCCAGAGTGCCTTTTGCTGCTTTTTGCTTAGATTTTAAGCTACTCTATTTTTAGCCCAAATGTAATTGCTTAGATTTTAAGTCGAATGTATGCTATAAATAGAGTAGCCATCCATCACAAATATTCATCTTTTCTTGGAATGCAATATGTGACAATTGTCTTTCTAATAAAAGTTCATTTACTTTCTTGTTATTTACTTTTATGCTTTCTCTCTTCTTCTCCTTGTCTACGATGAACATTAGTGAGTAGACTTCTCTTGTCTTGGGATTGTTGGATAAGTCTAAATGACATAATCCTAATCAAACCAAGCTCTAAGCCTTAATCTTATGTAACCCTAATTTCTTATCTAAATTCACCGCTTTAACATGGATCAACCATTATCAAACTGTGGAAACGAAAGTGGAGGGTTTGATAAATGTTTATCCATCATCTCAAATATCAATTCATAAAACGAAAGTGGAGCTTTGATATTCGAACAAGTGAATTTAGACAAGGGTTTCAAAGGTAGCGAAATAGTCTTTGAAATCTTTGAGACATATAGTTTCGATCTTCAAGGGAACTAATAATGATCAAGTCAGCGAAATAGGCTTGGTTGTTAGAGGAACCAAAATCTAATAGTAATCAAGTCAGCGAAATAGGCTTGGTTGCTAGAGGAACAAAAGAGAAACTGTCTTGAGAAATTAGGTCTAACATAAAGTTATAAGCTTTTAGTTTGGTTTGTGAAGGACTTGTCATTTAGATGAACCAATAATCCCAAGGCTTTTATCTTTAATTATTATTTTCTTTTAAATATACAAAAATACGACTTTCTACTTTCTATACTTTAATTCTAATCATTGTTAAAAGATAATTGAATTCATAACTCCCTGTTGGAACGATACTCTTATTTTACTACTTCGATAGGACCGTGCACTTGCGGTTTTATCTCATCAAGTTTTTGGCGCTGCTGCCGGAGAGTTATTGTAGTTTGATTAACTTTATATATATATATATATATATATATTTTATTTCCTTTTCTTATTATTTTTTATATATATATATTTATAAAATATTTTATTTCCTTTTCTTATTTTTTTTTATATATATATTTATAAAATATTTTATTTCCTTTTCTTATATATCTCTCTCTCTCTCTCTCTCTCTCTGTCTCTCTTTCTCCCTCCCTTTCTCCTTATTTTATTATTATATATTTTTATTATTATTTCTTATCTTTAACCATTCTTATCTCAGGCATGGCTCAAAACTATTATCCTTGGACTCCTTCCCCTGTTTTGCCTCCTTGTTATGGAATATTTGGTCATACTGGTCAACTAGGTAGTGTTGCTAAAAGTCCTGAGCAAGTAAACTATGCTCATTGTAATCAAGGGTTTGGGAACGATCAATTTTTTCAAACCCCTCAAAATCTTTTTGGACAACAAACAACACCATCCGGTTTTGAAAATAACCAAGGAATCCCTCAAAGATCCAACTTGGAACTTTTGCTAGAAAATCTTGTATTAGATAACTCTAGGCATAACAAAGAATTTGAAATCCAAGCTAGAAATTTGAAGGACTCTCTTGATAGGCTTTCCTCAAAAGTAGATTATCTTTGTACTCACAACAAAATTTTAGAGATTCAAAACCCTCAAGTAGGCCATCAAGTAGCCTCTCCATCCCAAACCTCCGGAATCCTTCTGAGCCAACCTAAGGCTAACCCAAAGGGTCAACCGAATGATGTTACACTTAGGTATGGTAAACAATTAGAGGACCCCGTTGTGGAAACCAAAACTATTGCAGTTGAGGTAGAGAGTGAAAAGCCACAAAGTAAGAAAGTTGTGATAGAGAGTGAAAAACCTAACATATCACCACAATATGAACCAAAAATTCCTTTCCCACAAGGGTTTGATGAGTTCAAGCTAGATGAGCAGGTTAGGAAATTTATTGAAATCATTCAAGCCAATTTGCCATCTAAACTTAAGGATCGAAAGAATTTTTCCATACCATGTGTCATAGGATCCGAGATTATAGAAAGAGCCATGTGTGATTTGGGGGAAAATGTCAATTTGATGCCATTATCCTTTTGTGAAAGATTGGGTATAGGATAGGAAAACCTTTCTTAACGTCAAGCTAATGACTATAAAGAAGCGCTTCGTGGGAGGCAACCCACGCATTTAACTACTTTTGTTTTGTTGTTTTGTTTTTATTTGTTTTGTAGGTAATTGTTCGAGTATGATTCGAGAAAACGGAAAAATTTTGAAGCCACTTCATCCAGAACCTTGGCACGGCCCATGCTCACACTGGCACGGCCGTGCCAGACCTTGCCTTCCAAAAACTAATCCATAATCCAGAAGGTTGGCACGGTCGTGCCCGATCCCAGGTTTAGTTTTACCTCACCTTTCATCTTCTTCAACTCCCATTCTCAACCACAAACATCTCTCATCCTTCCATTTCTCTCAAAAACCTCCATAACCATAGAAATTTCAAACCTCCATATCTCCCTCAAAACCTCACCAATTCACAAAATTTCTTGACCCAATCAACCACAATCCACATTTCAATCATAACCCTTCAATCAAAAACAACTTTCCTCCATCCCTACCAAAAATCATCAAATTCGTAGCCCCCATTCACCTAACTAAAAACCCACAAATTCTTCACCAATTCACCCAACCCAACTCCTAACACTTACTCAAACCCCAACCCCATCACCCAACCAACCTTTTCCACCAAAAACATTTCCCAAAACCCAACCTTCACCCAAAACACAAAAGGTCAACCAAGGTTAAGGATAATGGCATCTAGGAAAGGTGGAGCAAGCTATTCCGGAGGACCACAATCAAAGAAGAAAACGCAAGCCAAAAATCATGGCATACTCTTCAAGGACACCAAGCAAAGGGACAGGTATAAAATTCTTATCTCTAAACCTTTGCACCCTTGTCGATATCCCGATCCTTATACTTTGAGTGTGCTAGGACTAAGGGATAATGTGTTTAGCTTACTAGGAAATTTAGGATGGGTTGATATGCTTAGACCTATGAAAGGTTTTGAAAATTTCACTTATGAATTCTTAAGTTCTATTGAATTTACGAAGGATAAAGTGAACTTTGATAACCCCGACCATAGAGTCTCCTTCCGACTTTTGAATATGGATTACGAGATGTCTCTTGAAAATTTCTGTTTAGAGATGGACTTCGCAAATGTGGGGTTCATCCATGACTCTTGGAATCCAAATCTAAAGTCGGAAGACTATGACCCCGCTCTCTTTTGGAAACGCATTACCGGGTTAAGGAAATATAATCCTCGCAACAATAAGGCTAGTAACATTCACAACCCAGTGCTTAGATACCTCCTGAGAGTCATGGCTTGTACCATTTGGGGTAGAAAAGAGGTAGGAACAACTAGGACGGATGAACTTTTTATGCTTTGGGCAATGCTTAGTAACAATCCCGTTAATACTTGCTTCTACCTACTTGATTACCTTTCCTCCATAGGTGCTAGACCTGATACTAGAGCTGAGATAGTAGTCGGTGGTATCATTACCTTCATCGCTAGGAAGTTTGGAGTGGGTGAGGAAGATGGGATAAATCCAATTGAGGGCAACAATAGGCTTAATATTGAAACCCTTGTTGCTATGAATTTCATTAAGATTCACCCACCCATGACTTATGCACTTCAACTTCGTATACCTCTTTTGTTTCTACTTCCTAACCCATCTCGGACTAACCCTGAGGTGGAGGAAAATTTGTTGTATGTTGGTGATGAATTACAGGTACATGAAGAGCATAATCAAGGTGACGAAGAAGGTGCACACATGCACCATGAAGAGGAGCCCCATGACCATAACGCTGACAATGAAAGATGGGCATGGATGCAAACCGAGGTACAAAGGATAAGCACCGAGCAACAAAGGCAAGGTGTTGAATTATCCAGGATAAGAAATGATGTCCTAAGGGGCAACCGCATATCCGAAGAAAATTACCAAATGCTTCGAAACATGATGCAACACTTCAACCTCCAAGGTCCTCCCTATGGACCTCAATAAAAATGTGAGCTTTCCTCTTCCTCTTTTTCACCTTATCTCTTCAATCTCTATCTCGTTCTTCTCCTTCCTTTTTTTTTGTATCTTGAATCATTGAGGACAATGCTTCTCCTAAGTGTGGCGGGAGCCTAATAAAGTGTCTTTAGTCGTAATGTTTCCAAACTCCCTTGAACTTTATTCTTTTGTTGTGTTTTATTGTAAAAGGCATGAATAAGCAGCTTGTTTTTATTGTTTTATTATGACATAAATTTTTTGTTGTCTCTTCAATGGTCGTTTCTTGTACCTGAAAGTGATTTCTTGTGTTGTAAGTGTTCTTGCTATACCCACATCAAGTTTTATCGTGAAAATTCTCCAATGAGAAAAGCACCTAGTTGCAATCCTTGAGTAAGTGTATGAATAGGTATTTTAAGGAACACGTTCTAGCTTTAATGGTAACCTGGACCCTTAAAAATCTTCAGAGTAAAAGTAGTATAAGTTTGTGTGGGAATAATTCTAATGTGATGAAATGTGTAAACCAAAACGGGGCAGAAGAATATCACCAGCACGTGGAGGAAAGGATACCCCCTCTCTGACTTCCTAAATGTGGTGATGACTTCTCAAACAAATCGTGCTTAAATTAAACCCTCTAAAACGAGGAACTTCCTAAGATAAGTGATTAAGTTGTAGCACTACTTAGGGTGATCATAGAAACTTGGAGGAAAGGATACCCCCTTACGGACTTCCAATGTGAAATGATAGCCCCTAGGCATCTACAAGCCCCCAAGTGTATAAATTCATCAAATCTATCTAAACTCTCCCACCTCTCTTATATGAAATGAAGAAAGGATTTTTCTCGGTCACTTTAGTGTTAAGGTTAGAACTTGTTCCTCATAATATCTATCTTATACAGGAGCAAGAAAAGGGTTGGACTACACACACACACTCACTTAAGATTTGTTGTTGGGTTGAATAAGTTTACAAGGAATGCTTGAAGTTGTGATTAGAGTACATTGAAATGAAACCTCGAGAGAGACAAAAGCTTTTATTTAAATTGAAATATATTAATCCTTTTGTTGCTGTCGTGTCTATGCCTTTTGCTTGAGGACAAGCAAAGATTCAAGTGTGGGGGAGTTTGATGAGTCATTTATTGCTTACTTTTATATGCTTTTTGTAACGCCCACTTTCGTTAAATTGTTTATTTAATCGAGTTTAGGCAATTATATTATATTTATATAATATATGCATGATTTTGGTATGCTTTGATGATTTACGATGATTTGAATGATTTGATTGATATTGAGATAAGTTATGAGTTTTTGGAAGATTTGATAAGATTAAGGGATTTATTTTATTATTAAATAAAATAAAGATTTGAAAATAATATAAAATATTTAGTTGAGGGCTGTTTTGATATTTTAGATAGTTTTGAGGAAGAAAGTGAGATAAGATAAGTAATTAGGATGAGATATAAATAGGAGAAGACCTAATATTTTAGAAACTCATTGTACGTGAAAACTTTTGGAAAAGGGAGAAAAAGCTTAGAAGGGAGAAGAGCATAGAGAGGGCTACGATTTCTTCATAACCAGGTAAGGGTGAGACTAATAACTCAGTAATATTAGTTGTTGTAATTCTGATGAATAATTAGCAAGAATTAGGATTAATTGGAGAAAACGAAAACTAGGTCAAAACCTTAGAATTGATGATCAAACGGTGAGAATTGGTTTAATTGATGTAGAAAGTGTTCCTAGACCTTAGATAATGTTTAGGACGAACTTTGGAATCAAAAACAAGCTTAGAACCATGTGAATCGTCGAGTTTTTGTGAAATTAGAAAACCTGGCCGTAGCGACATTCATCGCTCGCCACGGCGAGTTATGATCCTTGCCTCGCGAGCTATGATCTTCATCGCTCGCCTCGCGAGCCCTTTCCTTTCGCCTCGCGAGTGTTTCTGGTATCGCTCGCCACGGCGAACAACCCTTCCTCGCCTCGCGAGCTTAGGTAGAGAGCATGTCATATTTTGTGTTTAGACCTTTTTAGTTGGACCTTGGATGCCTTAGAGTGCCTGAACATACCTAGTATTGATTAGGATTGAATGTAGAATCAGATTGAACCCAGAACAACACTAGTTTGGGAGATGAGTGGTACTCGCCATGGCGAGTAAGAACTCTCGCCTCACGAGCACAACCAGAATGTAGTTGCTTGAGTGTTTGTGCGATCTTTGTCGCACGCGTTGATCAAGAGTGAACCCCTAATTGGTAATGAAACCTAATGATGACGTTTAATGCAATCTGTAAAGCCTTTTAAGACATGTTGTCGTTAATTGAGCATGATTAATGTATTGTACAATCATGTAAGATATGAAAGTTAATTATGATGCAAATGATTTGCTATTGATATAATGATATCATCTTGTTATGTGACTTGTTTATGCTACTTCCGTTATTTAACTAAGTGCATATGGTATATGATGAAGTTTAGCTCCAAATTATTAGATGCATGTTGATATGTTGATTACGATGATTACGTGTTTTGTTGTTAAGAGTCCATGCATAACATATCATTGAGCTTAGTCCTCACCACGTTTATTAGGAGCTTTGTCCTCCGCACGTTTATTAGGAGCTTTGTCCTCCGCACAATTAAAGTATATTTATACTTATGATGACGATTGGTACCACATGCATATAAGGAGTCTAAGAGCATATTGTCTTGATTAAGATGCCTTGTTGATAATGATTGAATATGTGATTACGTGATAAGTGTTTATCAATTATGTTATGTTGTTCATGATAATTGGATATATGATTACGTGATAACTGTTTAGCAATTATGCAATGTTGTTACAGAAATGAATATGATGTTAATTTATGATTCGCAAATTACATTGATTAATGTTATTTTGTTATGAAATCTCACCCCTTCTGCTTGAAAATGTTGCCCTTCGTATGGGTAATTTGCAGGTGATCGTGCTTAGTGTGCAGTTGCCGTCGTGAGTGGCCTTGCCTTCTCTGTGTCGTCTAGGTCGCTCTGATATGTAACGGGATGGGGTTTAATGTTATACATGCTTCATTCTCTTACGTGATTAATATGTTATTTTTATCATGTTATGGATTACGATATGAATTGTTTTGATGGGGCCTACGTGCCAAACTGATTTATGATTTCCGAACTAATATTCCGCTGCTATGTTAAGATATTATGTGAAAGTTAAATTATTATTTAACTGTTTTTGGATTACGTTTCTATGTGATATCCCGTTTATGGTTTTTACTCTGATAAATGTTTAAGAAATTTGTATATTGGGAAAACGGGGTGTAACAATTGGTATCAGAGCAGGTCGGTCCGTCCGGTCAATTAGAGAGTCGTGTCGAGTCTTAGTAATATTTATATTACTATCTTATGTTGTTGTTGCTAACTTTGTAGAATATCAGGAATGGCTGGAAGAAACGATGATGCGTTAGCTGCTGCTCTACAAGCTGTTGCCCAAGCTGTGGGACAACAACCTAACGCAAATGCTGGTGCGAATGCTGAAGCTAGGATGTTGGAGACGTTCATGAAGAAGAACCCTCCACCTTTCAAAGGACGTTATGACCCTGATGGAGCCCAAACATGGCTTAAGGAGATTGAGAGGATTTTCTGGGTTATGCAGTGTACTGAGGATCAGAAAGTGCGGTTTGGTACTCATCAGCTAGCCGAGGAAGCTGATGACTGGTGGGTTGCTCTTCTGCCTACCCTTGGGCAGGAGGGAGCTGTTGTGACTTGGGCTGTTTTCAGGAGAGAGTTCCTGAGAAGATACTTTCCGGAAGATGTTCGCGGGAAGAAGGAGATCGAGTTCCTTGAGTTGAAGCAAGGAAATATGTCTGTGACAGAGTATGCTGCCAAGTTCGTGGAGCTGGCGAAGTTCTACCCGCACTATACTGCTGAGAATGCTGAGTTCTCGAAATGCATCAAGTTCGAGAACGGTTTGAGGCCCGACATCAAGAGGGCGATTGGGTACCAACAACTGAGAGTTTTTCCGGATTTGGTTAATAGCTGCAGGATCTATGAAGAGGATACGAAGGCTCACTACAAGGTAGTGAATGAGAGGAAGGGCAAGGGACAGCAGAGTCGTCCTAAGCCGTACAGTGCCCCCGCTGATAAAGGGAAACAGAGGATGGTCGATGATAGGCGGCTTAAGAAGAAGGATGCTGCAGAGATTGTGTGTTTCAATTGTGGTGGGAAAGGCCACAAAAGCAATGTCTGCCTTGAAGAAATCAAGAAGTCTGTTCGGTGTGGCAAGAAAGGTCATATTGTAGCTGAATGCAAGCGTACGGACATTGTGTGTTTTAACTGCAATGGAGAGGGTCACATTAGTTCATAGTGTACTCAGCCTAAGAGGGCGCCGACTACTGGTAGAGTCTTTGCTTTGACTGGTACTCAGACAGAGAACGAGGATCGCTTGATCAGAGGTACTTGCCATATTAATAATACTCCTTTAGTTGCTATTATTGATACTGGTGCTACGCATTGTTTTATTGCTTTCGATTGTGTTTCTGCTTTGGGTCTTGATTTGTCTGATATGAATGGAGAGATGGTTGTCGAAACTCCAGCTAAGGGTTCGGTGACTACTTCTCTCGTATGTTTGAAATGTCCTTTGTCTATGTTTGGTCGTGATTTTGAAATGGATTTAGTTTGTCTACCTTTGAGCGGTATGGATGTAATTCTGGGTATGAACTGGTTAGAGTACAACCACGTTCTTATTAATTGTTTTAGCAAGTCAGTGCATTTCTCTTCCGTCGAAGAGGAAAGTGGTGCAGAGTTTTTATCTACTAAGCAGCTGAAGCAACTGGAACGCGATGGTATCTTGATGTTTTCGTTAATGGCTACTTTATCTATTGAGAATCAAGCAGTGATTGATAGGCTACCGGTTGCGTGTGAATTTCCTGAAGTTTTTCCAGATGAGATTCCTGATGTGCCTCCAGAGAGAGAAGTTGAGTTTTCTATTGATCTTGTTCCTGGAACGAAGCCGGTCTCGATGGCACCTTATCGTATGTCTGCTTCCGAGTTATCTGAGTTGAAGAAACAGTTGGAAGATTTGCTTGAGAAGAAGTTTGTTAGACCAAGTGTTTCACCTTGGGGAGTGCCGGTTTTGTTAGTAAAGAAGAAAGATGGTAGTATGCGGTTATGTATTGATTATCGGCAGTTGAACAAGGTAACTATCAAGAATAGGTATCCACTTCCGAGAATTGATGATTTGATGGATCAGTTAGTGGGTGCACGTGTTTATAGCAAGATTGATTTGAGATCAGGTTATCACCAGATTAAAGTAAAGGATGAAGATATGCAGAAGACGGCTTTCAGGACGCGTTATGGTCACTATGAATATAAAGTTATGCCTTTTGGTGTTACCAATGCACCTGGAGTGTTTATGGAGTATATGAATCGCATCTTCCATGCATTTTTGGATCGGTTTGTGGTTGTGTTTATCGACGACATTTTGATTTACTCCAAGACTGAAGAAGAACATGCTGAGCATCTGAAGATTGTTTTGCAAGTGTTGAAAGAGAAGAAACTTTATGCTAAATTGTCTAAGTGTGAATTCTGGTTGAAAGAAGTGAGTTTTCTAGGCCATGTTATTTCTGGTGATGGTATTGTTGTGGATCCGTCTAAAGTTGAAGCGGTATCGAAATGGGAGACTCCTAAGTCCGTTACAGAGATTAGAAGCTTCTTGGGTTTAGCTGGTTACTATAGAAGGTTTATTGAAGGGTTTTCTAAGTTAGCTCTTCCGTTAACGCAGTTGACTTGTAAAGGTAAAACTTTTGTGTGGGACGTCCATTGTGAGAACAGTTTTAGTGAATTGAAGAAGCGTTTGACGACTGCTCCAGTGTTAATTTTGCCGAAGTCAGATGAACCTTTTGTGGTATATTGTGATGCGTCCAAATTGGGTTTAGGGGGTGTGCTTATGCAAGAAGGTAAAGTGGTAGCTTATGCTTCAAGACAGTTGAGAATTCATGAGAAGAATTATCCTACACATGATCTCGAGTTGGCGGCCGTAGTCTTTGTATTGAAGATATGGAGACACTACTTGTATGGTTCGAGATTTGAGGTGTTTAGTGATCACAAGAGTTTGAAGTATTTGTTCGATCAGAAGGAATCGAATATGAGACAACGAAGATGGCTTGAATTGTTGAAAGATTATGACTTTGGTTTGAATTATCATCCAGGTAAAGCTAATGTTGTTGCAGATGCCTTGAGTAGGAAGACGTTGCATATGTCCGCCCTGATGGTCAGAGAGTTCGAATTGCTTGAACAGTTTAGAGATATGAGTTTGGTTTGCGAATGGTCACCTCAGAGTATGAAACTGGGTATGCTGAAGATTGATAGTGAATTTATGAAAAGTATCAAGGAAGCACAGAAAGTTGATGTCAAGTTTGTAGATTTGTTGGTTGCTAGTAATCAGACTGAAGAAAGTGATTTTAAAATCGATGATCAAGGTGTGTTGAGATTCCGAGGAAGGATTTGTATTCCAGACAATGAAGAGATTACCAAGATGAGGTTGACAGAGATTTATATCAAGGAGATCGTGAGGTTGCATGGTGTTCCTTCGAGCATTGTGTCAGATAGAGATCCAAGATTTACTTCTAGATTTTGGAAAAGTTTGCAAGAGGCTTTGGGTTCGAAGTTGAGGTTAAGTTCGGCGTATCATCCGCAGAAAGATGGTCAGTCGGAGAGGACAATTCAGTCGCTAGAGGATTTGTAGAGAATTTGTGTTCTTGAGCAAGGACGAACTTGGGATAGTCATCTTCCGTTGATCGAGTTCACATACAATAATAGTTATCATTCAAGTATTGGAATGGCACCTTTCGAGGCTTTATATGGTCGGAGATGCAGAACTCCGTTGTGCTGGGCACGGCCCGTGCTAGCATTGGCACGGCCGTGCCACCCTCCAGAGTGCCTTTTGCTGCTTTTTGCTTAGATTTTAAGCTACTCTATTTTTAGCCCAAATGTAATTGCTTAGATTTTAAGTCGAATGTATGCTATAAATAGTGTAGCCATCCATCACAAATATTCATCTTTTCTTGGAATGCAATATGTGACAATTGTCTTTCTAATAAAAGTTCATTTACTTTCTTGTTATTTACTTTTATGTTTTCTCTCTTCTTCTCCTTGTCTACGATGAACATTAGTGAGTAGACTTCTCTTGTCTTGGGATTGTTGGATAAGTCTAAATGACATAATCCTAATCAAACCAAGCTCTAAGCCTTAATCTTATGTAACCCTAATTTCTTATCTAAATTCACCGCTTTAACATGGATCAACCATTATCAAACTGTGGAAACGAAAGTGAAGGGTTTGATAATTGTTTATCCATCATCTCAAATATCAATTCATAAAACGAAAGTGGAGCTTTGGTATTCGAACAAGTGAATTTAGACAAGGGTTTCAAAGGCAGCGAAATAGTCTTTGAAATCTTTGAGACATATAGTTTCGATCTTCAAGGGAACTAATAATGATCAAGTCAGCGAAATAGGCTTGGTTGCTAGAGGAACAAAAGAGAAACTGTCTTGAGAAATTAGGTCTAACATAAAGTTATAAGCTTTTAGTTTGGTTTGTGAAGGACTTGTCATTTAGATGAACCAATAATCCCAAGGCTTTTATCTTTTATTATTATTTTCTTTTAAATATACAAAAATACGACTTTCTACTTTCTATACTTTAATTCTAATCATTGTTAAAAGATAATTGAATTCATAACTCCCTGTCGGAAAGATACTCTTATTTTACTACTTCGATAGGACCATGCACTTGCGGTTTTATCTCATCAATAAGAAATTTTAAAGACCGAGTGTTTCACCTTGGGGAGCGCCGGTATTGTTGGTTAAGAAGAAGGATGGTAGCATGAGGTTGTGTATAGATTACCGTCAGCTGAATAAAGTAACGATAAAGAATAGATATCGACTTCCGAGAATTGATGATTTAATGGATCAGTTAGTGGGTGGTCGTGTGTTCATGTAAATTAATTTGAGGTCAGGTTACCATCAGATTAAGGTGAAGGATGAAGATATGCAGAAGACGGCCTTTAGGACACGATATGGACATTATGAGTATAAGGTAATGCCCTTCGGTGTTACTAATGCGCCTGGTGTGTTTATGAAGTATATGAACAGAATTTTCCATGCTTATCTGGATAAATTTGTGGTTGTGTTTATTGATGATATCCTAATTTATTCTAAGAATGAAGAAGAACATGCAGAGCATCTGAAGATTGAGTTGCAAGTGTTGAAATAAAAGAAGTTGTATGCCAAGTTGTCCAAATGTGAATTTTGGTTAAGTGAAGTAAGTTTTCTTGGCCATATTATTTCTGGTAGTGGTATTGCAGTTGATCCATCAAAAGTTGATGCAGTATCGCAATGGGAGACTCCGAAGTCAGTTACACAGATTAGAAGTTTCCTGGGTTTGGCTGGTTATTACCGCAGGTTCATAGAAGGATTTTCGAAGTTAGCACTTCCATTGACTCAGTTGACCTGTAAGGGTAAATCTTTTGTGTGGGATGCTCAGTGTGAGAATAGTTTCAATGAATTGAAGCCAAGGTTGATGACTGCTCCAATTTTAATTTTACCAAAGCCAGATGAACCTTTTGTTGTTTATTGTGATGCGTCTAAGTTGGGCTTAGGTGGTGTATTGATGCAAGATGGCAAAGTGGTAGCTTATACTTCTAGGCAGTTGAGGATTCATGAAATGAATTATCCTACGCATGATTTGGAGTTGGCTGCGGGGGTTTTTGTTTTGAAAATTTGGAGGCATTATTTGTACGGTTCCAGATTTGAAGTATTTAGTGATCATAAAAGTTTGAAATATTTATTTGATCAAAAGGAATTGAATATGAGTTGTAACGCCCTAGTCGTTAAATTATTTATTATTGATTTATTTAGAGTCTTTTATATGATTTTAAATAATAATTGTTGATTATGTGGTGTGTTATATTTTATTATATAGTCTATTTTAATATTAATTAGAATAATGTGAGAATTATTATTATTTTGGAGGTTGGGGAGTTAATTAGAATTAATAGGATTAAGAAGGAGTTAATTGAAATTAAAGGGGAGTTAAGTGTTGGGAGTTGGGAAAAGAGAAGTCAGAAAATGTTTTTACGTACAACAGAGCTTTTGGGAGAAAAGGGAGAGTAGAGCAAGTAGAGCCAAGTGAACCCGAATTGTTGAGCATTTTTCCTTCTGAATTAAGGTAAGGGTGAGGTTTGCTTCAATAGTATAGTTATTGAATTCTGATTTTGATTTGAACAGGTTTATGGTAGAAAT
Organism: Medicago truncatula; assembly: GCF_003473485.1. Taxonomy (NCBI): domain Eukaryota; kingdom Viridiplantae; phylum Streptophyta; class Magnoliopsida; order Fabales; family Fabaceae; genus Medicago; species Medicago truncatula. The sequence continues at coordinate 23,193,366 of NC_053049.1, read as the reverse complement.
TGGGATTTTAGGTTTATGATGAATTATTGAGTTTTGGGTGTAGAGATTGATGTTCTGATGTTAGAAATAGGGTCTGAGTGCATACAGCCTTTAGTTGCATATCTGTAAACTGATTTGGGGAGTGAAAGTGAGAAAATTGGATTTTTGGGGAAAAACCTGCATTCTGCCCGTGGTGACATTCATCGCTCGCCCCGGCGAATAGCTGGTCTCGCCTCGCGAGTGAACAACTTCATGGCTCGCCTCGCGAGCAAAACCACTCGCCATGGCGAGTAAGTGCCTGAGAGATCCTGATTTTTGAAATGTTGTTATAAGCTGTAATTTGGTTAGTTTTGGGTGCCTATATGATTTTAGAGAAGACTGGGACAAATTTGAGATTAAAAAGATGAATAGGGAGCTTAAAAATGAAGATTTTGTGAGAAAAATGTTAACACTCCAGAGAGCACCCTTTTTCTGTTCGCCTTGAGTTCGCCTTGAACTCGCCACGGCGAGTGACCCTTTTTCCTGTGTTCGCCATAGCGAGTAGATGTACTCGCGAGGCGAGTTTCCCAGATTTTGAGTTGTTGATTCTGTTTGAAATGATTTTGAATGGAACTTGATGTATGAACATGATTATGATTAACTGTGCATTTTTCTGGATTGTTGGATTGATTAATGATGATCTATTGATGACTATGGTGTATGTTTACATTAATAAATCATACCTGTTGTTGAATTGTGGAGTTGTAAGTCATATATACATATATGCATTGCCGAGTTGTATGTAGATATACACAAGTGGAGTCAGTTGCATAAGCATATAAAGCGGGAGGGCTCTTGCCCTGGAACGCCTTGTCGTTCAAAGCGGGAGGACTCATGTCCTGGAACACCTTGTTGTTCAAAGCGGTGAGGGCTTATGCCCTGATGAATGCTTTAACCATTCAATATCCGGTGAGGGCTTCTGCCCTGTAAATTGGTACCACATGCATGTGCATTTGTCGAGGAGTCTTAGTGGTGCTGTCGAGTAGTTGCATGAGTCGTGTTATTGGTGGTGATTACCTTTGTTGTTGATGTTGCTGTTTATGAAGTATATGTTCATAATGAATAACTATTATTATGTTAGGGTGTTAGATTCAATTGATGAATTTTGTATCTATATTTATTGTTGTGAATCTCACCCCTTCTGCTTGAAAATGTTGCCCTTCCTATGGGTAACTTGCAGGTGATCCTGAGTAGTAGGTGGTGGCTCAAGTGTCTATGGCTCTGATACGTACGGGATGGGATTTAATTGCTTATTTCCATTCCTATGTATCAATTTTGGAACATGCTGATGTAGCCCTTGTAATTGATTATGAATTTATTTTGATGAGGCTTTTATGCCAAGACTTATCTATTAGAGAATTTAAATGTTGAAATATTCCGTTGCAAGGTTTTGGTGAAACTATTAAGTTTGTTGTTTTATTAAGTAGTTTTATATTCTATTTAAGAAATTTTGAAAAGTAGTGTGACATGCCCGTTTGGACTTACTCTGATGAGTTTTATTTATTATTTAATTGCTTTGGGATAACGGGGTGTTACATGAGGCAGAGAAGATGGCTTGAATTGTTGAAGGACTATGATTTTGGTTTGAATTATCACCCCGGTAAAGCTAATGTGGTTGCAGATGCTTTGAGCAGGAAGACGTTGCACATGTCTGCTATGATGGTAAAGGAGTTTGAGTTGCTTGAGCAGTTCAGAGACTTGAGTCTAGTTTGTGAGTTGTCACCTCAGAGTGTACAATTGGGTATGTTGAAGATTAATAGTGATTTCTTGAATAGTATCAGAGAAGCGCAGAAAATTGATGTCAAGTTTGTGGATTTAATGATTGCTAGTATTCAAACTGAAGATGGTGATTTCAAGGATGATGATCAGGGTGTGTTGAGGTTCAGAGGAAGAATTTGCATTCCTGATAATGATGAGTTGAAAAAGTTGATTTTAGAAGAAAGTCACAGAAGTAGCTTAAGTATTCATCCAGGAGCTACAAAGATGTATCATGACTTGAAGAAATTGTTTTGGTGGTCCGGTTTGAAACGTGATGTTGCTCAGTTTTTTTATGCATGTTTAACTTGTCAGAAGTCTAAGGTTGAGCATCAGAAGCATGCAGGGTTGTTGACACCGTTCGATGTGCCAGAGTGGAAGTGGGACAGCATTTCCATGGATTTTGAGACGAGTTTGCCGAATACTCCAAGAGGGCATGATGCCATTTGGGTTGTTGTCGACAGGTTGACGAAGTCGGTACATTTTATTTCGATCAATATTAGTTTTCCGGTAGCACAGTTGGCAGAAATTTACATTCATAATATTGGGAAGTTGCATGGTGTTCCATCGAGTATTGTGTCGGATAGAGATCCGAGGTTCACTTCAAGGTTTTGGAAGAGTTCGCAAGATGCATTGGGTTCAAAATTGAGGTTGAGTTCGGCTTATCATCCGCAAACAGATGGTCAGTCGGAGAGAACGATTCAGTCGTTAGAGGATTTGCTGAGAGTGTGTGTACTTGAGCAAGGTGGAGCTTGGTATAGTCATCTACCGTTGATAGAGTTCACGTACAACAACAGTTACCATTCTAGTATTGGTATGGAACCGTTCGAAGCTTTGTATGGTCGGAGGTGCAGGACTCCATTGTGTTGGTTTGAGTCGGGTGAAAGTGTGGTGTTGGGACCAGATTTAGTTCATTAGACTACATAGAAGGTCAAGATGATAAGAGAAAATATGAAAGCGTCGCAGAGTCGACAGAAGAGTTACCATGGCAAGCGTAGAAAGGCCCTTGAGTTTCAAGAGGGAGATCATGTGTTTCTGAGAGTCACTCCGTTGACGGTTGTAGGTCGTGCGTTGAAGTCTAAGAAGTTGACTCCGAAGTTTATTGGTCCATACCAGATATCTGAGAGGGTTGGAACAGTGGCATACAAAGTGGGTTTGCCACCACATCTTTCGAATTTGCATGATGTGTTCCATGTGTCGCAACTTCGAAAGTACGTAGCGGATCCTTCGCATGTTATTCCAAGAGATGATGTGCAGGTTAGAGACAACCTTACGGTTGAGACATTACCGTTGAGAATCGAAGACCGTGAGGTGAAGAAGTTGAGAGGCAAGGATATACCTCTAGTGAAGGTTGTTTGGGGAGGAGTAACTGGTGAAAGTTTGACTTGGGAGCTGGAGAGTACGATGCGGGAGTCTTATCCAGAGTTGTTTGCTTGAGGTAATATTACGAGGACGAACTTCTCTAAGTTGGGGAGTGTGCTCCCTGATTTTCGGATATCAAACCATTAATTGATTTGAATCGTCAATCTTTGAACACTCAATTTTTATTCGTGGGAAGGGAAAAAATGAGTAAAAACCCTTATCGAGACTTTGGATTCGGGGGTTGGTTTCGAATAGGGAAGGTGTTAAGCACCTTAAACGACTTCGGTACTCCAAAGGAACCGCTTACCTAGATTATCTTGTGCTAAATTCATTTGCTTACTTGAAAAATTATTACCTAAAAATCTAAGTGAAAGAATGGAGAGAGAAGAAGTATGTTTTTGGTTATTTTTATTTGATTTGGAAGGATAAAAATCCTATGCCTACATACCCTTTAAGAAAAGGGATCAAAACCAATGTAGTTCACCTAAAAAGTTTCTTTTTGGTGGGTTAGGTTGCTTTTAAGATTTTTTTGAAATTGGTTTTAAGAAGAGAAAGAGGCCTCAAGGCATGAGATAAAGGAAACAAGTGAGGTTGATTGATTTTAAAATTTAAAAATGATTGAAGTTGAATTAAGATTGATTGAGAATTTGATTAAGAAAATAAAGAGAAAATATTGTTAAAAAAATGATTTTTTGAATTTGACATATTTAGGTTTTTTAGATAAAAAGATTTTTTCCCTAAACTAGCGATAGACTAGCGTAACGACGTAAGAAATATAACGAGCAGAAAGCGGTAAATAAATTGTGGTAGTGTCGGTGCTTGTGTTACGTACATTATTACATCAATTCCTAAATACAACTCTAAGGCCTTCATGCCAAAATAAAATGCAAGAAATAAATTTACATTAATTCCCTATTTATACACACTAAGTCCAAATAAATAGCAAGGAAAAAAAATGACATAAGATTAAACATGCATGATTTTAGACATAAGTAAGATGCTAAACAAAAATATGAAAACGATAAAAGAGGTTAGAAATAATGCAATAGACTTTAAAACAATAGAAGGTAAGGGTGCAGTAATGGAAATAGTAGGTGCAAACAGCAAACAGCTAAGAATTCCAGCAACAAAAGAAAAGGGCCAAGAGAGGATCCATTGGGCTAAGGGGTGAACCAGTTTTGGTCTGGTTCGGTTCAAGGGTTGAACCGGTTCAGCCTAGCGGTATAAATAGGTTGTGGACTGGTTTTTTTTCATTTTTCACTTTCGTTTCTCTCTCTAACTTTCCTCTTCTCACTAAAACCTCTCTCTCCTTTCTCTCAAAATTCTGGAAAAAACAGAAGATGATCTTCATCTTCTCCGGCGAGCTTCGTCGCTCCGACGTGGTGGTTTGCCGGCCCAACAGGGCGGCGCCGCCGCATCGGAGATGTGAAACCTCTCCGTTTTCATTTTTTTTTACATATTTAGATATCCTTTTTTGTTTTAAACACGAATTCGAACTTATTTTTTTTCAAAATCAAAGTGAAACCCCCTAGATCTACACGTTAAGATTCGGATTCAAACTTTTTCAAATATTTTCAAAAATCATATCACATCACACGCAGCTAGTAAACGCGAGAAACGTAGAAAGAGTAACGAAATCGTTACCTCTGTTGGATCTGGAGACAATAGTCTTCGGAAAACTTCGAGTCCTTCACGAATCCGGAAATCTCCTTCGATCTGTCGCGAAATGAATCGATCTACCCCTTGTTGAGATCCGTCTCGGCTTCTATTGTTGATGATGGTGAGTCTGAGTTTAGTTGTAGCGATTTCGGTTTTGTTAGTGCCGGATTTGTTACGATTCAGTTCCTGACGATTTGAAACCAAATGGAAAGGAAAATAGGTGTTGTATGAGGTTTGTGATGACTCTGGTGTTACAGGGAAACGATGAATGAGGTGTTCATAAGTCTTTTGTGATTTTTTGAGCTTTTTGATTCGGCAAAGTGGAAGAAAGAAAGGGTTTTTTGTGTTGGTGTATGATTACTGCAAAAAACTGCGGCTGCCTCTGACTCTCTCTGATCTCCCTCTCTCGTGAACAGTGCAATCGGTTTTAAATACTACTAAAATTAGGGTTAAACCAAAACGTGTTGGCCGAAAAGAAGGGAAAAAAAGGTCCGAAAATCCCCACAAAATGGGAATCGATCAAATAACAAAAAAAAATAAAAAAAAAAGGTAAATAGGAATAAAGTCAAAATTGTAAAAAAGGAAATTGAATAATGAGAATTAAAAATAATAAAGATAAAATAAATGAATTAATAAAAATGTAAAAAGGAAATTGAATAATGACTTGACTGTTATGACTAAAAGGCCATAAAATGCGTTTTAAAAAGTTATAAAAATGCAGAGGAGGTTAACTGTTGAAAAGTGCAAGCGGGGACTTAAATGCAAGATAAAAGTTTTTAAATGATTAAAGACGAGAAAGAAAATGAAAAGGAGTTTTAAATGGTAAAAAACGAATAAAAGAGAATGTGGACTATTTTAAGATACGGACAAAAAAGATTTTAAACGGTCCAAATTTGGGGTCTGACAGATGCCCCTATTTAAGTTTCTTCGTTACGAAGGTTTTAAAAGGGAAAACTTTTAAACCAAAGGGTCGAAGAGACTTAAATATTAAAAAAAACGCCAATTTTGGACCGTTTGAAATGCCAGAGATGCGATGCTGATGAATGTGATGATATGACCGATCATGATGCAAGCATGAATGTAAAGATGATGCATAAAGACTGACTGGGGAACAATTGGATAGGTATCACTGGGGAAAGAAATGATAAGTAATATTTATGATTGCTGATGAGTGGTAAAAGTAAAGACGTGATTAGCCGACGAGTGGCAAAAGTAAAGACATGGTTTGCCGACGAGTGGCGAAAGTAAAGACATGATTAGCCGACGTGTGGCAAAAATAAAGACATGATGATTAGCCGACGTGTGGCGAAAGTAAAGACATGATTAGCCGTCGAGTGACGAAAGTAAAGACATGATTAGCCGACGTGTGGCGAAAGTAAAGACATGATTAGCCGACGAGTGGCGAAAGTAAAGACATGATGATTAGCCGACGTGTGGCCAAAGTAAAGACATGATTAGCCGACGTGTGGCAAATGTAAATAAAGACATGATTAGCCGACGTGTGGCAAAAGTAAAGACATGATTAGCCGACGTGTGGCGAAAGTAAAGACATGATTAGCCGACGAGTGGCGAAAGTAAAGACATTGTAAGGCTTGGTATCGGTGGGGAGTAACTTGATAACGGTAAAACCGAGGGGAACAAAGAACTTGTCTGAACATAAAGGGGATTGTTCGTATGTATATACTGATTACTGATGAGACCTGCCACTTTGAAACATGTTTGATTTGATAATATTTGGAGTTAGACCCACTGGGGATGATACATGAGGATATTGAAATAAGCCATTGGGTAAAAATGCAACTATGTACGTATGATATTTGTATGCGTGCTATGTATGCATGAATGAATGAACATGTATGAGGCACGTATGACAGTGTAATGGAGAGATTTGTTGAGACAAGACTGGGCAGGTCTACAAGGAGAATGGCCCGGCATCACTGTACGAACACTCGAAACCTTCATTGGGAATAAAGTCACTGGGGATGAATCAAATTACTGCTGGGGTAAGACCCAATGGTCAAAAGCTGGGGTAGAATTCGCCATTCCACCCATGCAACACCGTATTTCAAATCTTGAATAGTCATTGCCTTTTGAATATATATATTCTTTTTTTTTTTTAAATCCCTAACTTTTGCCTGGATCGTCCTTTCGGATTTTCGATCCACCGGGGAAGTATTCTTTTTTGTATGCCCCTAATTTTTGCCTGGACCGCCCTTTCGGGTTTTCGATCCACCGGGGCGCTCCTTTTTGGTTTAGGCCGCCCTTTCGGGTTTTCGACCTACCGAGCTTTTTTCTTTTTGTTCTCTTTTTTTTTTTTTTGCAATGACTATTTCTTCTTTGTTGAATCTACTTGTTTCGGACCGACTGTTTAACACATACTTCAATAATACACGTTTTTAAGAATAATATGTTTGTCATTTCTTGTGTTTTTTCTTTCAAAGAAAACATAACAATTTTTTTAGAAATATTTTCAAAGTTTTTGCTTCAAGTACTAATACTAAAAATGGAAGAAAGTTTCTTTTTTTTTTTTTGCACATAAAATAAACAAGAATTCCAACAAACAGGCACACGCTCAAATTGATTTAATAGAAATGGTAATCGGCCAAAGGCATGGCACCACAGATTACAAAGAGTTGGAATATGGTAATTATATAGGACAGGTACATTGAACACAATAAACGCTATGCTTCCTAACAACTTTGAATTCCACAGTTTGGATGCTTCAATATTGGAGAAACTTCTGACAGTCAAGGTGTCCCGGGCGAGTGATGCTTCGTCTGATGCAGTTACTTGTCTTGATCCTTAATTTTTGCATAGATCGCCCTTGCGGGTTTTTGATCTATCAGGATAATCATTTTTTTTTATGTCTCTAATTTTTGCCTGGACCGCCCTTTCGGGTTTTCAGCCCACCGAGACGCTCATTTTTGGTTTAGGCCGCCCTTTCGGGTTTTCGACCTACCGAGTTGTTCTTTTATATATATATCTAGACAAAGTATTTCTTGACTGCATCTGAATTCACAGGACGAGGTAACTCTTCTCCATCCATATTTGTAAGAATTAAAGCACCACCAGAGAAAGCTCTCTTCACCACATAGGGACCTTCATAGTTGGGTGTCCATTTGCCCCTAGGATCTGGTTGAAAGGATTTGATACCTTTAACCACAAGATCCCCTTCCTTGAATTCACGGGGATGGACTCTTTTATCGAATGCTTGTTTCATCTTTGACTGATATAGCTGTCCATGACACAAAGCGGCCATGCGTTTCTCCTCAATCAAATTCAACTGGTCATACCTGTTTTGGCACCATTCAGCTTCAGACAATTCAGCTTCCATCAAGACTCTTAAGGAAGGAATCTCAACCTCTATTGGTAGTACAGCCTCCATACCATATACCAAAGAAAAAGGGGTTGCCCCGGTCGAGGTTCGCACTGAGGTACGATATCCATACAAAGCGTAAGGTAACATTTCACGCCAGTCCTTGTAAGTAACTACCATCTTCTGTATGATCTTCTTGATGTTCTTGTTTGCAGCTTCAACTGCCCCATTCATTTGTGGCCTGTAAGGGGAAGAATTATGATGTTGAATCTTGAAATCATCGCACAACTCTTTCATCATGTTGTTATTCAAGTTTGTGCCATTGTCTGTGATGATTCTGTTAGGAACACCGTAGCGGCTGATGATGTTGTTCTTGATAAATCTGACCACTACCTGCTTGGTCGCATTGGCATAAGATGCTGCTTCAACCCACTTGGTGAAATAATCGATAGCCACTAGTATGAAGCGATGCCCATTGGAAGCTTTTGGTTCAATCCGACCGATCATGTCAACGCCCCACATAGAGAAAGGCCACAGGGAAGAGATAACATTGAGCATAGATGGTGGCATATGAATCTTGTCAGCATAGATTTGACACTTGTGGCATCTCTTGGCATGATTGTAGCAATCGGCGTGCATTGTTATCCAGTAGTACCCAGCCCTCAATATCTTCTTTGACATGGCGTTCCCACATGAGTGAGTTCCGAAAGAGCCTTCATGTATCTCATGCATCAACTTTCCTGCTTCATGCTTATTCACACATCTGAGTAGGACTCCATCAAAGTTCCTTTTATACAATACATCTTCGTTAAGAAAGAATCGGCTTGATAACTTTCTCAAAGTCTTCTTGTCTTTGTTGGATGCCCCAGGCGGGTATTTTTGAGTTTGAAGGAATACCTGGATATCATGATACCATGGCTTGTCATCATCAACTGCTTCAGCCGCAAACACATAAGCAGGTCGGTCAAGGAATTGAACATTGATTATTGGCACAGTATTGTGACCATTCACTTTGATCATTGAGGATAGAGTAGCTAAAGCATCCGCCATTTGATTCTCCTCACGGGACACGTGGTGTCGCTCTGCTTTGTTGAAGTCAGCAATCGTCTTGCATAATCTCTGTAGGGAATCAACCCAGGATGACGAGTTTCCCATTCTCCTTTGATCTGGTTAATCACGAGAGCCGAATCACCATAGATGACGATTTTCTTGATCCTCAAATCGATGGCTTCTTCAATACCCATGATGCAAGCTTCATATTCTGCGATGTTGTTTGTGCAATCAAATCGTATCCTTGCAGTAAAAGGGATGTGAGTACCCTTAGGGGTAGTGAGAACTGCACCAATTCCGCTACCATAGACATTAACGGCCCCATCAAATATCAAACCCCAATCAGATTCAGGATCGGGACCTTCACCGAACACCGGTTCATCACAGTCTTTCGCTTTTAGATACATGACTTCTTCATCTGGGAAGTCAAACTTGATTGGTTGATAGTCTTCAATTGGTTGATGAGCCAAATGGTCTGCCAAGATGCTACCTTTGATTGCTTTCTGAGTGCGATGCACGATATCATACTCGGACAATAACATCTGCCAGCGAGCAATCCTTCTAGTTAAAGCTGGCTTCTCAAATATGTACTTGATTGGATCCATCTTGGATATCAACCAAGTTGTATGATTAATCATATAATGACGGAGACGCTTGGCAGCCCAGGCTAAAGCACAACAAGTTTTCTCAAGTACCGAATATCGGGACTCACAATCGGTGAACTTCTTACTCAAATAGTAGATAGCATGCTCTTTCTTTCCGGTTTCATCTTGTTGACCCAACACACAGCCCATGGAATCTTCCAATACTGTTAAATACATGATCAAAGGTCTTCCATCAACTGGAGGAACAAGAACTGGAGGTTCTAACAGATATTCTTTGATTTGGTCAAAAGCCTTCTGGCAATCATCATTCCACTCAACCCCTTGATCTTTGCGAAGTAACTTGAAAATTGGTCCACATGTGGCAGTCATATGAGATATAAATCTGGAGATGTAGTTCAATCTACCAAGAAAACCTCTGACTTGCTTCTCTGTCTTTGGAACAGGCATTTCTCTGATGGTTCCGACCTTGTCGGGATCAACTTCAATACCCTTGTGACTGACGATAAAACCCAGGAGTTTACCGGATCTAACACCGAATGTACATTTGTTAGGATTCAAACGGAGCTTGTACTTTCTCAAGCGCTGAAACATCTTTAACAAATACTCAACATGTTCTTCTTCCGTACCGGACTTGACGATCATATCATCTTTGTAGACCTCGATTTCTTTGTGAATCATGTCATGAAATATCTTGGTCATGCCCCTTTGGTAAGTGGCACCCGCATTTATCAATCCAAATGGCATCACCACATAGCAGAAAGCACCCCAGGCTGTGATGAATGATGTCTTTTCTCTGTCTTCGGGAGCCATCCTGATCTGATTGTAACCGGAGAAACCGTCCATGAAGGAGAAAACCTTGCATTTAGCAGTGTTATCAACCAATACATCGATGTGAGGTAAAGGAAAATTATCCTTCGGACTAGCCTTGTTCAGGTCCCGATAATCAACACACATTCTGACTTTGCCGTCTTTCTTCGGAACGGGCACTATGTTGGCCAACCATTGAGGATACTCTGATGTGACCAGGAAACCTGCATCGATTTGCTTCTGCACTTCTTCTTTAATCTTGAGGGCCATATCGGGATGAGATCTTCTCAATTTCTGCTTTACCGGAGGACACTCAGGCTTCAAAGGCAGTCTGTGTTCCACAACATCCGGGTCTAGACCCGGCATGTCTTTGTATGACCATGCAAATATATCGGAATATTCTCTGAAAAGCTCAATTACTCTTTCCTTAACAGATTCCTCCAACAATGCCCCGATCTTGATTTCTTTCTTGTCTTCCTCAGTACCCAGATTGAGGATTTCTATCTCTTCCTGATGAGGTTGAATTGTCTTTCTTTCTTGTTCCAATATCCATTTAATCTCATCAGGAATCTCATCATCCTCCTCTACCACAGCCTCGTAAACTGGGACCTCAAAGTTGGGAGGAAGCATGGGGTTACCGTGTTCAACGGGCTCATTTATGTTCAGTCTGCACATGATCCATGATTGATTTTAATGAGTAAATGCAGACTTTTGATTTTGAAATTTAAAAGAAAAAGAGAACGATTTTTTTTTGGGATTTTTATATTACCATTTTTTCCAGAAAAAAGCACCAAAAATAAAAATAAGGTAATAAAGGCCGAGACAAAAACGGCAATTTTCATTCATAATAAAAGTACTTGAAGCAAAGACAAAGCCCTACATGATTTCGCTTTCGTCTTGGGCAGGACGAAAGGAGTTTTCTTAAAAGCCAAAAAAAAAAAAAAGACAAGACAAACATATTACTTAGAACGGGGTATCACAGAAGGAATGTCTACAGCAATCCAGTTGCAGCAGGCTCCTCCAGGTGTCACAAAGACAGGTGCCACTCCTTCAGGTGTATCTTCTGTGATTGAATTCGTCTCTGGCGAATCATGGATGAATTCAGCACTGTGGAAAGAGCCTCTGGTAGGGTCGAACATCCCCGGCTTGCTGTTAGGAAAACCAATTCCCTGCTTGCGCTTGTTCTCTGGTAACTCCACTAGCTGACCCCAGCCTTCAGTTTTGCCCTCCTGAATTACCCTCTGGGCATCTTTCAACGAAGCCATACAAGTCTCAATCTTACCTACACTTTCTTCGGCAGAGAATCCTTGGAATGTCGACCCATCTGAACTATTACCACCAATAACGGAGAACGCCGATAGATTGCTGATCAAGAAGGCTGACTCACCACTCACAGTAATTAGCTTTCCATGACTTACAAACTTCAGCTTCTGGTGGAGAGTGGATGTTACTGCCCCAGTGTCATGAAACCATGGTCTGCCAAGTAAACAACTGAAACAAGCCTGAATCTCCATGACTTGAAAAGTGACCCGAAACTCATGCGGGCCGACTGAAATTGGCAAATCTATCTCCCCATATACTGATCTTCTGGTCCCATCAAATGCTCTCACCGTCACCTTACTGGGCCTCAAGAGAGCCTCATAATATGTCAATTGGTCGAGGGTTGATTTGGGCATCACATTAAGAGCGGAACCGGTGTCTATCAGAACATTAGATAAGGAGTCTGTTTTGCAAAGTACAGAGATGAGTAATGCCTGATTGTGCTTCTTCCCCTCCGCCGGGAGGTCTTCATCACTGAAACTCAGACTATTACAAGCGGTCACATTCCCCATAATACTTTCGAACTGCCCCAAATTCACATCATAATCCACAAAAGCCTGGTCTAGTACTTTCTTCAGGGCCTCCCGATGAGCGCCAGAGCTTGATAATAGGGACATTATGGAAATCTTTGCAGGGGTTTGTAACAACTGGTCCACAACCCTGTATTCACTCCTCTTGATCAGCTTTAAGACTTCATCAGCATCCTCATAACCAAACTCTTTGGGCTGCTCCCAAGATTTATCTTTACCTGTGTTCCGTTCTTTTACTGGTTCTTTGACCGGAATACCAGTGCTTTTTTGAACCACAGCAGGAAGGACACGGCCGCTTCTCAAAATCTGACTACTTTCGGCAATATTGTCCACAACAGAGGATGAATTCGTTTCACTTTTGGGTTCTAGAATCGTGCCTTCATACTTGTAGGGTACGGCTTTCTAAGAAGTAGGAGGCGCGGGCCTAGGCACACAGATTACCAAAGGGGTACCAACAGGTCTTGCACTGTTAGGGTTTATCATGAGTGGCCTCCTAGCTCTGAATACCGGAGTGACAACACAGACATATTTGCTCTTGATTTCCTTTGTAACCACAAGTTCTTTTCTATCTAGGAGACCTTGCACATAATTCTGGACTTGCTTGCAACCACGGGGGTCCACAGAACATATATCACAAGCCTCGTGATCGTGGCTGAAGAAAGCCGCTTCACACATTTTCACATGTATTGGTACCAAAGGAGTCTTGATATCACATGCGTAGAGAATGCAAACCTCCTCCTGACAGTCTTGGATCATGTTAACAGCAGGCCCACGGGCAAGTAGAGGACTGTTCCGGGCTACAGAATCAGGGTCGGTGAAAGTTAACTCTTTGCTATTGATCAGTTTTTGGACTTCCTTCTTGAGGGAAAAACAACGTTCCACGTCATGACCTGGTGCCCCTTGATGATAAACACAATGAAGGTCAGGACGGTACCAGCGTCGGAGAGGGTCTGGAATGCGAGGAGACGGTATTGTTTGAACCATGTTTTGTGCGAGCAAAGAAGGAAGTAATGCTCCATAAGTCATTGGTATGGGATCAAACTGTTGTCTTTGATTCTATTGATTGTAGGGAGCCTGAGGACGGGGTTGTTGCTGTGGTGGGTAGTGTGGCCTTTGTTGGTATGGTTGTTGGGGGTAATATGGTTGTTGAGGGAATTGTTGTAGGTTGTATGGTGGTTGATATAGCAGTGGATAGTATGGTGAAGGCCCTTGAGGTCTTGGTGGTTGATAGTTTGGGTTCTGGGGAGCGGTCATTTGTGGGGTAATGTTGGCAATATAAGGATGATTAGGGTACACAGGCTGAGATCCGCCATGGGCCACCATGCCGACTTCTTGAGTATTCTTCTTTGAGTAACCACTCCCAAACTTCTTGTACAGTTAGACGAACTTACTGCAGAACTACCTGAAGAACTTCCCGAAGCACCAGCTCCCTTACGAGCCCAATCCTCAATACGTATCCCTGTCTCCACCAGGTCGGTGAACTTCTGTGATGCACAAACAATCATTTTCTCTGAATAGCAAGGGCTCAAGGTCTCATAGAACATTTCTGATAATTCTCTCTCATCCAAGGGCGGACGAATCTGGGCAGCCTTATGGATGAAGCGTTGGGCATACTCTTTGAATGATTCTTTGTCCTTTTGGGTCAAGGACTGCAACTCTTTGCGACTAGGCGCCAGATATGTGTTGTACTTGTATTGCTGCATGAAAGAATCAGCCAACTATTCAAATGTAGTGATGCCCTCCAATCCCATAAACCAGGTATGTGCAGGACCGGTCAGACTGTCTTGGAAGCAATGAATGAGCAAAGGCACGTTGTTTTTGAAGGCTATCATCTTCGTAACATACATAGTCAGATGATTTTGTGGACACGTGTCCCCTTGGTATTTTTCAAACACAGGCATCTTGAATTTTGGAGGTATATCCACATCTGGTACCAAGCAAAAATCGTATACGTTCCGGACGACTGCTTCTTTAATACGCATGTTACTCATCTCTTTTTCTAAAGCACCAAACCTCTCTTCCCAATTGACTGCTCTGTCATCCCCATCACACTGTCGGAATGGTAAATCTGTTCTTCATGATGTGGCTCAACATGCACGGTAGGTTCTGCTTGAGTCATAGTAGCCTGAGGAATTAGCTGACCCATCGGTAAAAGCGGCAAAGTCTGTTGACCGTGAGCGAATGGCATTTCAGTAGCACTTGGACGAAAACCCTCATTAGTTGCAAATGGCATGCCCCAGGGGTAGCCAGGAGGCATGGAATACTGAGGAGTAGAGAAGAGACCCTGGGGGCCAAAAGGACGGAAGCCTGAGTTGCCCATATTTGCCATATTACCAGAAGAGAAATCAGTCATCAGAGGCTAGGTAAGGCTGACAGCTGCAGCGTTAGTAGAAATTGGCTGCGGGGGACCCTCAGGTGCAACTGTGACGACCACAATAGGAGTCGATTCTGAGATTGCTGCTTGCTCTCTCTCAGCCATCATAGTCTCCATCATAATTGCCATCTTCTCCATCTCGCCCTTGAGGTTACTAAGCTCCTCCCTAAGATCATTGTTCTCCTGTTCAGCAGTTACCATCTTCTTCTTGATGCATGCTCGAGTACGGTGAACGCGGGTAGATTTGTACTGAATACGCCGGGCCACCTTGCTTTTTCTGAGGCATAAATGAGGAGAGTATGAGACTTGGTTTTGACACTTTTTATGAATGCGATATGATGCATGATATGCTATATGCCAAAATATGAAATTTTTATATATTTTTCTATCGAAGGACCTATAAAAGCAATTTTGTAAATATATCAACCTAAACAATTCATAAAAAACAAAGTTGTTTACAAGATAATTCCCTTTCTAACAACAAAGCCAAGGGATAGACTTTCAAAGTAAAACCAGATAATTCCCTTTTAACAGACTGAGCCAAGGGATAGACTCCAAAGTACATAAAGGAAAAACTAGTAAAAGCATGTAAAGCAAACTGAACGACCCTCAAGCTCCTGAAGCGGACTAATCCTCAAAATCAGAATGTGGGCCATCGAAGAGATCCATACGCTTTTTCTTCCGCCTGGGCATCCGATCAAGTGCGGCATCCTTCTCCTTGATGCTTTCATTCAGCTTGGCGATTATCACATCCTTCTTCCGGCTATTATAGGCTTCTTGCTCTAGTAGGCCCATCACGGCTTCATACTCTTGATCCTTTTTCTGATACTCTTTTTTCCACCTGTGTATTTCACGTTCCGCCTCGGCTAAACGCCCTTGGTATTCCTCCTTGGTTTGTGGGAGTAGAGGTAAAGGTATTTCTGGAACGGTCGAGGATAGGAGTCTGGGCAAGGTGTAAGGCATGCCGAAAGCTGTAGCTCTATCAATGACCCACTATGTGTACGATTCATGTGCAAAGCTCTGTTTTCGTCCTAATTGGATTCCATCAAACTTACAAACAGAGTGCCAAGCTTGCACAAACCGACTCCTCAAACTTGTATGATCATTATTATTAAGATAGAACTCATTGGACAGAGAAAGACTGTCAGGTCTCCCCTTCATAGGGTATCCGTACTGACGCATAGCAAGAGTGGGGTTGTAAGTAATTCCTCCACACGTACCGATAAGGGGCACATTTTCAAACTCTCCACAACTGCCAATAATTCCTTCGGTGTTAGTACCTGCATGGACCCACACAATGTCGGTCGGGGTGAGAGGCATGATCCTCTCAGACCAAGAAGCTTTCCCGGAGTTTTCTTTGGAGAAGACAGATTTAGGTAAATGTGAAGCATACCATCTGTATAGCAAGGGTGCACAACAAACAATTAGCCCACCCTCTTGGATATTTCTATAGTGGATAGAATGGTAAGTGTTTGCAAGTAAAGTGGGAACAGGGTTCTTGGCTAGGAAAATCTTAATTGCGTTGAGGTCGACAAAGTTGTCCATGTTGGGAAACAAGAAGAGGCCATATATGAGTAAGGTGAAAACAG
The DNA here is from genome assembly GCF_003473485.1 of Medicago truncatula. Classification (NCBI taxonomy): domain Eukaryota; kingdom Viridiplantae; phylum Streptophyta; class Magnoliopsida; order Fabales; family Fabaceae; genus Medicago; species Medicago truncatula. Next base: position 23,176,981 of record NC_053049.1, on the reverse strand, counting down.
ATTCAAAGGCATTGGTCTTTTTGGCTTTCGCAAAATCGGAGGCTTTTTGGTAAAGGAATTTGGCGGTTAAGCCTTGGAGGTTGTTTTTAATGGTGAAGTGAGGATGAACCAAGTCAGAAGGTTTGAGGTGAAGGGCTTCTACAATAGTTGCAGTTTTAGGGTTGGGTTCAAGGCCGTTGAAAGGTCCTCCCTCGGCCACTGGTAAGCCAATCCAAAAGGAATATTCTTCGAGAGTGGGGACCAACTGGTAGTCGGGAAATGTGAAACAATGACAAATTGGGTCGTAAAACTGCACCAAAGTCTCTAAAATTCCATCTTCAACCTTCACTTTGAGGAGGTCAAGTAATCTCCCATGACGTTCCTGAAAGTCTCTTGGATTAGTTACATGAGATGCTAACTCCCTTAGCCTTGTCAAATCTGGTTTCTTGAAAGTGTACTTCTTAATACTCCTCGTCTTAGAATCCATCTACAATATTTACAAAAATGTTTGTCTAAGTCCTTCGACAATTTAATGGATGAAAAAATACATTTATGAATGAATGCATGTATGCATGCTTATGTTAAAGTACATAGAATAAATGATGAGGTTAAGTCCACAATGTTGGAGTCAAAGGTAACAATGCCATTTGGTGAGGACTACGGTTTCAAATGTACCTGTATCACGGGTTCTACCAAGTTCCCAAATTACAACTTCCCTTATGAACATATCGGTGTATAGGACCGCTCCTAGTCCAATAACATCCATAAGTAAGTCTAGTTTGAGGGTAGTATCGCGTGTCGACCAAAGTCAAGACTGCTCTTGGTTTAGCCACCGCACTACGTCCTAAAAAAGGCCAAGATGGGTTAAAGGTGATCTAAAGGTTCTCAACGTTTAGCGGACTTCAAAAATAGTAACGCCAATCACGACTGCTCATGACGACATATTATTACTTTTGAAAGACCTACATTGAGTGGAGTTATATCACGTGTACACATATCGCAGGTGTAACGCCCACTTTCGTTTAATCGTTATTTAATCGAGTTTAGGCAATTATATTATAATTATATAATATATGCATGATTTTGATATGTTTTGATGAATTTTGATGATTTGATTGATGACGTGATAAGTTATGAGTTTTGGAGGATTTGATAAGATTAGAGAATTTATTTTATTGTTAAATAAAATAAAGATTTGAAAAATATTTAGTTGAGGGCTGTTTTGATATTTTAGATAGTTTTGGGGGAGAAAGTGAAATAAGATAAGTTATTAAGGGGAGATATAAAAGAATAGACCTAGGTTTAGAAAAAACACTTTGTACGTGAAAACTTTTGGAAAAGGGAGAAAAAGCTTAGAGAGGAGCAAGAGACCAAAGAGGGCTGCGATTTTCTTCATAACCAGGTAAGGGTGGGACTAATAACTCAGTAACATTAGTGAATGTAATTCTGATGATTAGTTAGCAAGAATTAGGGTTAGATGGAGAAAACGAAAACTAGGTCAAATCCCTAAAAATTGAGAATAAACGGTGGAAATTGGTTAGATTGATGTAGAAAGTATTCCTGGACCTTAGATAATGTTTAGGACAAACTTTGGAATCAGTATCAGACTTAGAACCATGTTAATCGATGAATTTTTGTGATTTTAGAAAGCCTGGCCGTAGCGACATTCATCGCTCGCCACGGCGAGCTATGATCCTCGCCTCGCGAGTGATGAGCTGCATCGCTCGCCACGCGAGCCTTTTCCCTTCGCCTCGCGAGTTGTTTGGTTCAACTCGCCATGGCGAGCAACCCTTCCTCGCCTCGCGAGCTTAGGCAGAGTGCATGTCATATTTTGTAGTTTCGACTTTTTAGTTGGACCTTGAGTGCCCTTAAGTGCCTAAACATACCTAGAGATGATTAGGAATGATTTTAGGACAGGATTGAACCCAAAACAACATTAGTTGGGAATTTGAGTGGTACTCGCCATGGCGAGTGAGAACTCTCGCCTCGCGAGCAAGTCCAGAATGTAGCTGATGAGTGGTTGTGCGATCCGTGTCGCACCTTTTGATCAAGAGTGAACCCCTAATTGGTAATGAAACCTTATGATAACGTTTAATGCAGTCTGTAAAGCTATTGAGTTATGTTGATATTATTTGAGCATGATTAAGGTATTATGCAATATGTAAGATATAATTGAAATGATTATGATTCTATTGAATTGCTGTTGATATATTGATATCTCCTTGCTGTTATGCGACTTGACTATGCTGCTGCTGTTAATTAACTGAGTATGCAATGTTTATTTATGAATGTAATGAAAATGATGACGTTTCGCTTCAAGTTATTGAATGCACATGGTTACGATGATTACGATGTTTTGTTCATATGTGTCCATGCATAGCATATCATTGAGCTTAGTCCTCACCACGAATATTAGGAGCTTTGTCCTCCGCACGTTTTATAGGAGCTTTGTCCTCCGCACGATTAAAGTATATTTATACTTATGATGACGATTGGTACCACATGCATATACGGAGTCTAGGAGCATTGTCACATTGTCATGTCTATTATGCTATGTTGATGATGATTGATTATGTGATTACGTGATAGATGCTTATTAAAGATACTATGATGATTATGTTTTAAATTGATTATGATCAAGATTAATTAGGATGTTAATTCATGATTCTTTATTGCATTGATTAATGTTATTCTGTTATGAAATCTCACCCCTTCTGTTTGAATGTTACCTCGACCGTGGGTAACGTGCAGGTGATCGAGCTTAGTGTGCTGAGTCCGTCGTGAGTGGCCTTGCCTTCACTGTGTCGTCTAGGTCGCTCTGATACGTAACGGGATGGGGCTTTATGATTATGCATGCTTCATTCTCTTACGTGACTATCATGTTTATGTTTTATGATGTTGAACATTTATTATGTTTTGTTAAGTTGATTTAACTCATTTGAGATATTTTGATGGGGCCTACGTGCCAAACTGATTTATGGATTATGAACTAAATTCCGCTGCAATGTTTACGACTTTTGGTTAAATTATTATTTAACTGTTTTGGATTACGTTTTATGTGATATCCCGTTGTTTACGATGCTTACTCTGATAAATGTTTTAAGAAATTTGTATATTGGGAAAACGAGGTGTTACAATTGGTATCAGAGCCTGGTTGGTCCGTCCGGTCAATTAGAAGAGTCGTGTCGAGTCTTAGTAATATTTATATTACTATCTTATGTTGTTGTTGCTACTTTTGTAGAATCTCGGAAATGGCTGGAAGAAACGATGCTGCGTTAGCTGCTGCTCTACAAGCTGTTGCCCAAGCTGTGGGACAACAACCTAACGTGAATGCTGGTGCAAATGCTGAAGCTAGGATGTTGGAGACGTTCATGAAGAAGAACCCTCCGACTTTCAAAGGACGTTATGACCCTGATGGAGCCCAGACGTGGCTTAAGGAGATTGAGAGGATTTTCCGGGTTATGCAGTGCACGGAGGATCAGAGAGTGCGGTTTGGTACTCATCAGCTGGCCGAGGAAGCTGATGACTGGTGGGTTGCTCTTCTGCCTACCCTTGGGCAGGAGGGAGCTGTTGTGACTTGGGCTGCTTTCAGGAGAGAGTTCCTGAGAAGATACTTTCCGGAAGATGTTCGCGGGAAGAAGGAGATCGAGTTCCTTGAGTTGAAGCAAGGAAACATGTCTGTGACAGAGTATGCTGCCAAGTTCGTGGAGCTGTCTAAGTTCTATCCGCACTATACTGCTGAGAATGCTGAGTTCTCGAGATGCATCAAGTTCGAGAACGGTTTGAGGCCCGACATTAAGAGGGCGATTGGATACCAACAGCTGAGAGTTTTTTAGGATTTGGTTAATAGCTGCAGGATCTATGAAGAGGATACGAAGGCTCACTACAAGGTAGTGAATGAAAGGAAGGGCAAGGGACAGCAGAGTCGTCCTAAGCCGTACAGTGCCCCTGCTGATAAAGGGAAACAGAAGATGGTCGATGTGAGACGGCCTAAGAAGAGGGATGCTGCAGAGATTGTGTGTTTCAATTGTGGTGAGAAGGGCCACAAGAGCAATGTCTGCCCTGAAGAAATCAAGAAGTGTGTCCGGTGTGGCAAGAAAGGTCATGTGGTAGCTGATTGCAATCGTACAGACATTGTGTGCTTTAATTGCAATGGAGAGGGTCACATTAGTTCACAGTGCACTCAGCCTAAGAGGGCGCCGACTACTGGTAGGGTCTTTGCTTTGACTGGGACTCAGACAGAGAATGAGGATCGTTTGATCAGAGGTACTTGCTATATTAATAATACTCCTTTAGTTGCTATTATTGATACTGGTGCTACGCATTGTTTTATTGCTTTCGATTGTGTTTCTGCTTTGGGTCTTGATTTGTCTGATATGAATGGAGAGATGGTTGTCGAAACTCCAGCTAAGGGTTCGGTGACTACTTCTCTCGTATGTTTGAAATGTCTTTTGTCTATGTTTGGTCGTGATTTTGAAATGGATTTAGTTTGTCTACCTTTGAGTGGTATGGATGTGATTCTGGGTATGAACTGGTTAGAGTACAACCACGTTCTTATTAATTGTTTTAGCAAGTCAGTACATTTCTCTTCCGTCGAAGAGGAAAGTGGTGCAGAGTTTTTATCTACTAAGCAGCTGAAGCAACTGGAACGCAACGGTATCTTGATGTTTTCGTTAATGGCTACCTTATCTATTGAGAATCAAGCAGTGATTGACAGGTTACCGGTGGTGTGTGAATTTCCTGAAGTTTTTCCAGATGAGATTCCTGATGTGCCTCCAGAGAGAGAAGTTGAGTTTTCTATTGATCTTGTTCCTGGAACGAAGCCAGTCTCGATGGCACCTTATCGTATGTCTGCTTCTGAGTTATCTGAGTTGAAGAAACAGTTGGAAGACTTGCTTGAGAAGAAGTTTGTTAGACCAAGTGTTTCACCTTGGGGAGCGCCGGTTTTGCTAGTAAAGAAGAAAGATGGTAGTATGCGGTTGTGTATTGATTATCGGCAGTTGAACAAGGTAACTATCAAGAATAGGTATCCACTTCCGAGAATTGATGATTTGATGGATCAGCTAGTGGGTGCACGTGTTTTTAGCAAGATTGATTTGAGGTCAGGTTATCACCAGATTAAAGTAAAGGATGAGGATATGCAGAAGACAGCTTTCAGAACGCGTTATGGTCACTATGAATATAAAGTTATGCCTTTTGGAGTTACCAATGCACCTGGAGTGTTTATGGAGTATATGAATCGCATCTTCCATGCATTTTTGGATCGGTTCGTAGTTGTGTTCATCGACGATATCTTGATTTACTCCAAGACTGAAGAAGAACATGCTGAGCATCTGAAGATTGTTTTGCAAGTGTTGAAAGAGAAGAAACTTTATGCTAAATTGTCTAAGTGTGAATTCTGGTTGAATGAAGTGAGTTTCCTTGGCCATGTTATTTCCGGAGATGGTATTGCTGTGGATCCGTCTAAAGTCGAAGCTGTATCGCAATGGGATACTCCTAAGTCCGTTACTGAAATTAGAAGCTTTTTGGGTTTAGCTGGTTACTATAGAAGGTTTATTGAAGGATTTTCTAAGTTAGCTCTTCCGCTAACGCAGTTGACTTGTAAAGGTAAAACTTTTGTGTGGGACGTCCATTGTGAGAAAAGTTTCGGTGAATTGAAGAAGCGTTTGACGACTGCTCCAGTGTTAATTTTGCCGAAGTCAGATGAACCTTTTGTGGTATATTGTGATGCGTCCAAGTTGGGTTTAGGAGGTGTACTTATGCAAGGAGGTAAAGTGGTAGCTTATGCTTCAAGACAGTTGAGAATCCATGAGAAGAATTATCCTACGCATGATCTCGAGTTGGCGGCCGTAGTCTTCGTATTGAAGATATGGAGACATTACTTGTATGGTTCGAGATTTGAGGTGTTTAGTGATCACAAGAGTTTGAAGTATTTGTTCGATCAGAAGGAATTGAATATGAGACAGCGAAGATGGCTTGAATTGTTGAAAGATTATGACTTTGGTTTGAATTATCATCCAGGTAAAGCTAATGTTGTTGCAGATGCCTTGAGTAGGAAGACATTGCATATGTCTGCCATGATGGTCAGAGAGTTCGAATTACTTGAACAGTTTAGAGATATGAGTTTGGTTTGCGAATGGTCACCTCAGAGTGTGAAATTGGGTATGCTGAAGATTGATATCGAATTTCTGAAAAGTATCAAGGAAGCACAGAAAGTTGATGTAAAGTTTGTGGACTTGTTGGTTGCTAGAGATCAGACTGAAGACAGTGATTTTAAAATCGATGATCAAGGTGTGTTGAGATTCCGAGGAAGAATTTGTATCCCAGACAATGAAGAGATTAAGAAGATGATTCTTGAAGAGAGTCATAGAAGTGGCTTGAGTATTCATCCGGGAGCTACGAAGATGTATCATGATTTAAAGAAGATTTTCTGGTGGTCTGGTTTGAAACGAGATGTGGCATAGTTTGTGTATTCCTGTTTAGTTTGTCAGAAGTCGAAGGTCGAGCATCAGAAACCCGCTGGGATGATGGTACCTTTAGATGTGCCAGAATGGAAATGGGATAGTATATCGATGGATTTTGTGACGAGTTTGCCGAATACTTCGAGAGGGAACGACGCAATTTGGGTTATCGTTGATAGATTGACGAAGTCGGCTCATTTTCTACCGATTAATATTAGTTTCCCTGTTGCCCAGTTGGCAGAGATTTATATCAAGGAGATTGTGAAGTTGCATGGTGTTCCTTCGAGCATCGTGTCAGATAGAGATCCAAGATTTACTTCTAGATTTTGGAAAAGTTTGCAAGAGGCCTTGGGTTCGAAGTTGAGATTGAGTTCGGCGTATCATCCACAGACAGATGGTCAGTCGGAGAGGACAATTCAGTCGCTAGGGGATTTGTTGAGAATTTGTGTTCTTGAGCAAGGAGGAACTTGGGATAGTCATCTTCCGTTGATCGAGTTCACTTATAATAATAGTTACCATTCTAGTATTGGAATGGCACCGTTCGAGGCTTTGTATGGTCGGAGATGCAGAACTCCGTTGTGTTGGTTTGAATCAGGAGAAAGAGTGGTCTTAGGACCAGAGATTGTTCAGCAAACTACTGAGAAAGTTCAGATGATCCAAGAGAAAATGAAGGCGTCGCAGAGTCGACAAAAGAGTTATCATGATAAGCGTAGGAAAGATCTTGAGTTCCAAGAAGGAGACCACGTGTTTTTGAGAGTCACTCCTATGACTGGTGTAGGACGTGCTTTGAAGTCAAAGAAGTTGACCCCGAAGTTCATTGGTCCGTATCAGATATTGGAAAGAGTTGGAACGGTGGCTTACCGAGTGGGTTTACCGCCGCATCTTGCGAATTTGCACAACGTTTTCCATGTGTCGCAACTTCGAAAGTATGTTCCGGATCCATCTCATGTAATCCAAAGTGACGATGTGCAAGTTAGAGACAACCTTACGGTAGAGACTTTACCGGTGAGGATTGATGATCGTAAAGTGAAGACGTTGAGAGGCAAGGAGATACCTCTCGTGAGAGTCGTTTGGACGGGAGCGACTGGTGAAAGCTTGACGTGGGAGCTTGAGAGTAAGATGCTGGAGTCTTATCCAGAGTTGTTTGCTTGAGGTAAATTTTCGAGGACGAAAATCTTTTAAGTGGGGGAGAGTTGTAACGCCCACTTTCGTTTAATCGTTATTTAATCGAGTTTAGGCAATTATATTATAATTATATAATATATGCATGATTTTGATATGTTTTGATGAATTTTGATGATTTGATTGATGACGTGATAAGTTATGAGTTTTGGAGGATTTGATAAGATTAGAGAATTTATTTTATTGTTAAATAAAATAAAGATTTGAAAAATATTTAGTTGAGGGCTGTTTTGATATTTTAGATAGTTTTGGGGGAGAAAGTGAAATAAGATAAGTTATTAAGGGGAGATATAAAAGAATAGACCTAGGTTTAGAAAAAACACTTTGTACGTGAAAACTTTTGGAAAAGGGAGAAAAAGCTTAGAGAGGAGCAAGAGACCAAAGAGGGCTGCGATTTTCTTCATAACCAGGTAAGGGTGGGACTAATAACTCAGTAACATTAGTGAATGTAATTCTGATGATTAGTTAGCAAGAATTAGGGTTAGATGGAGAAAACGAAAACTAGGTCAAATCCCTAAAAATTGAGAATAAACGGTGGAAATTGGTTAGATTGATGTAGAAAGTATTCCTGGACCTTAGATAATGTTTAGGACAAACTTTGGAATCAGTATCAGACTTAGAACCATGTTAATCGATGAATTTTTGTGATTTTAGGAAGCCTGGCCGTAGCGACATTCATCGCTCGCCACGGCGAGCTATGATCCTCGCCTCGCGAGTGATGAGCTGCATCGCTCGCCACGCGAGCCTTTTCCCTTCGCCTCGCGAGTTGTTTGGTTCAACTCGCCATGGCGAGCAACCCTTCCTCGCCTCGCGAGCTTAGGCAGAGTGCATGTCATATTTTGTAGTTTCGACTTTTTAGTTGGACCTTGAGTGCCCTTAAGTGCCTAAACATACCTAGAGATGATTAGGAATGATTTTAGGACAGGATTGAACCCAAAACAACATTAGTTGGGAATTTTAGTGGTACTCGCCATGGCGAGTGAGAACTCTCGCCTCGCGAGCAAGTCCAGAATGTAGCTGATGAGTGGTTGTGCGATCCGTGTCGCACCTTTTGATCAAGAGTGAACCCCTAATTGGTAATGAAACCTTATGATAACGTTTAATGCAGTCTGTAAAGCTATTGAGTTATGTTGATATTATTTGAGCATGATTAAGGTATTATGCAATATGTAAGATATAATTGAAATGATTATGATTCTATTGAATTGCTGTTGATATATTGATATCTCCTTGCTGTTATGCGACTTGACTATGCTGCTGCTGTTAATTAACTGAGTATGCAATGTTTATTTATGAATGTAATGAAAATGATGACGTTTCGCTTCAAGTTATTGAATGCACATGGTTACGATGATTACGATGTTTTGTTCATATGTGTCCATGCATAGCATATCATTGAGCTTAGTCCTCACCACGAATATTAGGAGCTTTGTCCTCCGCACGTTTTATAGGAGCTTTGTCCTCCGCACGATTAAAGTATATTTATACTTATGATGACGATTGGTACCACATGCATATACGGAGTCTAGGAGCATTGTCACATTGTCATGTCTATTATGCTATGTTGATGATGATTGATTATGTGATTACGTGATAGATGCTTATTAAAGATACTATGATGATTATGTTTTAAATTGATTATGATCAAGATTAATTAGGATGTTAATTCATGATTCTTTATTGCATTGATTAATGTTATTCTGTTATGAAATCTCACCCCTTCTGTTTGAATGTTACCTCGACCGTGGGTAACGTGCAGGTGATCGAGCTTAGTGTGCTGAGTCCGTCGTGAGTGGCCTTGCCTTCACTGTGTCGTCTAGGTCGCTCTGATACGTAACGGGATGGGGCTTTATGATTATGCATGCTTCATTCTCTTACGTGACTATCATGTTTATGTTTTATGATGTTGAACATTTATTATGTTTTGTTAAGTTGATTTAACTCATTTGAGATATTTTGATGGGGCCTACGTGCCAAACTGATTTATGGATTATGAACTAAATTCCGCTGCAATGTTTACGACTTTTGGTTAAATTATTATTTAACTGTTTTGGATTACGTTTTATGTGATATCCCGTTGTTTACGATGCTTACTCTGATAAATGTTTTAAGAAATTTGTATATTGGGAAAACGGGGTGTTACAGCAGGACCGCTCCTGGTATGGCACTATGATTGTACCCCGTCCTATCTTATGTTTCACTCAAGCCCGGGTGTAGGACTTATCTCACCACTCACGTAACAAGGTAAACATGTAAGTAAATATTTACAAAGCATAAACAAATAATAAAGCACAAAATAAAGAAAGTAAGGTGGGTTTAACCCGCGTAGAATTTAAGTCCCCAGTGAAGTCGCCATTCTGTGCTCCCTGATTTTCTGATATCAAACCATTAATTGATTTGAATCGTCAATCTTTGAACTCTCAATTTTTATTCGTGGGAAGGGAAAAAATGAGTAAAAACCCTTATCGAGACTTTGGATTCGGGGGTTGGTTTCGAATAGGGAAGGTGTTAAGCACCCTAAACGACTTCGGTACTCCAAAGGAACCGCTTACCTAGATTATCTTGTGCTAAATTCATTTGCTTACCTGAAAAATTATTACCTAAAAATCTAAGTGAAAGAATGGAGAGAGAAGAAGTATGTTTTTGGTTATTTTTATTTGATTTGGAAGGATAAAAATCCTATGCCTACATACCCTTTAAGAAAACGGATCAAAACCAATGTAGTTCACCTAAAAAGTTTCTTTTTGGTGGGTTAGGTTGCTTTTAAGATTTTTTTGAAAATGGTTTTAAGAGAAAGAGGCCTCAAGGCATGAGATAAAGGAAACAAGTGAGGTTGATTGATTTTAAAATTTAAAAATGATTGAAGTTGAATTAAGATTGATTGAGAATTTGATTAAGAAAATAAAGAGAAAATGTTGTTAAAAAAATGATTTTTTGAATTTGACATATTTAGGTTTTTTAGATAAAAAGATTTTTCTCTAAACTAACGATAGACTAGCGTAACGACGTAAGAAATATAACGAGCGGAAAGCAGTAAATAAATTGTGGTAGTGTCGGTGCAAGTGTCGGTGCTTGTGTTACGTACATTATTACATCAATTCCTAAATACAACTCTAAGGCCTTCATGCCAAAATAAAATGCAAGAAATAAATTTACATTAATTCCCTATTTATACACACTAAGTCCAAATAAATAGCAAGGAAAAAAAATGACATAAGATTAAACATGCATGATTTTAGACATAAGTAAGATGCTAAACAAAAATATGAAAACGATAAAAGAGGTTAGAAATAATGCAATAGACTTTAAAACAATAGAAGGTAGGGGTGCAGTAATGGAAATAGTAGGTGCAAACAGCAAACAGCTAAGAATTCCAGAAACAAAAGAAAAGGGCCAAGAGAGGATCCATTGGGCTAAGGGGTGAACCAGTTTTGGTCTGGTTCGGTTCAAGGGCTGAACCGGTTCAGCCTAGCGGTATAAATAGGTTGTGGACTGGTTTTTTTTCATTTTTCACTTTCGTTTCTCTCTCTAACTTTCCTCTTCTCACTAAAACCTCTCTCTCCTTTCTCTCAAAATTCTGGAAAAAACAGAAGATGATCTTCATCTTCTCCGGCGAGCTTCGCCGCTCCGGCGTGGTGGTTTGCCGGCCCAACAAGGCGGCGCCGCCGCACCGGAGATGTGAAATCTCTCCGTTTTCATTTTTTTTTACATATTTAGATATCCTTTTTTGTTTTAAACACGAATCCGAACTTATTTTTTTTCAAAATCAAAGTGAAACCCCCTAGATCTACACGTTAAGATTCGGATTCAAACTTTTTCAAATATTTTCAAAAATCATATCACATCACATGCAGCTAGTAAACGCGAGAAACGTAGAAAGAGTAACGAAATTGTTACCTCTGTTGGATCTGTTAGGATCTGGAGACAATAGTCTTCGGAAAACTTCGAGTCCTTCACGAATCCATAAATAGTGAGTCTGAGTTTAGTTGTAGCGATTTCGGTTTTGTTAGTGCCGGATTTGTTACGATTCAGTTCCTGACGATTTGAAACCAAATGGAAAGGAAAATAGGTGTTGTATGAGGTTTGTGATGACTCTGGTGTTACAGGGAAACGATGAATGAGGTGTTCATAAGTCTTTTGTGATTTTTTGAGCTTTTTGATTCGGCAAAGTGGAAGAAAGAAAGGGTTTTTTGTGTTGGTGTATGATTACTGCAAAAAACTACGGCTGCCTCTGACTCTCTATGATCTCCCTCTCTCGTGAACAGTGCAATCGGTTTTAAATACTACTAAAATTAGGGTTAAACCAAAACGTGTTGGCCGAAAAGAAGGGAAAAAAACGTCCGAAAATCCCCACAAAATGGGAATCGATCAATTAACAAAAAAAAAAAAAAAGGTAAATAGGAATAAAGTCAAAATAGTAAAAAAGGAAATTGAATAATGAGAATTAAAAATAATAAAGATAAAATAAATGAATTAATAAAAATGTAAAAAGGAAATTGAATAATGACTTGACTGTTGTGACTAAAAGGCCATAAAATGCGTTTTAAAAAGTTATAAAAATGCAGAGGAGGTTAACTGTTGAAAAGTGCAATCGGGGACTTAAATGCAAGATAAAAGTTTTTAAATGATTAAAGAAAAGAAAAAAAAATGAGTTTTAAATGGTAAAAAACGAATAAAAGAGAATGTGGACTATTTTAAGATACGGACAAAAAAGATTTTAAACGGTCCAAATTTGGGGTATGACAGGGAGAGTTGTAACGCCCTAGTCGTTATTTTAATTATTTCTGATTTATTTAGAGTCTTTTATATGATTTTAAATGATTTATGTTGATGTTATGGTGTGTTATATTTTATTAAATGACTTATTTTTAGTATTTATTAGAATAATGTGAGAAATATAATTAATTGGAGTTTTGGGGGTTTTATTTTAATTAAGTGAATTAAGAGGGAGTTAAATAAAATAAAGGGGAGTTAAGTTTAGGAGTTAGGAAATTGAGAAGTCAAAAACTCTTTTACGTACAACAGAGCTTTTGGGAGAAAAAGGGAGAAGAGCCATAAGAAGAGCCAAGTTAGAGAACCAGAATTCTGTAGAGTTTGTTCGTCTGAATTAAGGTAAGGGTGAGGTTTACTCTCAATAGTATAGATTGAATTCTGATTTTGATTCTAACATGATGGTTTTGGTTAGTTTGGGAATTGGGTTTAGATTTTGATTTCTTTGATTTTTGGATGGAAAGAGTGTAGAATCCATGACATTAGTGTTAGAAATATGTTCAGGTTGTAGACAACACTTTATTACACTTCTGTAAACTGTTTTGGGGAGTGAAATTGAGAAAATTGGGATTTTTGGGAAAAACCTGCATTCTGCCCGTACAGACCTTCATCGCTCGCCCCGCGAGTAGCTCGTCTCGCCTCGCGAGTGAACAACTTCATAGCTCGTCTCGTGAGCAGAACCACTTGCTATAGCGAGTAAGTGAGTGAGAGATTATGATTTTCAGATTGTTGTTATAAGATGTAAGTTGGATAGTTTTGAGTGCCTGGATGTTTTTAGACAGGACTGGGACAATTTTTAGATTAAAAAGATGAATAGGGAGCTTAAAAATGAAGATTTAGTGAGAAAAATGTCAAAACTCCCGAGAGCACCTTTTTCTCGTTCGCCTTCTACTCGCCACAGCGAGTAACCCTTTTCTTGAGTTCGCCATAGCGAGCAGATGTGCTCGCGAGGCGAGTTGCCCAGTACCTGAAGCTGTTTTCTATGTAATTGAATAATGTTGATTAACTTTGGTGTAGGACCATGATTATAATTAATTGTGTTATTTTCTGGAGCTGTTGAATTAATTATGATGAATTGTTGATGGCTATGATGTATATTTATATCTAAATAAATTATACATGTTGTTGAATTCGTTTATACAGTCGATACATATGCATTGTTGAGTTGTATGTGTAACACCCCGTTTTACCAACTTAAAAATTTCATAAAAATAATCAGAGTATTCACATAAACGGAATGTCACATTCTCTTCCTAAAATCGTAAACTGAATAAATAACTATTTATTCTTTAAAATTCAATAACAAAATATTTAATATTTCGCAGCAAAATTTATTCAATAACTAAAACAGTCTTGGGCACGAAGGCCTCTTCATAAATGTCTCATAAAAATCCATTCTAAAAACATAGTCGTAAATCTTTAAAAGCAATACGTAAGGAATAGAAAAGCAAAAACAAAGTTCCCATCCCGTTACGTATCAGAGCACCTAAACACACGAGAGAGAAACCTCACACGACACCAACTATTCTTGGTTACCTGCAAGTTACTCATACGAAGAGCAACATTTCCAAGCAGAAGGGGTGAGATTTCACAAACAATAATATTAAGCATATAATTCAACAATTATATTTAACAACCTAAAATCATCATAATATTCATCATAGACATTAATATATCATATATCACATCTTTAATAGTTCATATAAAGAATCATAGCTTCAACAACTTGGTAACTTAAACATCCTTGACTTGACAAATGCGACTCTAACTTGACTATGCAACTTAGACCTCTTATATGCATGTGGTACCAATCCAGGGCATCAAGCCCCCAACGTATTTGAGCGTAAATAGGCTCCCAGGGCATCAAGCCCTCAACTTAATTGAGCAAAGGCTCCAGGGCATCAAGCCCCCAACAATGAAATGCTAATGCATGGACTCGACCTCTTAAACATCTTAAATCGACAACCTCTTATATAATCCAATACTTTGGAACTTCATCATCTTAATCAACTTAGACCGACTCATGCAGCTTAATTAAATAAAAACAGCAACACAGGAAGTATACAAAAACAACATGACATAATAATATCAAATGCAAGTCAACAACATCTCAAATATACATTCATAATTCAAGTAATAAGTAGGACATCATAATCAACATCAACACATCTTAAAACAGCTTCACATATTATCATTAATATTGTAAACTACCATTCCTACCCCAAAGACCAACTCATGAACTCATTAGACCCTTTATACAAGGTTATCTCCTTCCTAAAAACATCTCTAGATGATTAGGATAAAGTTCCTACACTTAAGAAGAAGTCTGGAAACATTTGGAGTGAAGAAAATTGCATTTTTAAGGTTTCTGGTAAGACAGCATCAGACATACTGAAATTACAGATTTTTCTGTCAAAATCGCCTCATGATCACTAGAATCGCCTTATGATTTCGAAAACATCAGACATACTAAAATTACAGATTTTATGTCGAAATCGCCTCATGATTTCGACAGCATCAGATTTCCACCCTTGACGTTTTCGCGCCTAAAAATCAAACTGTTAACCCGTTTTCGATGCTGTTTTCGCCTACGCGCTCCTGACACATAGCTCTATCACAATCTACACAAAAATTCCAGTTTTAACCACCCAAAAATCAGTTTCTAAAACCTCACATAATCACTCATTTGCAAAAACATTTAGACACCAACTCTTCAAGCGAAAATCCCAATTTTCATCAATCCAAACTCAAAAACTGATTAGGAATTTAACCTATGATTATTCTACAACATAAACACCACCTATTACTTTAATTCATCAGATTATCTAGTCTTTCTACATCAATCTAACAATTTTTCATCAATTCCTCACTTTAACCCTAATTCTCAAATCCTCCAAAACTAATCCCACCCTTGTTAAATTTAATCATCAGAATTATAGACTTAATAAGATTGAATGTTAGTCTCACCCTTACCTTATAACTCAAAATCGCAGCTTTCTAGGTCTTTCTCCCTTCTCTTTGCTTTTTCTCCCTTTTCTCCAAAATTGATCGTACGTTATGTTTTTTTTTTCTAAACTAGGTTTTTCCTTTTTATAACTCTTTATTCTATTTTATCTTATTTCTCTTTCTCCCCCCAAACTTTCTAAAATCTCATAACAACCCCTAAACTCAATATTATTTTATTTTCAAATCTTATTCTATTAAATAATATAATAAGCCACTTAATAAATTACATAATCATATAAATATATTCTAAACTCTTCTTAATAAATTCTAGACTCAATTAAATAATTAAATAAAACAAATAATTCAAAGAGGGCGTTACAGTATGTAGATATACACAAGTGGAGTTCATTGCATAATCATAAATTGGTGAGGGCTCATGCCCTGGAACGCCTTGTCGTTCAATTGGTGAGGGCTCATGCCCTGTGAATGCTAGTTCATTCAATTGGTGAGGGTTCATGCCCTGTGAACGCTTTAACCGTTCAAATTGGTGAGGGCTCATGCCCTGGAATGCCTTGTCATTCAAACGCGTTAAATGGTACCACATGCATGTGCATTGTCGCATTATGTTATTGAGTCGTAGTGGAGTTGTCATGTCATTGCATGAGTCGTTGTTGTTGGTTGAAATGGCCAATTGTTGATGATGTTGTTGATTATGAGATATATATGTATATTGAAGAACTATTGTTGTTTAGGGTGTTAGATTCAATTGATGAATTTTATATCTATTATTGTTGTTTGTGAATCTCACCCCTTCTGCTTGGAAATGTTGCCCTTCCTATGGGTAACTTGTAAGTTATCCAGAGTAGTAGATGAGGTGGCTCAAAGTGTCTTAGGGCTCTGATACGTAATGTAACACCCCGTTTTCCCAATATAAAATTTTCTAAACAAATATCAGAGTAAACATCACAAACGGGATATCACATTCAAACATAATCGCAAAACAGTTAAACAACAATTTAACTTTCAAGAAAATATCTTAAACATTGCAGCGGAGTTAATTCAAAAATCCATAAATCGTTTTGGCATGTAGGCCCCATCAAAATATCTTAAATAGTTAATCAACATCATAAAATATCATAATTGTTCACGTAAGAGAATGAAGCATGCATATCATAGAACGCCATCCCGTTACGTATCAGAGTGACCTAGACGACTCAGTGAGGCAAGGCCACTCACGACGGCACAACAGCAACTAAGCTCGATCACCTGCAAGTTACTCATACGAAGAGCAACATTTCCAAGCAGAAGGGGTGAGATTTCATAACACAATAATATTAATCAATATAATTCAAAATCATAATTAACAACATAATCAATCTTAAGCATCATTGCATCTTCAATAAACAATTATCAAGTAATCACATCATTTCAATCATCATCAATAACAAAATATCTTTTGACTCGACAAATGCGACAATGCAAATCTAAATCTCTTTATGCATGTGGTACCAATCAGGGCATGAGCCCCCAACAATCATAGTATTAATATACTATTAAGGCATCGTGGTGAGGACAAAGCTCAATTCGTGGTGAGGACAAAGCTCCAGGACATGAGCCCCCAACAAGTATGCTAATGCATGGACTCAATCAATCTAAAACAATCTTAATCAACATCTCAATATGCATCCAATAATTTGGAGCTCAACAACATCTATTCATCTTATAATGACTCATGCAACTTAGTTAAATAACAGCAGTAGCATAATCAGATCACAACAACGTCATAATTTCATAACAACAATTCATTTCATCAACATCTAGTTTATTCAAGAATAATTCAAGTAATGCATTTAATCGTTAAATCACATTACAAACAACTTAACAGTTCTTAACAACCTCACAGATTCCAGCTAACATCTTAAATAGGTTTCATTACTACCTAAAGTTCCATTCCTAATCAATTCATTCAACTCAGGTCACGACATTATCAAAACCATTCAATTCTGGAAGTGCTCGCGAGGCGAAAGCATCTGCTCGCCATGGCGAGTACTTGCCAGATTTCCAACTAAGGTTGTTCCAGGTTCAATCTTGTTCTAAATCATCCTCTAATCTTTAGTAAACATCTAAAGGTACTCAAAAGCAACTAAGGTTCAACTCAAAAGTCCAAAATACGAAAATCAACATGCTCTCTGGTCATGCTCGCTATGGCGAGTAGGGTTGCTCGCTGTGGCGAGCTACGACATGTAACTCGCGAGGCAAGGGGTTTTGGCTCGCGTGGCGAGCGATGAATGTTGGCTCGGGCAGAATGCAGTTTTCTTCAAAAATTCATCTAAACTCATGGTTTAAAGCCTAATTTCGATTCCAGAATTCATCCTAAACATATTCTAAGGTCAAGGGACGTTTTCTACAACAATCTAATCAATTTCTACCATTTGATCATCAATTTTAGGGATTTGACCTAGTTTTCGATTCCTCCAATTCAATCCTAATTCTTGCTAATTAATCATCAGAATTATACTAATTAACATTACTGAATCATTAGTCTCACCCTTACCTTGTTAGATGAAAATCGCAGCTCTCCTCTTGGTCTTCTCCCTTCTATGGCTTTTTCCTCATTTTCCAAAGTTTTGATCGTACGTACAAAGTGTTTTTCTAAAACTAGGTTTTTCATTTTTATATCTCTTCCTAGTATCTTATGTTATCTCACTTTCTCCCCAAAAACTCTCTAAAATCTCAAAACAGCCCTCAACTAAATATTTTATTTTATTTTCAAATCTTATTTTATTTAACAATAAAATAAGTCTCATAATCTCATCAAATCATCAAAACACATCCAAATCATCTAAATCGTCATAAATCAACAAAATTCACACATATATTATATAAATATAATATAACTCGTCTAAACTCGATTAAATAATTAATTAAACGAAAGTGGGCGTTACACGTAACAGGATGAGAAATAGTTGTTATTATGTTTTCATTCCTTATGTATCAATTTTTGAAACATGTTGTTGGAGCCTTTATTATTGTTGAATAATTGTTGAAGAATATTTATGTTGAGGCCTTTGTGCCAGAATTTATTATTGGAGAATTTATGGTCGGATGTTGATGTAAATTGTTTTGAAAAATATTCCGCTGCAAAGTATTGATATTTTATAAAGGTTGATTTTACTAAATAGTATTTTATTCTATTTAAGAAATTTTGAAAGGCAGTGTGACATGCCCGTTTGTTTGTTGAACTCTGATTATTTTATTTAATATTTAATTGCTGGGATAACAGGGTGTTACAATTGGTATCAGAGCAGGTTGGTCCGTCCGGCCAAATAGTAGAGTTGTGTTGAGCCACGTAGGATAGAGTGTCAACTTTAAGTTGTCTTTGTTGTTCTGATTGTTGTTTCTTATGTAGAATTTTGAGATGGCTGAGAGAAATGATGCTGCTATTGCTGCTGCACTTGAGGCTGTGGCTCAAGCTGTAGGACAACAACCGAATGCTGGTGCTGGTAATGATGGTGTGAGGATGTTGGAGACCTTTCTGAGAAACCATCCACCAACACTCAAAGGGAGGTATGACCCTGATGGAGCTCAGAAGTGGCTCAAGGAGGTTGAGAGAGTCTTCAGAGTGATAACGGGGTGTTACAGTCATTCTCTATCTTCTCCTTTATGTAGATGATATTCTTATGGCAAGTTCTGACAGGCAAGAGATTCAGAAGCTCAAGAAAAGATTGAATGATGAATTTGAGATGAAGGATCTTTGTAATGCAAAGAAGATACTTGGTATGGATATCATGAGGGATCGAAACAAAGGTGAGGTTTTCTTATCTCAGCAGGGGTACTTGAGGAAAGTGGTGAAGCGGTTCAGAATGAAAGATTCTAAAGTCGCTGGCACTCCTCTTGGTCATCACACAAAGCTATCAATAAAGCAGTGTCCTCAATCCGATGAAGAGAAAAATAAGATGGAGGGTACTCCCTATGCAAGTGGGGTTGGAAGCATCATATATGGTATGGTTTGTAGTAGACCGGACTTATCCTACGCAATTAGTGTGAGAAGTCGGTTTATGGCAAATCCGGGTCAAGTTACTGGCAAGCTTTGAAGTGGGTTCTGAGATATTTGAATGGATCTTTGAAAGGTGGTCTAAGGTATACAAGGTCACAACCAGGAAGGGATGCTTTGGAAGGATATGTGGATGCGGACTATGCAGGTAATGTAGACACTAGGAAATCTTTGTCAGGTTTTGTGCTTACATTGTTCGGTACAGCAGTAACTTGGAAGGCAAATCAACAATCAGTTGTAGCTCTTTCAACAACTCAAGCAGAGTACATAGCCCTTGTTGAAGCGGTCAAGGAAGCCATATGGTTGAAAGGTATGATTGGTGTAACGCCCTCTTCTAATTATTTAATTATTCAATTATTTAATTGAGTCTAGAAGTTATTAAGATGAGTTTATATTATATTTATATGATATATGTGTGATTTAAGAGGTTTATATGATTGAGATGTTTTTATGTGATTTTTATGAGGAGTTGTGACTTATTTTATTGTTTAATAAAATAAGATTTGAAAATAAAATAAAGATTGAGTTTAGGGGTTGTTTTGAGATTTTAGAAATTTTTGGGGGAGAAAGAGAAATAAGATAAGATAGATGGAGGAGATATAAATAGGAGAGACCTAATTAGAAAAAAACATAACGTACGTACGATCAGTTTTGGAAAAAGGGTGAAAAGGCCTAGAGAAGGGAGAAAGACCTAGAAAGCTGCAATTTTGATCTATAAGGTAAGGGTTAGACTAACTTTGCAATTCTATTAAGTCTGTGATTCAATGGTTAGGTTTAACTTGATGTAGGATGAGTTTTAAAGGAATTGAAAACTAGGTCAAAATTGTAGAATTATTGATTAAACGGTGGAAACTTGTTAGATTGATGTAGAAACTGTTCCTAGACCTTAGATAATGTGTAGGATGAATTCTGGAATCAATGTTAGGCTTAAAACCATGAGAAATAGTGAATTTTCGTGAAAATTGCACTTCTGCCCGAGCCTACATTCATCGCTCGCCCTCGCGAAAGATGATCCTCGCCTCGCGAGTGATGAACTTCATCGCTCGCCACGCGAACAACTTTTACCCGCCTCGCGAGTTGCACCTTGCAGTTCGCCATAGCGAGCAGATTCACTCGCCTAGCGAGTGTGACCAGAGAGCACCCTGTTTCAGTTCGCCTCGGCGAGCTTTGTGTTCGCCATAGCGAGTACCCAATTTTCTGCACTGGCCATAGCGAGTAGAGGGTCTCGCCTCGCGAGTACTTGTGTTACAGAATGCCTTGTTTAGGTTAAATGCGATCTTTGTCGCACGAGTTGATGTGAGTTGATCTTAGAGGTTAGAAAATAAGTTGTTTATCTTGCTGTTGTTGTTTCAGTAAGCCTGATTTAATATGATCCAATGTTGTTGTTAATGGTATATAATTGTATATACATTATATGAATTATGCTGATATTTGAGATGTTGTTGATTTGCATTTGATATTGTTATATCATGATGATTTGCATACTGCCTATGTTGTTGTTTGTTGTTTAACTAAGCTGCATGAGTCGGTCTAAGTTGATGATGATGATGTTTCAAATTATTGGACTTATATAAGAGGTTGTTGTTCTAAGTTGTTAAGATGTTGTGTCCATGCATTAGCATTCATAGTTGGGGGCTTGATGCCCTGGAGCCTTTGCTCAATTACGTTGGGGGCTTGATGCCCTGGACCTTTAGCTCAATTATGTTGGGGGCTTGATGCCATGGAAGTATATCAATATTTATTACGTTGAGGGCTTGATGCCCTGGATTGGTACCACATGCATATAAGAGGTCTAAGTTGCATAGTCGCATTTGTCGAGTCAAAGATGATAAGTTGTGAAGTTGTGATTATTTATATGAACTATGAAAGAAGTGATAAATGATACATTATTATCTATGATGAATATTATGATGATTTTATGTTGTTAAATATAATTGTTGAATTATATGCTTAATATTATTGTTTTGTAAAATCTCACCCCTTCTGCTTTGAAATGTTTCTCTTTGTATGAGTAACTTGCAGGTGATCAAGTTTAAGTAGCTGGTGTTGCTGTCGTGAGTGGCTACCCCTCACTGTGTCATTTAGGTGCTCTGATACGTAACGGGATGGGATCTTTTATGGCTATTTCTTATTCCTTTACGTATTTGTTTTATGAATTTAAATGATAAGTTGTTTAACTGAATTTATGAGATATTTTGATGAGGCCTGCGTGCCAAGACTATTTATGATGAAGAATTTAATCCGTTGCTATTATGTTGATGATTTATGTCGAAGGATAATTAGTTAATTATCTCGTTTATGATTTTAAGAACTGTAGCATTTCGTTTGCATGTTGAATACTCTGATAAATATGTTTGAAATTTTTAAGTTGGGAAAACGGGGTATTACAATTGGAGAAATGGGGATTAGTCAATGGTGTGTGAAGATACATTGTGATATCCAAAGTGCCATTCATTTGGCAAATCATCAGGTATATTATGAAAGAACAAAACACATTGACATTCGTTTGCACTTCGTCAGAGACATGATTGAGACAAAGGAGATCATGGTGGAGAAAGTGGCATCATAAGAAAATCCAGCAGACATGTTCACCGAATCATTACCAAGATCAAGGTTCAAGCATTGCTTGGACTTGATTAACTTCATTGAAGCATAGATGAAGGTTGGAGAGAGCAGCAAAGTGATTGATGGTTAAATTGGCATCATCACGGATTTGAAGTCAAGGTGGAGAATTGTGAGAGTTAACTTAAAATCTCAAAACTGGAAAATCGTGCCACGATGGAGAAGCAACGTGCCACGATTGTTGAAGCAAGTTTGTGAAGCAGTCACTCGAAAAATCGTGCCACGATTGAATCGAATCGTGTCACGATGGTACGATTAAAGATAAAAATAAAACGTATTTTCAGTGAAGATTTGTTTCAGTTTTTTAAGGGGTTACTTTCCACTATAAATATAAGCCTTGTATCAGATGATAAAGTATGTAGAAAAACAGGGTTTAGAAGCCAACATACAAACTAAGGATTATAGAGAATTTCTCTTGGCAACAACACTAGGGTTGGGATTGTTATGATTCACCTTGAACAAAACACTATTAGGATTGAGTCTCTTGGTCACAGGAAGAGGCTGGGACTTGGGTAGAATTAGGTTTGAAGACTCATTCTTGTAACTCAATATCTCTTTGTAAAGAAACTCATATCATTATAGTGGAACGGAGAGCTGCTCTCTCCCCCAGACTAGGTCATCATTAGACCGAACTGGGTAAACAAATTCTTCTGTTCTCTTTCTTCCTTTTATCTCTTGTTGTTTACTTTTATTTTGGATTATTTGCTACCCGCTTGATTTGATTACTTGGTATTAATTTGCTCCACTCATCAAGTTTTTTATTGGTGTGGTTTTTTACATCGAATACACAACAAGTAGAAATAACACCTGGTGTGAAACCTATTAGCAGCAAATGGTGGCTCAGAAACCAAGAGAGAATCCACTCTCTAACTCTCAAATGAGAAACTCAAGTTTTATATATTTCAAACTATTGTAATACATCAATGGAAACACAATCTAGTAAATGTCAAACATGGTGGCTTGTTGGCCTTATTGTCAATAGTAGGGTGGTGGAATTGGAAAGCTAGCATATAGGGTGGTGGCTGCAAAGTCTATGCCATATTAATGTCTTACTCTGTATCATCCTCCCCGGGTTGAACAGAACTCGCCCTCGAGTTCATATCTGGTTCTTCATCCAGATATGGTGAAAGATCGGCAACATTGAAGGTTGTTGAGACACCATAGGTTCCTGGCAATTCTACCTTGTAAGCATTGTCATTGATTTTTTGAACTATTTTGAAGGGACCATCAGCTCTTGGTGACAACTTGGCATTTGGTTGTTTGGGAAATCGTTCTTTGTGCAAATGTATCCATACCAAATCTCCAACTTTAAAGATTTGTTGCTTTCTGTGCTTGTCACGATTAGTTTTGTATCTTGAATTTTGCTTGATTATCCGTTGTCGAACCTGTTCATGCAGTTTCTTGATCTCTTTTGCTCTACTTTCTGCATCTGCACTAAACTGATGTTTATCTGATGATGGAGTCAAGTCTAACGGACTGTGTGTTCGAGTTCCGTATGCTACTTCAAAAGGACATTTTCCGGTTGCTTGATTAGTTGAATTATTGTATGCAAATTCAACTTGTCCCAATATGAGATCCCACTATTATAGATTTTTACCGACAAAGCTCCGAAGTAGGTTTCTCAAAATCCTGTTAACAGCTTCAGTTTGTCCATCTATTTGGGGGTGACTAGCACTACTAAACTGAAGTTTAGTACCCATCTTCTTCCATAAGGTTCTCCAAAAATAACTTAAGAATTTAACATCCCTATCAGAAGTGATGGTTTTTCGAATTCCATGAAGACGAACAATTTTCTTGAAGTATAAGTCAGCAACTTGAACGGCATCATTAGTCTTCTGGCATGGGATGAAATGAGCCATCTTTGAAAATCTGTGCATAACTACCATCACAGAATCGTTCTGGCATTGTGTCCGAGGCAATCCAAGGACAAAGTCCATGCTAACATCTTCCCAAGGTGCTTCTGGAACATGAAGTGGCATGTAAAAACCAGTGTTTTGGCTTTTGGCCTTGGCCAAATGGTAGACTCGACATCTTTGAATATGTTTGCAGACATCTCTTTCAAGTCTTGGCCAATAGAAATTTTCTTTCACTAAAGAAACAGTTTTATCTCGTCCAAAATGACCTGCTAATCCTCCATCATGGGCTTCCCAAATAATGGCTTCACGTAGAGAGCACTGAGGAATACATAAGGTTTTTCCTTTGAACAAAAATCCCTCATGTCTGTAGTAGTCCTGCGAGAATTGTGAATCAGTGGCATTCCAAAACTTTAGAAAATCTGAATCATCTTTGTATAACTCTTTGACTGTCTCAAATCCAATGACTTTCATTTGCATAGTGGCAAGTAGGGTATGACGCCTGCTAAGAGCATCTGCAACAACATTTTGAACTCCCACCTTATGTTTTAGTAAGAAAGGATAAGCTTGTAAAAACTCACTCCAAGCGGCATGCCTGTGATTGATCTTATGTTGAGAATTCAAATGCTTGAGCGCTTCATGATCAGAATAAAGAATAAATTCTTTATTCAACAAGTAATGACTCCAATGTTGCAAGGCTCGGACAATGGCATAAAATTCTTTATCATATGTTGAGTATCTAAGTTTACCATTGTTGAGCTTTTCACTAAAGAAGGCTATAGGATGACCTTCTTGACATAGAACCGCACCAATTCCTGAATTGGAAGCGTCACAACTTACTTCGAACACCTGGTCAAAGTTGGGAAGGGCTAGCACTGGTGTTTCAGTCAAAAGTTGTTTTAGGTGGTCAAAACTCTTTTGTGTTTGCTCGGTCCATTGGAACTTATCTCCCTTTATGCAATCTGTAAGCGGGGCAGCAACAGAGCTAAAGTTCTTGGTGAACCTTCTATAAAATGAAGTTAATGCATGGAAACTTCTCACGTCATGAATTGACTTTGGAATAGGCCAACTATTGATGGCCTCAACCTTACTGGGGTCAACTCGAATACCTTCAGCAGTGATTATGTAACCCAGAAAAGTAACCTCGTTGGTTAGGAAAGAACATTTCTTCAAATTTGCAGAGTTTTTGTTCGCGAAGAGTTTGTAGCACTTGTCAAAGCTGCTCTAAGTGTTCCTCTTTGTGTTTGCTGTAGATCAAGATTTCGTCAAAGTATACAACTACAAATTTGTCAATGAATGGTCGAAGTACTTGATTCATTAGACGCATGAAGGTACTTGGAGCATTAGATAACCCAAAGGGCATCACTGTCCATTCATATAAGTCATCTCTTGTTTTGAATGCAGTCTTCCATTCATCTCCTGGCCTAAGCCTGATTTGATGGTATCCACTTCGAAGATCAATCTATGAAAAGATGGTGGCACCATGCAACTGATCTAATAAATCATCAAGTATAGGTATCGAAAATCGATACTTGATGGTAATCTTGTTGAAAGCTCGACTATCAACACACATTCTCCAGATTCCATCCTTTTTGGGTACTAAAATTGCAGGGACAGCAAAAGGGCTAACACTTTCCTGTATTAGTCCTTTCTTCAGCAATTCTTCAACTTGACGTGTGATTTCAGCATGCTCTTGTGGACTCATTCTATAAGCTGGTCTATTAGGAATGACAACTCCAGGAATAAAGTCAATAGCATGTTGAATGTCTCGCATGTTGAATGTAAATACAACATATTCATCATCTTAAAATAATATAAACACAACATAATCATCATCTTATAATAACATAAGCAACAACATATTCATCATCTTATAATAATATAAACACAACATAATCATTAAAATTTCATGGTTTGTCATCAACAACAACTTCAACGATTCAACGACGACAACGTCAACCTGACAATACAGCTACGTGAGAGTACACCACCTCTTATAATACGACAACGTAAGAGTACACCACTTCTTATAAAACAACAACGTAAGAGTACACCACCTCTTATAGAACAACAACGTAAGAGTACACCACCTCTCACAAAACACCTGAACATAAACAGTCACCAACAACAGCTTCAACTACGACTTCAACAACTTAGACAACATTAACAACTTAAGACTCCAATTCTATGGAAAGACAACTTACAACTTTACAACTTAGACCAACACCTGCAACTTGATCAATATGCAACAGCAACAGAACCATTACAAGCAATTCACAACATAAAAATATTAATGAAGAGCATCAACAACTTAAACATCATACATTTTCCACATGAGGCATATAAATATTTCACATAACCAACAATAGCAACATAGACAGCACGTAAACATCTCAAGATATAACAACATCAAATGATAATCAACATCAACATAAACATCTTATATAATTCACATAATGCATATACAAATATATTACATTACTATCAACATTAAATCATATTATAACAGTTTCACAGATCATCAGTAATATTATATTCAACCTCCATTCCTACCCCAAGGATCAACTCATAACATAGGTTAAATACTCTTAAACACCTTAATTAAACTCCTAGTACTTCTAGTTTTGAGGTTTTGAATTATTCCCTAAGTTTTGGAATAACTTAGAAACGGTTATGCTGAATTTTCATAAAATTTCACTAAGACCTCCTGAGAGGATTTTCATCATATCTCAAAAACCAAAAATCATTTTCAAGTCAAACCAATATCATTGGAAAGCTAACAAAATTATCTACAACTTTCATGAAGACTCCCAAATCTAATTCAGAACAGAAAATTCCAGAAAAGTTGATTTTCCTATGCTCGGGAAAAGAGGACGACTGTGCTGATCCCTGCTGACCCTTGTGTAGTAATTTGATCATATCTTGAGTTCTTTGTGCTTAAATCGAGTGCCTCCAAAGCCGAGTGACAGATAACATCCATATCTACAACTTTTGCGAAGGCACCTAAACCCAGTTCGAAACTTAAACTTGTCAAACTGAGACAATAAAAACGCGTTTTGCACATTGACAGCAAAATTGCAGTTCAACTGCAATTTCGCCTTTGGAAAAATCTTTTCGACTCCGTTTTCGATCCAATACTCTCCAAACATGACCCTAACCATTACCCTATGATCACCCTGTCATTATAACACTAATTATTCATCAACCTACTGTATTATCCACTCTTTTTAAGACTAGAAACTCAATTCGAAACCTAAACTAATTTTCCTTAATTCTCAACTTTCAATTTCATCTTTTAATTCTAATCTCTCAAATTCTAAAACATCAACCTACAACCATGTTAAATTCATCTTCAGAATCACATACTCAGAATTATTGAAGGTTAGTCCCACCCTTACCTTAATCAAAATCGAAATCGGCAGCCTCTCTTGGTTCTCTTCTCTTCTCTTGACTTTTCTCCTTTTTCTCCAAAACTGGTTGTACGTGAAAATAATTCTAAACCTAGTTTCTCCTATTTATAACTTCTCATCTATTTTATCTTATTTCCACTTAATCCCCTAAATTCTCTAAATTCTGAAAACAGCCCCACTACTTAATCTTATTTCTATTTTCAAGACTTATTCTATTAAATAATAAAATAACATTACTTAATAAAATAACGACACACCACATAATCATTTAAATCACATAAATATTAAAAATAGACTTAAAATTAATAAAATAATCTAATAAATTAATAGAGCGTTACAACTCTACCCACCTTAAAAGAATTTCGTCCTCGAAATTCAAAAGCACAAGAGAAAAATGAATTTAATTATTGCTTAAATATCTTAAACTATGTATAACAAAATAGAAACTTTAACAATACACAAAAATCACATTAAAGTTAGTCAGTCAAACATGATCACATAATAAAACATCACCATTAATTAGAAAGAAAAAGAAAACACAACAACAGTATTCAACTGTCACACGACACAAACGACTCAACTACTTGGCCGGACGGACCGACCTGCTCTGATACCAATTGTAACACCCCGTTTTCCCAACATAAAAATTTCATAACAATTAATCAGAGTTTTCCACATAAACGGAATGTTACACTTCTTAAAAATCATAAATGGAATAAATAACAATTTATCCTTCATAATTCAATTCAACATAAATATTCAAAACTTCGCAACGGATTTAATTCAACAACTAAAATAGTCTTTGGCACGAAGGTCTCATCATAACATCTCATAAAAATTCAAACTAAATCATAGTCATGTAAAATCATAAGCAATACGTAAGGAATAGAAAATAGCCACAAAAGTTCTCATCCCGTTACGTATCAAAGTACATAAAGACACAGTGAGAGATAGCCACTCACGACAGCAATCAACAGCTACTTATTCTCGATCACCTGCAAGTTACTCATACTAAGAGCAACATTTCCAAGCAGAAGGGGTGAGATTTCACAAACAATAATATTAAGCATATAATTCAACAATTAAATTTAACAACATAAACATTATTAATT
This sequence comes from Medicago truncatula, assembly GCF_003473485.1. NCBI lineage: Eukaryota > Viridiplantae > Streptophyta > Magnoliopsida > Fabales > Fabaceae > Medicago > Medicago truncatula. The sequence continues at coordinate 23,148,592 of NC_053049.1, read as the reverse complement.
AATAATAATAATTCTTCATATAGTGCTTCATTAATAGTCCAATCCACTTCTAATCATCATTAACTCATAACAAATATAAACAACAACATAATCATCATCTTATAATAACATAAGCAACAACATATTCATCATCTTATAATAATATAAATACAACATAATCATTAATATTTCATGGTTTGTCATCAACAACAACTTCAACGATTCAACGACGACAACGTCAACCTGACAATACAGCTACGTGAGAGTACACCACCTCTTATAATACGACAACGTAAGAGTACACCACCTCTTATAAAACAACAAAGTAAGAGTACACCACCTCTTATAGAACAACAGCATAAGAGTACACCACCTCTTATAAACAACAACGTAAGAGTACACCACCTCTTATAAACAACAACGTAAGAGTACATCACCTCTCACAAAACACCTGAACATAAACAGTCACCAACAACTGCTTCAACTATGACTTCAACAACTTAGACAACATTAACAACTTAAGACTCCAATACTTTGGAAAGACAACTTACAACTTAGACCAACACCTGCAACTTGATCAATATGCAACAGCAACAGAAACCGTACAAGCAATTCACAACATAAAAATATTAATGAAGAGTATCAACAACTTAAACATCATACATTTTCCACATAATGCATATAAATATTTCACATAACCAACAACAGCAACATAGGCAGCACGTAAACATCTCAAGATAGAACAACATCAAATGATAATCAACATCAACTTAAACATCTTATATAATTCACATAATGCATATACAAATATATTACATTACTATCAACATTAAATCATATTATAACAGCTTCCCATATCATCAATAATATTATATTCAACCTTCATTCCTACTCTAAGGATAAACTCATAACATAGGTTAAATACTCTTAAACACCTTAATTGAACTCTTAGTACTTCTAGTTTTGAGGTTTGGAATTATTCCCTAAGTTTTGGATTAACTTAGAAACGGTTATGCTGAATTTTCATAAAATTTCACTAAGACCTCCTTAGAGGATTTTCATCATATCTCAAAAACCAAAAATCATTTTCAAGTCAAACCAATATCATTGGAAAGCTTACAAAATTATCTACAACTTTCATGAAGACTCCCAAACCTAATTCAGAACATAAAATTCCATAAAAGTTGATTTTCCTATGCTCGGGAAAAGAGGACGACTGTGCTGATCCCTGCTGACCCCTGTGTAGTAATTTGATCATATCTTGAGTTCTATGTGCTTAAATCGAGTGCCTCCAAAGCCGAGTGACAGATAACATCCATATCTACAACTTTCGTGAAGGCACCTAAACCCAGTTCGAAACTTAAACTAGTCAAACTGAGACAATAAAAACGTGTTTTGCACACTGACAGCAAAATCGCAGTTTAGCTGCGATTTCGCCTTTGGGGAAATCTTTTCGACTCCGTTTTCGATCCAATACTCTCCAAACATGACCCTAATCATTACCCTATGATCACCCTATCATTATAACACTAATTATTCATCAACCTACTGTATTATCCACTCTTTTTAAGACTAGAAACTCAATTCGAAACTTAAACTAGTTTTCCTTAATTCTCAACTTTCAATTTCATCTTTTAATTCTAATCTCTCAAATTCTAAAACCTCAACCTACCACCATGTTAAATTCATCTTCAGAATCACATACTTAGAATTATTGAAGGTTAGTCCCACCTTACCTTAATCAAAATCGAAATCGGCAGCCTCTCTTGGTTCTGTTCTCTTCTCTTGACTTTTCTCCTTTTTCTCCAAAACTGGTTGTACGTGAAAATAATTCTAAACATAGTTTCTCCTATTTATAACTTCCCATCTATTTTATCTTATTTCCACTTAATTCCCTAAATTCTCTAAATTCTCAAAACATCCCCACTACTTAATCTTATTTCTATTTTCAAGACTTATTCTATTAAATAATAAAATAACGACACACCACATAATCATTGAAATCACATAAATACTAAAAATAGACTCTTAAACTTAATAAAATAATCTAATAAATAAATAGGGCGTTACAACCACTGTCTATTATAACATCACAAACTTTTCCAGCAGTGGTGCAATGAGTATGGAAAATGCTTTTCCTCAACCAATGCTCTTCTTGAGCTGACATCGCGTGTAGGCTTCGTCTGATCACCAAAGACTCGCCATGATCAGCAACAATGAGCTCTTCATCATAAATTGGCTCTAACACTTCTTCTTTTTCTGGTTCATCTCGGTTTGTTTCCTCCTCAACATCTTCATAAGCTTCTCCTTTGATGATGGTGATGGTTCTTCGTGTTGGACAATTTGAAGCTATATGTCCAAAACCTTGAAATTTGAAACACTTGGTAGCTTTGGGTTTATTTTCTGTAGTGGGTTTAGGAGAAGGTTTTGTAGAAGTACTGGGCTGATCGTTGTCTGTTTTGTGGGGATAAGAAGAATTCTCAGTGGAGGAAAAATTCCTATAAGAATGCTTCTTGGGTAAATGTTTCTCCACTCGCATGGCCAAACGAACAACATCGTCTAATGACCAATATTGTTGGAGCTGAACTGGATGAGCAACGTCAGTGTTTAATCCACCAAGGTAACGAGCTATTGTCTGCTCCTCCCTTTCATGAATGTCGCACTTCATCATTAACTTCTCAAGTTCTCTAGTGTATTCTTCTACAGACAAGTTTTTCTGACGAAGGTTCTGTAGTTGAATAAAACTATCTTGATAATAGTGAGAAGGCAAGAACTTTTTGCTTAGTTCTCGACGCATTTTCTCCCAAGTCTTGATCTTGCTTTTTCCTTCACGGGCTCGCTTCGTTTTTAGATTTTCCCACCAAATGGAAGCATGATTCTTTAATTTAACAGCAATGATCTTGACTTTCTTTTCTTCAAGTATCTCTTTATACTCGAAGACTCGTTCAACAGTTTGGAGCCAATCAACGAACTCATCTGGATGTAGCTTTCCTTCAAAATAAGGAATATTTACCTTGATGTCGTTGTCTCTGAATGATTGTCTTTGTGGACGACGACTTCTTAATGATGATGATTCGCTACTTGATTCATCAACGTATGATTGCATGTGTTGGGCTTCCAATTGTGCTTGTTGTGCATTTACAGTTTCTTGTAACTGTTGGATTTGTCTTATCATTTCTTCCATTTGAATATCCCTAAGTGTTTGGTCGTTTTTTCTTGGAGGCATATTTTTTTTTTAAAGGCTGAAATGAGTGTAAGTGCTATAAAATAGAATATTTCTTTTCTGATGTGGAAGATCAGATTAAACTGCAACCACAGAGCATAATAGGAATTGTCTATTATAATAGCACTAGAGTTTCGAAGGTGGCAGCTATTTTTCTTCAAGAACACCCTTAGAAAACTCAAACTTTCCGTTGATTCTTTCAATCAAACTCAACTCCGGACTTGGAACCTTGCTCTGATGCCAATATGGCTCAGAAACCAAGAGAGAATCCACTCTCTAACTCTCAAATTAGAAACTCAAGTTTTATATATTTCAAATTGTTGTAATACATGAAGGAAGTGGCCTTATTTATAGCAATCCTAGAGGCCATATGGTAGCTGAAATAGTGCTGATAATTAATACATCAATGGAAACACAATCTAGTAAATGTCAAACATGGTGGCTTGTTGGCCTTATTGTCAATAGTAGGGTGGTGGAATTGGAAAGCTAGCATATAGGGTGGTGGCTGAAAACTCTATGCCATATTAATGTCTTACTCTGTATCAAATGGGCTTACAAAGTAAAGTGTAACACCCCGTTTTCCCAACTTAAAAATTTCATAAACATTTATCAGAGTAAACAACATATAACGGAATGCTACACTTCTAAAATATACTAAATGAGATAATTAACTAATTATCTTTCCAAAATCACCAACATATTAATTCAAGTACTTAGCAGCGGATTAAATTCATTAACATAAATAAGTCTTTGGCACGCAGGCCTTATTAAAACATAAGCAATACGTAAAGGAATAGAAAATAGCCACAAAAGATCTCATCCTGTTACGTATCAGAGCATCCTAAGACTCAGTGAGGAATAAGTCACTCATGACAGTAACACTAGCAACCTGCTAACGATCACCTGCAAGTTACTCATACGAAGAGCAACATTTCCAAGTAGAAGGGGTGAGATTTCACAAAACAATAATATTAACATATAATTCAACAATTATATTTAACAACATCATAAACTAATCATATATGGTAATATAATCATATAGTACTGCATTAACAATTCAAATCAATTTCGGATCATTATTAACTCCTTATTCATCACGTTTTATACATCAACATTTAGCACATAATAACCAAATCATAACCAACATAGATCATCACATCATAATTATCATCTTTAACACACAACATAATCATCATTTTATAATTACATAACAACACAACTTAATCATCACTTAATAATTATAATCATATACAATACAACATAATAGTCACTTAATAATAATAATCATATACAACATAACATAATCACCATTTTATAATTACATAAACAACAACACATTCATCATCTCATCATAATATAACAACACATATTTATCATCTCATAATAACTTAAACAACAACGACACCTCTTATACCTCTTGAACCATCTAGACAAAATGCGACTACGACCTCTTAATCATGCATGTGGTACCATTTAGGACATCAAGCCCCCATCGTATTGAGCGTAAATAGGCTCTCAGAACATCAAGCCCTCGTGTATTGAGCGTAAATAGGCTCTCAGAGCATCAAGCCCTCTACCATCGCGTATTATGTATAAAGATACAATACAGAGCATCAAGCTCTCTACCATCTCGTATTATGCGTATGCAATGGACTCAACTTCTTAACATTTTAGAACATCGACTTCTTAACACAAATCAAATAAGTTGGAACATCATCCTTCATCTTAGACCGGCTCATGCAGCTTAGTTAAATAACAATAGCAACACAACAGTATACAAAACAGCATGACATAATAATATCAAACGCAAGTCAACAACGTCTCAATTATTCACATACAATTCAAGTAATGCATATACAATTATAACACAATATAACAACATCAAGTCATCGTAAATCAGCTTCACAGATCATCATTAATGTTATATACAATATTCATAACTACCCCAAGGTTCAACTCTCAATGACTCGTGCGACAAAGATCGAAAAATCCTAAACAAGGCTTCTGTAACACAAGTACTCGCGAGGCGAGGACCTCTACTCGCCATGGCGAGTTCAGGTATAACTCCCACAAGTTCGTTCTTAAACTATTCCAGGTTCAATCTTATTCTCTAGTCTTTCCTAATCATTATTAGACATGTTCAGGCACTCATAGGCATCTAAGGATCAACTCAAAAGTCAAAATCACGAAATCTTGCATGCTCTCTGGTCAAGCTCGCTAGGCGAGTTCATCTGTTCGCTATGGCGAGCTGCGACGTGCAACTCGCGAGGCGAGGAAAGGTTGCTCGCGAGGCGTGCGATGAAGTTCATCACTCGCCGTGGTGAGGATCATTGCTCGGGAGGCGAGCGATGAATGTCGCTACGGGCAGAAGTGCAGCTTCACCTAAAAACCATCAACTCTCATGGTTTTAAGCCTAATCTCGATTCCAGAATTCATCATAAACATTATCTAAGGTCTAAGGACAATTTTTACATCAATCTAACAACTTTTCACCGATTAATCATCAATTTCCTCTCTTTAACCCTAATTCTCAAATTCTCTAAAATCAATCCTACACTTGTTAATTACAACCAATTGAATTACGGAATTAATAGAATTGAATGTTAGTCTCACCCTTACCTTAGAATCAAAAATCGCAGCCTCCAAGTTGTTCTCCCTCTTCTCTTGGCTTTTTCTCCATTTTCTCCAAAAACTGATCGTACGTACTCCTTTTTCTAAACTAGGTATTCTCCTATTTATATCTCTCTATTTACTTTATCTTATTCCTCTTCTTCCACTAAACTCTTCTAAATTCCAAAACAGTCCCACATCTCAATATTTATTTTATTTTCAAATCTTATTCTATTAAATACTAAAATAAACCTATTAATAAAATATCAACACACCACCTAATCATATAAAATCACATAAATTATCAAAGCGGACTTCTAAACTCAATAAAATGATTAAATAATTAAAGAGGGCGTTACATAAAGCACAAAGTTGATGGTTCGGTTGAAATATTCAAAGCTAGAATGGTTGCAAAAGGTTATAACCAAGTTGAGGGTTTGGACTGTTTTGATACTTTCTCACCAATGGCAAAACTCAACTGTGAGAATGGTACTCTATTAAGCCTCAGTTCATCATTGGCATTTACATCAGTTGGATGTAAACAATGCATTTTCGCATGGAGATCTTTAATAGGATGTATATATGATCATCCCTGAGTGTGTTCAAGTGGATAAGCTTGATCTAGTTTGCAAACTTCAGAAATCATTATATGGCTTGAAACAAGCAAGCAGGAAGTTGGTATGAGAAGCTAACTTCATTTTGATTCAGCAAGGCGATTTACAAGCAAATTCTGATCATTCTTTACTCATTAATTCCGATGGTGAATCATTCATGGTACTTCTAGTATATGTGGATGATGTGATTCTAATAGGAGATTCAATAGCTAAATCACACATGTGAAATATGTACATGATGCATCTTTTAAAATTAATGATCTTGGTCTAGTCAAATGCATTCTTGGACTTGAGGTAGGTCAATAGAAAGAAGAAATCACAATATGTGTCAAAGAAAATATTGTCTATATCTCATCAAAGATAGTGGTCTCTTAGGTTCTAAACCTATAAATACTCCCTCTGATCCTTCAATCAAGTTACATCAAGACAAAAGTGTTGCATATACTGATATTTTAGCCTACAGATGGTTGATTGGTCAATTGTTATATCTGACTACAACTAGGCCAGATATTACTTTTGTGGTTAAGAAACTGAGTCAGTTCCTATCGTGTTGTTAGGTATCTTAATGGTTTACTTGGGTGTGGACTAATGTTTTGAAGAGGTTCCAAATTGCAGATTTTTGGTTTCTCTGATGCTGACTGGGCAGGATGCCTTGATACCAAAATATTAGTAATAGGGGTGTGTTATTTTCTTGGAACATCTCTTATTTCATGGTGCACTAAGAAGCAAACTATTGTGTCTCATTCCTCAAGTGAAGCTGAATACGGCTCTTGCATCTGCTACCTATGAGATTCGGTGGTTGTTGTATCCGTTGACTGATATGAAAGTTACATGTGATCACATTCATGTCTTGTACTTGATGATCAGAGTTCCCTACACATTGTTGCACATCCAGTGTTTCATGAAAGAACAAAACATGAATAGTAGACATATACCAGGATTCATCTTGTCAGAGATATTGAAGGAAGTTAGATGCCAAGATGAAGAACACAACACTATAACAGAATTAGTTGATAAATAGTTGTCCATTAGATGTTAGTTGCATAGGTGTTAGTAATTTTGTGCGGCTAGCACCACAGTAACTAGTTTGTACCACCATTTAATAACTGCATATAGATAGTACTTGTACACTTGTAATGAATCAAAAGAGAACAATCACAAATTCTATCCATTCATGTGTTTCTCTTTCTCTGTTTTCTATCAAAGAATCTTCAACTATGGAATCTTAATAATAAGACCCTGTACATTATCATTGACTTGGCAGTTTGTATCATCATATTTATTTTTCTTTCATTTAAACTTTTAGAACTAGAAAAATTATTTCTCATTTTTTTGTCCTTCCATTTTCTAAAGAAAGGACCCAGAAATGATATTCATTTGTAAATCATTCTTAAATCAGCCAATAGTAGTAACTAGTAAGTAGTTACTTCTTTGACATGTAGTTCTTTTGGCCCCTACAAATGCACAAATTGTTCGGATCGTAACTACCAAACACCATTTTTTGGGTTTTTAAAGGCTTCCCGAAAGTCATTTTTTAGGATAAAGAGAAAATAGGGAGGCCAAAAGAGCACGCATCCTTTCTCTTTTGTATAAGTCAGTAGCTTATTTTGGTGGCTAATCAGCTTTAAAATGGTATATGGGTCCTAAGCCCCTATGGATCTCATCAAGCTCTCAATTTTATGGTTCAACGTTTGTTAATTTCTGAGGGAAAAAGATAAGAGATTGAATATTTACTTAAAATGGAAACATTGCTAATAAACTCAACCATATTTAAAAATGGGACATGTTTAATCTTCAAAGGTACACAAAAAAAAGGTCCTATCAAGATTCAACAAAGAACCTTGGATGAAAACAATACAATACAGTAATGAGATACATCTACAGACAATATAAACATCAAATGAAATACATTCAAAGTAGCAACTAAAGAAAAACGCTCGATGTTCAGTGAAATGGACAAGAGTGTTTGTCATATACTCATATTTCATTCCATGCTCTAAGCAACGTACACCTATGTCTTTATCTCTGCAACTGTATTCTCTTATCCCTAATTGGCAAATCAATGGGCTGCTGCGCTTCATGTGGATGATCTGGGCCGCTATAAACCTTCAGACGTGTGAATAGAGTCCTGCCAAGCTGCATACACCAACCCTTGGTTACTGTAGATTCAACTATATATAAACACTTTTTGTTTACAAAAATAGTATCCAAAAATCAATTTAAAGAGATAAGGAATCCTCTTTAGAATAAACACAAGTTATTCAGTCTTTCTGAGAAATAAGCACCACAAAAACAACCAATGAACTTGACAGGTCAAGAAGATGATTTTGTTCAAAGAAAGACCATGAGTATAAATTGTATACAGTGTTAGGATATAGAATAGTAGAGTAGTTAAAGTAGGATTGTCATGTATAAACAGGGAGGTTTTGGAGTTAGAAAGCGGATGATTGAATATTGTAAATATTGTAAACATTGTGAAATAGAGTAGCGACTCTATTGTGAAGGGGAGAGATTCTCTCCTATTCTTTCTTTTCTTTCTTTTTTTAAAAAAATTGTTCTTTCTATTCCATTCAGTTCTTGGGTTCCTCCTAACAATTGCTCAACCTGCCCAATCCTTGAGAGAGTTTCAGCATTACAACAGTTCTTGGGTTCCTCCTAACAATTGCTCAACCTGCCCGATCCTCGAGAGAGTTTCAGCATTACAAGATGGATAAAAATTCAGCCAAGATGGATGAAATGCAGAATACCCTGACAGAAATTAAAGATATTCTACTTGAATTGACAGGCCAGAGTAAGCCAGTAGTGGTTGCAGAATACTCTGCACGTTAAATCTGTTGCAGATGAGAATGAAGAACCACAAAACAATTGTGAAGATGGGGGGTCTGAAGACCAATAATCTGTAAAAAGATCAAAAAGAGAAGAAATCTGATGACAAGGTGGTGTAGCCAAAGCAAGACAAATCACAAATTTGGTCCAAAAATAATTTTAACCTAGCATTGAGGGTATCAGGAAAAAGTCAAGAAGAAGAAGAGTGAAGACGGAGCAGAGGCAAAGTGCAACCCACTGTCAAGATGGAGAAAACAATTTTTGGTGGCCAAGATATGGTGCAGGAAGCCGGAAGTAATAACAATGGAAAAGGAGAAATGGGAGGTTAACAACAAGCAAGAAAAAGAGTGAAGAATACCAACCTGAATGCAATAGAAGAACCACCGGACATGAATCGGCACAGCGGAGAAGATGGTTCACAATAAAGATGCAAAAAATGGATTCTTGCATGTTAGTCTGACCGCCACCGAAAGTCTGAAACCATCAGGTGGTGGTAGATGCAAGGTAACTATCGAGGAAGGAATATGGTTCCGTCTCATACCTTCAAATTCAAAGTTGTGATAATTGGGTCGTGGACGAAAATAGTAGCACCGTTATTCATTATGTGACGGAGGGCATCGAAATAGAAAGGTTGACGTCGAAAGGTTTGGAGCCGACAACAAGGTGAATGGATGGGTCTTAAGAAGGTCGAACAACCCACCACCACTATTCAACCCACTAGATTCAAGCTTGGTAGTGGAAAGGAAGGGAACACCGGTGAAGACAAAGTCTACTTTCAGGCATCCCTTTCAAACCAAAAGGTGTACTCTCTAAGGGATCCCTTTCAAACCAAAAACGTGTGCTCTCAGGCATGCATAGACTGTAAGATTTCCTTTCATTCTTCACTTCTATATTCTTCCATCAGTTATGGAAACGAATCTAGTACGTGTGATATGTTTTTGTCATAAAAATTAAACACATAGTTTAGATTTATATTCAACTTCTCTATGCATCAATGATCCATCTTAACATGTCTACTGTACAAGTCTCTTGGAAAAACATTGAACTTTATTGAACTTACCCTCCCTTTTGGAAGCATGCCACGAACAGCATGTTCAATAATTCTTTCAGGAATTCTGTTCTGCAGCTGGTCAAATGTCTCGACTGTCATACCACCAGGTCGACCTGAGTGCCGCCGATAAAGCTTCTGGGTCCTCTTTTTCCCACTGACAGCAACCTTTTCTGCATTTATCTACACAACCCCAGTTAAAATAATAGGCCAAGACTACATAAAGCAATCGTGAAACAGAACATTATTGACAATACTCCTTGCATAAAACTTCATGAGAAGGGTGAGCCTCATAAACATAGTCATTAATGTGAAAAGCAAGTTTTATAAACAATACAACCATTTTATAGGAGATTTTGTTTCCTCTATTGATATTGTAGTTTTATTTTTGTGGAAAATTGGAATCTGTCGTCAAATCATTAGTCATACATGCCTATAATTAAAATTTAAAACCAAATGCATGATAAATAAACTTCCTTACAATCTATAGAATGTAGAAAGCGGAGAAGTCATTAACAATAGATATACATAACAAAAAGAACATGTCTTGCAGCTTCCCATTATGATCGAAAAAACATGACAAACATTCAGACATAACAAGATTAATAGCAGCTTCATCAAGACTTTTCAGGACATGCATTAAAGCAATACATTAACTACAGACTATGTTGCGTGAGAATCAATATACAAAAATGTGAAATGTGATCCAAATTTCTTTGTCAATGTGACATTATTATAGCAAAGGGTTAAATGTGTGTTAGCAAACCACTCGTTAAGAGTACAGTATTTAGGAAGAGGAAGAGCGGTAAGTAGATATTAGAATTACAAGGACTCTTCAATAACAGTAACTCTCCAAAAGGATAATAGAGGAGTAGCTATAAAAACAGGGAAGGGAGTTAACAACTGTAGAACAGAAGGTATATTACAAGGAAAAAGACTGAAATAATTAGAGAAATAAGGCTTTTTTTTTCCAACTGTAGTTATAAATAAGAAGACGGGTCAAGTGGCTGAGATATCCTGACATTTGAAATTTTGAATAAGTGCTGAGGCCTTTGGGTATAAGGAGACGCATTCCCTTGATGTATGTTTTACAGTGCTCGAACTTCCCAAATAGGGCTTATCTCCATCTTTTTTCCAAATAAAATACCAGTTTTTATCAGAATGATGATAACAATTTGAAGGGAAATGACACTGAGCCTCTACGCCATTTCATGGTGACTTAACACAAAAAGTTAAGGCTAAAATGCAAGAAACTCCATTAACCTATGATTCAACTTGACTCCTTCTACTTAGAAAACAGTCCATCATATATTGCATAAGTTCCATCCATTTTAAAACCAAAAGAAAATTAACAAGAAAGATGTTCAACTAAAACTTGACTTATATAACAAATAAGCTTATTCCGTAGAAGTAGTAAACCATAAAAATCAGCACTTCCATGCCAATTGCAAATAATGAATGCAGAAATACGTACCACAATTACAAATGAACCCATGTCCACACTGGGTGTATAAGTCACTAAATTTTTCCCTCGGATGTGATTAGCAATTGTTGATGCTAGTCTTCCAAGAATTTTATCTGTAGCATCAACAATATACCACGTTTTCTCTGTATTGACATGATCCGAAGCTTTTGGATACCAGGTTGTGTTCCAAATGTCCTGCAATCATTACTCTTTTCAGTTAAGCCGCTTCAAATACATTAATTCGAAAAAAGCATCTACCAAGTTAAAAGCTTTAAAAATAATACAAGACATGGATACCGACGTAAAGATTTAAAGCAATTCCAACTTTCAATCATGCCAAAAAATTGGATGAAGTAATAACCTATACATTTCCAAGCTAATTAAACTAATGAGATACGAAATGTAGGCATAATTGAAGTAAATTAAGATGGATTTACATGTTAATTTACTTCAATTACGAGAAATGAATACTGCTAAAGTGCTAATTACAAACCAGAAAGAAGATAATAAGGCTTAATTACCATAAAATGATGGATTGAGACAAACACTAAAATTTGACAATAAAAATTGAGGCTTTTCTATTCCATATGCTAGATTACAGAGACCCAGAAATTAATACAAGAAAATTTTAACAAAATCATACACAACAACACTTAGTGTGTAAAATGAACAAAACCCATTAACAAAAAAGAGAGAGAGAGAAGTTATACCGGGCCTTGAAAGCGGGGCTCAGGTTCAACACAGATGAAACGAGGATCTTCTTCTTCTGCGACAATGGAAGTTTCCTGCTGAGAATGGACAATGAAAGATGGAGAACGAATTGAAGAAGATGATAATGAAAGGTTTGAAAGTGGTAATTGAGAAGAAAGAAAGGAAGATTTAGAAGTTGAATTCTTGTGATGAGAGAATGAAGAAGATGAAGGGAACGTCACTGATGGTGAACCACACAGCAAGGACATTGTTGCTGTTGATGAATGATGATAAATTCTCTCACGATGCTTTGTGTTGTGTTCTGTGCTCTATCTTTACTGGGGATAATGTAGAGCCAGCCAGAGAGTGTGCGATAGATAAGCCTATATTATAAATGTATCAAAATTTTAAAATAGTGTATAATTGTACGATTTGTTAGTCAAATAAGTCTCTTACGTTAAAATAGTCTATCAAATATGACATTAATTCTTTTTATGTATGGATTGATATGATAGTATATAAATATTTGTAAAATTAATATAACGATAAGTAAGGGTGTGTTTGGCTCTATTTTTTTGAGGTCTAAAAGCTACTTTAATAATAAAGTTGAAAATTAAAACTTTTAAGTTAAAGTTAAATTTGTTTGGCATTTGTTATTTGTCCAACTTAATTAGTAAAACTTTTTAGGGTTGTTTAATAGAGACCTCTCAAAAATAGTCTTAAGATGGACATTTACAATTCATAGTTGTTTTAAAAAAATTATAGTAAAGCATAAATTTTATAATACTAAAAAACTGAAAATATTAGACAAACTTTTTTTTTAGGCTTAATTAGATTTTTGGTCTCTTAAGTAATTATCAATTTTCATTTTGATCCCATAATTCGTAAAATCAACATTTCGGTTTTATTGCTTTTCTTGCTTTTGTTCAGTTTTTCTTATTTTTCTTGCTTTTCTTCAGTTTTTCTTGTTTTTCTTCAGTTTTTCTAGCTTTTCTTGTTGTTTAATCTTTGCTTGTGAACTCAAAAATATCATAAAAAAGACTCTAAAAATAGTGAATGGCCGACTGTCATCAGTTTCTATGTGGTTTTCTTCTTTACAAATTGTGTTTGGCCCTACTTCTCCTTAAAATTGGAAGATAAGTAGAAAATAAGGAGGGACAAATATGACAATATTAATTAGATACTAGTGTATTTATCTGCATTCCCAAGTTAGACATATAGTTAAGGATTACCAAACTTTGGTATGCATGATATTGATGATTCAATAAATTATCGTTTTTAATATATTATTTGAGTCTATTTTATTTAAATTTTATTTGTTTTTATTTTCTTTTTTAGAACTATTTTACTTCAATTGCAAGTTATTTAATTTCATGAACGAATATTCTAAAGATTGAGTCTTAGAGCAAAAGAAAGAAGATTCGGAGCTGATTCGGACTAAAAATATGAAGATTTGGTGCAAAAATAAAAAGCCCCCAATTCAGAAGCTTAGCACGGCCCGTGTCACCAGCCACACAGTCGTGCCAGCACCCAGAGTCACCTTTTGCTTCTTTTGGCTTCCCGGACAAGCTGCCTATTAGTTTATTTTTGACCTAAAGCTTGTCATTTCTTGTGCAACACTTTAGTGATTTATTTCTTAGGGCTTAAGTCATTGTTAGACTATAAATAGAGCAGACATCAAGCTTGTATAATCATCTTTAGTTCTTGGAAATAATAAGTGACAATTGTTTCTTTAAATAAAAATTCATCTTTATTTTCTTTATTTTATTTTATGGTCTTCTTCTTCTTCTTCTCTATGTCGACAATGAACGTGAGTGAGTAGACTTCTTGTCTTGGGATTGTTGGATGAATCTAATGACCTAATCCTAATCAAACTAAGCATTGAACCCTAATTTTATGTAAAACTACTTTCTAATCTAATTTCACCATTTTTATAATGAATTAACAAGTATCAAACTCATAATGCGACAACGAAGGGTTGGTACTTGTTAATTCATCATCACAAATATCAAAGCGAAACATCGTAATAAGAAGTTATGATATTGTAACAAGTGAAATTAGACAAGGATTGTGAAACATGAGAATGGTCTAGCAAACCTTGAGACAAAAAAGTTTTCTTCTTCAAGGATTCCAATAGCAATCAATCATGAGAATAGACGTGGTTGCAAGAGGAACACACTTACTGAAATCGAGAGGAGATGTGATAGGCTAAAGAGAAACTTGTCTTTAGAAAGTAGGTCCAACATAAAATTCTAGGTTTAGCGTTTGATTTGTGAAGGATTTTTCGCCATGACGAACCAATAATCCCGAGGCACTTTTTATTAATATTATTTTCAACCGTTAAAAATCCAAACTTTTTAATCTCAAACTTTCTTCTAATCATTGTTAAAAGTTAATTGAATTCATAACTCCCTATCAGAACGATACTCTTTTTACTACTTCAGTAAAACGGTGCACTTGCGGATTTTACACATCAAATATCCGCAAGTAAAATTCATCACGGACAGGTGATGACAGATCATCTTACGTTATAATTAGCATGTTTTTCAGTCTATTTTAATAGGTTTTACCAGCAAACCAGAGGAGTATTAAAACAATTGTCTATGATTTCGGGACATTTGTAATATTTTTTATATTTGAGTCTGTAATTTGATTCTTCCTAAAACATAGCAATTTTATAGGGTTCTTGAAGTAATTCACGAAGAAATCAAGCAAACCAGGCAAATCAAGACCTCTAAAGATTATTGGGTCTTGAGAAGATGAAGAATGAAGATTCAATAGGCCTCAAAAGATTTTGCAACGGGAGGAATTATGTACCCAATGTCCAAGATGTAACACCCCAATTTTTCTATATATTATATTATCATATATCCATGTGTTTTTATATATAGTTTCATCTTGTAATTACTAGTTATTATCTATTTATTTATTTTGATTGTTTTTGTGTGGATGCGCTAATAATTATCATGACATTTAGTAATACGAATTGTATACATAGTGATATCCTAATTATTTAGCAATATTATGATGATTTTTCCTATGTGTATTTGTTATGATGTGATAGTCATACATATTTATTTTGTTTATGGAGTAATATAAAATGTTGATATTTTATTATTTTAAGCATTTTGAAAGGTCATAGTAATTTAGTATGAGTGTTTTAGAGATCAAGATTTTAGTTATAGGAGAGTGGAACAAGTTATTGATATTTTTAGAATCGGAATTGATAGATAGATTAATTTAAAACTGACTACTTTATACACCTCCCTTTATTTGCTGCATTCTGATACTTGATTGGGCTAATCTGTCTTCCTTCTTTGGGACCATTCACAGCCCAGTATGTGAAAACACATTAATTTCACTTAACTGGATTTCTATCCACACACCAATTTCAGTCTGAATGTCTATTTGCACCCCTTGCTATTAAATGAAGAAATAAAAATAGAACGGGTCTTCTCTTCCAAATGGTTGCAGAATGGAAACTCTTTTACAAACCCTTGCCCCCTCTCTCTTTCCTCGATTTCTCTTTCCTCAAGCCACAATACTCTTTTACAAAACTTTGGCTTCCAACTTGAAATCATCCACTGATTCGAGGCTCGCTGCGACGGTTGTAGCCTTTGAGAGATGAATAAATTAATGTGCAAATATGGAAGTAAGGTTAAAAGAGGAATTAGAAATTTTATTAAGGTGTTGCTTGACTTACTTTATGTCGGAATGTGTACTCATTGATGTTATTGTTGAATAGGTATTGTTGAGTAGGTATTGTGATCATAATTGGCTAATTGCTATTTTTTTTTATTGCGAAATTCTTGTTCTTGAATAGACATGAGTTGTACGTATCTAGTGATGTATATATGATGTGATGCATGTGTTTTGTGATGAGTAAAAAATTTGTATATGAGAATATGTGATGAAGATTGATGTGGTTAATTTAAATCTGTATATGAGAAAATGTGATGAAGATTAATGTGGTTAATTTAAGAGGAATGAATACCCTTGTCAGATTCGGATTGTTGTGGATAATTTGAGCTTATAGAATGTTCTTGATTTCCCTTATCAGATTCAGATTGATGTGATTAACTTGAGATGAATGAATATTTTGATTACCCTTATCGATTACCCTTAAACCATGAATTAGTATTGATTTTGTGTTGTGTTTGCTCTTATGTGTATCATAGGCCAACGAGGGGAGATTATATGTAAGGGGTAAGCGAGTGTTTCACTCATGAGTGTAATATATTGTGAAATGAATGATAATATTGTAATTCTCAACTATTCATATAGTGCTTACCACATATAGTTTAGCCATTTGAGATATAATTGATTAAGATCACATCAATATGATCCAGAACCTGAAGGCTGCCATGAATTAAATGCTGTTAAGATTGTTTAATATTTGATCCTTGTGAAACTATGATTTAAAGGTTAATTATGGTGTGGTAGATGTGTGAGTGCACATTTGTATTAACTAGTATGAAATTATGTTTATTAAAAGTACTACGTGTTAAATCTCTTAAGGCGTTACTGATAGAATTTGACTAGTTATTATGATTATATATGTTTGAACTATTGAGACTTGATTGAGAATGACTGAATATGGATTTTTATCGAATAGTGTGAAGTATGCACTGTGAATTGTGATTATTAAATGAATATGGATTGAATGGTAAGGTATAGGACCTAGTGGAGTGTTTGGTCATCATGTAGGTAGGGTCTGACAAACCTAATATGATTGGGGAAGTACTGATTAATGAGACATATTGTCTCGGGGTTGAGGAGGGGGTCTATGAGGGCAGGGCCAACTTTGAATAGTCCGTAAGGACTCGGCCAATCTTGAATAGTCCGTAGTGACTCGGCCAACCTTTAATAGTCTGTAATGACTCACCCATTTTTGAATTGTCCATCCACCATGTGGTGGCATAGCACTATCGACCTCCTAACCAAGTACTTCGGAGTAGAATGACACCAAAGAAAGAGATGTCTAGAGTCTAGGAGCATGCATGTTATTGTTTGAATTGTGACTGTTATATCATGAATGATATTGATTACCTCATGAGATTATGTTCTTGACTTTTTTGATTGTTATATTTGACTATCTTAATTGAGACTATTTTGGATTGGATTGTGGTATGGTGTTTGTGAATATTTAGTTCTTATATTGTAATAATTTTGTGACTAATGTGAATTGAACTGATATAGTATATTCTTAAGGTTTTGAATAATATGTTTGTGATGTGATACAATTTTGATTTAATTTCTTGCGTATTCTTCTCATCTATTTTATACTATTACATGTTCTCGAAACTCACCCCTTCGTTGTTTGTGTTTGCTGGCTTGGCCCTGCGGTTGCGAAATCGTAGTTATATAGGTTACGAGTCTTGGAGTCAAGTACATACCCTTTATGAAGATTTGCCTTGTTTCGTCCGTTATTTTGGGAAAATGGTCTGCTTTGATAGGTGACATCAGATTGGGATTAATTTTTTATATTTTAGTTCAATACTTGAATCAAAATTTGTAAAACCTTTGTAATTTTTAAAGTTAGGCGGAAAGTCAAATTTTGTTATTATTAACTTTTTATATAATCTATTATGAATTGAATGAATGATGATGTCCTTAATTGAAAAAGTTTAAAAAAAAAAAAAAACATGCAATCTTAACGGTTCAAAGTGACTTAAATTTTACAAATATAAAGTAAACTATCTTGGGATTTAGGGTGTCACACAAGACAACTTAACTACGAAGAAAACATCTCAATAGGCGAAGAATATAGGAAAACAGGAAAGTGACGAACTAAAGCGCCCAACGCACAAAACGGGGCGCTGGGCGCCCAGAAGTTAAAGGCTAAAGTGCATGGTGCATGCCTTTAGGTGCCTAGAGCCTAGAAGTCTAAGGCACATGCGCCAGCCGCACAACCCTTGGCGCTAGGTGCATGAATTTCTGCTAAAAAAAACTCACTTTTTCGTGAATTTTTTGCCCCTGAAACCCCATGATTTTAGCCCAAGTTAGGTGAAAACTTTCCTTATAAATATCAGTCTTCCTTATTCACAATTTCTCGTTCAGAACTGGAGCAGTTCAAGAGGAAGGCTATTTTATGAGTCAAGGAGGAGTTATATCTTCTCCTATCTTTTCTAGGGTGTGTTTTTATCTTTTAGTATTTTTGTCTTAGTTACCATGCGTAGCTAGATATCTATAGCTTAGGGTTATAAGATGAACATCTGTTTAATTTTGTTGGATAATTATTTAATTTAATGTCGTTTATATTTTAGTTTTTTTTTTTTTGCTATTAAGTTTTATTTAAGATTTATTTATTTCGGCGAGGTGCAACCCTAGATTAGATACTTAGGTTATGACAAGGCTTAACATTGTTATTACTATCTGGAAACTTATATCTTGATATTTATTTCCTTATACTAGTAATTATCTGTCTAGCAAGTACGTGATTAGTAAACTAGCGAATAAGAGTTGACCCTAATATTAAGTACTTAGGAGGTGACATTACTAATATTGAGTAAAATTTGTTGAACCTAGGATGTACTAGTTTGGTGATTAGAGAAACAAGCACCGAGGGAAATAAACCTAACTAGAACCATTGTCCTCAACCTCTACGTAAGGTAGACGCTGATAGGGTTGTCTGTTTGTAGAACTACTTGGGGGGGGGGGGAGGGGGAGAGAGAGAGAGAGAGAGAGAGAGTGTGTTATGATTGTCCTAAGATTCATATACGGACCGACCTAATGGAACATTGGCCTTTGGAAAAACTAAAACCCCAATTTAAGTCTATGTTTCAATTACCTTTGAATTGACAAGATCCCGCATGTAAGGATCACCGTGCAATCAGCATGTACAGTTAGCCATCGGAGGGATAAACCTAGATCAACTGAGATAGTATAGACCCCGTACGTAAGGATCGTCGTGCGATCAGCAGGTGCATCTTGACAACCAACTAGGTTAGAACATCCCAACGGCCTCATCACCTGTATAGTCGACTTAAGATAACTAAACGCGACATGAATGCTTTTTAATATCCAACAAAGTAAATAAGGGGAATTCAAAGAGTCCTAACCATTGTTTCCTTTTCTACAATCAAAAACATGTAACTTGCTCTGTTGCAAACAGATAAAAATTACAATCTCTAACTTTTATCTCTTTTATTTTATATCATCAACTTAAAACAAGTAACACGAGTTGTTTGGACGAAACGACAGTCCCTATGGATATGATACTTTACTTGTCACTTTATTACTTGGTAAACGATTTGGTATACTTGTCTAATCCGACCATCAAATTTTTGGCGTCGTTGCCGAGGAATGTTGATATTTTCAACTAAGCAGTTCAAATTACTTATTCGTATATGTTTTTATTTATTCAAAAATAAAAAAGGGTATAGTAATAATAATTATTATAACAATAATTATTATTTATTGTCACTCCTAGAAACGTGCTACTTGGGTATTTTTGTTTATGGTTGTTTCAGGGAACGAATCATGGATGATTTTGCAACAGACTAGTTCAATCATTACAATATCTATCCTTTGGAGAGTATGAGCAAGAGAGAATTGCATGGATGGAGGAAGATTTTCTAGCAGTTTTATCTGAATTTTAATGGCATCTTGACCAGTACGCTAAAACTATCAAGAGAACCGGAGAGGAATAACTTTCTTGGATCAATTCCATAGCCGGAAAACTTTATGAAAATCAAGAGATTATTGATAGGAAAGCTAAGGAAGCATAAAGTGCAACTTTTCAAGATGAAGACTTAGAAGAATGCATTGAAGATGATCCTAATGACACCACCTCTTGGACAATAGGACAGGAGCAAGATAAAAAGGAAAATACCCCAAACAAATCCTCCCTTGAGACTGTAGTACAAGATGCTGAGGGATACATTCTCACAAAAGTCATCAAAGAAGAGCTTCGTGACCAATTGTCATAAGTTCATCTTAAGAAGGACGAAGCTCTAGGAGTGAAATCAACACTTTAAGCTCAGTTCAAAGAGAAGCAGAATGGCCAAATGTTCGAGCCTCTTGTAGACAAAGATTCCATTTTAAGAATGAGCATACGATAAATCCTTGATAAAAATGAGAATCCTAGCAAACTCCTTGACTTCATCAAAATATCATATCCCCAAAAGTTGAAGAGAGAAGACTTGGCTGCATTAACTAGAAATTGTAATGCAATATCTCAAGGACAGTTACCTCAAAAGAAGAAGAACCCAGGAAGTTTCAATTCTATTGGGAAGTTGTCCATTAAAAAAGCATGGCGTGGTCCAAGTGAAAGCATTACATCATCTTTGATAAGAAAGATCGAAGGGATTCAAGTGAAACCATCAAATTGAACTTTAATACTTGAAGATAGATCAATCAATGATCCATTAAAAGTAGTGGAAGACACAATGGTGAAAGACAAGACTTTTGTGACATCAGAGACACAAAAGAAGGTTCATTGGTTGAAGTCTAATTACTCATACATCATTATTCTATTAATTACCCAAGGTACTACCAATTTCCTTAATTACTTTCCATACCAAAAATTCCTCAAATACCCTTCACACAAAAATAACTAAATTACCCTTACTCCTCGATACCAAAATACTTAATTACTCTAAAACCCAATTAACTAACAAATATAACACACCAACAATTAAATAATTAATAAAGCAATTAAATAAATAAAATCTTAAATTGGATTGTTACATAGAACATCCTCGAGGCGCATGTGCCTTGCAACTTACACCGCCTCCATGCGCCTGGAGCACCTTTCCATGCGCCAGGTACATGTGCCTGGTTGCTCCATGGTCCAAGCGCATGGTTTCATCCCCAAGGCGCATGAGTGCGAATTCCGGGTGCCGAAATGTCTGTTTCTTCCCCTTGTTAGGTGTTTGCTTCTATGTAAATTGCCTTGGAATTTGGGAACAAAATTTCTCCCGTCGTAAAGTCTTATGAGGCCTCTTGAATCTTCATTCTTCATCTTCCCAATGACCACATAATCTTCACATGTCTTTGCTTTGTCGATTTGCATGATTTCTTCGTGAATTACATCAAAAACACCCTAAAATTGCTATATTTCAGGAAGAACAGAATTACATACTCAAATATAGAAAACATTACAAATATCCCAAAATTATAGGCAATTGCTCTTATACTCCTCTATTTTGCTTGTAACACCTACTAAAAACGACTGAAAAAATACTAAAAAGAACGTAAGATGGCCTGTCATCAGAGACCATTGGTACTATCCAACACTCATTTGGCCATTACATGTGGCCAAAACTGGCAGTAAATCTAAATATTTTTCTGGCTTTACACTTTAAAGGTGGCCTCTTGCAGCCAATAACCCTAGTTAGAGTCCGCCAAAATTATATTTTTCCATTCTAACATTTTTTCTTGAGTCATGTACACATTTTGGATTCCAACTTATTGCAGGTTTTTTTTTTCTGTCATGAATTACTTGGGTCTCATTGTTGCGATCAACCTTTCATGTAGTTCGTCAGTTATGTGATTATTTATTGTAGTGTCTCTTTATGCATCTCACAATTCATAGAATAAATAGGGAGTGGTTATGATGCATAAGGAAATCCTTATGCATTGTGCATAAATCCCAACATAATTGCTTCCTACACCCTCAAAGTGAGCCAAAACCATTTTTGTTCAAAATAAAAGAAATCTGATGGTTGTGATGTGTTTATGCACGGTGCATAAGGAAATGGCTTATGCACCATAACTTTTGCCGAATAAATACATCATTCTCACTATATATGACCAAATATGTGCATGTTGTGTATAAAATATGAATTATTTTTCCTTTTTAGCTAGTATTTCTTTTATCTTTTATTTAAAACTTAATCTCCCTTTTACATATAAGTTTTTGGAGGGTTCTACGATAAACTACTTTGATAAATAGTCTATGTTAAATTAAAACTTGAAAATTACTCAAGATAAAAATGGCAATCGATGTTGTCCTTGGAAGTAGATTTTAACAACCATCATTTTTCTCACGAATGAGACGATGATTTGATTAGTGTCAATGTAGTGAACTAGTATAAATTATGGCATCGTCTTAGTTAGTAGGAGTCAGAGAACCATGAACTTCTATTTTCAGTAAGTATTGTTAAAATTTAAAACAATTTTAGAGTTCCGGTCCATCATTTTAGAATTTGCCATGTCTTTTAATTTTTTGAATTATGGAATATTTTCGTTTATTAAAGAATATACTCAACATGTAAAGTTTTTTTTTTTTTTTTTTTTTATGAAAAATGTTAACAAATACCTTAAAAACACTTTTTAAGAAAATAAATTAGTAACATTTTGTAACCAAAAAAAATAGTATTATTTTATCAAAATTCGTATAGCTTTATAAGTATGAAAAAAAAGTTCTTTCCAACATAAAATTAAATTCATTATTTAAGAGTTAAGAACACTTGTTATAACGTGATTTTTTTTTTTTGAAGAGATTAAAATGAATATATTATCACGACAAAAGGTCCTCCTAACATAAGATATACGAAGGAGAAAACATCAGAATCCGAAAACAAAGTCTCAATAATATTTACAAAATTTACAAGGCAACAGCCTGAACCAAACAAGAGCAATCAAGAAGGAAAAACAATAATTAGTCTATGTCTAGGATGGTAAACGTACTAGAAAAAAAACATCCCTACTTGGAGGAATGAACTCGGTTTCCAACATAACAAGCATACGTATGTTTACAGACCACAAGCCCGATAACATGGGAAAACAAATGACTGCATTGCTTTTTTGCATCATCATCATCATCCATTGTTGAGCCACAAGCCTTGGATTGCAATAAACACGTTTTTTGTTATTGCATCTTTTTTAACAATTAGGAGTCAAAGGGTATCTACATGCACGGATTTAGCCTATGTTCAGCGGTACCTTTTTCACATCTGCCCAAAACCACCGTACAAATTCACGTTTCTAGTGAAGCTACACATAGCAGCTTCTCCAAATCACATCAAAAAGGCATCTAAACGTGAGGCAGTGGCAGCAAAAAGCTATACCAAACACATACTGGAGTCAACCGACCCCAATGGCTTATTGTATTTCTAAACAATAATTAAATATTTATATAATGTGACCTCCATTATAAGGTATTGCTGTATAATAACTTTGCATAAAAAACTGTTGTAATAAATTATATATTGATAAAAATAACAATTTCTATTTGTTTTAAGATATAATAACTACCTCACTTGTTAAAAAAATTGGAATACACACTTTGTGCACAAATTTTGTGTTACACTTCGCTGTTTTTTATTTTATTTATTATTATAGAAAAAATTTAGAATAAGATGACAATAAAAACAAGAATGAAAAGAATAATCAGTGATTTTTTTCCCGGGTGCCCTTAAGATCAGTCCACGTAAAGTATATTTTAACAAGTTTTGACTTATATTATTTAGTTTCACATGAAATTTATATAAAAATTACAAAATTTATTACAGACATTAACATTATTATTTATGTTTAGATTTCAATTTATTTAATGCATTTCACATTTTTCACCTCTTGTCATTAACTTAAGTAATTACGTGCATTTGACCAAAAATAAATAAATAATTGTGTAATCATAATTAATATTTATTTAAAATGTATTTAAAAAACAAAAAAAAAATCAGCGTTGACGGCATTTATTTTTATTTTTATTTCGGTCAAGTACGACGATTATATTGATTTTTTTTATATATAATGTACGATTGTATTGATATGATTAGATGACTACACATAAATAATATTACTTTTCTTTCAAAAAAAAAAAATATTACTTTAATAGTAAAAAAAAATTACTAAATATAAATGCCACTGTTATTTCATCACATATATGTACAAAAATTTATTTTGTAATATAGAGGATTTTTTAAGAAATTTTCTAATATAGAGGATATTAGCCTATAAATAAAACATTTAGCGTGTAAAAAAAATTAAGCATTTTGATTTAGATTAGAAAAGCACGTTCATATCCTGAACACTAAAATCCTATTTGGTTTTTATGCATTTTCCCATACCCTCACTTTCCACCCTAAACAAAGATGTATGAGATAATCCTAACCAGTTCACCAGAAGGTCCCATGATAGCATTTGATGCTTCCACCGGTGCCACGGTTGCGCTGTTCACTGGTAGCCGGTCACCATGTCGCGGTCTCATGGTGACAAGCCAAGGATTCATTGCAGCTTCCCATGTGTCCTCGAACACAGGGACGGGCTCGATCCATATTTACAATTGGCACACTCCAACGGTCTTCCAAAACATCCCTCTCCCCGAACCTGTGGCTCCACTAGCCGCCACCTTGGATGGTGACTTTCTCTTTGCAGGTGGCGTGTCGGGGAGTATCCACTCCTTGTCACTCCCTTCCGGAGATATCATCAAAACATGCACTCCTTACTCGAAACCTGTTTCGAGTCTCCATCTTAGTGATGATGGGTCACTATTGATTTCAGGTAAAAAATTTAAGTAACAATTGTTAATATTCTTAGTAGGAGAATGTTAAACAGTGCTCCTGGGGCATTGGTTAAGCAACCAAAACAAGTAATTTTTTTATAAAAAGTGGTGTAACTTCTTAGTATTATACTGAGAGTTTGTATTATCCGTCTATTTTTTATTTCTCGTAAATTATCAAGCTAATGATATATCTCTCGATTTCAGGTAACAATGATGGCACTATTGTTGTGATCCCATCATTTAAGCTTGTTGATGATTCCTCTACTTGTAGTGACCCAATCTTACACAAATGGAAGGCTCATTCTGATTCAGTGACATGTTTCAACTCTGGAATTTGCATTCATACTTGTACATTTGTTTCTTGTTCCATGGACTGCACGTGTAAGTTTTGGAGTTTATCGAATGGGATAACTCTAATGCGAACCGTGACATTTCCATGTGCCATTTTTGGGCTTGTTATGGATTCAACAGAGTCAGGTTTCTATGCTGGTGGTTCAGATGGGTTTGTTTATAAAGGGTTAATGAAAGTTGGGAATAGAAAAATGTTAGAAAAAGGAAAAGCGTATGAATTGGTTAATTTGGGTAACAAAACAAAAAGCCATGATGGGTCAATTATGTCTTTGGTTTTGGTGAATGAAGGGAGGAATTTGGTGTCTGCTTCAGAAGATGGGAGTGTTTGGATGTGGGATGTTGAGAAAGGTGAAGTCATTATGGTTTTGGGGAATGATCAAATATTAGGAAGAAGATCAACAAGAAGCATTGGTGATATGATAGTGGTCAAAGGGAGTAATGTTACAAAGGGAAATGCTAGTAGTAAAGGGGGTGCTATAAGTGGTTTTAGTTCTTCTGGATTATCTGATGAAGAGGTGATTAAGACTTTGATGAAAATCACAGAGCTTGGAAATGTGATGGATGTGGCAGTTCATGACAAGAGAAGAGCCATTGATATGCTTGAATCTGCTATTGCAATGTATGAGAGGCTATTGAGGCTTATTCTTAAGGAAGTCACCAAAGCAATTGAAGAGGCAGATCATGAGGATGAAGACTTGGATAACAAAGGGAAAAAAGATGAGAATTAAGATTTAAATTTATTTTTGAGGTGGAGATTTAAATGATCTTTTTTTTTTTTTTTGTCAAGAGATTTAAATGATCTTATTCCATGTTATTTTAACATAAAAATACATTTATGGAAAGTGACATCAGATAAATTTATCTCTACTTCTCCGTTACTTTATGAAAAAAATGGTATTGAATACTCTAAGGATTTTAGTTAAGAAATCATGTATAATAGTTATATTTTGAAAGTTGTGTAGTTTTAAAAGTCTACAAAATGATGTTTTCAATGTAAAATTTTAGTTTTTTTTTATTCTTTAACAAGTACTCTAAAGACACTTAAATATGTATTTTTTAGAGGAAATTATGAAGAAAAACTTAATTACTGGAAATTGAATAGATGATCTCGCAATCATATTAAATATTTGTTAGCATGACCCTTATTATTTTTTGTGAGTTAGTTCATGAAGAAATACAAGATTCTGAAATGGTAGCAGCAACAAAAACATTCCACATACAAGATTTCATGATACACAATCTGCATACGTGTAACGAAACTCCACACAATGGCGGATCTCTTCAGAGACCCCAGGTGCCACTGCACCCCCCAGTTTTCCTATAAGTTCTCATCAGGACTTGAACCGCGTACCCTATATTGTACTCAAATAGATTAACCACTGCACTCGTTGATAATATTGAGAAGTTTTTGAAACTGTTTGATATATATTTCATAAATATTTGGCACCCCAAGGAAAATATTCAAGATCAGCCACTGACTCCACATGAATGTCACATGCAAATATATGAGTACGACCTAGCTCCAACTGAACATCGAAATACAATGCAACTTCAATTGAACGTCGCATGCAAATGATTTTGAAATTAACCGCTCTGCAGAGGGCCGTGGAAAATTGTGCCGCCTCTACATAGTGTGCCTCCTATACACATGAGTATCACGAGCAAAGTGTTCCTTCTCTACATAGGGGTATCACATAACTATGATGTGCATGAGGTTACTTACTCCAGAAGCATAATACCAGATGCCTAATTTTTACCCTTCAATGCTTTTATTTTAAACGAGCTGTCTGGAAGGATATTTACAGAAAAATCCCGTCCAGAAGGGTAATTTTGTCAACAAACTTAAATTTGGAGTTTTTTAGGGCAATAAAAAAATTGTGTGAAAATAATTTCTGAAATTGATTTTTATTTATTAGAATGATGGGTAAATCAGGTAATTCATATGGTTTGGGTTTGAATTGGAGGGAGATGTTTCCAAAGTCTAAAGTGAATCCAGCGGCAATGATAGTGAGCTATCATTGTTTCCAAAATAAAATAAAATAAAAAAATTATGACAATGCCAATCGAAACATCAAGTACAAAATTGGACAGTAAGTTTAAAACTTGTATTGTCAATCGCGGATAGTGGAAAACATCTGATCATTAATATTTCGCTACGCAATATTGTTATAGCGCCACTATAACAGTTATTTGGCAATATTTTGTACTAAATAATGTATATGGAACAATAGTGGTTTCTCCAAATTCCGCTACGCTATAGCTACCTAGCGCCGCTATAGCTGCTATTTAACAACACTGTTTAAACTTTAAAACTGTTGCTGAAACACTATCATTGTTTCCAAACTCACAATTTTATGATGACAATGTTTCAAATTGAAAATTTCAGAGATCAAAGTACCAAATGCATAATTCCCATTTTGGCCGGCAACTCAAAGGGCAACAGCTCCATATGAAGGGGGTTTGCTGTTAACTAGAAACTGTTGCTATACACACGCTTCTAGCTAACAGATTACATCACCTGAAATTTGGAAAAAGTACAGATATTTTCAGCTGCAATTTATCATTAGCATACCTGAAATTAGCATGGAAGTCAGAAATAAGATGATGAAATTTACATTAGCATACATGTATCAAATACCTCATGAATTAGCATGGAAGTCAGAAATAAGATGATGAAATTTACATTAGCATACATGTATCAAATACCTCATGAATATCTTTCCAAAGGAAGTGTTAGCCTCCATATCTCAATTTCAAAAGCTTTATGGACACGTTTCCAAAGAGTATACATGTTACAACCCACACTATATTCAAATGAAACCTTGCATTCAATAAAAAAAAATATATAACAAGGGAAAGGAATAAAACAGAATTATTTGAAACACAACAAAAATCATATGAAGGAGTTGTACACGAGAGAAAATTACTGTGAGAGTATTTTCCGTGATCAGAGAGATGGTGGAGTGTGTGGGAGTATCTGAAAATGAAGAAGCATGAGAGAGAAACTAAATATATTTTCAAGCTAAGGTGGTCAAGGGAAGAAATCATGCTACAGGGTCCTAATATGAATGTGAATTTCATCATGCTTCAACTATTGTATCCTCAATTGGAAGTTTTTTTTTGGTGGTGTCTAGGATTCGAACCCCGGACCTTGCATATATTATGCATTGTCCTTACCAACTGAGCTAAGCTCACGGGGACACCTCAATTGGAAGTTAAAGCAACATGCTACACTTCATATGTGTTGGCGTGAAATGGCAGTGTTGAAAAACTTCATTGTATGTATTATCGACCATCCAAACTCTACATAAATTCTTCATAGCTATCACACAGGGTATAAGAATTACTAAAGCAACCAAGTAGCACAAGATACAGATGAAAAGTTAACATGAATTTTCAAGCTAAGAACACAGTCATTTCAGGTGAATTTAAAAGTTAATGTATGAATCTTCAAGCTAAAACACAACAATTTCATTCAACTTCAATAGGGGAATTTTTTTCCCCCTTACATCACATGGGAACTAGTAAGAAAGACATACCAACATTTTCATGACTCCTGCATCTGAGACATGGTACATAATCGATCAAGCTACTGCACGCTATAATTAATAGGAATCACATCATTCAGACTAGTGCAGTTTGGCTTTCTTATAAGGAATAACAATAATTGCACAACATTAGGAATCATATCATTCTGATGGTGCAGTGTAGCTCTCTTATTTGTCTGTATTTTGGTGAAACCTGCCGCAATTGTTTAACTGACTCCATGCTATTATAAATTAGTATTGCTTCATAGCCAATACTACATCATTTAGTTAACAATCTCCAACGCATTCAAACTAAAACTGGCTTTGGCCTTTAGCTGTTTTCAAGTGCCACATGATACCTACCTGAATCAATTCAACTGTCAACAAGGGTTTGAAACTTGACCCTCATTTTAACACTCCGATATCGTTCATACCCAATACCAATCTTGCTATGCATCAACTTGATAGCCAAATCAGCATTCCCAGCTTTCCTCAAGGAATGAATCATCACGGTCCTAATCTTCCCAGGTATTTCTCTACCTCTATCAACAATTCCATCAGCCAACTTACAAGCCTCCTTCACGCGACCAGCTTTACACAGCGCTCCAATCATATCTTCATAAGCCGTTTCAAGAACAACCCCCATAGGTGCAAGCTCATCCAACACTTTGCAAGCCCTCGCAACCTTCCCCGAAAGACACAATCCAATCGAAAGAGCCCTGAAACAGGCAACATTCGGCGTTATCCCTTTGTCAATCATCAAATCCCACATCTTGACCGCCTCTTCATTCCTATGCACCCTAAAAAGCTCACTGATAAGTATAGTAAACGTATACACAGTCTGCTCACACCCATCGCGCTCCATCCTCTTTACCAACGCAAGAGCATCATCTATCCTCCCACACTTACAAAGTCCATCAATGAGCGCATTGTAGCAATACGAATCCGGCGGACATCCCTTCTCAGCCATTTCATCAAACACCTTCTCGGCTTCATCAACTCTCCCCGCCTTCCCAAGCCCATCAATCAAACTCGAATAAAACACAGCATTAACAACAACACCATTCTCATTACAAAACTGAAAATAACTCAAAGCTTCCTCCACTCTCCCACTCTTACACAACCCATTAACAATAGCACTATAAGTAACCTCATCAGGTTCAATCCCATCCATTTTCATCCTCTCAAACAACCTCAAAGCCCCATCCGAATTCCCACTCTTCCCATAACAATCAATCAAAGCAGTATAAACAGCCTTATTACCCTTACAACCATTTCTAATCATATTCTCAAACAAAGCATACCCTTCTAAAACCTTTCCCATTTTACAAAGCCCGCATATCACCAAACTATAACCATGTGAAGGAACTTCAAATCCCTTATCCTCCATTTCATGATAAAGACTCAAACAAAAATCAACATCACCTTCAGCATAACAAGCCTGCATTACTGTCATATAACTAACAACATCAGGCTCCAAGTTAATAACCTCCATTTCGCGAACCATCTCAATCGCCTTCCGTGTTTTCCCCGCTTTACAATACCCTTTGATCATAGTATTGTAAGTAACCACATCAGGCTTTGTTCTACCTTCCTTCATCGCATCAAAAACACGCTCTGCTGATTCGATAAAACACGAACCAACAAGTCCATTCAAAAGCGAATTATAAGTAAAAAGACTTGGTTGAATGTTTTGCTCATTCATTCCACGCCATACAAATAAAAGCTCGTTAACCAAACCAGCGTTACCGAAGCTTTTAATGAGGGAATTAGCAGCAGGTGGTGTAAGCGGGAGACGGTTACGTTGAAATTCGGAGAAAATGTTTAAAGCGGCTGCCGTGGTGGTGGTGGTGGGGGAGATGAGGAGAAGGTTAATGATCGAAACGTAGCAATCGAGAGAATGGGAATAGTTACGTTGATGAGAAGCCCAAGAGAAGAAACGAAGGGCGGTGTGGTGGTTGTTAAGGGAACGGAGAGTATGAGCGACGAAGGAAGGGGAAAGAGTGATGAGGAATTGGTGGCAGAAGGAATCGAGATTTGATTCCATGGTTGGGGAATTGTCGAGGAGGTTGAGGATTTGGGTGAACCATGGAGAAGGTTGTTTAGAGGAAACGACGACGTCGGAGAGGTCGGAGAATGGTTCGATGAGTTCTGGGGGTGGGAGGGAATGGGATTTGAAGGTGCGATGAGAAGGTGGTGGTGGTGTGGCATTGTAGTGATTTGGGGGTTTAAGGAGTAAGTTAATGGAGGAAAGATATGTGGTTGTTGAAGGTGAAGGTTGTTGAAGTAGGAAGGGAATTCTTCTTTTCATTACTACTGTAGTAGTCACTTCAGGGGGTTTATTTTCAGAGAAGAGAAAGGCTTTCCAACTGAAGCGAATAAGATTTTTACACTAAAACTTTTATTTTTATTTTTTTGAAATATTACACTAAACTTGAATGCATGTGATTGGAAAGAAAAGAAAAAAAAATTAACATTATAGTCGCAATTTACAAAAAAAAATAATAGTACATGTGATTAAAAAAAAATCAAGTTTGGGTAAAAAACTAAAAATCAGTCGCTCAGTTGGTAACTATCAGAGAATGTTTGCACGGATTGGGGGTTTGAATCCCGGATTCCCCACTTCTTCACGCTTTAAAAAGTGTGTGATCTAGCCACCGAGCTATTGAACCAAAAAAAAACTATTTTTTTTTTATTTTTATGCCAAAATATCTATAAAAGGATCATTAAAAAAATTAAAACAATTTTTTTGTCTAATTTTGATTGATATTGAATCTCATTAATTCATAAATACTTCACCCAGTCCCAAATTATATGTCATTGATAAAAATGAATTATATAATTTTGATACTTTGTGGATATGTATCCACGAGAATACGCATAATATCAATATTTAATATGTATCAGACACATATATGTCTTCATGTTTGGAATACACGACCTTCATAGCTCCCATCTCATTTCGATCTTTCTTTTTTTCTTTTTATTATTTTCAAGAAATAAAAAGGCGTTGATACTTCGGAATTCGGCCAAAAGTTATGTAAAATTAGATCAATAATTGTTCCATCTAAAAATTAAATATGATTCTCATAAATAATTTATCATTGATGGAGATTATTAACCACTCAAACTCAAGTTCTCCTTTTTTTCATTTTTTTTTTTTGTTGAGAGGGATTAAGAAGACTTTAATTCATACTCCATCCATCCCTTAGTATAGGAGCATCTAACAAAGATCTTGCACATGTTTTTTCTTATAACAACACTTTCAACCGAAGATGTCTAATGATTGCTATTATGTGGAGTGTGTGGAAACACCGCAATCTTAAACTCTTGCAAAATGAAAATGAATTATGTGCTCATATAATTGATCGAGCACGATATTTGATGGAAGATTGGCAAACAACGAATTCACTAAGCACTCACGTATCTAATATAAGCAGAATTCAGGACAACAAACTATCTTTATTTTATTTTTAAGAAATTCTTAACTGCACTAGCAAGTCGTGTTTGATTATCAAATTTTACAACTATTTTATTGACGGTGCATATCTTTTTATCTCATATCCCCTCAAAAAACATTTTATTTCATTTCATATATTATAATGTTTCACCATTTTCATACTGTATATAAAGGAAATAAGAGATTTTAGGTTTATTTTTTTTAACAATTCTAATTATACCTATAAAAAAAACTATGGTAAAGTTATATAATCGATGTCATTAAAAAGGATAATAATTTATATCATATTTGCGGCAATTTCTAATTTAAAAGTTAATTTTCACAAGAGTGTGCTTGTTGGTGTGAATGTCCCTCAATCTTGGTTACTTGAAGTTGCGGAAGTTTTGAATTGTAAAGTTGGAAGCTTGCCTATTTTGTATTTGGGCCTGCCTGTTGGTGGCGATCTTCGTAGGTTGAATTTTTGGGCCCGTTGTTAACTGCATTAAGTTTCGCATGTCCCGTTGGAAAAGTAGACATCTCTCTTTTGGTGGTCATTTTATTCTTCTTAAATCTGTCCTGACCTCACTCCATGCCTATGTTTTTTCCTTCTTCAAACCTCTCAAGTATCATCGCCCTTGTTGAATCTCTTTTAATTCGTTCTTTTTTTTTTGTCATAGCCTAGATTGGATGTCAGAAAATTATGTTGGTTCAATCAAAATGGATTTTCACCATACTTTTTACATCAAGATTTACACTGTTTTTTTTTTTTTCTTTCTTTCAAAACTCGATATCCAACTCAAATCAAAGACCGACTAAT
This sequence comes from Medicago truncatula, assembly GCF_003473485.1. NCBI lineage: Eukaryota > Viridiplantae > Streptophyta > Magnoliopsida > Fabales > Fabaceae > Medicago > Medicago truncatula. Next base: position 23,115,549 of record NC_053049.1, on the reverse strand, counting down.
TCTAAAGGTCTAATTTCATTGTCCACTATTCTTTGGAGTCGCAATCTTAGATGGGCCTTTTTACGATTGCAAAGCCTTATAAACCCAAACCAAAGCGTGTCGGTTCATTTTCTCGATTCAACTTTCCATTTCCATCCTCGTTTTCTCTCTCACCGGAAGAACATTTCGCGCCAAAATTCCACCGATTTCTCTCTCAGATTTCATTCGAACCCTCTCTTCTTCCTTCGATCTTCATTCTACTCTCTGTTAAGTGCTATCTTCTTCAATCTCTTCTTCTATTCTCCGATTTCTATAATGTTACGCAAAAGAAAATTCTCAATATTTTAAACTTGTTAGTTATAATTTTTTCAAATTTTTCGTTCAAAATTTCATAGTTTGTCGTGTGATTTTGATTTCTCCTACTTTTTTTTCTCGCTAGTGCAGATTTTGTGTTCGGATACGGTGATTGAATTCAAGTTCTGCGGAAACGAAGAATTCAACAAGCAATTGGCGTTTTGGTAAATTGTCAGTGACGATTCTGAAGTATTTGTTTTATTTCATCTATATTTATCTGCAATATCTATGAAGTTTCGATAAATTTGTTCTTCTGGCTATTTAGGTTAAAGTTTGAAGTATTTGCATTTGAAATCGAAATTGAAATTTTAGAAATCGAAAATATGCGTCATCCTCCTAGCCCTTGGTTAATTAAATTATGTTTTGCTTCTTGATTATTTGTGAATATTTGCTATTTGGTACCACACAAATAGTACTATTGGGTGAAAAGAGAGATGATATAGTTACTTGACAAGAAAGATAAAAACAGAAATCATGTAAGAGTGTAAGAGAGAAAAAATAAAAGATTCTTTCATTAAAGGTTTGAAAAAGATTTTTGTAACATCTAATATTTTCAATATTGTGATATTTATGGTAATGAGTGAATAATTTGTTGATGATACAAAGGTGAAGGAATGTATGTTTGTCATGAGACTTTTGGTGTAGGGCACATGCCTTATGAAGTGTTTTTTTAAATCTTTGTTGGTTAATCTGCAATTCGTTAACTCATTAGTACTTACAATTTTGTTGAAAATAGAAGTGTTGATCAAAAGATAACGATTTGTTACTTTTTTGTGTTGATAAATACATACAACTAGTTCACTGAAAAATGAGAGCTGGTATTATTATTCAGAGTCTGTGTGCGCGTGGATTAGAATGCGTAAAATAGAGAGTGAAGCGGTTACAGTTCAGCAAGTCAGGTGTCTGAACTATAAACTGTGAATTAGTTTGTTTGTTTTTCAATCTTATAAGCAGTGTTTGGTGTTTAAGTTTGTTTCTGCTATTAAATACGATTACTAGCAGTCCCGTGTTTCACATCTTTGTTTAGGTAAGCATCAGTAAAGGATCTAAATTAGTGTTCAAATTTTTCACCCGTTTAAGATTTAAAGTATTTAATCTTTATTCATTAAAAAGAGTATTATTCTGATTATAAGATGTATCAATGTTTTTATCGGAAATTGTTTATTAAGATGAATTCTTACATTCTTACTTTAAGTTGTCCTGTTGCGACTGATTTGTAGTACAGTCCATATATTTTGTATTCAGCTAGTTATATTTAAGTTGGAAGTAGTTGGCTGCTTTAACCGAAGAAGTATTGTATTGATTATTATCGTTTTTATCATAGTTGTTTCTGGTGTTGTCAAGTAGCTGCTATAGTGGCGCTACAATGCTGTAGTGCAATAGAAATTGAACATATCACTGTTGTTCCGTGATACACTATTTAGCACAAAGCGTTGTCAAATAGACACTATAGATAGCGGCACTATAGCATTGTAGCGTAGCAACATTTGAACAAACTGCTATCTTCAGCAATCTACAATTGACAATACTGGTTGTTTCGAAGATTATGCCTGCTATTTGAGTTTATACGCTAGCTCTTTTCTGCCTTTGAGAAATGCCACTAGTTGAATTGATCTATGTAGCATCCTGATGCATGGTTTTGTCTTGCAGGTATGTCAACCCTTGGACATGTGAAAGTAGTATCTGACTGCTGAAATGAGATGCAATGCATGCTGGCGAGAAGTAGAAGGGCGGGCCATTTCCACAACATGTGGTCACTTGCTGTGTATCCATTTGCCAGCAATTTTGTCCCTGAGTTCCTTAACTTCTAACAAAATAAAATCAAAATAGTTCATATCAAATTAGGTAGATATTCCCTTTGTTCTGTTATTCAAGTGGTTAATTCACATATTTCTGGTTTCCTTAACATAGTTAACAGGCACAGAAGATGCCAATAAGATATTAAGCAATGATGGAGCGTGCCCTGTTTGTGATCAAGTCCTTTCAAAGAGGTAAGGATTCTATTGGGATCTGTTGCTTATATCCAGACAAAAAAGAACTTGTGATTTTTGTTTTTCACATGATACAACACTAATTAAAAAGGTCGTCCAATTGATGCACTAATCATCCTTAGCGATTTGCATGTGTATTTGTTTTGGGTATTCTATCATTTATCTAGAGTATATGTTGTCGATGTAGATCCTCATAGATATGTACTAATTAAAAAGTCGTCCAATTGATGGCACTAATCATCCTTAGCGATTTGTACATATATTTGTTTTGGGTGTGTTATCATTTATCTAGAGTATATGTTGTCAATTTAGATCCTCATAGACATGGTCATTTGGTGGCACTATTATTCCCTCAACGTTAATTACCAATACTTGGTTGAAATGTGATGTTTCTGTCATCGTTGTAAATTTGGGTTGTCAATTATAAGCTTCATGGATTACTTGTTTATGTCTAATCTGTGTGTTTCTCTTATCAGTCTTATGAAACCTGTGGATGTCAATCCCAATGATGAATGGGTCAATGTGAGTAAGCATTCTCCGGTGCACAGCTAACTACATAGTAAACAGTTTAGATATTTTCTGTAATAATTTGAAGGATATCATTCCCTGTTAATGTGATATTTTCCTTTGCAGATGGCCATGGTGGGAGTGTCTCCACAGATATGTATCCTTTATGCTCATTGTTTAGAAGGCACGGCATAGAAAATTTGAAATTAATTTTGCATGTTATAGCATTCTGTAGTATCTCAGGGGTTGACTAACGTTAATGAAGGGGATATTCTGAAATTAAAGAACTTAAGTTTACATTTGACCAATTGTTTTACCTTAAGAAAATTTAGTAATGAAAAGTGCATATAAAAGTGTGATGTTCTACATTGGGCAAAAAGAACTGGAGATGCAGTGTAAGATGAACAAGATTGTTGGTCAATGCCGGCAGAAATGCGAGATGATGCAAGAAAAGTTCACAGAAAAACTAGAGCAGTTACATACTGCTTACCAAAAGATGGCCAAGAGGTGCCAGATGATGCAACAGGAAATTGAGAGCTTAACCAAGGACAATCAAGAACTTCAGGAAAAATTTGCTGAAAAATCCAGGTCAGTCTCAATCACTTCTCCAGCTTGTAAAAATCAAATCTCCTCATCTGTTGATTCTAAGTTATTTCTATTTCAGGCAGAAGAGAAAATTAGATGAAATGTATGACCAGCTGAGAAATGAGTTTGACTCTGTGAAGCGGTCTGCCATACAGCCTGCAAGCAACTTTTATTCCAGAAATGAGCGTGATTTGTTCTCCAACCCGCCCAACATATTGGATGAAAGAGAAACTGGTCGAAAAGGTAATCTTTTACTCTCAACACTTACATTTCAGTTATCTTTATAACCAAATGAAGTATCTATAATTTAAACAAAATAATGAAAACATGACGTTATGATAATGACCTTATTTTTGCTTTTAGATGTTTCCAAAATTAGATAACTTATTTGTTGCAGGTCCACCGGTATTCACTCCTACCACTCCAGGACCAAGAGAGGATGTATGGCCAGCGAGGCAGAATAGCAATAACTCTGGTCACTTCGACATATCTGTTGGCTCACCAGCAAAACAAACCATCATTCCAGGGGATGCTGGGAACAGAAGAGTTGGTGCTCACCCTGTTTTTGGACCTGGTGCTACTAGTAACCCATCAATGAATTTGAGGAACTTGATACTCTCTCCTATAAAGCGGCCTCAGCTCTCACGTAACCGCACCAACCTATTCACGTGAGGAAAAAACTCAAGTCTGCTGCTAAGTTGGTCTACTATACACTTCTTAATCTTCTTGTATTTTGGTGTTTCAGATTGTAGACTCAAGGAGGCCAACCTTCTATGCCGTGTCAGTTATGCGTTCTGATTTGATTCTGGCTTCAGTTTCCTTGCTCTTTTATTTACCTTTTAGTTACAGTGAGCAGAGAAAAACGGTTCTAAAGTTTGCATATATGATATTTTAAACTTAAGACCTTCAAATTCTTATAGACAAAGAAGAGCTGCTAGCAGGAACAATGTATATATATCATTTCTTTGCGTAGTGTCAATCTATAGATAATAGATAATTCCCAGCGTAGTTTATGTGCGGTGATTGGTGAAACTGAAAACTCAAGTGTGCCGCTGAAAATTTCTCAACTCTGAAGTAGCTGTATTCTTAAGGGGAAAATAATTTTGTTTCTATTGATGAGTATAAAGAATGAAATCAAGCGTATTCTTAAATCTTGTTTTTAGCCCCCAATTTCCTGTTTTCTTAAACAATCGAAATTGGCTTTCCCCGTAAGTTTAGTTCACTTGGTACCTACCAAGGTGATGAGATAAAATCGCAAGTGCACGGTCTTACCGAAATAGTAAAAATAGAGTATCGTTCCGACAGGGAGTTAGGAATTCAATTAACTTTAAATAATAATTAGACTGAAGGTTCTCAAGACAGTTTCTCTTTTGTTCCTCTAGCAACCAAGCCTATTTCGTTGACTTGATTACTATTAGATTTTGGATCCTCTAACAACCAAGCCTATTTCGCTGACTTGATCATTATTTGTTCCCTTGAAGATCGAAACTATATGTCTCAAAGATTGCAAAGACTATTTCCCTGCCTTTTCAATCCTTGTCTAAATTCACTTGTTCGAATATCAAAGCTCCACTTTCGTTTTATGAATTGATATTTGAGATGATGGATAAATAATTATCAAACCCTCTACTATCGTTTCCACAGTTTGATAATGGTTGATTCATGTTAAAGCGGTGAATTTAGATAAGAAATTAGGGTTACATAAGATTAAGGCTTAGAGCTTGGTTTGATTAGGATTATGTCTTTTAGACTTATCCAACAATCCCAAGACAAGAAGAAGTCTACTCACTAATGTTCATCGTAGACAAGGAGAAGAAGAGAGAAAGCATAAAAATAAATAACAAGAAAGTAAAAGAACTTTTATTAGAAAGACAATTGTCACATATTGTATTTCAAGAAAAGATGAATATTTGTGATGGCTAGCTACTCTATTTATAGTTTACATTCGACTTAAAATCTAAGCAATTACTAGAATGTTCCACAAGTAAACTAAAACAGAGTAGCTTAAAATCTAAGCAAAAGCAGCAAAAGTTGTTATGGGAGGTGGCACGGCCGTGCCAACCTTCGCACGGGCCGTGCCAAGCTTCTGACTTTAGGAAGATATATTTTTGTCTCCGAATCTTCATATTTTCGTACGGAATCAGCTCCAAAACCCCTTTCTTTTGCTCCAAGACTCAATCCATCAAATATTCGTTTCTAAAATATAACAATATGCAATTGTAGTAAAATAGCTCGAAAAGGAAATAATACTAATATAAAATAAAATTAAATCTAATTAAAACTAAACTAAATAACATATAAAAATAGATAATAAATGACTCATCAAACTCCCCCACACTTGAATCTTTGCTTGTCCTCAAGCAAAAGGCATAGACATGGCAGCAACAAAAGGATTAATATATGACAATTCAAATTAAAGCTTATGTCTCCCTCGAGGTTTCATTTCAATGTACACTAATCATAACTTCAAGTATTCCTTGTGAACTTATTCAACCCAACAAGTCTTAAGTGAGTGTGTGTGTGTAGTCCAACCCTTTCCTTGCTCTTGTATAAGATAGATATTATGAGGAACAGGTTCTAACCTTAACACTAAAGTGACCGAGAAAAATCCTTTCATCATTTCATATAAGAGAGATGGGAGAGTTTAGATAGATTTGATAATTTAGATACTTGGGGGCTTGTAGATGCCTAGGGGCTATCATTTCACATTGGAAGTCTGCGAGGGGGTATCCTTTCCTCCAAGTTTCCATGATCACCCTAAGTAGTGCTACAACTTATTCATCTTCACTTAGGAAGTTCCTCTTTTTAGAGGGTTTAATTTAAGCACAATTTGTTTGAGAAGTCATCACCACATTTAGGAAGTCAGAGAGGGGGTATCCTTTCCTCCACGTGCTGGTGATATTCTTCTGCCCCATTTTGATTTACACATTACAGCACATTAAAATTATTCCAACACAAACTTATACTACTTTTACTCTGATGATTTTTAAGGGTCCAAGTTACCATTAAAGTTAGAATGTGTTCCTTAAAATACCTATTCATACACTTACTCAAGGATTGCAACTAGGTGCTTTTCTCATTGGAGAATTTTCACAATAAAACTTGATGTGGGTATAGCAAGAACACTTACAACACAAGAAATCACTTTCATGTACAAGAAACGACCATTGAAGAGACAACAAAAATTTATGTCATAATAAAATAATAAAAACAAGCTGCTTATTCATGCCTTTTACAATAAAACAAAACAAAAGAATAAAGTTCAAGGGAGTTTGGAAACACTACGACTAAAGACACTTTATTAGGCTCCCCCCACACTTAGGAGAAGCATTGTCCTCAATGATTCAAAATAGAAAAATAAAAGAGAAGAAGGAGAAGGAGAAGAAGAAGAAGAAGAAGAAGAAGAAGAAGAAGAAGAAGAAGAAGAAGAAGAAGAAGAAGAAGAAGAAGAAGGAGGAGGAGTAAGAGAAGAGAGGAAGAGGAAAGCTCACATTTTTCATTGAGGTTCATAGGGAGGACTTTGGAGGTGAAAATGGTGCATCATGTTCCGAAGCATTTGGTTATTTTCTTCGGATATGCGATTTCCCTTTAGGACATCATTCCTTAGTCCCGACAATTCAACACCTTGCCTTTGTTGCTCGGTGCTTATCTTCTCGACCTCAGTATGCATCCATGCCCATCTTGCATTTTCATTGGTTTCTCCGGCATCATGGTCATGGTGCTCCTCATCATGGTGCAATTGTGCACCTTCCTCTTCTTGGTGCAAATGTGCATCTTCCTCACCTTCATCATCGTGTTCTTCATGTACCTGTGGATCAGCAACAACATACAACAAATTTTCTTCCACCTCGGTGTTAGTCTGAGATGGGTTAGAAAGTAAAATCAAAATAGGCACATTTAGTTTGAGTGTGTAGGACATGGGTGGACGAGGCTTAATGAAGTTCATAAAGATAAGGGTCTCTATGTTAAGCCTATTTTTTTTCTTCTCAATTTTGTTAATCCCTTGGTCCTCACCCACTCCCAATTGCCTAGCTATGTATGTGATGATACCACCCACAACTATCTCTCCCCTACTATCAGACCTATTACCGACATGGGAAAGGTAATCAAGCAAGTAAAAGCATGTGTTAACGAGGTGGTTGTTAAACATGGCCCACGACATGAAGAGTTCATCCGTCCTAGTGTTCCCCAATTCGGTCCTACCCCAAATAGTGCAAGTCATTACCCTTTGAAGGTACCTAAGCACCGGGTTGTGAATTTTGCTTAGCTTTGTTTGAACGTGTGTTAAATTGCCTAGGGTCGGTGATATGTTCCCAAAAGGTGGCGGGTTGATAGTCAACCGGCTTAAGACTTTGATTCCAAGAGTCGTGGATGAACCCCGCGTTAGCGAAGCCTATCTCATCACAAAAGTGTTGACGAGACATCTCGTAATCAATGTTCATAAGCCGGAAAGAGATTCTATGATTAGGGTTATCAAAATTCATCCTATCCTTTGTAAAAACAATTGAACTTAAAAACTCATAGGTGAAATTTTCATAACCCCGCATAGGTCGTAACTTAGCAACCCACCCTAATCGTCCTAGAAATTTATACACATTGTCTCTAAGGCCTAGTGTAACCAAGTCATAATTATCAGGGTACCTGCAAGGATGTAAAAGGTTTAGAGATGAGATTTTTATACCTCTCCCTTTGCTTGTTGTCCTTGAATATTTTGCCATGATTCTTTGCCGGTACTTGCTTCTTTGGGGGAGGTCCTCTTGAAGATGTTGCAACTCCTTTTCCACTTCTTTTGGAAGCCATAGCCTTGACCTTGGTTGGACTTGGTGTGGTTTTGGTGAAGGTTGGGTTTAGTGAATGTTTTTGGTGGAAGTGGTTGGTTTAGTGATGGGGAGAAGGTTTAAGTGAGTTTTAGGGGTTGGGTTGTGGAAATTGGTGATGAATTTATGGGTTTTCGGTGAGGTTAATGGGGGCTATGAATTTGGATGATTTTTGGATTGGGTGGATGAAAGTTGTTTTTGAATGAAAGGTTGTGGTTGGAATGGTTTTGTGGTTATGAAGGTTTTAGAGAGAAAATGGAAGGATGAGAGATGTTTGGTTTGGTAAATGAGGGAAGAAAAATGAGGTTTAACCTTACCTGGGGTCGGGCACGGCCGTGCTGAGGTTGGCACGGGCCGTGCCAAGTTCCTAGGTTTGGCTTGGTTTTGGAGAGGCAAGGTCTGGCACGGCCGTGCCAGTGTGAGCACGGGCCGTGCCAAGGTTCTGGGCTCTGGGGCTTCAAAAAATTTCATTTTCTTGAATCGTTCTTGGACAATTACCTACAAAATAACCTAAAACATCAAAAAACAAATAAAACAAAAGCAATTAAATGCGTGGGTTGCCTCCCACGAAGCGCTCGTTTAAAGTCATTAGCTTGACATTTAGAAAGGTCTCCCTATCTTATACCCAATCTTTCACGAAGGGACAATGACATCAAATTAACATTCTCCCCCAAGTCACACATGGCTCTTTCTATAATCTCGGATCCTATGACACATGGTATGGAAAAATTTGTTGGATCCTTAAGTTTAGATTGCAAATTGGCTTGAATGAATTCAATAAATTTCCTAACTTGCTCATCTAGCTTGAACTCATCAAACCCTTGTGGGAAATGAATTTTTGGTTCATACTGTGGTGATTTGTTAGGCTTTTCACTCTCTATCACAACTTTCTCACTTTGTGGCTTTTCACTCTCTACCTCTAATTGTTTACCATCCCTAAGTGTAACATCATTCGGTTGGCCCTTTGGGTTAGCCTTAGGTTGGCTCGGAAGGATTATGGAGGTTTGGGAGGGAGAGGCTACTTGATGGCCTACATGAGGGATTTGAATCTCTATCATTTTGTTGTGAGTACAAAGAGAATCTGCTTTTGAGGAAAGCCTATCGAGAGAGTCCTTCAAATTTCTAGCTTGGATTTCAAATTCTTTGTTGTGCCTAGAGTTATCTAATACAAGATTTTCTACCAAAAGTTCCAAGTTGGATCTTTGAGGGACTCCTTGGTTATTTTCAAAACTAGGTGGTGTTGTTTGTTGTCCAAAAAGATTTTGAGGGGTTGGAAAAAAATGATCGTTTCTAAACCCTTGATTATATTGAGCATAGTTTACTTGCTCAGGACGTCTAACAATACTACCTAGTTGACCAGTATGACCAAATATTTCATAACAAGGAGGCAAAACAGGGGAAGGAGTCCAAGGATAGTAGTTTTGAGCCATGCCTGAAATTAGAACGGTTCAAAAACAAAGAATAATAAAATAAAATAAAATAAAAGAGAATAGGATGAGAGAGAGAGAGAAATATTATAGCTGAAGGTAGAAAAATAAAAAAAATAAAAAATAAAGAAATAAAAAAAATAAAAATAGAAATAAAAGTAAAAATGATAAGAAAAGGAAATTAAATATATATATAAAAATATAAATTTTTTTGTTTTTTATTTATTTATTTTATATATATATATATATATATATATATATATATATATATATATATTTTCTAGACTAACCACTATTAAAAGGTTAATCAAATTACAATAACTCCCTGGCAGCGGCGCCAAAAACTTGATGGGATAAAACCGCAAGCGCACGGTCCTATCGAAGTAGTAAAATAGAGTATCGTTCTGTCAGGGAGTTATGAATTCAATTAACTTTAGATAGTGATTAAACTAAAGATTTATAAGGTAGAAAAGTTTGGGTTTTTAATTAAAAGCAAATAATAAAAGAAAAGATAAAAGTCTTGAGATTATTGGTTCATCTAAATGACAAGTCCTTAACAAACCAAACTATAAGCTTATAACTTTATGTTAGACCTAATTTCTCAAGACAGTTTCTCTTTTGTTACTCTAGCAACCAAGCCTATTTCGCTGACTTGATTACTATTAGATTTTGGTTCCTCTAACAATCAAGCCTATTTCGCTGGCTTGATCATTATTAGTTCACTTGAAGATCGAAACTATATGTCTCAAAGATTGCAAAGACTATTTCGCTGCCTTTGCAATCCTTGTCTAAATTCACTTGTTCGAATATCAAAGCTCCACTTTCGTTTTATGAATTGATATTTGAGATGATGGATAAACAATTATCAAACCCTTCACTTTCGTTTTCACAGTTTGATAATGGTTGATCCATGTTAAAGCGGTGAATTTAGATAAGAAATTAGGGTTACATAAGATTAAGGCTTAAAGCTTGGTTTGATTAGAATTATGTCATTTAGACTTATCCAACCATCCCAAGACAAGAAGAAGTCTACTCACTAATGTTCATCGTAGACAAGAAGAAGAAGAGAGAAAGCATAAAAATAAATAACAAGAAAGTAAAAGAACTTTTATTAGAAAGACAATTGTCACATATTGTATTCCAAGAAAAGATGAATATTTGTGATGGCTAGCTACTCTATTTATAGTTTACATTCGACTTAAAATCTAAGCAATCACTAGAATGTTTCACAAGTAAACTAAAACAGAGTAGCTTAAAATCTAAGCAAAAGCAGCAAAAGTTGTTCTGGGAGGTGGCACGGCCGTGCCAACCTTAGCACGGGCCGTGCCAAGCTTCTGACTTTAGGGAGATATTTTTTTGTCTCCGAATCTTCATATTGTTGTACCGAATCAGCTCCAAAACCCCTTTCTTTTGCTTCAAGACTCAATCCATCAAATATTCGTTTCTGAAATATAACAATATGCAATTGTAGTAAAATAGCTCGAAAAGGAAATAATACTAATATAAAATAAACTTAAATCTAATTAAAACTAAACTAAATAACATATAAAAATAGATAATAAATGACTCATCACAAGGATATTTATGTGCTGGGGCCGACGTTTAAACCTCGGAATCCCCACTTCTCCACACATAATGTGTGTGAATCTAGCCACTAGGCTACCTGACAAAAAAAAAAAATATTAGATAAGGAATATATATCTGTTCAGGGCCAAAAGTCTAACCTATTCTGTTAACTCCCCATATCGAAATTGGTTTCTTAATATATTAAAAAAAAGTGAATATATAGTTGGTAATATAATAAAAAAATTACAAAATAAATTCAAATGTACTTCTAGCACTTTCGGTTATAAGACATTTTAAATTTGATCTTTGCATATTTTACTTTTGGATATTCATTGTCATCATCTTACAAAGTTAAAGACCATCATTTTTGGCTAATATAAACCTTCATTTGATACTTGTGACATAATATTATGTTAAACTTTTAAAAAAATGATTAAAAAAGACAATCATTTCAATTATTAACCCAAAAATTCATCTCCTCTCAATCTACCTCCAGCCGTCTTCACCCTTAGAAAACTTCTAATCGTTCTATTCAAGTAATCACTTGTGCATTTAAGCTCGTCCTATTTCAAGTTTTGGTTTTCTGATGCATTTTGTTTCTACTCTAATACACATTCTAAACCTCTGTTATATCATTTTTAATGCAAAATCTATTTATCTAATAGATTCTAGAAACACATCATACACAAATAGAAATATAATAACACGTCTCGCATTAGTTAGTTTAACACATAAAAACTTAAGGAAATTTCTCTTTAGGCACTTAGTAAATCCAAACGATAGTTAACTACAGTTTAAAACACTTTTAACTGTCGTTCGATAGATGTCTAAGAGTAATCATTGGGTGCCTAAAGAGCAACATTCAAACACATCTAGTCTATTCATAGAACAATTTAGAAAGGGCGCAACACATTCTCATTCACCCTTAATTAAGGAAAAAACACGGATTCTCATTCAATACTTACAAGGCTGCTCATTATACATATTTAGAATAATTGCTCCTCCATTTTTTTTTTTATCAAAATTCATTAACACAATAATAAACACACTCCATCCACTGTTAAATATAAGTCATGTTACAAATTTCACCTATATTAAAAAAAGCTGGTAGTGTAGTTAATTGTCGATATTATTTTTATAAAAGAAAACTTAATGCATTTCATTTTAATTAAAAGTAGGGATACATGATAGAATTTGAATAAAAATATGGAAACTAAAAATGATGAGTTACCCTAGCTAAATTATGAGCAACTTCACTTGCTTGAGAGAGATTGTAGATGTTTCTTATAATTTGGAAATTTAAATCGTTGCTTGTGGTTTTTTATTTTTTTAATTATGAAACAGGATACCCTACCATTGAAAATGTCAAGAATATCACCAGAATTTATGTAAATCCTTGTATTCATCAAGCTGTAGAATTTAAGAAAAGGTGATTATTTATTTTAGCATAAATTATATGTTTGTTCTCATATCATTTGTTCTTATTATATTAACGTTATTTTCTTGTTGTATCATTTTTTCTGTATATAAATTAAAGACATTATATGTAATAATTGTTGGTTGTTTTATTCAAAAAAAAAATGTATTAATTGTTTGAAAAATTTAGGGAAACAACCATGAGACTTTTCCTCATGAGTTTCAGCTATTGTCTGGGATGAATTTGTTGTTTTTGGTGTAGAAAGAAACCTCTTCAAATCCAAATTTGGATGGTTCGTATAAAGTTAGGAAGGTTGGTGATTCAGATATCATTGATCGTTTTTTTTAATGTAAAGGTAATAATTTAAAAAAATTAATTGATATCTTTAATGTAAAGGTAATAATTTAAAAAAATTAATTGATATCCAAATTTCTTCATTTGATGATTGTTGGTGAGAGTTTTCGATGTTGTGGTTGATTTGACTTTCTTCCTCATCTCTTCATTTATTCTTTCTTGATCAAGATCCTCAAATTCATCAAAATTTTATGTGCATACTTTCTTCTAAGACTTTTGTTCTTAGATTAAACACCCTGTATGCTTTTAAGTAATGGAGTAACTAAGGAATATAGCTTTGTCTGATTTTGAATTGAATTTTCTTAGGTTATCTTTGTTGTCCAGAATATAACAATAACATCCAAAGATATGAAAATAAGAAATGTTTGACTTTCTTTCTTTTCAAAGTTCATACGGGGTTTTGTTTAAAACTTTTCTTATTGAGACTCTATTTAAAATATAGCAAGATGTATTTATGGCTTCCGCCCATAAATATTTCTCAACATTGGATTCGTTTAAAATAGTTCTTGTCATCTCTTGCAAAGTTCTATTTTTTCTTTCTACAACTCCGTTTTGTTGAGGAGTTATAGGGCAAGAAAAATTATGAGATATCCTATTATCACTAAAGAATTGTTCAAAAGAGGCATTTTCAAATTATCCTCCATGATCACTTCTTACTGAGATAATGTTTGTTTCCTTCTCATTTTGAACTTTTTTGCAAAAGGTTTGAAAAGCTTCAAAAGAATCATTTTTGTGTTTTAAAAATAAAACCGAATTGAATATGGAAAAATCGTCAACGATTACAAATCCATATTTTTTGCCACCAAGACTTTCTATTGAGATAGGTCCAAATAAATCAATGTGAAGTAGTTCAAAAGGTCTTTTTGTTGAAATAAAATCTTTAGGAGGAAAATTGCTTTTGACTTGTTTTCCTCCGACACATGTTTCACATATCTTATCCTTCTCATAGTTAATCTTAGAAGTCCTCTTACTAGATCAAGTTTTGATATTCTAGAAATTGTTTCCATACTTATATGGCCAGCCTTTTTATGCCAAATCCATTTATCCTTTTCAAGGGATATAAAACATGATTCGACAGAGAATTCATCTAGGTATAGAGTGTAAACATTTTTATGTCAATTATAGACGTCATTAAGATAAATAATCATTGCATATATCAACTTTGTTAAGTGCAGTGACCTGAAGAAAGAAAAAGAATTCCCCATTAAGTAGTTTATGAAGATATTAGACTTTGGAATTCTTGATTTTATGACCTTAGATTCCGGCAATCAAGTAGTAGTAGGCCATTTGGTTACTACTAGTAAGTCTCTACTAATATGGCTGTCTTCTATAAGCAAGGACGTGGAGAGGGCAGTATATTGGCAACAATTTGAGAGATGAATATGTTAAAAACTCACCAACCCTCAGTGTCAAGCAGATAAATACCACATAAAATAAAATCATCACCTTATATGATCGGCACATTGTAGGAATCTTATATTTAAGTTTAAAATTTCAATAAAATTAAAATTTTAAAAATAAGGTTACTTATTTATCTTTTAATATGCTGATGATGATCATGTATTAAAACTCCTGTCCTGCCGACGTCCCAACACCCCCAAAAATCCTAAATTAAGATTGATACCTTCAATAGTATTATCCTGTAAAACAAATTATGCAATAATGGTGAACATTCCCTCGCACTTTCCTCCTCCCAAGCCAACAAACGCCTTCGCCACACCCACGCCCCTCCTCCGTCTTCCCAGCCCTCTCTCTCCATATCGGCCACTGTACAATCCTTATTAACCGCCAAATCAAATAGTCGAGGATGTTTGTACCGCAAAGGCGACTCCCCAACCCAATGATCATGCCAAAATAAAGTGCCTAGGTCGTTTCCCACCTCTCTTCGAATGTTTCCGTCAAACCAATTTCCTACTCCCTCACAACCCCCCCCACACGAACATTACATAACATCCTCCACGACACCGAACTATGTCTGCCCCCTTCCATCAATCGGCCACCCTCCTCTCCGTAATGTGCTTTTAAAACACGGTACCACAACCCCTCTTTGTCCACCAAAATCCTCTGTTGTGAATCCGGTAAAAATCACACCAATGAAAAAACAAAGATGTGTGGAGCAAAAGGAAGTGGTAATCAATATATAAAGTGTCTCCAAGCAACAACAACAAAACAGACCTAAATCTAAGTGTAGTGCAACACCACAAGCATAATCAAAGCAATAGAGATAAGTAATGAAAGAGAGGAACAAACACACCAAGATTGTTGACCTAGTTCGGTCCAATATGACCTAGTCTAGGGGAGAGAGCAGCTCTCCAATCCACTAAGATGAAAGTGTTACAATGAGTTACAAGAAAAATAGCTTGCAAGCTTACACAAGAACAAGTCCTAATTTCTACCCATTTTTCATATCACCCACACTCTCAATGAATCCTAAGAGAAAACACAAAGGAAGCTTTTTGATCCTTCCAATGATGAAATCTCACTACCCAAGGTGTTTACAATATTTCACAACCCAAGAGAACCTCACTACAAAGACACTCAACCCTAAAGTTACCTCCTTTGCGATCCAAGTTTCTCTCTCTAAAACCTCTCCTTCAAATATGCAAAGAAACACTTATATAGTACACAATGACAGACGAAATCGCGCCGCGCCTGCTAAAAATCGTGCCACGATTTTTAACGTACGACCCAAGGTACAACATCCTTATCCACCAATCGCGCCACGCCAGTACTAAATCGCGCCGCGATTTGCCTTCAGCAAAAACATCCATTCTGCCAAGCAAAATCGCGTCACGGCTCCCAAAATCGTGCCACGATTTTGGCCTTTACAGAATCAGAAATTTGAAGTCAATTACAACATTTCTCCACCTTGACTTCTAATTGGTGACGATGTCAGTTTAACCATCAACCACCATGCTGCTCTCTCCAAAAGGGAATTACTCTTCAATGAACTTGATCAAGTCCAAGCAATGCTTGAACCTTGATCTAGGTAATGACTTGGTAAACACATCCGCCGGATTCTCTTCCGATGCCACTTTTTCCACCATAATCTCTCTTGATTCAATCATGTCTCTAACAAAGTGCAAGCGAATGTCAATGTGCTTTGTGCTCTCATGATACACTTGATGATTTGCCAAGTGAATGGCACTTGACTATCACAATGTATCTTCACACATTCTTGAGTAATTCCTAACTCACCAATCATACCTTTCAACCATATGGCTTCTTTCACCCCTTCAACAAGGGCAATATACTCCGCTTGAGTTGTTGATAATGCCACCACGGATTGTTGATTTGCCTTCCAACTAATAGCCGTGCCATAAAGAGTAAACACAAAACCCGATAAGGATTTTCTTGTGTCCACATTGCCCGCATAGTCCGCATCAACATACCCCTCCAAAGCGTCTTTCTCTTGAGCTGCTCTTGTGTACTTCAAACCGCCCTTCAAAGACCCATTCAAATACCTCAACACCCACTTCAAAGCTTGCCAATGCACAATACCCGAATTTGCCATAATCCGACTCACAATACTAACCGCATAAGCTAAGTCTGGTCTACTACAAACCATTCCATACATGATGCTTCCAACCCCACTTGCAAAGGGAGTACTTGCCATCTCTTGCTTCTCATCCTCGGATTGAGGACATAGTTTTATGGACAACTTTGTGTGGTGACCCAAGGGAGTGCTCACGGTTTTAGGGTTTGACATTCTAAAACGCTCCACCACCTTCTTCAAATAACTAAGTTGAGACAAGAAAAGTTCGTCTTTGTCACGATTCCTCAATGTAACGCCCTAGTCGTTAATTTATTTATTTATGATTTATTTAGAGTCTTTTTGTGATTTTAAATAATTATTGTTGATTATGTGGTATGTATTAATTTATTATATGGTTTATTTTAATATAATTAGAATAATATGAGAAATAGAGTTATTTTGGAGTGTGGGGATTTAATTAGAATTAATAGAATTGAGAGGGAGTTAAGTGAAATAAAGGGGAGTTAAGTTAGGAGTTAGAAAAATAGAACCAAGAGTCAGAAACTGTTTTTACGTAGAAACAAGAGCTTTTGGGAGAAAAAGGGAGAAGAGCCAAGAAGAGCCAAGGGAGAAAGATTCTGAGTTGTAGAAATTGTTCATCTGAATTAAGGTAAGGGTGAGGCTAACCTTCAATGACTATAATATATGATTTCTGAAAATTAATTTTACATGAATTGTTCTTGGAAATAAAAATTGAGAATTAGGGTTCTATACCGATTTTGAAAGAAAAGTATAGGAATCATGTTAATTATGTTTAGAAACCTGTTCAGATCGATTTTAGGATGCTGTAAAATTGTTGTAATCAGAATTGGGAAAGATTTAGGATTGTTGGAGAATTTGAGAGAATTTACAAGAGTGTTGGAATAAGATGAATTGTTGTAGTTGATGCATGTTTTGTGTTCCTTTAGATGCCTTATTATATACAGAACCTGTAAACATTTTCTGGAAAACGTTTTGGGTGATCAGGGGATTGAAATGCAAAGCACTAGATGAGTCACTTTCCAACCAGATGTGCCGCCACCCATGAGAGGACGCGTGCTCCATGGCTAAAATAATAGCAAGACCTTTCGAATGGTAAACCGAGGCCTCCCCAATGTTACAAGAGAACGCACCAAGGAAAGAGCCCGTAGAGTCTCGAAAGAGACCGCCACAAGCCGCGTGGCCATCAATGACAGAACCATCAGTGTTAACTTTCATCCAAGGAGAGGTTGGAGCCTTCCACAACACCGGGATGATCTCCCTAATAGTGCGACAATGAGCAGCAACCGCAAAAGAATCTAGTAAATGCGAGTCCGAAGGCAAGCAATTCCCAGTCGAGGTAGTACCAGACATAGCGATCCAAGAGTGAATGCGGACCTTTGCGGAGTGAAAGGTTGTAGTAGTCGAAGAGAACTGAATGTTATTCCGAGCGAGCCAAATAGCATGAACGGTGTGAATTACGGCCGCGAGGTATATATCCGCTATCTGAGAAGAGCACTGACCAGGAATGCAAGATAAAAGAGAAAGAGCTGACGTACAATCTATCAAACAGTTAAGTTTGCCACCAAGCCAAGTCCATAAATTAGTTGCAAAAGGGCACAGAAGAAATAAATGAGCAGAAGTTTCATTTGTGTTTAAGCAGAAGCAACAGGCAGAAACAATTACACAACCCCGCGTACGGAGGTTCTCATCAGTAGGCATTCGACCATGGATAAATCGCCAAAAAGTGAAAGAGTGTGAAGGAGGGATGCACCCCTTCCAAATCAGCGCTGCCCACTGCAACTTTGGGGCTGCCGGCCTAAGGAAATCCAACGTGGATTTTGCAGACAAATTACCATCTTCAGAATGAGACCAAACAAAAGTGTCCGGAAGAGGAACACGTGGCAAAACAATTGAAGCAATTATGTCCGTAACCGCTGCAACCGAGAGAGTCGGAGGCAAATTCCAGCCCCCATCAACAATAATTTCCGACACTTTCCCCGTAAAACTCGCATGAAAGTATGAATCAATATGAAACAAATCAACAAGGGCAGCACCAAGCCAATTATCATTCCAAAGCGATATGTTCTCACCCGTGCCCACAATCCACAAAGAATTATCAGTTACCGTCACTATGTGAGGTTTAATACCAGACCAAATAGAAGATTTAAAATAATGATTAAGAGGTATACCATTCGAAAAAAATCTCCGCTTCATAAGAACTGCCCATTGCGAGTCGGAAGATAGCAGCTGCCATGCCAATTTGAGAATAAGGGCGTCATTAAGTAAATGGGACGGTTTCAAATCCAGTCCGCCCTTCGCCCACGGACGACTGATGCGCTTCCAAGATACCGTGCAAACCTTTCTAGTAGTAACATCTCCGCTTCAGATAAATTTTTGATCCATGTATCCAATAACCGAAGTAGACGACGCGGCCACATATATATATGAAAGGAATAGACCAACATTCCGTGAATAATAGATTTAACAAGCTAGACCCTTCCCATGATGGAGAGCAGCGAACCCTTCCAAGACGAGAGCTTAGCCTTTATCCTGTCCGAGATCATTTGAAAGTGGACCACCTTTGGCTTGCCTTGAAAAATTGGACATCCCAAATAAATAAATGGGACAGTCCCCACAGTGAAACCCAACATGTCTGAAAGCATCTGAGCACGCGTTGAATGCATAGCACCAATAAATAGACGACTTTTAGCATTATTAATAAGTTGTCCAGACACCTCGGAATATCTATGAAAAATATTAAGAAGCACCCGAATATTACGCTTAATTCCTGTACAAAAAATCAAAACATCATCAGCGTAGAAAATATGCGTGGGGATGGAAAGGCCACGACAATAGGACATGGGCAGCAGCTTCCCGGAAGATACCGCCAAAGAAATGGCCTTACTCAGAACCTCTTCAGCCAAACAGAACAAAAGAGGGGACAAAGGATCCCCTTGACGAACCCCTCGAGAGCAAGAGAAAAAACCAACAGTCGTTCCATTAACAAGCACAGACAGGCGCGCGGAGTCTAAAATAGCAACAATCCATTTCACAAACGTTTCCGCAAAACCGAATCCCCTAAGAACACCAATCAAGAAATTCCAGTCTAATGTGTCGAATGCCTTTGCAATATCGACCTTCAAAGCCACATTACCACCATACTGGCGCTTGTCGAGAAGATTAATAGCTTCAGATGCTAGAATTACACACTCGTGGATATTACGATCACGGATGAACCCACGTTGCTCCATGGAAACAATCCTCATAGTAATAGAGGCCAATCTATCTGCAAGAATTTTAGTGATAATTTTGAATCGAAAATTAGCAAGAGCAATAGGTCTATAGTCCCCCATCACACGCGGCCCTGGCACTTTCGGAATAAGCACAATTAGATTATTATTAATGTTATTAGGGAGCACATCGGTAATAAAAAACTCTTGAACCGACTGGACCACATCAGCACCAACTATGTCCCAATAGGTTTAATAGAAGTGCCCGCCAAACCCATCAGGCCCCGGGGCTCCATCCCCATTAAGCGCGAACACCGCATCCTTAATTTCCACGCTATGAGGAACACGCAACAATTGTTGATTATCCGCATCCGACACCATGGATGGGATAGTTTCCTCAATCATATTATTAGGAGTACAATTATTAGCAACAGAAAAAATGGACTGAAAATAGGTGACCACATGTGCCTCAATGTCCGAAGGGTCCGTAAGAACTCGGTCACCATCTTGCAGTAAAGAGATAGAGTTTTTTTGAAGCACAGATTTTTGCAACTCTATGAAAATAAGCCATATGTCTATCACCATGAAGAAACCTGTTGTCACGAGCCTTTTCCCTCCATAGCTCCTCTTGATGGTTCAAAGCTTTGGTTAAGATAAGTTGTGCAACAATATCTTGAGAATAAAGCTCATCAGAACACCCATCCGCGTCAATCAATTGTTGTATTCTATTAACTTCGTCCACTGCCAAACGAACCTGTCTGTCAACATCACCAAAAACCGTGCTATTCCAGTGAGTATAAATTTTTTTCATGTGTCTAAGCTTGGCTTGCAGCCGAGACATTCCATGCCCACGAAATATCTTAGCCCAATTTTCCACAAGAAGTCTTATGCAGTCTGCATGCGAAGACCAAGTCTTAAAAAATTTTAAAGTGCTCCGACGAGTTGCCAAAGAAAAATCAGCTGTCAAATGAAGCGGATAGTGATCCGATTGATGTCTCACTAGAGCGGAACAAGAGGATTTGCGCCAATAATGAATCCAATCAGCATTACAGATAGCTCTATCGAGGCGGAGAGCAACATTAGCAGTACCGAGCCTACCATTTGTCCAAGAATAAAAAGCACCCAAAGTGTTGAGGTGAGTTAATAAATTTGCATTACTCCAATTTAAAAAATCCAGACAAGATAAAGGTGGAGGAGGCCGACAACCACGCTTTTCATGAGCACCCAACACTGCATTAAAATCACCAAGAAATAACCAAGGACCTTGAAAGCGCCTTTGAAGATTAGTCAAGTCCGCCCAAAGCTGACGACGTTTCAAATAAAAAGTACTAGCATAAACCGCGGCAATATATACATGAGACTGTTGACAAGATACTTGCAAAGCAATGCATTGATCCGACACAAATAAAACAGAGGAGAGAGTATCCTTGCTCCAAAGAGCCCATAAATTCGGCTGCAAATGTCCTCCAACATTCAGACAAAAATGTGAAACTCCAATACTATTCCAGTACCACGAAGTAACATGATCAAACAAAATCATTGGCTCCGCAATAAAAATAATAAAAGGCTTATGCGACAAACATAAATTTCGTAATGCAATTTTTGAATCAAAATTTCCGATACCTCGAATATTCCAATAAAAAACATTCATGAGGAAGAAGATGGAGGTGTACCCCTTGTCCGGGTGTTGTACGAGCCCTTGGATAGAACCTGCTTTTTCATATCCTTTTGTTGTTTTTTGGATAATACCTGCGTAAATCCCTCCTCTGCCATTCGCTGGTCATATTCACGTATGCGTGCCCAAAGGTCCAAGTCATTTTGAACATTTTTCGAAATTGGAATGTCGTGGTACTGTACACGATCAGATGCGGTGTCGTCTGGCTGAACCTCAACATTCATACCTGTACTAATGAAAGGAGTTACGGTATGTGGCTGAGGTTGTGCTTCCAACTCCATAACATCAGAGTATAGGAGCGGAGCAGCTGCGTGCTCCTCATCATGGGTCTCTTCCACTTCATCTATTCTCTCCAAAACATGAACTGAGCTGCTTGGCAGATGCTGCATTTTCATTCCAGTCACGGGAAATGGTGCATCATTATGAGCTTGCTGGTCCGTGGACGGTGAGGCACCTGCGGGAGGAGTTTCTGCCTGCTGTAGAGGTAGTGTTGTTGGTGTGTACGTGGTAGCTAATTGAATATCTTCAGTTGCCTGATGTTCCATATCAACCGTCTGTGCAGGTCGTGCATCACCTGCTGACTCAGTTTGGGGTGTCGCAGAGTGTAGTGGAATTGTGTCTACCTGCGGTGCAGCCGTACCCGTGCGAGCAACCGGTGTTTCAAAAGCATTGGATGACCCGATACCATCCGGATTGTCTTTAGATTTCCACTTTGGTGCCTGTTGCTTCTGAGAATTGGTGGCTTTTTTCTGCTTATTAGTATTGGTAGTGTCAGCAGGTTGGTGCAGCCATCTACAAGCTGAAATATTATGCCCAATGTTCCTGCAATGAGTGCAAAACACAGGTAAACGTTCGTAGCTGATGGGATAAAACCGCAAGTGCACGGTCTTACTGAAGTAGTATGAAAAGAGTATCGTTCCGACAGGGAGTTATGAATGCAATCAACTTTAGATAATGATTAGACTAAAGGTTTATAAGAAAGAAAAGTTTGGGTTTTTAATTAAAAGCAAATAATAAAATAAAAGATAAAAGCCTTGGGGTTATTGGTTCATCCTAACGACAAGTCCTTCTCAAACCAAACTATTAAACTTATAACTTTATGTTAGACCTAATTTCTCAAGACAGTTTCTCTTTTGTTCCTCTAGCAACCAAGCCTATTTCGCTGACTTGATTACTATTAGATTTTGGTTCCTCTAACAACCAAGCCTATTTCGCTGACTTGATCATTATTAGTTCCCTTGAAGATCGAAACTATATGTCTCAAAGATCGTAAAGACTATTTCGTTGCCTTTACAACCTTTGTCTAAATTCACTTGTTCGAATATCAAAGCTCCACTTTCGTTTTATGAATTGATATTTGAGATGATTTATAAACAATTATCAAACCCTCCACTTTCGTTTCCACAGTTTGATAATGGTTGATCCATGTTAAAGCGGTGAATTTAGATAAGGAATTAGGGTTACATAAGATTAAGGTTTAAAGCTTGGTTTGATTAGGATTATGTCATTAGACTTATCAAACAATCCCAAGACAAGAGAAGTCCACTCACTAATGTTCATTGTAGATAAGGGGAAGAAGAGAGAAAGCATAAAAGTAAATAACAAGAAAGTAAATGAACTTTTATTAGAAAGACAATTGTCACATATTGCATTCCAAGAAAAGATGAATATTTGTGATGGATGGCTACTCTATTTATAGCATTTGTTTGACTTAAAATCTAAGCTATTACATTCGGGCTAAAAATAGAGTAGCTTAAAATCTAAGCAAAAGCAGCAAAAGTGACTCTGGAGGGTGGCACGGCCGTGCCAAGGCTAGCACGGGTTGTGCCAAGCTTCTGACTTGGGGGAGACATATTTTTGTCTCTCAATCTTTATATTTTTGCATCCAATCGGCTCCAAGTCCCTTTCTTTTGCTCCGAGACTCAATCCATCCAATATTCTTTCCTGAAATATAATAAAATGCAATTTAAAGTAAACTATCCTAAAAAGGAAATAATACTAATATAAAATCAAATCAAATCTAAATAAAACTAAACTAAAAAGCATATTAAAATAGTCAATAAATGACTCATCAGTAGATAATGTCAATAAGGAAAGAGTAGCCTGTTCTCTCAACCATGACCTCATTGAAGATGTGTTTGGAAAGATCCATATCCACTAAAATGCGTGCATAGTGACCAAAAACACGATTATGTGTGGCGGAATCAATCAGCAGTGGAGTCCCGATTGCACTGGCAATTTCGCGCAATGTGCGATCCATCCAATATTCTTGTGGCAGTTCATGTAAACGATTCCATACCTGGCCGTGTGTTTGCCTTTGTGTGCGCGTTCTAAAGTCCTTGGACCATTCGAATAGCCGAAGTAAACCGGGCTTAAGATTCTGAGTGCCCTTAGACCATACAGAACGCATGTCATCATTGGAAGAGAAGTAAAACTCGAAATAGCCCTTACCTAAAGGCGTGAGTTTCCAAGGTCCAATGTTCTTCCATATTTGTTGAAGCTTTGTCTGTACCTCTCGAGAGCCATAGGGTTTGTCGCCCTTATTCAATATTAGTCTGCCCCGTAAATTCCTTTTACAGACCTCAATACCCTTTACATAGGTGTCATCAGAAATAGGGATGCAGAGTGCTTCACCCTGTACAACCGGACATGGCAGCGTTGAAGATGGTTCAGGCACAGTTGCAGCTGCAAGAGCCTGAACGAACGATTTTTTTGGAGGAGCACTGTCAATTGCAGGCACATGTACGATGGAAGGAGAGGAGATGTTCCCCGTGGTAGCCAATTTAGCTTGCCAATCAAAAGCCATGGCAGGGCCATACGCGAAAAGGAAGCAAAACAATCAGAGAAAGGAGAAGAAGAGAGGAAGAAAGCAAGAAGAAGGCACAGGTCGCGCTAGGAAACCCTAGCAGAGCTCATCGCTGTTTCTCAATGATTTTTTGAAGTATTCGAAATTTAATGATATTTATTTTTGAAAAATTAGCCATAATTTTTTGAGGTACATGAATTATTCCTTTTTAAAAATTGGATGTAAAACAAAGATAAAAAAACTTAAAATATTTTTGTTTTTAGTTTATTTAAAAAAAATAAAATATTCAATAATTTTTTCTAAGTAACCTCAATTATTTAAATTTCGACAGTACATCATTTTTATTTGCTATATAGTTTAAAAAAAATTATTTCGTTTAATTTAAGGCTACAATTAAGGATCTTATTTAAAGAACGTTTTATTTTTTTTGTCTGACCTATTAAACGACAAAGTCTAATATTTATAGAATCAACCCAATTCAAATGACACATAAAATTTAATGACAAATATTTTTTTGAAAATTTGTCAAAAACTTTTTTTGTAAATTAAAATATTCTCTTAAGAGAGTTGAATATAAAATGTTGTCTTGACTAAAAATTATATTGTTGATGTTGAACATCTTGAAGTCGTAGAACGTAGACACATGCTCTCCAATGGAACCTGAGAAAGTAGCATCAATAAACAATTAGATACAAATAAAAAAGAAAATCAACCCCATAATCTACAACCAAGTGATTAATCTTATATGCTTTTAAAACACATAAAATACTCGTTTTTACGACAAAATTTTTGGGGGGAAGAGACACATGAAAATAATGAAAAACAAAGTGTTAAAATCATTGCGTAATCCATTTTGATTGGTTGGTGAAAACTAAATGAGTCATGGTCCGTCTTGATTGGCTAATAAAAAAACAAATGAGTCATCAACCACTTTTGATTTTTGGTTAGATTTGACAATGAAAAATTGCATATGTTTTACTAATTTGACAAAAATAAAGGGTTGTTATATTTATTATTAAAACAATGTGACATTTTTTTATTTAGTTTAATTTTTTGGTAAAATATATACTAAAAAATTTCGAACTCCTTCAACAAACCTGTAAATCACCATGAATTCACTCTATTCTATATACTCTCATAGACAAAGCACATACATTCTGTTTTTTTTTTTCCTTATCATCTCTCTCATTTTTTAATTGCTTTTTTGTCTTCTTTCTTTTTCTAATTTACTTTCTCTCTTCTCTTGAATGAAAAGAATAAAATCCTTCATCCATTAAATCACCACCAACCCACTTTTATAGCATTTTATGTCTTCTCTAATCTTATTTGCTTAAGTTACCAGATTACAAATGTACAAAGTCTCACATGTAAAGGAGATATGTTTTTTTTTTTTTGCTAAGCAGGGAGAGAGACAGACATCAGGAGACAACACCGACATCCCAACTAGGTTGGCACCCCGGGAAGCCTCCATCCTGTGCCTGCCAATCTCTAAATTCATTAAAAAAACAGGGGAAAAAGTCTGTACAAAGAAAGAGAGGGGACTAGACCAAAACCCTCAAAAAAACAGAAAAAACAATAAACAGCCAAAGAAAGAATAAACTAAGGAAATCTATAATTGGGAAGACCAATTCTATCACGATAGAAATCAGAATGTATCTCATGCGGGAGCGTGTCCAACCAAATAGAAACAATAATACCATGACCCATGTTTGCCAGCTTGTTTGCACAACTGTTACCCTCTCGAAAAACATGTGAAGTAATAACCTGAACATCTAGATTCCGAGCATTATGCCATCTGTTTCGAAGCATCCAAGGAACTAAAGAAGATTTCGAAAAAACCAATAATGCACTAGACGAATCACTTTCCAACCACAGATTTCTCCACCCATGCTGAGCTGCGTGTTCTATAGCAAGGATATAAGCTAGAGTTTCAACATGAAAAACCGAGGCGATACCTATGTTACAAGAGAAAGCACCGAGGAACGTGCCTAGAGAGTCCCTAAACAGGCCCCCACAAGCCGCGGAGTGACCAATAACTGAACCATCCGTATTAACTTTCAGCCAAGGGGATGAGGGAGATTTCCAAAGCACCAAAATAATTTCTTTGAATTTACGGTGATGGGTGGAAACCAAGAAATCGTCAAGAAAATCCGAGTCAGATGGCAAACATTTACCTGTCGAAGCATTTTCGGACAAAGCAATCAAAGAGTGAATGCACACCTTTGTAGAGTGGAGCGACTGCATCTTAGACTGAAAGCGAAAAGCATTCCTGGCAGGCCAAATTGTGTGAACTGTATGAATTACTGCTGCCAAATAAATATCAGAGACTTGAGAAGAACAATGCGTGGGGATGCAATGAAGAAGGGAGCCAATCGAAGAACAGTCTAACAAACGGTTGAGTTTTCTCCCAAGCCACGTCCACAGTTCAACCGCAAATTGACAATGGAGGAACAAATGGTCTGATGTTTCGACATCCTTAAAACAAAAACAACAGACTGAAACAATAACACAACCCTTAGAGCGAAGGTTTTCATCCGTGGGCATCTTACCATGCATCAGCCGCCAAAAGGAAAAGGAATGAGATGGTGGGATACAACTCGTCCATATGTGCTCTGTCCAAGGCAACAATGTAGCAACCGACCTTAGAAAAGAGACAGCCTGTTTAGAAGTTAGGTGTCCGTCCGCGGAATGAGTCCAAACAAGAGTGTCAGGAAGATGAACTTGCGGCAATGTAACACTAGATAGCCTGGACGTGATTTCATGAACCAAAAGGGGCGCTGGAAGGTTCCAAGTACCGTTAGCAATGACCTCTGAAACTTTTCCTGAAAAACTAGAGTGGAAGAACGTATCAATATGAAATAAAGTTACCAACGGTTCTCCAAGCCAGTTGTCTGTCCAAAGGTTAATTTGATCTCCCTTTCCCACAATCCAAAGGGAATTTTGAAGGACGGAGTCTAGATGGTATTTAACACCGTGCCAAACTGAAGACATGAAAAAATGACGAATAGGCTGCCCCTGAGAAAAAAACCGGCTCTTGAATAGAGTAGCCCATTGAGAATTTGTGGAAAAAAGATTCCAAGCCAATTTCAACATGAAAGCATCATTAATCAACCGTGTCGATTTTATGTCAAGACCACCCTCCAACCACGGACGACAAACAATATTCCAAGGGACCGTACAAACCTTCCGAGTAAAAACATCACCACTCCAAATAAAATTTTTAATCCAAGTATTTAGAGAACGGACCAGCCTCCGCGGCCACATATAGACATGAAAAGAGTAGACTAGCATACCATGTATAATAGATTTAACGAGTTGCACACGACCCATGATAGAGAGACTAGTACCTTTCCAAGTGGCCAACTTTTGTTTTGATCCTGTCAGTAATAGTTTTAAAATGAGACACTCTAGGCTTTCCGCGGAAAATAGGACACCCCAAGTAAGTAAAAGGCAGCGTTCCGACATTAAATCCCAAGAGGGAAGCAATCATTTGAGTACGCGAACCAGTCATAGCTCCCGTGAAGAAGCGACTCTTTGCAGCATTAATGATTTAGCCCGAGACTGCTGAATATTTATTAAAAATAGTTAAAAGAATGCGAAGATTATGCTTGGTTCCTGTACAGAAAATCAACACATCGTCAGCGTATAAAATCTGAGTGGGAAGAGAGACCCCACGACAATAAGACATTGGTGTGAGTCGTCCGAAAGTTGAAGCAATGGAGAGTGCCCGACTAAGAACCTCTTCAGCCAGACAGAAGAGAAGAGGGGACAATGGGTGTCCTTGTCGAACCCCACCCGAGCAAGAAAAAAACCCAACAGCTTTCCCATTAACCAACACTGATAAACGGGCTGATTTCAAAATCACCAAGATCCAATGCACAATTTTTTCATGAAAACCAAACCGCCGAAGAACCAAAATAAGGAAATTCCAATCTAAGGTATCGAAAGCCTTCGCAATGTCGACCTTTAAAGCTACATTGCCACCATATTGACGCTTCTCAAGTAAATTGATAGCCTCGGATGCCAGAATCACACATTCCGATATATTACGATCACGAATAAAGCCACGTTGTTCAACCGAAATAATCCGCGTAGTAATGGAAGCCAACCTATCTGCAATGATTTTAGTGACAATTTTAAACTGAAAGTTATCAAGCGCTATAGGGCGGTAGTCCCCCATAACGCGCGCTCCCGGCACTTTCGGAATCAAAACAATCAGATTGGAATTAATGTTCGGAGCTAGTTGACCAGATATAAAAAAATCCTGCACGGAATGAATGACATCAGTACCAACAACGTCCCAATAAGTCTGGTAAAAGTGACCCCCAAACCCATCCGGTCCGGGGGCACCGTCACCATTAAGAGCAAACACGACATTTTTAATCTCCTCCCACTGTGGAAGACGCAGCAGCATGTTATTGTCCTCACAAGACACCAACGACGGAATAGTATCGGCAACCAAGTCATTAGCAATGCAATTATTATCAACACTGAAGATGGCCTGAAAATAATGCAGAACATGGGCCTCAATGAGAGCAGAATCTGTTAGTACCACATCACCATCTTGGAGAAAAGAAATTGAATTTTTTGCAGCTCGAATTTTTGCTAATCGATGAAAGTAGGCCGTATTTCTATCCCCATGAATAAATTTTTGGTCCCTTGCTTTCTCCCGCCACAGCTCATCTTGAAAATTTAATGCCTTGGTAAGAATAAGCTGCGCCTCAAGCTCTTGAGCATAAAGGGGATCAGAAAATCCTTCAGTATCTAGAATTTGTTGAATGCGATTTACCTCATCCACCGCCAAACGAACTTTCCTGTCAACGTCACCAAAAACTGTATGATTCCAGTGCCTAAACACTTGTTTCATGTGTTTGAGCTTAAGTTGCAACCGAGCCATTCCCTGCCCTCTAGTATTCTTCGACCAATTATCCACAACAATTTTACGACAATCCTTGTGATCCGTCCAGGTTTTAAAAAATTTAAAACTTCCTGCACGGTGAACATTACACAAATCCATGGACATAAGCAAAGGGTGGTGATCCGACTGGTGGCGCACTAAAGCAGAACAAGTAGAACGACGCCAACAGCTGAGCCAATCTTCATTACAAATTGCCCTATCAAGACGAAGAGCAACATTATCCGAGCCAAGCCTACCATTTGACCAAGTGAAGAAAGCACCCAAAGTAGGAAGGTGATGTAAAAGATTTGCATTCGACCAAGTCAAAAAATCAGTACAAGATAAAGGAGGAGGAGGCCGAAGGCCACGCTTCTCATGAGCACCCAACACCGCGTTAAAATCATCAATAAATAACCAAGGACCTTTAAAGCACCCGTGCAAATTAGTTAAGTCTGCCCATAACTGACGACGCTTTAAATAAGAAGTGCTTGCATAAATGGCAGCAATATAAACAATGGACTGATTAGAGGATATTTCTAAAGCAATACATTGATCCGAAATAAACATCACCACTGCACTAACCCCACTGCCCCATAGCGCCCAAAGGTTAGGTTGTAAATTTGTTCTACTATTGACACAATATTTTGATATCCCAATGCTATCCCAATACCATGGAGGAACACTATTGATGAGTCATTTATTACATATTTCTAGATATTATTTAGTTTAGTTTTAATTAGATTTTAGTTTATTTTATATTAATATTATTTCCTTTTTAAGATAGTTTACTACAAATTGCATTTTATTATATTTCAGGAATGAATATTGGATGGATTGAGTCTTGGAGCAAAAGAAAGGGACTTGGAGCCGATTCGGTACGAAAATACAAAGATTGGAAGACAAAATATGTCTCCCCTAAAGTCAGAAGCTTGGCACGGCCCGTGCTAGTATTGGCACGGCCGTGCCACCCTCTATAGTGTCTTTTGCTGCTTTTTGCTTAGATTTTAAGCTACTCTATTTTTAGCCCAAATGTAATTGCTTAGATTTTAAGTCAAATGTATGCTATAAATAGAGTAGCCATCCATCACAAATATTCATCTTTTCTTGGAATACAATATGTGACAATTGTCTTTCTAATAAAAGTTCATTTACTTTCTTGTTATTTACTTTTATGCTTTCTCTCTTCTTCCCCTTATCTACGATGAACATTAGTGAGTAGACTTCTCTTGTCTTGGGATTGTTGGATAAGTCTAATGACATAATCCTAATCAAACCAAGCTTTAAACCTTAATCTTATGTAACCCTAATTCCTTATCTAAATTCACCGCTTTAACATGGATCAACCATTATCAAACTGTGGAAACGAAAGTGGAGGGTTTGATAATTGTTTATCCATCATCTCAAATATCAATTCATAAAACGAAAGTGGAGCTTTGATATTCGAACAAGTGAATTTAGACAAAGATTGTAAAGGCAGCGAAATAGTCTTTACGATCTTTGAGACATATAGTTTCGATCTTCAAGGGAACTAATAATGATCAAGTCAGCGAAATAGGCTTGGTTGTTAGAGGAACCAAAATCTAATAGTAATCAATTCAGCGAAATAGGCTTGGTTGCTAGAGGAACAAAAGAGAAACTGTCTTGAGAAATTAGGTCTAACATAAAGTTATAAGTTTAATAGTTTGGTTTGAGAAGGACTTCTCGTTCGGATGAACCAATAACCCCAAGGCTTTTATCTTTTATTTTATTATTTGCTTTTAATTAAAAACCCAAACTTTTTTATCTTATAAACCTTTAGTCTAATCATTATCTAAAGTTGATTGAATTCATAACTCCCTGTCGGAACGATACTCTTTTCATACTACTTCGGTAAGACCGTGCACTTGCGGTTTTATCTCATCAAGTTTTTGGCGCCGCTGCCGGGGAGTTATTGTAATTTGATTAACTTTTCAATAGTGTTTAATCTAAAAAAAAAAAAAAATTATTTTAGTAAATACAATTTATATAGATAAAAAAAATATTTTATTTCTTTTTCTTATCTTTTTTTATTTTTTTATATATATTTATATCTCTCTCTCTCTCTCTATAAAATATATATATATATATATATAAAATCTCTCTCCCTCCCTTTCTCCTTATTTTATTTTATTTTATGTTATTTTATTTTTATTTTTTATTATTTTTTATTTTCTATCTTTAACCGCTTTGATTTCAGGGATGGCTCAAAGAAACACACAGTAATAACGATATGGCTGAGAAACGTGCTCTCAAAAAGTATGCAATCACATCTTCAGATGAGCCGTACGATGCTATTGTGTATCCAACGGTTGATGATATTAAATTTGAAATAAAGCCTGCACTTATTTACCTGGTGCAGCAAAATCAATTTTTCGGATCACCCACTGAGGATCCGAATTTTCATGTTTCAACTTTTTTAAGACTCAGTGGAACTTTGAAGGCAAACCAAGAGGCCGTAAGGCTGCACCTCTTTCCTTTTTCTTTGAGGGATAGAGCTGGTGCTTGGTTTCATTCATTGAAAATTGGTTCTATAATTTCATGGGACCAAATGAGGAAGGCATTCCTTTCCCAATTCTTTCCCCATAGTAAAACTGCTCAATTAAGGAGTCAAATCACACAATTCACTCAAAAAGATGGTGAATCTCTTTACAATGCGTGGGAGCGTTTCAAAGAAATGCTTAGGCTTTGCCCCCATCATGGTTTTGCGAATTGGCTTATTATCCACACTTTTTATAATGGTCTTTTGTTTTCCACAAAAATGAATGTTGATGCAGCTGCAGGTGGTGTAACACCCCGTTACCCAAAAGCAATTAAATAGAAAATATACATCAGAGTAATTCCACAACGGGCATGCTACACGTCATTTCAAAATTCTTAAATAGAAAATAAAACTATTTTATCAAATCAACTTATTATATATGAAAACATAGCAGCGGAATAGTTTTCAAAATCCATAACCTCATCAACATCCAACAATAGTCTAAGGCATTAAAGGCCTTAACATAATTCAACATCATAGTTCAAAGACAACAAAAGGCTCCACACCATAAGTTCCAAAATTTGATACATGGAAAGGAAAAGCAACAATAATAAAAATGATAAATCCCATCCCACGTATCAGAGCCCTAGACACGACTCTTGAGCAACCACCAACTACTCAGGATCACCTGCAAGTTACCCATAGGAAGGGCAACATTTTCAAGCAGAAGGGGTGAGATTCACAACAATAAATATAGATATTAAAATCATCAATTGAATCTAACACCCTAATCAACAACACATTATCTTGTAAACATATATATGTATAAGTCACAAGCAACAACAAACATCAACAATACACCATGATCACAATGAATATATATAAATGCATATTCAACACCAACATCATCCATCAGGTAATAAATGAAATCAACAACCAAGACTCATGCACATGACATGACCACTGCTAAGACACCTTCTTAGACTTCTTAATGAAATGCAATATGCATGTGGTACCAAACAGGACCGAGGCCCTCACCGCTTTTGAATGGTTAAAGCATTCATCAGGACCGAAGCCCTCACCGCTGTTGAGCAACTAGTACTCCAGGACCGAAGCCCTCACCGCTGTTTTATGCATATGCAATGGACCTACTTGTGTATATCTACATACAACTGACCTTGCAATGCAACTCCATGTGACTCCACTATAATAATATGTATGATTCAATAAATAACATACATTCAACCATCATCAATAATCATCGATCCAGCAATTCAAACAACCAAAATAATGCATAATTATATATAACCATGCCCAAATACAACAACACCAACCACTACTAATCATGCAAGCAAGTCAACACTCAGAAACTGTGCAACTCGCCTCGCGAGCACATCTGCTCGCCATGGCGAGTTCACAAAAACACTAGCTCGCCATGGCGAGTTCAAGGCGAACTCGAGGCGAGTGAAAATCAGGTACTCTCGGGAAAAATGCCATTTTCTCACTCAAATCCAAATTCTAAGTTCCCTATTCATCTTTTTACCAAATTACTTTCACCATTCATCATTAATATCATCTAGGTACCTTAAACCATCCCCAAAACATCATATAACAATTTTTCAAAAATCACGTTTTGATCTGGGCTACTTGCCATGGCGAGTTGGACTGCTCGCGAGGCGAGCTATGAAGTTGCTCACTCGCCATGGCGAGCACAGCTACTCGCGAGGCGAGCGATGAACTTCTGTACGGGCAGAAAACTGGTTTTTTCCAAAAATCCCATTTTCCTTCCAATCACTCCCCAAATCAGTTTACAGATGAGAAATTAATGTTTCTATGCAACCAAAGCCAAATTCTAACATCAGAATAGCAATATCTACCCCAAAAACCATAAATTCAATTAAAACCCAATTCCTCAATTTCACTCCAAAAACCTGTTAAACTCAAATCAGACTTTAAAATCTACACTATTGAAGTAAACCTCACCCTTACCTTAGAAATTGAAGAAGAAATGTGCAGCAAATTCACTCTTGGCTCTAACTTGGTCTTCTCCCCTTTTTCTCCCAACTTGTCAGTTCTTACGTACAACTGCTTCTAATCTTTCTTTTCCTAACTTCCCATTACTTAACTCTCTATATTTTCATTTAACTCCCCATTAACTTTAATAACTATTAAATAACTCCCCAAACTCCAAAATAATTATTATTTCATACTTATACTAATTATTATTAAATAAACTATATAATAAAATAATACACCACATAAGACACCCAAAAAATCACATATATATAAATATATATATATATATATATATATATATATACACTCCGCATAAATTACCAAACATCATATATAAAAATATATATACTCCACATAATTCAAATTAATTAAATAAACAACTAGGGCGTTACAGGTGGAGCTTTGATGAATAAGACTTACACAGGAGCCTATGATTTGATCGAGAACATGGCACACAACCACTATCAGTGGACAAGTGAGAGAGTTATCACTGAAGGTACTCCTCCCCCCTCTAAAAAAGAGGCAGGTATGTGCCAGGTTTCTACCCTTGATCATCTATCTGCTAAGGTGGACACACTTTTTCAAAAATCTGATAAATTAACTGTAAGTGTCGTCACACCTGCTCTTGTTTCACCACCTTGTGAATTTTGTGGAATACTTGACTATACTGGTGTTGAATGCCAGCTAGGTAGTGTTGCTAAAAGTCCCGAGCAAAAATTTTATACCTTTGGACAACAAACAACACCACCCGTTTATGTAAACAACGACAGAGTCCCTCAGAAATCCAGCTTGGAAATTTTGCTAGAAAAAAATGCTATGGAACAATTTAAAGAACTTAAAAGTCAAACTGGATTTTTGAATGACTCTCTTGTCAAGCTTACATCTAAAGTGGACTCCATTGCTACTCACACTAGAATGCTAGAAACTCAAATCTCTCAAGTAGCCCAAAAAGTAGCTACTTCCTCTCAAACCCCCAATGTCTTTCAAAGTCAAACTGAAGCCAACCCCAAAGGCCTTATAAATGCTATTCAACTTAGGGACGGTAAGCAGTTAGAGGACCCCATTATGAAAACTAAGACAATTGAGGGTGAGATAGAGAGTGGAAAGCAACAAGGTGAGAAAGTCATAGGAGAGAGTGATAAGCCAATCGTTTCACCACCTTATAAACTCAAAATCCATGTCCCACAAAGGCTTGCTAAGCCTAACCTCAGTGATTGAGAGTTTTTCCACCCCTTGTGTGATTGAGAGTGAAACCATTGAGAAAGCTATGTGTGAATTGGGAGAGAATCTCAGGTTGATGCCACTATCCCTTTGGGAAAGATTGGGTATAGGGTAGAGAAACCTCTCGATTGTCAAGCTAATGACTTTAAACGAGCGCTTCGTGGGAGGCAACCCACGGGTTTAATTGCTTTTATTTTGTTTGTTTTGTGTTGTTTTAATTTGTTTTGTAGGTATTTGTCCAAATATGATGCGAAAAATGAAGAAAATTGAGCCTTGCATGTCCAGAAGCTTGGCACGGCCAGTACCAGTGATGGCACGGCCGTGCCTGTAACCTAGCCATACTTCACCAACTTCCAGAGAATTGGCACGGCCCGTGCCTGTACTGGCACGGCCGTGCCATGGTCCCAGACCCTCTTTTACCATTTTTTTCACTTTTCTTCTTCTTCCTTCATTCTCAAACACAAACTTCCCTCATCCTTCAACTTCCCTCTCTAAACCTCCATAACATCAACATTTAAACCTCCATATCTATCTCCATTCATCATTCCAAACATTTACCACCAATCAAAACCAACATTCATCCATTCAAACACCAAATTCTACACCATTTAACCCTAACCCAAAAAAAAAAAAAAAATTCTTCACCAATCTCCATCATTAAACTCATCAACCTCACTTAAACCCCAACCCATCACTAAACCAACCTTTCCAAACCAAAACCTTCCCAAACCCTAACCTTCCCTAAAACCCAAACCAAGTTAACTAGGTCAATGGCATCAAAAAGGCAAGGAGATTGAAAGCTCTAGAAGTGGTGCAAAGAAAGAGAAAGCAACATTCAAGAACCATGTCATCAATTTTAAAGATGACAAGCAAAGGAGTAGGTCTAAAGCTCTTATCTCTCAATTTATTTATGATTGTCGATACACTGATAATAATGCTATGGATAGACTAGGAAAGAGGTAGGGACTGATGAGGAGATGAGCTATTTATGAGACATGCTTTATAACCACCATGTTAACATTTGCTATTACTTGCTTGATTATCTTGTTTCAATTGATAGAAAGAAAACCGGATGATAAGGGTAATATAATGGTAGATGGAATCATCACTTTTATTGCTAAGAAGTTTGGGGTGAGTGTGAATCAAGGGATCAAGAGGATAGATGAGAACTATTATCTAAAATTTTATACTCTCACTACTTTGTCATTCCTTAAAACCCATGACCCTACTCGCAATTACCAATATGAATGGAGAAACATTAGAGCTAATTGTTTGATTATTCTACCTAATTCGGACATTACTTTTCCGGAGGTGGTGGAAAATTTGATTTATGTTGGTACTAACCCACAGGTACAAGATGATGGTGATGATGATGGTGGTGATGAAGAGGAGGTAGGTGCACAACACCATGAACAAAAAGTCGGTGGAAACTATAATGATGAACGGTGGGCATGGATGCAAACCAAAGTTCAAAGAACATGCACCGAGCAACAAAGACAAGGTGTTGAAATGATCGGGCTAAGAAACGATGTCCTAAGGGGCAATCAAATGAATGAATCAAACAATCCAATGTTCTGATACATGATGCAACACCTTCACCTCCAAGGTCCACCTTATGGACTACAATAAAATTGTGAGCTCTCCTCTTCCTCTACTCTTCTCTACTTCTCTTCTTTCTTCATCATCATCTTCTTCATCTTCTTCTTCTTCTTCTTCTTCTTCTTTTTCTTCTTCTTCTTTTAAATCATTGAGGACAATGCTTCTCCTAAGTGTGGGGGGAGCCTAATAAAGTGTCTTTAGTCGTAGTGTTTCCAAACTCCCTTGAACTTTATTCTTTTGATTTGTTTTATTGTAAAAGGCATGAATAAGCAGCTTGTTTTTAATGTTTTATTATGACATAAATTTTTTGTTGTCTCTTCAATGGTCGTTTCTTGTACATGAAAGTGATTTCTTGTGTTGTAAGTGTTCTTGCTATACCCACATCAAGTTTTATTGTGAAAATTCTCCAATGAGAAAAGCACCTAGTTGCAATCCTTGAGTAAGTGTATGAATAGGTATTTTAAGGAACACGTTCTAGCTTTAATGGTAACATGGACCCTTAAAAATCTTCAGAGTAAAAGTAGTATAAGTTTGTGTGGGAATAATTCTAATGTGATGAAATGTGTAAACCGAAATGGGGCGGAAGGATATCACCACACGTGGAGGAAAGAATACCCTCTCACTAACTTCCTAAATGTGGTGATGACTTCTCAAACAAATTGTGCTTAAATTAAACCCTCTAAAAAGAGGAACTTCCTAAGTGAAGTAAACAAGTTGTAGCACTACTTAGGGTGATCATAGAAACTTGGAGGAAATGATACCCCCTCACGGACTTCCAATGTGAAATGATAGCCCCTAGGCATCTACAAGCCCCCAAATGTATAAATTCATCAAGTCTATCTTAACTCTCCCACTTCTCTTATATGAAATGAAGAAAAGATTTTTCTCGGTCATTTTAGTGTTAAGGTTAGAACCTGTTCCTCATAATATCTATCTTATACAGGAGCAAGAAAAGGGTTGGACTACACACACATACACTCACTTAAGATTTGTTGTTGGGTTGAATAAGTTTACAAAGAATACTTGAAGTTGTGATTAATGTACGTTGAAGTGAAACCTCAAGGGAGACATAAGCTTTTATTTAAAGTGTCGTATACTAATCCTTTTTGTTGCTGCCATGTCTATGCCTTTTGCTTGAGGACAAGCAAAGATTCAAGTGTGAGGGAGTTTGATGAGTCATTTATTACCTATTTCTAGATATTATTTAGTTTAGTTTTAATTAGATTTTAGTTTATTTTATATTAATATTATTTCCTTTTTAAGATAGTTTACTACAAATTGCATTTTATTATATTTCAGGAATGAATATTGGATGGATTGAGTCTTGGAGCAAAAGAAAGGGACTTGGAGCCGATTCGGTACGAAAATACAAAGATTGGAAGACAAAATATGTCTCCCCTAAAGTCAGAAGCTTGGCACGGCCCATGCTAGTATTGGCACGGCCGTGCCACCCTCTATAGTGTCTTTTGCTGCTTTTTGCTTAGATTTTAAGCTACTCTATTTTTAGCCCAAATGTAATTGCTTAGATTTTAAGTCAAATGTATGCTATAAATAGAGTAGCCATCCATCACAAATATTCATCTTTTCTTGGAATACAATATGTGACAATTGTCTTTCTAATAAAAGTTCATTTACTTTCTTGTTATTTACTTTTATGCTTTCTCTCTTCTTCCCCTTATCTACGATGAACATTAGTGAGTAGACTTCTCTTGTCTTGGGATTGTTGGATAAGTCTAATGACATAATCCTAATCAAACCAAGCTTTAAACCTTAATCTTATGTAACCCTAATTCCTTATCTAAATTCACCGCTTTAACATGGATCAACCATTATCAAACTGTGGAAACGAAAGTGGAGGGTTTGATAATTGTTTATCCATCATCTCAAATATCAATTCATAAAACGAAAGTGGAGCTTTGATATTCGAACAAGTGAATTTAGACAAAGATTGTAAAGGCAGCGAAATAGTCTTTACGATCTTTGAGACATATAGTTTCGATCTTCAAGGGAACTAATAATGATCAAGTCAGCGAAATAGGCTTGGTTGTTAGAGGAACCAAAATCTAATAGTAATCAAGTCAGCGAAATAGGCTTGGTTGCTAGAGGAACAAAAGAGAAACTGTCTTGAGAAATTAGGTCTAACATAAAGTTATAAGTTTAATAGTTTGGTTTGAGAAGGACTTCTCGTTCGGATGAACCAATAACCCCAAGGCTTTTATCTTTTATTTTATTATTTGCTTTTAATTAAAAACCCAAACTTTTCTATCTTATAAACCTTTAGTCTAATCATTATCTAAAGTTGATTGAATTCATAACTCCCTGTCGGAACGATACTCTTTTCATACTACTTCGGTAAGACCGTGCACTTGCGGTTTTATCTAATCAACTATCAAAAGCAATCATCGGTTCCGCCAGAAAAATTAATAAAGGCTTATGAGATGTAAAGAAATTTTTTAATGCAATTTTGGTATCGACATTGCCAATACCTCTAACATTCCAATCTAAAAGAATCATTGGGAAGATGGAGAAGAACCACCCTTTGCATGGGTCTGATAAGGCTTGCCAATAACTTGCTTTTTAAGCTTCTGCTGCTGCGATTTGGATAAGACTTGAGTGTAACCTTCCTCAGCCATTTTCTGCTCATATTCACGGATTCTGGCCCATAAGTCAAGATCATTCTGTATGTTTCTGCTACTGTGGACTTCAGGTTGTATAGATAAATTGACCTCTGCATCTTCAGTATTATGGGTTGCTGCGTGTTCTGATTCAACATGCTCGGATTCTGCAGTAATGTCATGTTGCACAATTTCCCCATCAACCCTGCCTATGTTCACATCAGTAATCTCCTCTAACACATGTACTGAACTACTCGGTAGCCGGTCATGGGAATGATTTGTTGCATCAGACTGAACCTCAAAAGTGTGAGTTTCAACCAACTGTGGATTGGTATTCTGAATGGTTCGCTTCGAATCCTTATCTATCAATTCCGCTGTCATATATATGCCATCTGTGTGCTATTTGTCGGTCAAATCATCAGGTACTGTGCCTTGAACATGATGCTGTGTAGGAGCAGAAATACTGGTGTCTATCACATCACCATTCTGGCCTATATCCGTTGCTGCAAACGCCTTTGATGATCCAATGCCCTCTGGATTATCCTTCGGCTCCCATGCTGGCTTTGATTTCTGCGAATGGATTAGTGTCTTACCATTGTCTAGAGATTTCTTTCCAACTACCGGCGGCTGCTCATGTGTTTCCTCCCTGCGGGGGTGTAGCCTACGACATGAATTGATATGGTGACCAATATTGTGGCAGTGTGTGCAAAAGTCTGGAAGTCCTTCATATTCG
Organism: Medicago truncatula; assembly: GCF_003473485.1. NCBI lineage: Eukaryota > Viridiplantae > Streptophyta > Magnoliopsida > Fabales > Fabaceae > Medicago > Medicago truncatula. The sequence continues at coordinate 23,075,767 of NC_053049.1, read as the reverse complement.
ATAGCAACGGGGAAAGAGAAACCCTCCCGTTCGACCAACACCTCATAGAAAACCTTCTTTGAGAGATCCAAGTCCACAAGAATCCGTGCATAATGTCCATATAGTCTGTTCCTTGTGACATTATCAATCAGAAGCGGCGTTCCCACAACGCCCACAATTTCATATAGAGTCCTCTCCATCCAATATTCCTGTGGGAGCTCCCACAACCGAATCCATACTTGTGTATGAGTTTGTCGGTGAGTGTGCAGGTTGAAGTCCTTGGTCCATTCGAAAAGTCTTAGAAGACCCGGTTTCAAGCTTACAGTGCCAGCCACCCACACGGAACGTATATCTTCTTGTGATGCAAAGAAAAATTCGTAAAAACCTCGGCCAAGAGAGAGCATATCCCAGGGCCCTTTGACTTTCCATAGTGTCTGTAATTTGGCAGTGATATCCTTGGTTACATATGGTTTGTCTCCTTTGCTTAATACCAAACGCCCACGGAGATTGATCTTACAGTAATCAACGCCCCGAGTATATGCAGTGGCTGAAATTGACACAGATAGCATGTCACCACGGATAGAAGGCAGCGGGAGAGGGTCAGAACTTGTCGGAGGACCGCGTAGAGCCTGTGCAAAAGAAGGTTTCGCCAGCTGCGTAGGTGCAACAATTGGAGTGGGGGAAACATTATTTAGAACCAGAGGCAGAGGATCTGTAGTGCCGATGTGTGAAGGAATAACAACTGGGGTGGGAGGAGGACGAAGCTCCGTCTGCCAGTCAAACATGACTATGCAAGCAGAACGGTGAGAGGATTCGGGCAAAAATGAGAAGAAATGGACCACCACCGTGGCCGGAACTTTGTGAACGGAACCCTAGAGCGGAACCCTAGAGCGTCAAACGTCAAAACAATAAAAAGAATTCAAAAATTTAAATTCAAAAATATGTCATATATGAGTTAAAACTCCATATTGGATGCAAGCGTATGTGGTGAGAAACATATAAATGAGATGGCTCATATACGTGGTGGGTTAAAGATTAGGACGAAGATGTGTTGTAAAGTTCATCTTTGTGGTTACGCTTAGCCTAATACGATTATCCATGAGAAGACTTTTGGTATTTGCTAGAAATTAACCATGAAAAATATTGATGTGTTACTTGAGCTGATAAATTACATATTTATTTAACATTTTAAATGATGTGATATTTTTTTTTAATTAAGTAAAAAAGAAATGTCATATTAAGTATTCCCTTAATTAAGGGGTGTGATTGTAAAAAGAAGTGGTATACTTATTCGGTCATTTAAATAGAAAATAAATCATATTTACATCAAATTGAATAAAATATTTACATTTACGATGATGTGTATTATTTATTTTTTTATGAACGATGATGTATATACTTGTTAGTAAGCATTCCATTAAAATTCACCAGAAGAAAAATATCCTTGTTGGTGGACATATTCAAAATTACCAAATACATTTGAAAAAAAATAAGATAATATATTTTGAATTGTGAACGTTTTTCAAACAAAATAAACTTGTTATTTTTAATTTATTTATTTTTTTATATGTGAAAGTTTAGTGAGTCAGACTCCAAGGACTTGTTTGAATTAGGGTAGATTTTGAGATTTATCAAGCTCTAATCGAGATGCTTACGTATCACCCATCAAGAAGTTTTCACGTTAGCAGTAAAAGCAAAACTCACGACAATTGAACCAAATCTTCGTTTAGTAAGAATATATGTTTTTGATACTAAATGGGAGAAATTCATAAATTGAAAGTTGAATTTGGAAAACATGTTAGTACCACTTGAAAGACATTTATTAAACAAATTAGTAAACGCCCACAATTAATATATATGGGCATAATTTGACCCAAAAAAATAAATATGGATATAATTGATTTTTCGTGTAAATGCTGATATAAAAAACATTTAATTTTTTTGATATAAAAAACATTTAATTTAGAATGGTACCATAATCATCATGGACAATTTTAAATATTTATTTGAATATTTTGTTTTATAAAAATGAAATATCATAGCATTAAATGAGGTAGGAAATGAGAGATCGCCACGTGTACTTTATATAATAAACATTTGTCTTGCATTACATTATTTTTGTCAAAAAATGTAATGTAAGACAAATATTTATTATAAAGATAAAGATTTATAGTGTGATTGAGAATGTGCTTAGATTGTCGATATATGTTGATTTAGTTGATAATAAATTGACTCTGATCCCCATTGTGTGAGTATGATTCTCGCTATCAGCGTTAGGACATTCTCGATGGATAATACATATATACGTTTGTAATCTCTCTTTGAGCCTTGATGTTTTCTCTTTGGACTCAACTCACCTAAATAAAGAGAGATATTGACACACAAAAAATCTCACCTAAATAAAATTATTAAAAAAAAAAAGATGAATATGTTTTTTTACGGGAAAAGATAGTATGTTTATATGAGTAAAAAAAGGAACATACTTGTATGGTGCGCCTTTTTTTTTTGTTGCTATTTTTTATTGTTATGAGAACATTAAGATATATTAATTTCCAACTTTTAATCTCATGATATGATAAAGGACAGAAATTATATAGGAATAAAAGTAAATAAAAAGATGGATTTGGGGAAAGAAATGGTGAAAGAATGCGTCACATTCACTTCCAATCCAAGAAGGAATGCTAAGTCTTGAGGAATCGCCACAATGTTAAGGAAGCCATTGATAAGATTCGATAAACTTGGTTCAATCCAGAACCAAAAAGAAGCAAAGCTTCACAACACACAAAGTGTTTTTTTTTTTATCAAAATTCTATTTGTCCCCTTCATTATTTTCGCCCCCTTTATATAGAAAATAGGCTTGGATGCTGAAAAGCTTACAATCATAGCATAATTAGTGTTATAACTCCTAGGTGGCTAGTTATTACAAAAGAGATTACAATTTAATTGGATCTTTAAAGTTGGTGGCTGATCAATGCATGAGAAGGTTAAATATTCATTTGCACATTGATTTGTGAAGGCTTATTATGGCTAGACGTTACAATTCCACAAACACCACCTTTAATTCTTCAGCTAACATACTTTAACCACGTCTTCTACTTACAGCTCATTCTGCACCATTAAATATTCCGAATTTGCTCTTGAATCAAATAGATGAAATGTAGAGAATTTCGTAAGCTTTCCAACGAGTTAAAGATCACCTCAAACGGACATCCAGAGCTCCAGATATAGCCAAAACAAGACAGACATATCATGACCTATGAAAATAAAACTTTGAACCCAAAATTAATTTGGTTCTTTTATTCCACAATGACTTTTATTATTCTTGTCAAGAGAGAGAATTTTAGGATCACATCATGATATAAATTAATGCAAGGTTTTTTCTAAATAATTCCTTTCCATTTGAAAAATATGTACACTTGAGTGTCTATGATTGGGAAAAAAATGTGAAGACCAAATGTTGATTGCAATTAAATTGAAGAAATCAAATAAGAAAATGGGGACAATAACCTTTACGGGTTTTCAAGGAAAGTAATTTCATTCCTTTTGCATAATAAGTAACGCTAGCAACACACATTTTAACATACATTTTTTAACAGATTCTCTTTGATTGGTTAAAACTCACATGAGTTCCACAAAATCTATATGGGTCTCACATGATTTGGTGGGACCCGTACACATTTTAACTAATAAAAAAAGTATGTTGAAAAGTGTGTGTTAAAATGTGTGTTGTTATCATTTCTCTTTTCATAAGACTACCTTTTTAGAGGTTTTGAGAGATCATTTCATTAATATTATTGATAGTATAAATCATTATAGTCATTAATTTCGATTATTAATAGCACATGCATATTCATTCGTTCGCAGTAACAAAAAAATAATAAAAAATTTGTTAGCAAAAAAAAAAACATGCATATTCATTCAATAATAATAAATGGTTTTAGCAAAGAGCATATACATTAATATATACGGTTTTAATTTTTTTTTCTTCCATTTACTATTATTTTGTTGCATACATTGATACACCATAAAAAAAAATTGTAATATTCGAAAGAAATAAAAAAGAATATTGTAAATAAATGCTAATTTTTTTTACATCATGTTCCTTTTTTAAGTGTTTTGAATCTGATTGGCTTGGAAATTATCAATGACTTGAATGACGTATAATATAAGTGATGACATATATAAAATACAAATGTCTTTTCCAGTTATTCATAAAATAAAATTCATAATAATATCCTTCACTTATTTGGTCAAACAAATATCGTGAGCTTAACTCAGTTGATTTATCTTGCATCTTTTGCCAAAAAAAAAAATATCTTCCATATTTATCTTGCATGATTGATGCATTTATGTGTATCATTAATCATTTAGTAACAAAAGTCATTTATCTTGAAACAAAAGGAAGGTCACATTTATGCAACAATTAATTTATATTTCTTTGGAGGGGACTAATTAGCTATAGTTTTGTTTAAAAATATAGTGGAAAAAATCTACTATGTTTTTGTTGTTGGGGTTAACCCTCCGGTCATGGAGGAAAAGGACACGAGTAATTCTTGCAAAGAAGAAATTAAAGTCTTATCAAGAATTATTTTACAAAATAACCAAACTCAAATTTTCTTAAATAATTTATCTTTTTAGTAGAGCTCGTTAACCACTTGAGTCCAATTAATTGTTTCAAATTTACAATTGTTTAAAATGATTGTACTACCACTTTAAGATCGAAAATAATGTTGTGATGAAAAAACTAATCCGAACAATATTATACGTATAAACGACATAATAAGAAACACCAAACCAATATTTGAATTGAAATATCTAAAAGTACACTATCCACTCCGCATGATTTCACAAAATTTAGTTTGTATTCATGTTTCGTTGTCCAATAAGCTCTAAGATTTGTAGCGCAACATCAAAGTAGACCTTTCCTTCATTCAAATCCTTCTAAAATTTGTAGATCATATTTCTTCATACAATAGCATGAATTTTGTTACCTTGAAAATGCAAATAGTTAAATAGAAGGAAAAAAAAAAACAGAACTATGGATAAAAAAAATATTTGAAGGAAAACTAAATACAGAATTTTTACACCTACATGCTATAACAAAAAGGCACATAAATACAACCACAATGAAAAACAATCATAAAAAGTACACTCTAAACCTAAATTATGAACACAAAATGTCTTTTATTTTATGAGAGGAAGAGGTAGATGAAGATAATGAAAAACAAATTGTTTATATATAGAAAAAAAAATCATGTCATGATCAATTTTGATTGGCTCATAAAAATTAAATGAGTCATGATCTCTTTTGATTGGCTAAGAAAAAAATTATGAGTCATGATCCATTCTGATTGGTTGATAAAAAATATTAAATGTAAATTGTGTGTACATAAGTAATAACATTAAATGATCTTTTCATAATAGGTTGCCACGTGTACTTTAAAAAAAAAATAGCGCAAATGTCTATAATAAAGATAAAGATAGAGAAGAGATAGAGATAGACATCAGAGAGTATATTTATACTCCCTCCGTTTTAAAATGAGTGTCGTTTTAGCCAATTGCACACATATTAAGGAATGAAATATAGTAGTTAAATGTCATAGCAATTTTACCAAATTATCCTAATCAATTATTGGTTTGTTTTTAATTAAAGAAAAAATAATATTTTAGAAGTAGTGTAACACAATATTAATTGAAAGGTACAATTGAAAAGAAAAAGTTATTAATGCACTGGAAACTAAAAGTGACATTCATTTTGAAACCATTTCTTTTAGCTAAAACGACACTCATTTAATTTTGAAACAGATGGAGTAGTAAAATAAGGTTAATTGAGACATGATGAAAAAGATGCAATCAAAGGAAATTAATAACTTTAATGCATATCATTGACCAAATCATCAAAATAGCAAATAAATTAAAGAAATTATTAATCACAATTATGTAAAGGATTACATTAGAGAAATATTCGTTTTAACGCTTTACTGATTTAATCACAATCACAACTATCAAATGCATTTCCTTAAAAAAAAAAAAAAAACCAGCTTTTTGACTAAAATAAAAACCAGCTTTTTTTTTAATTTTTTTTGAAATATATTATATGAGAAAAATATATTTTATTGAATGCAATATTGTAACGGGTTATTCTAGATAATTCGGGTCCTGTCCTCGTGAGTTTAGCTCAGTTGGTGGTATGGAAAATACATAAAATATGCAAAGTTTGGGGTTCAAACCCTATCCACTACAAAAAAAAAAAAAAATCGTGTCCCGATGATAAAGGAAAGAAAAGTAAAATAAATAATTTGTATAGCGTCGTTACCACTTAATCCTATATATAAAGTCAAATGAACACTTGCACAAGCACACTATTACAATCACAATCTTAAATCTCAAATGTCTTCAATTTTCAAGCTTCTCTCACTCACTGTATTCCTTGCACTCGTTTTCCAAGGTAAGTAATATACTACCTTTCATCTCTAACATGCATATGATGGTAATTTTCACAAGCCATTTATACCCTCAAAGATTATACAATAGCAAAATGCTTATTATTGTTTTTGATAGAAATTATTTTTAACTTCAAATGTTTAATACATTGTTCATATATATATTGCAGCTTATGGGATGTGCACTTTGAGTGACATTAGCATTAAGCATTACGAAACACATGACTTTGCACATGGCATGCCAGTGTGGAGAGTTAGCATAACCAACAATTGTGGCTGTCCTCAATCACAAGTGAAGCTTAATTGCACTGGATTTCAATCATATATTGGAATTGATCAAGCACTCTTGGCTGTTTCTGATACTGAGTGTCTTGTCAAACAAGGAGCACCTATTCCTGCTGCTCAATCTGTCTTTTTTCGCTATGCGTGGCTTCCAAAGTTTAAATTTGAACCTATTTCTTCCAAAATTGGATGTACTTAATTAGGATTAGTTAGGGCAAAATTGTAACTTATTAGGATTGAATAAGAAAAGCTCTGAAGCTTGTATTACCAATGTGGCAAACTGGCAATATATATGACAAATCAAATCTACCCATATATCTTAATTTCAGTTTTGGTTCACTATTTTCACCATTTTGCAGAACTATTATATTTTTTTTTTTTTACAAACTATTCATTTATTTTATAAATAATATTTTTGAGTTTTCCATCACATATTTGATCTACAATATAGTTTTTAAGATGACTTTTTTACAATTTCATCTTGATTGTTTTTTACTACTCCCTCTGTTTATTTTTAAGTGTCTTTTTAGGGTGAATTTTTCGTTCCTATGTAACTGTCTTTTTTGTATTTTAAAGATACGATTTGTCAATTACTTTTAGCTTTTTCAATAAAACTAATTAATGCCATCTATTTGGAAAACTAAAGTTTGGTTTTTTTTTTTAAACAAAGTTTATATTTTGTTATCTTCAAATTTAAACAAAATTTTGTTCCAAACAATAGTTCCAAAAAGAGTTAAAATTAGCAATCGTTAAAAATTTCAAGTGTGACTTTAGCATTGGTTGAAACCATAGTTGAAGCCTTAACTTTGATTAAAGGAGTTGCAAGAAAGTTAATTTTTTCTTAACTTTCGATTAATGTGAAGTTGAAATAACTTTTATATTGACTTAAAATAATCTATATCTATACCTATTAATAAAGGCAATACTATATTTTGGTGTAGCCTTTTTTTTAAATTCCAAAATGCCCTTACTTAATGGAAGTTATAAAAAAAAAAAATCAGCCTTAAAGAAAAAAAATCTACCCTCACTAATCACACACCAAAAAAAAAAACTTCCCTTCAGTTTTATTTTGATATTTACAACTTACAAAAATTGTAATAGAGCACCAACAGTGCCATGTATAGAGTATTTGTTTCTCATCTTTTCTATTGGCCTTTGTTTTACGTTAGATTGTAGAGGAGAGTAAGGGAAAAAGATGAAGAAGGCTGAAGGCTTCAATTTTTGTCATTGCAAAATGGTAATTTGCATTATTCTTTTCTCTAAAATTTATTTTCGTTTTTCAAATATTTTATTGTTCCTCAAGTGCTTTTTTTATAATTATAATTCATCTGCTAATTATTATTTTTAAAGACAAGGTGACTTTTTCATCTGCTAATGTTTTTGTTGAAAGAATTCATCTGCTGATGTTAATACTTAACTAAGCATTGATGTGGTTGATATTAATTCATCTTATTTTTCACATGTTATGTTAATAATTAATTCTAGAAATAAAATGTATTTTGGTGCATGAATTCTTCTATAATTTAAGTTTTTGGAGTAAAGAATTCTTTATGGATGATAGTTTTCTACCAAGTGGAATTGTCTGTTCTTTACATATAAATGTCATATTGACACTTACTCAAAGGGTTTGCTCAAAATTTGTCACAAATCTACAACAATAGATAAAGGTAATGAGTTTTTTTTTTTTTGTGTTTGGCATTTTTTTCATGAAAAATTTACTCTTCTAACTTCTGTGTTGCACTAGGGGGACTGTGAGAATGGGTCAATATAATTATTAGGTAATTGAATTCTCACAATTAGAGAATGAGTATTTCAGTACTTTTGTTTGGCATTTTTAGAAGAACATCGGGGAGATAATGATAGGTAAACATAATTATTAGGCATTGAATATGTTTGGGAATTTCACTGTACATTGTTTATTAAACACATTTGTTTTCTTTATTATTTTGACATTTTTAATGGTATGTCTCTTCTCTATACTTCCACAAGATCAATTTCCTCTAATCTCCTCTACATCTTCAAGAGATTGGTATCTTACATAACATACCTCTACCATCGCCGCAAGGGTGTACCACAACGGTGAGAGAAGCACCATAGGGGCCTCATTTTTTTGTTGTTGGAATAATTCTTCCTTTTTTTGTTATGTTGATGTATCACATAGTTTGGTCCTCATTCTCTTTTTTTGTTGTTGGAATAATTCTTCCTTTTTTTTGTTATGTTGATGTATCATAAATGTTTCTCTTTATGTTATTATTTTTATTTTCATTGTTTGCTTATGTATATCATGCATGCTTTAAATATTTTATTTCTTTTATAAAATGGTCGTCAATCAGGGAAGGGAGGCGTACATTATTCGCGGTTGACGTATACCTCACTATCAAAGATGAACAGAGGATGATATAGGGAGCCTGTAAATGACATTTTAATGCAAAGGACATAGCATTCAGTGGTTGGGGTAGAACAGTGGACGCCACAATGGAAGTGGACGATCGGTCGCATTTTGCGACTTTTGCGTTGGCTCATGGTCACAACAATAATGCTTGGTGAACGAGGCATTTATAATTAGGTTTTCATTATTTTTCTCTCTTGGTCTTTTTATTTGGTCAATTCCAAAGCATTTTTATTCAAATTTAGTTGACATCTGACTATACAATTTTTCAAGATTGAAGTGTATGTTTGTTTGGTTTTGGACTCAATTTAAAGTCGATAAATGGAAAAAATAACAGTAAAATTTAAATCAAAAGAGAAAAGATGTTGAAACAATCCGGACATCATAACAAGTGTTGAGGATCTTTTGCTTTTGCCTTTTTATTGGTTTAACGGGGACAAAGCTCAAAACTTGATTTAACGAGGGATGAAAATATCGGTATCAATCAAAATACATTAGTGAATTGCGACAACATATTGAAAGTGCACATGTATAATCTTACATTTTTTAACAAGTTCGATTTTTTATATCAACTACATGTGTGATATTTCTTTTAATTATGATAATTTTGTCCACAAAACATATATAAAAAACCAACATTGAACAAAAACATAATGTTAATGAGTTGTACAAATTAGCGTGCCCGTCTGGACGCTAGTCTATATAATATAAATTTAGGACCTATTTCAAGTCCTAATATGGAAGTAATTTTCTCTTCTCTTGGTGTTGACATGTGGCATCATAAACCAAACCAAACATTTATTTTTTTAAAGTGACATGTGGCATCATAAACCAAAACAAGCATTTTCGTGCATTTGACAATTAATGAAAAAAGGAATAATAAAGGAATATTGGATTAATGAAATGAACTAATTATTATTTTTATTATTATTTTTATTATCTTTATTGGATTATAGGTATCAACAAACCAATCCTCCTCATGCATTTGGTTTTCAATACTCTTCCATATTAATATTTGTAACCATATATATCATTTATATTATAATGAATGAAATATTAATATTTTCTATAAAAAAAAAATGCACTTTTGGACCCCTATCTTTCCAAAAGTTGCGGTTATGGCCCCCTAACTAATTTAAATACAAAACAGACCCCTATGTTTTGATTCTTTGGCAGTTTTGGACCCCCAGTCCATTAGTGAGGTGCCACGTGGCCCCCTAAATAATACACGTGGCACCTCACTAATGGACTGGGGGTCCAAAACTGCCAAATAATCAAAACATAGGGGGCTGTTTTGTATTTAAATTAGTTAGGGGGCCATAACCGCAATTTTTGAATAGATAGGGGTCCAAAAGTGCAATTAAGCCAAAAAAAATAATTTATACATGCAATGGAAATTTTATAGTTATTCTTATGTTTATACAAAGGAAAAATGATTTGTATTTGTGAACAATCATTCTTTCTAATTGACATTCCATCGTTTATGCTCTAATTTTTCTTTTTCATAATTATGTGATCTATATATTCTTATAAAGATCAAACGTCGACGTTTGCAACAATATCAATGTTATTTTCACTTTTTTTTTGTTTTGATGAGATTTTACAATTAGTTATATAACATCAAGGACCTAAGTATATTCATTTATTTTATTCTGGATAAAAACATTTGATGATCGAATGAAATCTTATTTTTCAAAAAAAAACAATTGACTAAAGCAGAAAAATGATTACCAAAGAGTAAATTATTAGTTTCAATGAGAATGAATTATTTTCAAAAAAGTATGATCGCAAGATGTAACAATCTGACTGCAATTTTTTAAGGGAATAACCAAATTGTCATCAAATTGAGAAAAGTGAGGTGATGGTTTTTTTTCTTGAGATCATGTTATTAATATTGGTCTCAAAATTAAAAATAGTATTGAATCATCAAATAGTATTATACCTCTGAACAACTTTTGATCTACCTTTGCGTGTGCATCTTCTTCGCTTAAGGTGCAAGTTGGATGCATTGGGGTGTTCATTTCATTACAGTCATCAAGCTTGAACTTCTTCAGAAGGTCCTTAGTGTATTTGGATTGATGAACATATACTCCATTTTTGCATTGGTTGATTTGAATTTCAAGAAAGAACTTTAATTCACCCATCATACTCATTTCAATCTCATCCTGCATTAACTTAGAAAATTCCTTGCAAAGAGATGCATTAGTAGAACCAAATATTATATCATCAACATAAATCTGCACAATTAAGATAGCTTTCTCAAGTTTTCTTATGAAGAGTGTTGTGTCAACTTGACCTCTTTTAAAATCATTTTCAAGTAAGAAATTACTTAGTCTATCATACCAAGCTCTAGGGCTTGTTTTATACCATATATTGATTTCTTAACCTTATAAACATAATCAGGATGTTTTAAATTCTCAAAACCTGGAGGTTGTTCGACATACACTTCTTCAGAGATCGCACCATTGAGAAATGCACTCTTAACCTTCATTTGATATAATATAATGTCATGATTAACTACATAGGATAGATGTAACCTGATTTCTTCCAATCTTGCAACTGAAGCAAATGTTTCAGTATAGTCAATACCCTCTTGTTGAATGTATCCTTGTTCAACAAGTCTAGCTTTGTTTCTAACAACCTCTCCTTGTTCATTAAGCTTGTTGCTAAATACCCATTTTGTTTCAACAGTTTTTTTTTTATCTGGTTTAGCTACCAGGTCCCATACATCATTTATTTGGAATTGATTGAGTTCTTCTTGCATAGCTACTATTCATCCATCATCTGAAAGTGTTTCATCAACAAACTACTTTTAAGCTTTCCTATCAGCCATGTTGAAGTCAAGTGTTATCACGATTTTGGGGTATCAAGTCATTAATTAGGCTTGAACCTTTCAATCTTTGATATTCTCTATTTTTTCTTGGGAAGGGCAAAATTGAAAAAACCCTTAGAAATTCTAAGTTCGGGGGTCGGCTTCGTTACGGGAAGGTGTTAGGCACCCGCAACGACTATAGTACTCTATAGGAACCGTTTTCCTAATTTTATGTCTACGCTTTATTTTTAATGCTATTTATTAAAAAAGGAAGTTGTTTATGTTAAGAATGGGGGGGGGGGGGGGGGGGGGGGGGGGGAGGAGTGTTTGGATTTTTATTTTATTGGACTTGGAGAGGTTTTGACCTCTTACCTACATATCCTTTTAAGGGATCAAAATTCCATGTAGTTCTCTTTCAAAAAATGTTTTTGTGTGTTTCAATTGATTTTAAGTTTTGGAAAATGGTTTTGAAGAAGAGAAAGAGGCCATAAAGGCATGAGAGAAGAAAATGGTGAATGGTTGAAACTACCTAAATTTACATGCCAACTTTAACATAGATATTGAAGGGGAAAAATGCCTAAACTACAAGAAATTGAGATGAAGGTGGTAGAATGCTTATGGAATGGATGAAACATGAAATAGAAATGTTAGTGAAATAAGGCACAAATGGTAAGAAAAAAGTAAGCAATTGAATATGAGATAAAACGGTAAAAACGTCGACAATAACCAACATGTAAAGAGAAACACACTACTTGCAATACAAGGAACAAGCAAATCACATCAAAAAAACAGTAAAACAATCACACAACCAGTAGCATATTCAACATGAAATTGCATATCAATCACTCATATCATGCACCAAGATACCATGAACACAATGTGACAAGAAATTCACAAGAAATTCAATTAAAAAGTAAAAAACATCAAGAACTATCACATACATTTTTTATTAGTTTTTCAATATGTAAAAGCACCACAAGAAATACCAAAAATGAATTAAAGAATACATAGGAATTTTTTAGAATTTTAAGAGAAAAATTGAACAAGCAGGGGTTCAAATAGCAAGACAGCAAGGTGCAAATAGCAAGAAACTAACAAGAAACAAAGGAATCTGCGCAGAAGGAGGCCCAAGCCCAAAACCTAAGGCCTAGATGCACAGGGAGCGTTGGATTGATCCAGGGAGGGAAACCCTAGATCCAACACTCAGGATTGCAAGGGATTGGACCGGTCTTGAACCGGTCCGGTCTAGTGGTCTATATAAGCAAGCTTACACCGGTTCAATCACTTTGCTATGTTCTTTCTCTCTCTTCTCTCATCCTAGTGAGAGACGCTCTCGCCTCTCTCTTCCCTTCCTCCGTCGGTTTCTGTATTGAGCGGCCGGAGAAGATGAAGATCTGGCCGAAACCTTCATAGGTCCGCCAGAATCTTCATCTTCTCCGGCGAGATCTCCAGTTTTCCGACAACCTCTAATCTCACCAGAAAATCACGAATCTTACATCAAACTCTTCGTTTCTTCATCCTAAACATGATTCTAACACTGGTTTTCACAAATAAAGCTTGAATCAACGTAGATCTAAAGATTTTGCTACGGTTTTGAAAATATTTTTAGGTTTTCAGTTTTTTTTGAAAGAAACTCTTTGAAACTTTGAAGATCTACATTGATTCGTTCTTGTTATTGTTCTTGAGAAAGGAAAATGAAGATTCAAGTGTTACCTGTGATTTAATCGGAGATTTCGAACGAGAATCTTCGGAAAACTTCGATTTGATTCTGTTTCGTTGATTTCGTTGATTTCGTTCTTGAATCCGAAAATAAATCGGTGTTCTGGCTGATTCGATTCCTTCTTCTTCTTCACCTCTTCCTCTTCACTGATTCTCTGTGGTCGGTGCTTGAGTTTGCCAATGGCGAATTCGCGCCTTGAATTGCAGAGAATCCGGTTCAATGATGATGATTCTTTGAAGAATCACTGAGAACTGAACGAATTTAGTTGAAATTGTTGATGAATTGTGATTCTGGAATTTTAGGGTTCATGAATGTTCCTCATGTTCTTGATAGTTTCTGAGTTTTTGATCTAACTGAATGGAGAGAGAATTTGTGATTCTGTTTGTTGAGGTGGCGTGTATTCTGTGGATCTGTGCAGTGAATGCACCTTTTATAGGCTGCCAAGTGTGCTTGAAACCCAATGAAATGGTGACATCTGTTTTTTGGACTTAGGGACCTCTCTGCAAAAAAGAAAACAATTGAAGGACTGGACTGTAATTAAGAAAATGGACTGAAATGCAATTTTTTAAATGTTTGGGACTAAAATGCAATTTTAGAAACTGTTCAGGGAATAAAATGCAATTAAAAATAAAATTGGACTAAAATTGGTAATTTGGAAAAAACGTAAAGTGAAACCAAAAATAAAATCAACAAAAGGACTAAAATGAACCAATTACAAAAATGAGGTATTTCAAAATACCTCTCTGTCGAAATTTTGACAGGAAAAGACCAAAATGCCCCTAGGGACTAAAATGACTCAACCTGACTCAGATGCAATTTTTTGAAATAGTTTTAAACAGAGATTTAACAATGATTTGTAAAACAAGTTAAAAAGACTCAGAGACAATTACAGGGACTAAAATGGGTTCCAATGCAAGAAATGACCAAAATACCCTTCTTGTATGTTTTTTGCAAATATTTGAATTAAAATGCAAGAAAACAAAGCAATGATTCAGAGAGTTTTCAAATGACTTGTAACACAAGAAGGGACACTTTGGATGGTTTTATGTAAGAAAATCACAGACAAAATTACAATTGAAAATACTGAGATAGAGACAGTAAAAGATGCAGATGAAACAAAGTAAAGGTTCATGGTAAAATAACAGTAAATTGACAATTATCAGTAGTAGAAAATAAATTTGAATGAGTATTTTTAGGTCCAAAATCAGGGTATAACAGCTGCCCCTATTTAAGTTTCTTTGTCCGGAGGGTCAAGAGACGGAGCCTTTGGCTTGACGGGACGAAGATACTTAAATATTAACATTTGCACTGTGTTTGGACGTAAAAATACGCTTGTACACTTTCAAATATCATGAATGCCATGCAACATTTGGATTATGAATGCAAGACAAACGAGAGTTGGAACTATCAAAAGTATGTCGTATCCATTGCGGGATTGGTAGACATTGGCAAGATAACAGATAACAGGGTAGACAGGAAACTAGAAGCAAATTGACGGGTACAAGCTGCTCTTGGATTGAGCTGGACACTTGACCAGGGATAAAGGCAGACAGACAGGTGCGAGTTGTTCTTGGATTCGAACTGGTCACTCGACCGGGGACATGGAAAAATAGACAGGTACGAGTTGTTCTTGGATTCGAACTGGTCACTCAACTGAAAGCAAAGGCAAATAAACAGGTGCGAGCTTGTTCTTGGATGCGAACTGGTTACTCCACCGGAGACATAAACACACAGACAGGTGCAAGCTGCTCTTGGATTTGAACTAGCCACTTGATCAAACAGAAACACATTCACTGGGGATTAGTTTTTTTTGACAAAATATAGATTGAAATTGACTTGACATCAATTTGATTTGAAAGGTAGAAATTGACCAATATCATTGGCTCACAAGATTTTGACAGAGAGCCTGACATGAGTATTGAATTGAGACTGATGTTGACATTGGAAATGCAATATGCATGGATGATATAACAGTTTTATTAAATGTATGGGCACGTAATATGCATGATTATGCATGTATGAATGCTTGTAACGCATGACTGTTGGCAGTTTGTAGACACAGTTTCGCAGAGACAGACAAGACATTGGAGTATTGGGCACGTAGTGGCTCGTGCTATATTACACATTCCTGGAAATCCTCTTTGGAGATAACGTCGTTGGGAGACGTATCGGAAACATGGCTGAGGGCAGGTAGCTATGCAACCTGCTGGGGATAGAATCTCGGAAGACTCTGTTGGGGATAATGCCGTCATCGCTGGGCATTTCAGTGTTGGGTGTACTGTGGATGTTGCATCTGTGGTCAATGCTTTTTGCATGTCATTTTCTCAATTTTTTTCATTTTTGTTGCATCCCATTTTTGCCTGGATCGCCCTTTCGGGTTTTCGATCCACCGGGGAAATAAATTCTTTTCCTTGCCCCAATTTTGCCTGAACTGCCCTTTCGGGTTGTCAATCCAGCGGGGTGCTCATTTGTGCCTAAGTCGCCCTTTCGAGTTTTCAACTTAGCGAGCCTATTCATTTTCATGCATTTTCATTCTGTTTTTTCATTCTTGCCATTGACCACAGACTATCCTGGGGAAGAGCCTGCTTGTAACACATATTGAAATAGACATCAACATACACTCGCTCATGCATGTTTCGTTTGAATGTACCCTGTTGCTCAGGTTTGCTTTCAAAATAGACAAAAACTCTTCAATTTTCAGGATGTTTGTTTCAAACATTGTCATTATCAAGATAGAAAGAATTTTTTTTTTTGTACATAGCCTTGAAAGTAGAAAGAAAGTAGAGTTTCAAACAAAAGCACAGGCTCAAATTGATGTATAAGAGTGGTGGTCAGCCGAAGGCGTGACTCCACGGATTTACAAAGCTTGGAAAATGGTAATTTTATTGGTTGGTGGTACATTGAACACAGTAACCACTACATTTCCTAGAAACTTTGAATTCGCAAGCACAGGAGCTTCTGATGAAGATGATCATTAACAGCTGCAGATGCCCCAAAGGGATGGTGGTTGGCCAGATATAGTTACTTGCCTTTTGTTTCAATCTCATTTTTGCATGAACCGCCCTTCCGGGTTTTCGGCTCATTGAGACGCTCATTCTTGCCTGAGTTGCGTACAATCTCAGCGAGCTTTTCATATATATATATATATATATATATATATATATATATATATATATATATATATATATATATATATTTTGCCTGGATCGCCCTTTCGGGTTTTCGATCCACCGGGAATCACCTTTTTGCCTAGGCCGCCCTTTCGGGTTTTCGACCTACCACGCTGTTCTTTTCATATATCTAGGCAAAGTATTTCTTGACTATATCAGCATTCACAGGATTTGGAAGTTCTACGCCATCCATGTGTGTAAGAATTAAAGCACCACTGGAGAAGGCCTTCTTGACAACATAAGGACCTTCATAGTTAGGCGTCCACTTGCCCCTTGGGTCGGGTTGCTGGCTTATCCTCCTTTTCAACACAAGTTCACCTTCCTTGAATTCTCGAGGACGAACTTTCTTGTCAAAGGCAGTCTTCATTCTTGCTTGATATGACTGTCCACGAGCCACGACATCCATACGTTTTTCCTCAATCAAGTTCAACTGATCATACTGGCTTTGGCACCATTCAGCCTCGGATAACTTTGCTTCCATGATCACACGGAGAGATGGGATCTCCACTTCCAAAGGAAGAACTGCTTCCATACCATATACAAGAGAGAAAGGGGTTGCCCCGGTTGAACTGCGCACTGTAGTACGGTAGCCATGCAGAGCATAGGGCAACATCTCATGCCAATCTTTGTAGGTAGTTACCATTTTCTGGACAATCTTCTTGATATTCTTATTGGTTGCCTCAACTGCACCGTTCATCTGAGGCCTATAAGGAGAAGAGTTATGATGCTCAATTTTGAATTCTTCGTAGAGAGCTTGCACCACATTGTTGTTCAGGTTAGTACCATTGTCGGTAATGATCTTGCTGGGAACACCATATCGACAGATGATGTTGTTCCTGATGAACTTGGCTACCACTTGCTTAGTTACATTGGTATAAGATGCCGCTTCAACCCATTTGGTGAAGTAGTCAATTGCCACTAAGATGAAACGATGACCGTTTGAAGCCTTCGGTTCAATTCTTCCAATCATGTCGATGCCCCACATGGAGAACGACCATGGGGATGAAATAACATTGAGAGCGTGCGGAGGCACATGAATCTTATCAACATAGATTTGACATTTGTGGCACTTTCTGGCGTGCTGGTAGCAATCATGCTCCATGGTCATCCAGTAGTATCCTGCTCGTAACAACTTCCTTGACATAGTATGCCCTGTAGCATGGGTCCCGAAGGTACCGTCATGTACGTCATGCATTAACTGCTCCGCTTCGTGTTCATCAACACATCTTAACATTACCATATCGTAGTTTCTCTTGTACAAAATGTCCCCATCTAATAAGAACCTACTAGCCAATCTTCTCAGAGTCTTCTTGTCTTTGTTGGAAGCACCCGGTGTATACTCACGGCTTAGCAAGAACTGCTTGATGTCGTAGTACCAGGGTTTATTGTCAACCACATTTTCGTCAGCCCGACTGATCATATCTTCAATAGTAAACACATGAGAAGGTCTTTCAAGGCGCTTCACCTTGATTATTGGCACATCATTCCAATGGTTTACTCGAAACATGGAGGATAGAGTAGCGAGAGCATCAGCCATTTGGTTCTCATCCCGAGGGATATGGTGCAATTCGACCTTTCTAAAATATGTCAGAAAACGTCTCGCGTAATCACGGTAAGGAATCAGCTTGGCATGGTGGGTGTCCCATTCACCCTTTATCTGATTGATGACAAGTGCCGAATCTCCGTAGATGTCGAGGTGTTTAGGGAGGGGGATGAATGGAAAACTGCTTTTAAAACAAAATATGGTTTGTATGAGTGGATGGTTATGCCGTTTGGTTTAACTAATGCACCAAGTACTTTTATGAGACTCATGAACCATGTCTTGAGGGAATTTTTGGGAAAATTTGTTGTTGTGTATTTTGATGATATCTTGATATATAGCAAAAATTTAGAGGAACATTGTGGTCGTTTAAGGGTTGTTTTAGAAGTTTTAAGAAAAGAACATTTGTTTACAAATTTGGAAAAATGTGTCTTTTGCACGGATCATGTAATTTTTTTAGGTTTTGTTGTAAGCTCCAAGGGAATCCATGTGAATGTAGAAAAGGTAAGAGCAATCAAGGATTGGCCACCACCCAAAAATGTAAGTGAGGTTAGAAGTTTCCATGGTTTAGCAAGTTTCTATAGGAGGTTTGTGAAAGATTTTAGCACCATTGCTGCAGCTCTTAATGAGATTGTTAAGAAAAATGTTGTTTTTAAATGGGGTGAGAAACAAGAGCAAGCTTTTGCTGCACTTAAAGAAAAACTCACCAAAGCACCAATTTTAGCATTACCAAATTTTTCCAAATCTTTTGAAATTGAATGTGGTGCTTCTAATGTTGGAATTGGGGTTGTTTTGATGCAAGAAGGACATCCAATTGTTTATTTTAGTGAGAAGTTAAAGGGTGCTTCCCTTAATTACACCACTTATGATAAGGAATTGTATGCTTTGTTTAGATCATTGCAAACTTGGCAACATTACCTACTGCCCAAAGAATTTGTCATTCATAGTGACCATGAATCTTTGAAACATTTAAAAGGGCAAGGTAAGTTGAACAAGAGACATGCCAAGTGGGTTGAGTTTCTTGAACAATTCCCATATGTGATCAAACACAAAAGAGGTAAAGCTAATGTGGTTGCAGATGCACTTTCAAGAAGGTATGCCTTACTCTCCACTCTTGAAACTAAAGTTTTTGGACTTGAGCAAATTAAGAGTTTATATGAAAGTGATATTGATTTTTCATCAAAATTTTTAGCTTGTGAACATACTGCCATTAATGGATATTTTAGGCACAATGGTTATTTATTTAAAGAAAAAAGATTATGTGTGCCAAAATGTTCCATAAGAACTTTGCTTTTAAAAGAGGCGCATGAGGGGGGATTAATGGGACACTTTGGGGTTGTTAAAACTTTAGAGTTGCTGCAAGAGCATTTTTATTGGCCACATATGAAAACTGATGTCCAAAAGTTGTGTGAAAGATGCATAGTGTGTAAAAAGGCCAAATCAAAAGTTTTGCCTCATGGTCTTTATACACCGTTACCAACTCCTGAATTTCCTTGGGTTGACATTTCCATGGATTTTGTTTTGGGTTTACCTAGAACAAAGAATGGGAAAGATTCTATTTTTGTTGTTGTTGATAGGTTTTCCAAGATGGCACATTTCATTGCATGCAAAAAGGTAGATGATGCAAGCCATATGGCTGATTTGTTTTTCAAGGAGATTGTGCGCATTCATGGAGTTCCAAGGAACATAGTTTCAGATCGTGACACAAAATTTTTAAGTCACTTTTCGAGGACCTTGTGGGGTAAGATTGGAACAAAGTTACTATTCTCAAGAACTTGTCACCCTCAAACATATGGTCAAACTGAGGTAGTAAATAGAACTCTCTCTACTCTTCTTAGAAGTGTTCTTACTAAAAATTTGAGAATGTGGGAAGAATGTTTACCCCACGTGGAATTTGCTTACAATCGTGTGGTTCATAGTACTACAAAAATGTCACCATTTGAAGTTGTTTATCGTTTTAACCCACTAACTCCACTTGATTTGTTACCTATGCCTAACAGTTCTTTTTTGAAGCATAAAGATGGAAAAGACAAAGCTGAGTTTGTGAAGAAAATGCATGAGCAAGTGAAGTTGCAAATTGAAAAGAAAAATGAAGGGTATGCTAAAAATGCAAACAAAGGAAGGAAGAGGGTGATTTTTGAACCCGGTGATTGGGTTTGGGTGCATATGAGGAAAGAAAGGTTTCCTAAACAAAGGAAGTCAAAACTTCAACCAAGGGGTGACAGACCATTTCAAGTGCTAGAAAGGATCAATGACAATGCATACAAGCTTGAGTTACCCGGTGAGTATGATATAAGTGCTACTTTTAATGTTGCTGATATATAGTGTTTGTAGTATTGTATTGATTAACGTAATTGCACAATGGCAAGTGTGCCAGTCGTTTTCATGAAATAATAAAGTTAGTATGTAGAGTATCGTATCCACATGGATTGTCCTTTCGTCCGAACAATTCTTGTTATTTATTTTTGTAAGTTTTGACAGTATAAAAGTTAGTTGCAATTTTTATCTGTTTGCAGCAGAGCGAATTTACCTGTTTTGGTTGCAGAAAAGTAAGCAGCGGTTAGGATTCTTCGAATCCCCTCTGGATATTTATTGTTAGATAATATGTAATCTAAATGTCGCGTTTATTTATCTCTTGGTGACTATTGAAGTGATAAGGCCGTTGGGAGTTTCCTAAATAGGTAGGGCACCACCTGACCCAATGGGTTTTAGCCACTAGGTACGTAATTAGGCATTTCCCTTCGATGGCTAACTGCACCTGCTGATCGCACGATGATCCTTACGTGCGGGGTCTTGCTAGTTCAAAGGTAATTGAAACATAAACTTAAATTGGCTTTCTAATGTTTCCCAATGCAATGAAGGCCAAGGTTCCCTTAGGTCTGCCCATCTATGAATCTTAGGACACTCATATCACACTCTCTCTAAGCTTACTTAGTACTTCTACAAACAGGCAGCCCTAATCTACGTCTACCTTACTAAGGGTTTCAAGAGAATGGTCTTACTAGGTTATAGCTCTAAGTCGGATATCTAGGTGCTTGTTTCCCTAATTACTAACTAGTTAATTCCTAACTTCGGTAATGCACCACACGACTCAATGAGTTCTAGCCACTGGGTACCTATTTCTAGGGTCAACAATTTGATGAGGGCATGGTTGTCCATGACACAAGTGCTTCAATTCAAGGGCTAGGAGGACCAATGACAAGGTCGAGAACCAAGAAAGCTAAGGAGGTCCTAACTCAATTGGTGGTAAAAGTCTTGGAGTCCAAACCTACACTAGAAAGCATGGAGGATAAAATGGTCATGTGCATCAAACCATTGGAGGAGGGGTGGGGCGCATCTCTTGCTGCCCATTTTATTTAGTTGTTCTTGTTATGTTGTAATAAAAAGTGTAAGAGACCAATTTTGGCCCAAAAACACTAAGTATGGTTATTTTGTGTGTTTAATCCATTTTAAAGCTTCCAAAGCTTTGAATGGAATGTTTTGTGTGTTTATTTCGTGCAAAGGAGTGTTGAAGACAAAAGAAAAACAAGGCATTAAAGAGCATTTAATCTGAAGGAGGAAAGAATGCAAGAATTGAAGAGGAAAGGGACAAGACTTCAATGAGACAATGAAGGCATTTCATTTCAGCATATGAAACCACCATCATCATCAAATTCACGTCCATCATCATGATCATCAAGACCAGCCACCCTCATTCATTGATTTGTCTTGTAACCATTTCTTGTATTCATGTTAATTTACTTCAGCCATAGGAAATAATGATAGATTAATTTGGCTGAAGGAATCCTAAGAGTTATTTGCATTTTTCTTTGTAATTCAGCAAGTGTCCCTCCTACCTATATATAGGACACGAAAATTGAATAAAAGACAAGTTAATTTTTGTTAAAAAAAGTGAGTAATTGCTCTTTAGGTTCTGGATTGGACCTTGTATTGATCATATCAAGAATCCTTTCTTGTGGTGATCTTCATTCCATAGACTTATCATTTTCTAGGATTAGAAAGTGTGGCGTCCCTAAACTCTGCATTCCAATTCTTGTTTGAAACCACAAATCAGCCTAAACACCAATTCAAAACCAAATTCTCATTTTCAACTCAAATCATTGTCAAAATTAATCCCAATACATGATTTTCGTTTCTTTTTGGCACACCTTTTCATTAACAATATTTTTAGTTCATTTCTTGTGTTTTGTGCCTTTAATTAATCTTTCAGCAAGCAAATTTTATCAATTCATAATTAAAAGTCAAATATGAACAATTTTCTCAAAATAGTGTTCATCAAGTGGTAATCAGAGCAAGGTTCCTTTTAAAAGGGCCAAAAGTTCAAAGGTATCAAATTCTTCTTGTTTATTATTCTGATTTTCATATTACAAAAAAAAATATTGAAAAAAAATAAATAAATATATATATATATATATATATATATATATATATATATATATATATATAATCAGAATTGTTGCTTGTATCATCAATTTCGTTTTTGTGTTTTATTTGCCACACTTTCCTTGTTTTTCCATTTACCTTGTCATTTCAGAATTTGAATTAGTTTCCTTGTTCACATCATTTCCAAAGCTTTGTTTTTTTTTTCTTTTCCTTTCATTCCTTGCAATGTGTTAAGTTTGTGTTTTGATTTTCACTATTTTGAAAGTTTTCTTACCTTGATTTACTTGGTTTCTCTAAAGAACTCAAAAGAGCAATTGAGTGGAAAAAGGCAAGAGTGATACATTAAAAAAAAAAAAAACCAATTTGTGTGAGTGTAAACACTTGTGAGGATTAGTTTTAGGGAATCATGGTTGAGGAAGGTCCAAATAAGTTACTATTAGATGCACTCACAACAAGGTTTCAAGCCATGTTGCAGGTGCAAGCTGAACAATTTCAAGAACAAATTGATGAGTTAAAAAATAGTTTAACTAATGATGGAAGTGGTGGGGAGGATGATGGAGGTAGGCCTAGAAGGAGGGATGAGAGGCCAAGGGAGAATAGGTTGAGGAGTATTAAGATCAAAGTTCCATCCTTTATGGGAGCGAATGATCCGGAGGCATATCTAGAGTGAGAGACGAAAATGGAACAAATTTTTAATTGTCATGATTATTCTGATGTTGAAAAAGTGCAGGTGGCAGCCATTGAATTTAAGGAGTATTCTCTAATATGGTGGGATGAAATGGTCAAAGAGAAGGTGAGGTATAATGAACCACCCATTGCAACTTGGGAGGAGATGAAGAGAACCATGAGGAGAAGATTTGTGCCATCCTATTACCATAGGGATTTGCACAACAAATTACAAAGACTCACTCAAGGTTCTAAAAGTGTTGAAGATTTTTCCAAGGAGATGGAGGTGGCAAAGATTAGAGCCAATGTGGTGGAAGATCACGAAGCAACCATGACTAGGTACATTCATGGACTTAACCGTGACATTAGTGACATTGTGGAGCTGCATCATTACATGTCTTTGGAGGAATTAGTCCATCAAGCCATCAAGGTTGAACAACAACTCAAAAGGAAGGGTCAATTGAGAAGAAGCTCAACTTCTTCTTTCAATTCTTCAAGTTGGAAGGACAAGCAAAAGAAGGAGGGTACCTCTTCACCTAAGGAGGTCGCGAGTGATCCTAAAGGTAAAAACATTACTTCATCCCAAAATGTTTCTACTAACAAGATTGTTACGTGTTTCAAGTGCCAAGGTAAAGGACACATAGCTTCTCAATGTCCAACAAAGAGAACTATGTTAATTGAAGAGAATGAGGACCTTGAGGAGGAGGAGTATGTCGTGAATGATGAAGGAGGGGAAGAAGAGGAGGATGGTGAAAATGGTGAATTTCTCATGATTAGGAGGATGTTGGGAAACCAAGCTAAGGAGGAAGAATCAAATCAAAGGGAAAGCCTTTTCCATACAAGATGCTTAGTGCAAGGAAAGGTATGTTCTCTAATTATTGATGGAGGTAGTTGTACTAATGTTGCTAGTGCACACATGGTGGGTAAATTAGAATTAGAAACAAGACCTCACCCTAGGCCTTACAAACTTCAATGGCTTAGTGAAAGTGTAGAAATGCTTGTTGACAAACAAGTAGAGGTTTGTTTTAAAATTGGGAAGTATGAAGATGTTGTTGTGTGTGATGTAGTACCAATGGAGGCTTGTCATTTGTTGCTAGGAAGACCATGGCAATTTGATAGAGGAGTGCAACATGATGGCCGAAGTAATAAGTATTCTTTTATGCACTTTGGAAAAAAAATTATTCTTGCACCATTGAGTCCTAATGATGTAAGAGAAGATCAAAAGAAAATGAAAGAAAAATATGCGCAAGCAAAAGAAAAATATGCGCAAGAAAAAGAAAAAGAAAGAAAAGAAAAAGAAACAGAAAAAGAAAAGAAAGAAAGTTTCATGGCAAAAAAAGAAGAAATAAAAAATGCCATTGTCACCAAACAGCCCCTATATTTGCTATTTTGCAAAGAGGTGGTTTTGTTTACTAACACTCAAAAATCTCCAAGTTGTGTTGAATCGCTTTTGCAGGAGTTTGAGGCTTTGTTCCCTAAAGAGATACCAAATGGGCTGCCACCTTTAAGAGGTATTGAACATCACATTGACCTCATTCCAGGAGCATCTTTACCAAATCGTCCAGCCTACCGAAGCAATCCCCAACAAACACAAGAAATTCAAAGTCAAGTTGCTGAATTGGTAAGTAAAGGATGGGTAAGAGAAAGTTTAAGTCCTTGTGCTGTCCCTGTTATTTTAGTTCCAAAAAATGATGGTAGTTGGAGAATGTGCACTGATTGTAGGGCTGTTAGCAATATTACCATTAAGTATAGACATCCAATCCCTAGGCTAGATGACTTACTTGATGAATTGTTTGGTGCATGTTTATTTTCTAAAATTGATTTGAAAAGTGGCTATCACCAAATAAGAATTAGGGAGGGGGATGAATGGAAAACTGCTTTTAAAACAAAATATGGTTTGTATGAGTGGATGGTTATGCCGTTTGGTTTAACTAATGCACCAAGTACTTTTATGAGACTCATGAACCATGTCTTGAGGGAATTTTTGGGAAAATTTGTTGTTGTGTATTTTGATGATATCTTGATATATAGCAAAAATTTAGAGGAACATTGTGGTCATTTAAGGGTTGTTTTAGAAGTTTTAAGAAAAGAACATTTGTTTGCAAATTTGGAAAAATGTGTCTTTTGCACGGATCATGTAATTTTTTTAGGTTTTGTTGTAAGCTCCAAGGGAATCCATGTGGATGAAGAAAAGGTAAGAGCAATCAAGGATTGGCCACCACCCAAAAATGTAAGTGAGGTAAGAAGTTTCCATGGTTTAGCAAGTTTCTATAGGAGGTTTGTGAAAGATTTTAGCACCATTGCTGCACCTCTTAATGAGATTGTTAAGAAAAATGTTGTTTTTAAATGGGGTGAGAAACAAGAGCAAGCTTTTGCTGCACTTCAAGAAAAACTCACCAAAGCACCAATTTTAGCATTACCAAATTTTTCCAAATCTTTTGAAATTGAATGTGATGCTTCTAATGTTGGAATTGGGGCTGTTTTGATGCAAGAAGGACATCCAATTGCTTATTTTAGTGAGAAGTTAAAGGGTGCTTCCCTTAATTACTCCACTTATGATAAGGAATTGTATGCTTTGTTTAGATCATTGCAAACTTGGCAACATTACCTACTGCCCAAAGAATTTGTCATTCATAGTGACCATGAATCTTTGAAACATTTAAAAGGGCAAGGTAAGTTGAACAAGAGACATGCCAAGTGGGTTGAGTTTCTTGAACAATTCCCATATGTGATCAAACACAAAAGAGGTAAAGCTAATGTGGTTGCAGATGCACTTTCAAGAAGGTATGCCTTACTCTCCACTCTTGAAACTAAAGTTTTTGGACTTGAGCAAATTAAGAGTTTATATGAAAGTGATATTGATTTTTCATCAAAATTTTTAGCTTGTGAACATACTGCCATTAATGGATATTTTAGGCACAATGGTTATTTATTTAAAGAAAAAAGATTATGTGTGCCAAAATGTTCCATAAGAACTTTGCTTTTAAAAGAGGCGCATGAGGGGGGATTAATGGGACACTTTGGGGTTGTTAAAACTTTAGAGTTGCTGCAAGAGCATTTTTATTGGCCACATATGAAAACTGATGTCCAAAAGTTGTGTGAAAGATGCATAGTGTGTAAAAAGGCCAAATTAAAAGTTTTGCCTCATGGTCTTTATACACCATTACCAACTCCTGAATTTCCTTGGGTTGACATTTCCATGGATTTTGTTTTGGGTTTACCTAGAACAAAGAATGGGAAAGATTCTATTTTTGTTGTTGTTGATAGGTTTTCCAAGATGGCACATTTCATTACATGCAAAAAGGTAGATGATGCAAGCGATATGGCTGATTTGTTTTTCAAGGAGATTGTGCGCATTCATGGAGTTCCAAGGAACATAGTTTCAGATCGTGACAAAAAAATTTTAAGTCACTTTTGGAGGACCTTGTGGGGTAAGATTGGAACAAAGTTACTATTCTCAACAACTTGTCACCCTCAAACAGATGGTCAAACTGAGGTAGTAAATAGAACTCTATCTACTCTTCTTAGAAGTGTTCTTACTAGAAATTTGAGAATGTGGGAAGAATGTTTACCCCACGTGGAATTTGCTTACAATCGTGTGGTTCATAGTACTACAAAAATGTCACCATTTGAAGTTGTTTATCGTTTTAACCCACTAACTCCACTTGATTTGTTACCTATGCCTAACAGTTCTTTTTTGAAGCATAAAGATGGAAAAGACAAAGCTGAGTTTGTGAAGAAAATGCATGAGCAAGTGAAGTTGCAAATTGAAAAGAAAAATGAAGGGTATGCTAAAAATGCAAACAAAGGAAGGAAGAGGGTGATTTTTGAACCCGGTGATTGGGTTTGGGTGCATATGAGGAAAGAAAGGTTTCCTAAACAAAGGAAGTCAAAACTTCAACCAAGGGGTGACGGACCATTTCAAGTGCTAGAAAGGATCAATGGCAATGCATACAAGCTTGAGTTACCCGGTGAGTATGATATAAGTGCTACTTTTAATGTTGCTGATATATAGTGTTTGTAGTATTGTATTGATTAACGTAATTGCACAATGGCAAGTGTACCAGTCGTTTTCATTAAATAATAAAGTTAGTATGTAGAGTATCGTATCCACATGGATTGTCCTTTCGTCCGAACAATTCTTGTTAATTATTTTTGTAAGTTTTGACAGTATAAAAGTGAGTTGCAATTTTTATCTGTTTGCAACAGAGCGAATTTACCTGTTTTGGTTGCAGAAAAGTAAGCAGCGGTTAGGATTCTTCGAATCCCCTCTGGATATTTATTGTTAGATAATATGTAATCTAAATGTCGCGTTTATTTATCTCTTGGTGACTATTGAAGTGATAAGGCCGTTGGGAGTTTCCTAAATAGGTAGGGCACCACCTGACCCAATGGGTTTTAGCCACTACGTACGTAATTAGGCATTTCCCTTCGATGGCTAACTGCACCTGCTGATCGCACGATGATCCTTACGTGCGGGGTCTTGCTAGTTCAAAGGTAATTGAAACATAAACTTAAATTGGCTTTCTAATGTTTCCCAATGCAATGAAGGCCAAGGTTCCCTTAGGTCTGCCCATCTATGAATCTTAGGACACTCATATCACACTCTCTCTAAGCTTACTTAGTACTTCTACAAACAGGCAGCCCTAATCTACGTCTACCTTACTAAGGGTTTCAAGAGAATGGTCTTACTAGGTTATAGCTCTAAGTCGGATATCTAGGTGCTTGTTTCCCTAATTACTAACTAGTTAATTTCTAACTTCGGTAATGCACCACACGACTCAATGAGTTCTAGCCACTGGGTACCTATTTCTAGGGTCAACAATTTGATGAGAGCATGGTTGTCCATGACACAAGTGCTTCAATTCAAGGGCTAGGAGGACCAATGACAAGGTCGAGAACCAAGAAAGCTAAGGAGGCCCTAACTCAATTGGTGGTAAAAGTCTTGGAGTCCAAACCTACACTAGAAAGCATGGAGGATAAAATGGTCATGTGCATCAAACCATTGGAGGAGACGTGGGGCGCATCTCTTGCTGCCCATTTTATTTAGTTGTTCTTGTTATGTTGTAATAAAAAGTGTAAGAGACCAATTTTGGCCCAAAAACACTAAGTATGGTTATTTTGTGTGTTTAATCCATTTTAAAGCTTCCAAAGCTTTGAATGGAATGTTTTGTGTGTTTATTTCGTGCAAAGGAGTGCTGAAGACAAAAGAAAAACAAGGCATTAAAGAGCATTTAATCTGAAGGAGGAAAGAATGCAAGAATTGAAGAGGAAAGGGACAAGACTTCAATGAGACAATGAAGGCATTTCATTTCAGCATATGAAACCACCATCATCATCAAATTCACGTCCATCATCATGATCATCAAGACCAGCCACCCTCATTCATTGATTTGTCTTGTAACCATTTCTTGTATTCATGTTAATTTACTTCAGCCATAGGAAATAATGATAGATTAATTTGGCTGAAGGAATCCTAAGAGTTATTTGCATTTTTCTTTGTAATTCAGCAAGTGTCCCTCCTACCTATATATAGGACACGAAAATTGAATAAAAGACAAGTTAATTTTTGTTAAAAAAAGTGAGTAATTGCTCTTTAGGTTCTGGATTGGACCTTGTATTGATCATATCAAGAATCCTTTCTTGTGGTGATCTTCATTCCATAGACTTATCATTTTCTAGGATTAGAAAGTGTGGCGTCCCTAAACTCTGCATTCCAATTCTTGTTTGAAACCACAAATCAGCCTAAACACCAATTCAAAACCAAATTCTCATTTTCAACTCAAATCATTGTCAAAATTAATCCCAATACATGATTTTCGTTTCTTTTTGGCACACCTTTTCATTAACAATATTTTTAGTTCATTTCTTGTGTTTTGTGCCTTTAATTAATCTTTCAGCAAGCAACTTTTATCAATTCATAATTAAAAGTCAAATATGAACAATTTTCTCAAAATAGTGTTCATCACAATTCATATGGTATCCTTGGCTAATTAATAATCACTTACTTCCTAGACAGATAGTTATCAGTAAAGGGATATAAATATCAAGATATAAGCATCTAATTAGTGATAATAATGTTAGGTCCTATCACAACCTAAGTACCTAATCTAGGGTTGCACCTCTCACATAAATAAAGATTATAATCTAATAAATCTCTATAATGGACAAAATCATAAATAAAATAAATAACGACAAATTAAATTAAATAAATATCCAAAAAAAATATACAGAGGTTCATCTTCGAACTCTAACCTAAAATAATTTAGTTAGACATAATAACTAAAAAAAATTACTAAAGATAAAAACATACCCTAGAAAATTAAGGAGAAGATTAAAACTCTCCCGAAGCTCCAAAGTTGCCTTCCTCTTGAATTGCTCCAGTTCTGAACGAGAAATTATGAATGAGGAAGGCTAGTATTTATAGGGAGAGTTTCTACCTGAGTTTGGGCTAAAAGTGCGGGCTTTATCCAAAATGGAAGCATGAAAAGATAACCGTGCCCCGACTTTTTGCATGCACGGGGCGCATGACTGATGCACAGGGCACATAGTGCATTTCTCCATGCATGCCCTAGGCGCGTGGGTAATGCCCTAGGCTGATGAAAAGTATTTTTCATGTCCTAGGCGCATTTGTCTTCCTTTCGGGTCCAATCTCTTATTTTCTGTCGTTTTTAGGTCTTCGTCTTCAAATAACTTGCCTCGGTACTTTGTGAACATAATTCCTCCCACTTGTAAGTCTTCTGAGGCCTCTTGAATCTTTCTTCTTGTCTCTTGAATCTTCACAATTCTTCGGTTGTTCTTGATTTTCCGATTTGCATGATTTCTTCGTTAATTACTTCAAAATCCCCTTCAAATTGCTATGTTTTGGAAAAACTAAAATTACTGACTCAAATATAGAAAACATTATAAAAGTCCCGAAATGATAGGCAATTGGTTGACCGTATGCATTATTCTTGTCAATGGGTAGACGACGTGCAAGAGTAATTTGCTTTGCTTGATGAGTTGCTGGAGGTTAGTTTTGGACCTTTTGGTATCCAATGGCCCTCTTGATCTCAAACACACAAGCCATTCTCAAATTTGATGCACTTGGAGAACTCAGCAGTCTCAGCAGTGTATTGCGGATAAAACTTAGCCAGCTCCACAAACTTTGCAGCATACTCAGTCACTAACATATTACCCTGCTTCCGCTCAAGAAACTCAATCTCTTTCTTCCCACGAACATCTTCCGGAAAGTATCTGTTCAGGAACTCTCTCCTAAACACAGCCCAGGTAACAACTCCACCTCCGTGCTCTAAGACAGGTTGAATACTAACCCACCAATCATCAGCTTCCTCTGCTAGCATGTGCGTACCAAAGCGCACTTTCTGAACTTCATTACATTCTTTCAACTTCTTTGAGCCACGTCTGAGCTCCATCAGGGTCATACCTTCCTTTGAAAGTAGGTGGATGATTCCTCATAAAAGTCTCTAACATTCTAACTTCTCCACCAGCACCAACATTAGGCTGTTGCCCCACAAGTTGAGCCACAACTTCCAATGCAGCAGCAATAGCAACGTCATTTCTTCCAGCCATCTTAGATTTCTACACAACATCAACAACAATCAAGACAACATAAGACAGTATTACAACTGTTACTCAACACTATACGACTCATCTACTTGGTCGGACGAACCAACCTGCTATGATACCAATTGTAACACCTCGTTTTCCCAACTTGAATTTTTTTGCATAAATCAGAGTAAACAACTAAACAGGATGCTACACTTTCAAATATAAATATAGTAAAGTTACTATTTATTCAATCAACTCATGTCATCAATTTAAATCTCAATGCAGCGGAAAACATTTAAATTCAACATCGTGTTGGCACAACGACCTCAACTTAAACAACTTATTAAAATCCAGTTTAAACAATTCTTCAACATAAAATTATAAATAAATATGTAACACATGAAAAACAGCAAAATCCCATTCTATAACTTCCCTATGCCCAGATTTAATCTAAAAACTTGCCTAATCATTCCTAAACAAGTTAAGGCACTCAAAACCATCTAAAACTTGACCTCTAACATTAATTCACAAATTCATGTTTTTCTCACTAGGTCACTCGTTATGGCGAGCAACAACTAGGGTCACTCGCGAGGCGAGGGGTTTTACTCGCATGGCGAGCGATGAAGTTCATCCCTCGCGAGGCGAGATCAGTTACTCGCTATGGCGAGCGATGAATGTCAGCTCGGGCATAATTGCATATTTTCTCAAAACTCATCCAATTCAATGGTTCTAACCTTAAAACTGATTCTAATCATTGTTCTATGAATAGTCTAAGGTCTGGACACTAATTCTACATCAATTTAACAGGTTTCTCCTCTTAATTGATCGATTATCCACTTTTAACCTAATTCTTAAATCCTCAAAACTACATCCTACAACATGTTAAATCCAACTCTCAGAATTATACAACTTAGAATTAAAGAAGGTTAGTCCCACCCTTACCTTAGGTTAATCGATTCCAAGCTTCTCCTCTTAGGTTCTTTTCTTCTCTTGTTTTCTCCCTTTTTCTCCAAAAACTTGTTTCACGTAAAAACTATTATAACTCTATTCTCTCCTATTTATTTCCTCAACCCTCATTATCTTATTTCCACTTATTCCACTAAACTCTTCTAATTTCCAAAACAGCCCCCACAACTTAATCTTATTTTATTTTCAAATCTTATTCTATTAAATAATAAAATAAGTCACTTAATAAATCAACCACACATTACATAATCATATAAATCATGTAACACCCCGTTTTCCCAGCATAAAAATTTCTTAACAATTATCAGAGTAAACATTATAAACGGGATATCACATTTAAACATAATCGTAAATAGTCAAATAACAATTTAACTTTCAACAAAATAGCAGCGGAATTATGTCATCAACCATAAATAAGTTTGGCACGCAGGCCTCATCATAATATCTCAGTTAAACAACTCAAAGCATAAATATCATAGTCAAATACGTAAAGGAAAGGAAGCATGCAATCAAAAACCCCATCCCGTTACGTATCAGAGCAACCTAAGGACTCAGTGAGGAACACGTCACTCACGACAGCAACACGCCACTCTAAGCTCGATCACCTGTAAGTTACTCATACGAAGAGCAACATTTCCAAGCATAAGGGGTGAGATTTCACGAAACAATAATATTAATCAATGTAATTCAACAATCATATTTAACAACATAATCTTCAACATAAACATCTTAAACATCATAGCGTCATAGTTGATAATATATTAAGTAATCACTTCATTAAAGCATCATAAATCTCATAGCATCTTAACATCATTCATCATTGACTCGACTATGCAACAATGCAACTTAGACCTCTTATATGCATGTGGTACCAATTCAGGACATAAGCCCCCAACGTTATTTGAGTATTAATATACTTCCAGGGCATAAGCTCCCATCGCTAATTTGAGCTAAAGCTCCATCGTGTTGAGTACTAAGCTCCAGGGCATGAGCCCCCAACATATGTATGCTAATGCATGGACTCGATCTCTTAAAACATCTTAATCATCATCTCTTATGTATCCAATAATTTGGAGGTTCAACATCATCTTAATCATCTTATATTGACTCATGCAACTTGGTTAAATAACAATAGCAGCATAGGCAGATCACAACAACATTATGACATCATATAAAGATATCAAATAAAAGCAAGCATCATCTCAATCATTCATTCATTAACATTTCAAGCAATGCAATTAAACATCATCTTACATCATATTCAACATTAACATTTCATAACAGCTTCACAGATTGCAGTTAACTTCTTGTATAGGTTTCTTTACTACCCAGGGATCCATCTCTAATCAAATTATGCGACACAGATCGCAACATCCTCACTTGCACACAGTTCTGGAAGTGCTCGCGAGGAGAGAGCATCTGCTCGCCATGGCGAGTACAAGCCAGATTCCCAACTAAAGTTGTTCTAAGCTAAACCAGGTTCAATCTCATTCTAAGTTATCATTTAATCTTTAATAAACATATTTAGGCACTCAAAAACATCTAAGGTTCAACTCAAAAGTCAAAAATACAGAATTCAACATGCTCTCTGGTCATGCTCGCTATGGCGAGTAAGGTTGTTTGATGTGGCGAGCTACGACATGCAACTCGCAAGGCGAGGGAAAATGGCTCGCGTGGCGAGTGATGAACTTCATCCCTCACAAGGCGAGGATCATCGTTCGCGAGGGCGAGCGATGAATCTAGGCTCGGGAAGAATGCAGTTTTTCACGAAAATTCAACAACTCACAAGGTTTTAAGCCTAATTTCAATTCCATAATTCATCCTATTCATAATCTAAGGTCAAAGGATAGTTTCTACATCAATCTAACCAATTTTAACCGTTTAATCATCAATTCTAAGGATTTGACCTAACTCTCGACTTCTCCAATTCAATCCTATTTCTTGCTATATACAACTAGATGGATTACATGATTAATAAAATTGCAAAGTTAGTCTCACCCTTACCTTAATTTGAAGAAATCGCAGCCTCTCCTTAGTCTTCTCCCTTCTTTGGCTTTTTCCTCCTTTTTCCAAAGTTTGATCGTACGTACAAAGTGTTTCTAAAAACCTAAGTCTTTCCTTTTTATATCTCTTCCTAATATCTTATCTTATTTCTCTTTCTCCCCCAAAACTCTCTAAAATCTCAAAACAGCCCCTAACTAAATATTTTATTTTATTTTCAAATCTTATTTTATTAAACAACAAAATAAGTCTCATCTCCTCATAAAAATCATCACATCACATCAATCATCTAAAATCATCGTAAATCATCTAAATCATCTAAATCATCATAAATCACACATATATTATATAAATAAAATATAACTCGTCTAGACTCAATTAAATAATTGATTAATTAAAAGTGGGCGTTACAAATCACATAAGTCATATAAATATACTCTAAACTCAATAAAATAATCAAATAATTAAATAGGGTGTTACAAAAGATGGTGAAACCATCTCTTCCAGGCAAATGAGATTCACTCATATTGTAAACAAATTGCAAAACCTTGGTAAGACAATTTCAAACCAAGATTGTACTAATAAAATTTTGACATGTATGAAAAAGGAATGACATCCCAAAGTTCCCGCTATCAAGGAATGACAAAATCTCAATGCTCAAAGTATGATTACACTCTTTAGCAAATTAAAGGAACATGAGCATTAGATCAATCGCTTCAAGACAAGTGAAGATGATTCAAATAAGAAGGAGAGGAAGTCAATTGCCTTAAGCACCACCTCGTCCGTCTCTACCTCTTCGGTTAAAAATGATGATGAATCCGATGATGATGGTATAAATGAATAGGAAATGAGCATGTTTGTTAGGCGGTACAACCGTTACATCAAAAGGAATGGGTTAAAGCACAATGACAAGAATCTAGTGAACTTTAGGAAGGCCTCAATGAAAGGAAGAGAATCGGATAACGATGAGAAAGTGGTTAGTCGTTGTGGTTGTGGCAAAGTAGGTCACTACAAGAATGAATGTCTGGAACTTGCTAAAGAAAGAGGAAGATCCAGAGCCAATCAAAACTCAAGAGGAATAAGGGCCTATGTAACACCCCGTTTTCCCAACATAAAAATTTCATTTAAATAATCAGAGTAATCCACATAAACGGAATGTCACACTTCTTAAAAATCATAAATGGAATAATTAACTAATTTTTCTTCAAAGTTTAATCAACATAAATATTCAAAACTTCGCAGCGGAATTTATTTCAACATCTAAAAATAGTAGTCTTTGGCATGAAGGCCTCATCATAAATATCTCATAGTGTGCTCCCTGATTTTCGGATATCAAACCATTAATTGATTTGAATCGTCAATCTTTGAACTCTCAATTTTTATTCGTGGGAAGGGAAAAAATGAGTAAAAACCCTTATCGAGACTTTGGATTCGGGGGTTGGTTTCGAATAGGGAAGGTGTTAAGCACCCTAAACGACTTCGGTACTCCGAAGGAACCGCTTACCTAGATTATCTTGTGCTAAATTCATTTGCTTACTTGAAAAATTATTACCTAAAAATCTAAGTAAAAGAATGGAGGGAGAAGAAGTATGTTTTTGGTTGTTTTTATTTGATTTGGAAGGACAAGTCCTCTGCCTACGTACCCTTTTGGGAAAGGGATCAAAACCGACGTAGTTCCACACAAAAATTTCTTTGGTGGGTTAGGTTGATTTTAAGATTTTTGAAAATGGGTTTTAAGAAGAGAAAGAGGCCTCAAGGCATGAGATAAAAAAAATGAGTGAGGTTGATTGATTTTAAATTTTGAAAATGATTGAAGTTGAATTAAAATTGATTGAGAGTTTGATTAAGAAAATAAAGGAAAAATGTTATTAAGAAAATGATTTTGAAGTTGTGCATATTTGATTTTTTGAGAAAATGGTTTTTCTAAACTAACGGTGAAAACTAAACGTAGCGTCGTAAAAAGAACGAGCGGAAAGCGGTAAATATATTGTGGTAGTGTCGGTGCAAGTGTCGGTGCTTGTGTTACCTACATTATTACATCAATTCCTAAATACAACCCTAAGGCCTTTATGCCAAAATAAAAATGCAAGAAATAAAATTACATCAATTCCCTATTTATACACACTAAATCAATGACAAAACAAAATGATGATAAAATTAAATGTGCATGCTATGATTCAAAACAAAAATTAAATCGTTAGTAAGCATAAGAACTATCATGGTGAATGAGACATAAGTAATAAAAAGCAAGGAATTAAGACAAGCAACAATTAAGATCATCATATAAGAAATAAACAAAAAAATTTAAAAGAAAACAAATAGGATAGATTTTTAAAAATTAGAGAAAATTAAAATGGTGAGAACAATATTTTTGGAATTTTTTCTAAACACAAAAATGTCAAAAAGTGTAAAAAACAGTATTTAAAAATAAAGACAATTAAAAATAAGAAAAAAAAAATATTGGCTCAGCAGGATCTAATCTGGACCGTTGGATGAATCCAGAGGTCCAGATCTGAATCCCAAGATCTCATCACAGCCATTAGATCAAATGATCCAAGGGTTAAAAAAACAGAAAAAACACTTAAAGGAAAGGAGTGCATCATCGGCCGTTAGATCTACGATCTAACGGCCTAGCATTGAGCGCACATGATGAGGACGTAAGGTGCTAACGCACCAGATAGAACATAATAGGAGCAGCATATAAAAGGAAGAAAACAATGGAAGAAACATAACAAACAAAACCACACTTCTCTCTAAAAATTTTGCTCACACTTCTCTCTAAAAACAGAGTTGCAGCGCCGCCCCCTACATCGTCTTCTCCGGCGAGAAAAGTTTTCCGGCACGGTCGCCGGTGGTGGCACCACCGCGCCGGAGTTTTAAACTCCTTTTTTTTCAAAACAAAATATACCTCTAGAAATCCTTTTTTGTATAGAGTCCGAATCCGAACTTAGAATTTTAAAATAGAACACCAGTCGGCCTAGATCTAGACCTAAAAGTAAAAGAAAATTACCTTCTTACCTCCTCTGTGCGGTTCTGATCCGTTTCGGATTTCTCGTCCTCTTCTCCGATTCGCTTACTTGAATTCCGATCTGCTCCTTTGTGTCTCGGCTTTGTTGAACCTTCTCCTTTTAGATCGTTTCGGATTCCTCTCCAGTTCGTCCTTGAAGGTTCGAAACCGGCTCCGATTCGCTTCTCCTTTTCGTCGATTTTGATTCGGTTTACGGTGTTATGAACAGTAGCAATGGATTTGTAATGTTGAGTTTGTTATGGTATACGGCAGATTCGAATTCTACTGTTGAGAATTTGTTGCTTTGAAAAAGAAATCATTTTTTGTGATTATGAATTTGTGTTTGGTTAGTGATTTGGTTTTGAAAGATTCTGGAATTTTATGGTGAAATTGCTATGATGTTCTTGTGTTGTTCATGAGAAATTGGGGTTTAGATCTGGAATATCATGAAAGATAAAGAAATTAGGGTTTGTGACTTTGACTGTGCGGTTGCGGATGATTGGTGTGTAAGTGTGTGAACAGTGCAGCCTCCTCTCTCTAATGATTGGACAGTGTATTTGTAGTGACAAAATAGGGTTGGCTCTGGTACAGATCAAAGACCAAAATACCCCTGTTGGAGACTTGGGGATAAAGACTTAACAAATAATAAGAAACAAAAAACGGAAAAATAAAAAATGACAAATAAAATAACAATAAAATATTAATTAATAATAATAAAAAAAAAAAGTCCCTTCGAAATCTGACATGAGGTACTTCAAAGTATCCTCCCTGCCGAAATTTTGTCTGAAATGATTAAAAGAACACGATTTTTAAAATATGATTAAACCTTTTAAAATGACTTGATTATTATGACTAACAAGACTATAAAATGCGCTCAAAAAGTTATAAAAATGCAGATAAAAGTTTTTAAATGATTAAAGAAGAAAAACGCGAGTTTTAAATGGTAAAAAAAACGAATAGAAGAGAATGTGGACTATTTCAAAATATGGACAAAAAAGATTTTAAATGGTCCAAATTTGGGGTATGACACATAGAAATCCAGTCTAAAAACATAGTCATAAACTTCATAAAGTAATACGTAAGGAATAGAAAAGCATGCAACAAAGTTCTCATCCCGTTACGTATCAGAGTGTAACGCCCTCTTTGAATTATTTGTTTTATTTAATTGTTTGATTGAGTCTAGAATTTATTAAGAAGAGTTTAGAATATATTATATGATTATATGATTTATTAGGTCGCTTATTATATTATTTAATAGAATAAGATTTGAAAAAAAAAATATTGAGTTTAAGGGTTGTTATGAGATTTGAGAGTTTTGGGGAGAAAGAGAAATAAGATAAAATAGAATAAAGGGTTATAAATAGGAGAAACCTAGTTTAGAAAAAAAAACATAACGTACGATCAATTTTGGAGAAAAGGGAGAAAAAGCCAAGAGAAGGGAGAAAGACCTAGAAAGCGGCAATTTTGAATTATAAGGTAAGGGTGGGACTAACATTCAATAATCTTGAGTCTATGATTTTGAAAATTTTATTTAACATGTTGTAGGTTTAGTTTTTGAGAATTTGAGAATTAGGGTTAAGAGTGATGACTGTGATGATTTTGAATGAAAGTGAAGTTGAATAATATAGGTTGCTTTTTCTGATTTTTCTTTTCATCTCTCCCTCGAATTTGAAATGAAAACTGGTATTGATTGGTATAGAATTGGTCTTAGGTGTAAACACGAAAGTTGTAGTTATGGATGTTAGTTTTCTAATGCCGTTCGTTTGACGTCCAAAGAATTTATAGAACTTGAGTTATGGTCAAATTACTGCACGTAGGTCACAGTGAATTTTTATGAATTTCAGCACAACTTTGTCCGAATTTGAAATGAAAACTGGTATTGATTGCTACAGAATTGGTCTTAGGTGTAAACACAAAAGTTGTAGGTATGGATGTTAGCTTTCTGATGCCGTTGGTCTAACGTCAAAACGATTTATAGAAATTGAGTTATGGTCAAATTACTACACGTAGGTCACAGTGAATTTTTAAGAATTTCAGCACAACTTTGTCCGAATTTGAAATGAAAACTGGTATTGATTGGTACAGAATTAGTCTTAGGTGTAAACATGAATGTTGTAGGTTTGAATGTTAGCTTTCTAATGTCATTGGTTTGACTTCAAAAGGATTTATAGAACTTAGTTATAGTCAAATTACTGCACGTGGGTCACAGTGAATAATTGAATATGATTGATGAATTAGTATATGAATGTATATGTTGTGAATACGATATTGTCCATGATTGATGAAGTGTTATGTGTATATATGATGTTTTAAGATGTTTTTATATTGTGATATAATTGTATATGCATTACTTGAATTATATGTGAATAATTGAGACGTTGACTTGCATTTGATATTATTATGTCATGTTGTTTTTGTATACTGTTGTGTTGTTGTTGTTATTTAATTAAGCTGCATGAGTCGGTCTAAGTTGATTAAGATGATGAAGTTCCAAATTATTGGATTATATAAGAGGTTGTCGATTTAAGATGTTAAGAGGTCAAGTCCATGTATTAGCATTTCATTGTTGGGGGCTTGATGCCCTAGAGCCTTTGCTCAATTAAGTTGAGGGCTTGATGCCCTGGGAGCCTTTTTACGCTCAAATAAAGTTGAGGGCTTGATGCCCTGGGAGCCTATTTACGCTCAAATACGTTGGGGGCTTGATGCCTTGGATTGGTACCACATGCATGGTTAGAAGATTAAGTTGCATAGTCAAGTTGTCGAGTTGTCGAGTTGTCGAGTTGATAAGTTGTAGAAGTTGTGTTGTCGTTGTCGTTGAGTTGTCATTTTTCAATGAGTTGTTAATAAAGAACTAAGTGAAGTATTACTATTTATTAATCATTGTTGTTTATGTTGTTGTTATATCAATATAAGATGATGAATATGTTGTTTATTTATATGATTATGATTAAGATTGAATATGTTGTTTGTTTATATGATTATTATCATTAAGTGATGATTATGTCATGTTGTATATGATTATTATTATTAAGTGATGATTAAGTTGTGTTGTTATGTTATTATGAAATGATGATTAGAAGTTGGTTGAACTATTAAGAATTATTACATGAAGAATTATTATTACTAATAGATGAAGTTATTTATGTTGTTAAATATAATTATTGAATTATATGCTTGATATTATTGTTTTGTGAAATCTCACCCCTTCTGCTTGGAAATGTTGCTCTTCGTATGAGTAACTTGCATGTAACCAAGAATAGTTGATGTCGTGTGAGCTTTCTCTCTCGTGTGTCTTAGGTGTTCTGATACGTAACGGGATGGGAACTTGTTGCATGCTTTTCTATTCCTTACCTATTGTTTTTGAAGATTTATGACTATGTTATTAGATTGAATTTTTTCATGAGACATTTATGAAGAGGCCTTCGTGCCAAAGACTGTTTTAGTTATTGAATAAATTCCGCTGCGAAGTATTAAAGATTTTATTATTGAATTTTAAAGGATAAATAGTTATTTATTCAATTTACGATTTTAAGAAAAGAATGTGACATTCCGTTTATGTGAATACTCTGATAATATTTATGAAATTAATATGTTGGGAAAACAGGGTGTTACACAGAGCACCTAAAGACACACGTGAGAGATAGTCCACTCACGACAGCAATCTAACAACAGCTTAAACTCGATCACCTGCAAGTTACTCATACGAAGAGCAACATTTCCAAGCAGAAGAGGTGAGATTTCACAAACAATAATATTAAGCATATAATTCAACAATTAAATTAAACAACATAAACATTGTTAATTAATAATAATAATTCTTCATATAGTGCTTCATTAATAGTCTAATTCACTTCTAATTATCATTAACTCATAACCAATATAAACAACAACATAATCATCATCTTATAATGACATAAACAACAACATAATCATCATCTTATAATGACATAAACGACAACATAATCATGAATATTCCATGGTTTGTCATTAACAACGACTTCAATGATTCGACGATGACAACGTCAACCTGACAATCAGCTACGTGAGAGTACACCACCTCTTATAATACGACCACGTAAGAGTACACCACCTCTCGCAAAACAACAAAATAAGAGTACACCACCTCTTATAAAACAACAATGTAAGAGTACACCACCTCTTATAAAAGAACAACGTAAGAGTACACCACCTCTTATAAAACAACAACGTAAGAGTACACCACCTCTTATAGAACAACAACGTAAGAGTACACCACCTCTTATAAAACAACAACGTAAGAGTACACCACCTCTCACAAAACACCTGAACATAAACAGTCACCAACAACAACTTCAACTACGACTTCAACAACTTCAACAACTTAGACAACATTAACAACTTAAGACTCCAATACTTTGGAACACTTTGGAAAGACAACAGACAAATTTACAACTTAGACCAACACCTGCAACTTAATCAATATGCAACAGCAATATAAACAATACAAGCAATTTGCAACATAACAATATTAATGAAAAACACCAACAACTTAAACATCATATATTTTCCACATAAGGCATATAAATATTTCACATAACCAACAACAGCAACATAGGCAGCACGTAAACATCTCAAGATATAACAACATCAAATGATAATCAACATCAACTTAAACATCTTATATAATTCACATAATGCGTATACAAATATATTACATTATTATCCACATTAAATCATATTATAACAGCTTCACAGATCATCAGTAATATTATATTCAACCTCCATTCCTACCCCAAGGATCAACTCACAGCATGGGTTAAATACTCTTAAACACCCTAATTAAACTCATAGTACTTCTAGTTTTGAGGGTTGGAATTATCCCATAAGTTTTGGATTAACTTAGAAACGGTTATGCTGAATTTTCATAAGGTTTCACTAAGACCTCCTTGGAGTATTTTCATCATATCTCAAAAACTAAAAATCATTTTCAAGTCAAACCAAAGCCATTGGAAAGCTAACAAAATTATCTAAAACTTTCATGTTTACACCGAAAGCAAATTCAAAACAGAAAAGGGTTAAAATTGCAAATATTTCCAGATTTGCCTGACAGAAAATCGGTGGCCGATTTTGACAAATCGTGGGCCGATTTTCGTCGAACAAAAGCTAGAAAATCAGCTCAGAAATCGGTGGTCGATTTTGGAAACTCGGCGGTCGATTTTGAGTTTCATACCAGTTCAAAAATCAGTTTAACAATGCGTTGTTCACTTAAGAATCACTCTTAATTCACTAGACTCAAACACAAACTCCCAAATTTGTTAGGAAACTTAACCTATGATTATTCTACAACCTGAACATCAATTCATATGTTAATTCATTGGATTACCTACACTTTCAACAATCAAAATGCAATTCAAAACCCTAACTTCTTTTCAAAACTCTAACTTCTTTTCACAACCCTAACTTCATTAACATCTTAATTCGAACAATCAATTCTACAATTAAAACAACCAATTACAACTTCTAAACCTAATTCCCAAATTTCCTGAACTACAACCTACCACCTATTAAATCCAATTTTCAGAATCATATACTCAGAATTATTGAAGGTTAGTCCCACCCTAACCTTAGATTAGATGATTGGCAGTCTCTCTCCCTCTTGGTTCTCCGCTTCTCTTGTTTTCTCCCTTTTCTCCAAAATTGGTTGTACGTGAAAAATAATTTTAAACCTAGTTTCTCCTATTTATCTCTTCCCATCTATTTTATCTTATTTCCACTTAATCCACTAAACTCTCTAAATTCTCAAAACAGCCCCACAGTCTTAATCTTATTTCTATTTTCAAGACTCATTCTATTAAATAATAAAATAAGACTACTTAATAAAATAACGACACACCAAATAATCATTTAAATCACATAAATACTAAAATAAGCCACTTAATAAATCACATAATCATATAAATATATTCTAAACCTATTAAACAATCAAATAAATCAAATAATTCAAAGAGGGGGTTACAGCCTACATTTCTTGGGACGAAGATGAAGTTACCTCCAATACTAGTGATGTCGAAAACAAGGATGAAGATGACCTATGCATCATGGGTCAAACAAAGAAAGCTAAAAATGAGGTAATCTTCTCGGACTCCGATTCTGATTCTTACTCCAATTTTAAACCCACCTATAAGGACCTACAAGATTTCATTGAGGAAATGCATGTCGAATCTCTAAATTCTTTTGACAAGCTAATTGCTCAAAAGAAAACTATTTTGAAATTAGAATCCGAAATTTCTAAACTTAAGGAAGAATTTGAAAGTTTAAGAGATGACATTCTTTACTTGTTAATGAGAAAATTGTAAGTCCCACAATTGAGTCACCTAAAACAAAGTCAGCCAAATATGATAATTGATGAGTCATTTATATGTTATTTTAATATGCTTTTTAGTTTAGTTTTAATTAGATTTTATATAATTTTATATTAAGTATTATTTCCTTTTTAGGATAGTTTACTTTAAAATGCAATTTATTATATTTCAGGGAAGAATATTGGATGGAGAGAGTCTTGGAGCAAAAGAAAGGGATTTGGAGCAGATTGGACACAAAAACATGAAGATTGGGAAACAAAATATATCTCCCACAAGTCAGAAGCTTGGCACGGCCCGTGCCACCCTCCAGATGCCTTTTGCTGCTTTTGCTTTGACTCCAAGCTATTCTATTTTGGCGCACAATCTACTGAGGAATATTCTAGGAATATACTTGCTTAGATTTTAAGTCAATTGTGTACTATAAATAGAGTAGCTAGCCATCACTAAATATTCATCTTTACTTGGAATACAATAAGTGACAATTGCTTTTCAATAAAGTTCTTTTCCTTTCCTTTATTTTCCTGTCTTTTACTTTCATGCTTTCTCTCTTCTCCCCCATGTCTACGATGAACATGAGTGAGTAGACTTCTTCTTGTCTTGGGATTGTTGGATAAGTCTAAATGACATAATCCTAATCAAACCAAGCCCTAAGCCTTAATCTTATGTAACCCTAGTTTCTTATCTGAATTCACCGTCTTAACATGGATTAACCATTATCAAACTGTGGAAACGAAAGTGGAGGGTTTGATAATTGTTCGTCCATTATTCCAAATATCAATTCATAAAACGAAAGTGGAGCTTTGATATTCGAACAAGTGAATTCAGACAAGGATTGCAAAGTCAGCGAAATAGGCTTTGCAATCTTTGAGACATATAGTTTCGATCTTCAAGGGAACTAATAACAATCAAGTCAGCGAAATAGGCTTGGTTGCTAGAGGAACTTAAGAGAAACTGTCTTGAGAAATTAGGTCTAACGTAACATTATAAGCTTATGGTTTTGGTTTGAGAAGGACTTGTTATTTAGATGAAACCAACGATCCCAAGGCTCTTTTATTATATTGCTTTTAACCGTTTAAAAACCCCCAATCTACAATCTCTTCTCTCTTCTAATCATCTCTAAAGGTTAATTAAATTGAACTACTCCCTGTCGGAACGATACTCTTTTATACTACTTCGGTAAGACCGTGCACTTGCGGTTTTATCTCATCAAGTTTTTGGCGCCGCTGCCGGGGAGTAAACTAATTTAATTAATTCTTTCTTTGTGATTAGAACTCTTTTCTCTCCCCTCTTCTTCCCTTCTTCTTTTTCCTACACTTGATTCGGGTGGCTTAAAGATAATAGATAACATGGCTGAGGAACGCACTCTTAAGGAGTATTCGATCCCTTCTTCGGATGAGCCATGCACTATTATAGTCTACCCAACAGTTCAAGGTAGCAACTTCAAAATAAAACCTGCACTACTAATTCTGGTGCAACAAAACCAGTTCTCTGGATCACCTTCCGAGGACCCAAATTTACATATCTCAACCTTTTGGAGACTTAGTGTAACTTGCAAAGACGACCAAGAAACCGTCAGGCTACATCTCTTCCCTTTTTCTCTAAAAGATAAAGCCAGCAATTGGTT
Organism: Medicago truncatula; assembly: GCF_003473485.1. Classification (NCBI taxonomy): domain Eukaryota; kingdom Viridiplantae; phylum Streptophyta; class Magnoliopsida; order Fabales; family Fabaceae; genus Medicago; species Medicago truncatula. The sequence continues at coordinate 23,030,893 of NC_053049.1, read as the reverse complement.
CAATTCTTTGAAACCTGGTTCCATTACCTCATGGGACCAACTGAGGAGAGAATTCCTTTGTCGTTTCTTTCCCCCATCCAAAACTGCCCAACTTAGGGGAAAGCTTTACCAATTTACTCAAAAGAATGGGGAATCTCTTTTCGATGTGTGGGAACGTTTTAAAGAAATACTTAGACGTTGTCCCCATCACGGTCTAGAAAAATGGTTAATCATCCACACCTTTTATAATGGTCTAACATCTAGCACTAAATTGACTATTGATGCAGCTGCAGGTGGTGCCCTAATGAACAAAGACTTCACAACAGCTTATGCGTTAATTGAGAACATGGCTCTAAACCTCTTTCAATGGACAGAAGAAAAAGCAACCATCGATCCTTCGCCCTCTAAAAAAGAGGCAGGTATGGATGAAACCTCTTCCATTGACTATTTATCTACCAAGGTGAATGTATTATCTCAAAGACTTGATCGCATGAGCACACCTACCTTCTCACCTCCTTGTGAAGCATGTGGCCTATCTAGTCATTCTAACACCGATTGCAAACTAAGTAGTGTTGAGCAGTTAAATTTTGTTCAGAATGGCCAAAGAGTTGTTCAAAAATCTCACATTGAACTTTTAATGGAAAACTATTTTCTTAAACAATCCGAACAGCTCCAAGAGCTCAAGGACCAAACTAGACTTTTGAACAACTCTCTTGCTACTCTCACAACAAAGATAGACTCTATCTCCTCTCACAACAAAATTTCTGAAACTCAACTCTCCCAGGTAGTTCGTAAGGTTAACCACCCCAATAAAATGAATGCTGTCACACTTAGGAGTGGTAAGCCACTCGAAGACCCCATAAGGAGAACCGAGACCGATAACAGTGAGAGAGAAATCCGCGAACCACCATCTAGGGAAACCAGAGCAGAAAGAGAGGAACCACGAGTTGAGGAAAACACGCCACCTCCCTTTAAGCCAAAAATCCCCTTCCCTCAAAGGTTTGCCAAATCAAAGCTAGATGAGAAATTCAAAAAGTTCATAGAGATGATGAACAAGATATATATTGATGTGCCATTTACCGAGGTCCTAACCCAAATGCCCACATATGCTAAATTTTTGAAAGAAATCCTCTCTAAAAAAAGAAAGATTGAGGAAAGTGAGACGGTTAACCTTACAGAAGAATGTAGTGCCATCATCCAAAATAAATTGCCACCAAAGCTTAAAGATCCAGGTAGTTTTTCCATACCTTGTGTCATAGGGTCGGAAGTTGTGAAGAAAGCTATGTGCGATCTAGGAGCCAGTGTCAGCCTAATGCCCTTATCACTTTATGAGAGGTTGGGAATAGGGGAACTTAAATCAACAAGGATGACCCTACAACTAGCAGACCGTTCTGTTAAGTATCCAGCTGGAATCATAGAAGATGTCCCCGTTAAGGTAGGAGAGGTATATATCCCCGCCGATTGTGTTGTGATGGAAATGGAAGAAGACAACCAAGTACCAATTCTTTTGGGAAGACCTTTCCTTGCCACTGCAGGAGCTATCATTGATGTAAAAAAGGGTAAGCTTGCCTTCAATGTAGGTAAGGAAACTGTTGAATTTGAACTTGCTAAACTAATGAAAGGTCCCTCCATTAAGGACTCTTGTTGCATGATAGACATAATCGACCATTGCGTGAAAGAATGCTCTTTAGCATCAACTGCACATGATGGTCTGGAAGTATGCTTGGTTAACAATGCAGGTACAAAACTGGAAGGAGAGGCAAAGGCTTATGAAGAACTGTTAGATAGAACTCTTCCAATGAAAGGTCTAAGTGTGGAGGAGTTAGTAAAAGAAGAACCAACACTTCTACCCAAGGAGGCACCGAAAGTAGAACTCAAAACACTTCCATCAAATCTAAGGTATGAATTCTTGGGCCCTAACTCCACTTATCCTGTTATTGTAAATGCAAGTCTCGATGAAGTAGAAACTGAAAAATTGCTTTATGTCCTCAAGAAATATCCTAAAGCCATAGGTTACACCATTGATGACATTAAAGGAATAAATCCTTCATTATGCACGCATAGGATACTTCTTGAAGAAGACTATAAACCCTCCATTGAACACCAAAGAAGACTAAATCCCAATATGAAAGAGGTTGTGAAAAAGGAAGTCTTAAAACTCCTAGATGCAGGTGTTATTTATCCAATTTCTGACTCCAAATGGGTTAGCCCCGTGCAAGTTGTACCAAAGAAGGGTGGTCTCACAGTTATTAAAAATGATAAAAATGAATCCATTGCCACTAGAACCGTCACCGGTTGGAGAATGTGTATTGACTATAGGAAGCTTAATAAAGCAACCCGTAAAGATCACTTCCCTCTCCCTTTTATAGACCAAATGTTAGAAAGGTTAGCTAAGCATTCACATTTTTGTTACCTAGATGGCTATTCTGGATTTTTCCAAATACCCATTCACCCTAATGACCAAGAAAAGACAACTTTTACATGTCCCTTCGGGACCTTTGCCTATAGAAGAATGCCTTTTGGTCTCTGTAATGCCCCTGCTACTTTTCAAAGATGCATGATGTCTATTTTTTCTGACTTCGTTGAAAAAATAATGGAAGTCTTTATGGATGATTTTTCTGTGCATGGTTCTAATTTTGATGATTGTTTGACTAACCTTGAAAAAGTTTTGGAAAGATGTGAACAGGTGAACCTAGTCTTAAATTGGGAGAAATGTCACTTCATGGTAAGAGAAGGAATTGTCCTAGGACACTTGGTTTCCGACAGAGGTATAGAGGTAGACAAAGCAAAAATCGAAATTATTGAAAAAATGCTACCTCCCACCTCAGTCAAAGAAATTAGAAGTTTCCTAGGACATGCAGGGTTCTACCGTCGTTTCATCAAAGATTTCTCATCAATCACTAAGCCACTAACCAGCCTGCTTCTCAAAGATGCAGACTTCACCTTTGATGATTCTTGTTTGCAGGCATTTTGCAGGTTGAAGGAAGCACTAATTACCGCCCCAATCATACAACCACCAGATTGGAACTTGCCTTTTGAAATAATGTGTGATGCAAGCGACTATGCGGTTGGGGCAGTATTAGGTCAAAGAAAGGACAAAAAGATGCATGCCATATACTATGCCAGTAAGACCCTAGATGGGGCACAGGTAAACTATGCCACGACAGAAAAAGAATTGCTAGCAGTTGTCTACACCATTGACAAATTTCGGCAATACTTGGTGGGATCAAAAATCATTGTTTATACAGATCACTCGGCCATAAAATACTTGCTAAACAAAAAAGATGCCAAACCGAGATTGATCCGATGGATTTTGCTCCTCCAAGAATTTGACCTTGAAATAAAAGATAAAAAGGGCGTAGAAAATGTTGTCGCTGACCACTTGTCCCGACTTCGGGAGACCAATAAGGATGAGTTATTCCCAGATGACCAACTATTCTTATTGGCACAAACTGACGCACCTTGGTATGCAGATTTTGTTAACTTTCTTGCAGCAGTAGTACTACCGCCCGAGTTAAACTACCAACAAAAGAAGAAATTCTTCAATGATCTCAAGCACTACTATTGGGACGAACCCTACCTCTTCAGAAGAGGCTCATATGGGATTTTTAGGCGATGCATTCCTGAAAACGAGGTAAGTAGTATTCTAACTCATTGTCACTCCTCTTCTTATGGCTGCCACGCCAGTACACAAAAGACTTCTTTCAAAATTCTTCATTCTGGTTTCTGTTGGCCATCACTTTTCAAAGATGTGCATCTCTTTATCTCTAAATGTGACAAATGTCAACGCACCGGTAGCATCACTAAAAGAAATGAAATGCCTTTGAATAACATCCTTGAAGTGGAAATTTTTGATGTTTGGGGTATTGACTTTATGGGACCTTTCCCTTCCTCTTTTGGGAATCAGTACATATTAGTAGCCGTTGACTATGTGTCCAAATGGGTTGAGGTCATTGCTTCCCCCACTAATGATGCACAGGTGGTTATAAAAATGTTTAAGAAAGTCATTTTCCCTAGATTCGGAGTGCCACGAGTTGTGATAAGCGATGGAGGGTCTCACTTCATTTCAAGACATTTTGAAAAACTTTTGCAAAAACTTGGAGTGAGGCACAAAATTGCGACACCCTATCACCCCCAAACTAGCGGACAAGTGGAGGTCTCAAACAGACAAATAAAAGCTATCCTTGAAAAAACTGTTTCCACCTCTAGAACAGATTGGTCAAATAAGCTTGACGATGCCCTTTGGGCCTATCGAACGGCTTATAAAACCCCCATTGGGATGACCCCTTTTAAACCTGTCTATGGGAAATCTTGTCACCTTCCTGTTGAGCTCGAGCATAAGGCCTATTGGGCAATTAGAAACCTCAACTTAGATCCCAATTTAGCCGGTGACAAAAGAAAACTTCAATTAAACGAGCTAGAAGAACTTAGGATGGATGCCTATGAGAATGCCCGCATTTACAAAGAGAGAACTAAGACCTGGCATGACAAGAAAATCATCAAAAGGCACTTCAAAAGTGGTGACCTTGTGCTGCTCTTTTACTCTAGGCTAAAGCTCTTTCCAGGTAAACTGCGATCACGATGGTCCGGTCCTTTCCAAGTTCGCACAGTCTACCCTTATGGGGCGATTGAAATCTTTTCTGAAGAAACAGGATCCTTCACGGTTAATGGCCAACGGCTTAAAATCTATAATACCGGAGAAGTAAATGAAGTAGTGGCTGATTTCACCCTTAGTGACCCACCTTAAGGATTTTCATCCTCACCTTCGTCAAGCTAGTGACGTTAAAAGAGCGTTTCGTGGGAGGCAACCCACCAATTTAATTGCTTTCTTTGTTTTCTGTTATTTCTCTTTATTTTGTAGGTAAGTGTCCGAGATTGATTAAGAAACGCAAGAAAATCAAAGTTCCAAGAACCAGAAAGGTGGCACGGCCCGTGCTTGACTTGGCACGGCCGTGCCAAGAAACACAACCACATCTTCAATAAAGTTGGCAGAATGATGGCACGGCCCGTGCTACATCTGGCACGGCCGTGCCAACCTGAAGGCCTCCGGAGTTTAAAATTTCGACAAATTGTGAGCTTTCCGCACCCTTTCTCACTTTTTCCTTATTTCTTTCGTTTCTATCATTTGAATCATTGAGGACAATGCTTCTCCTAAGTGTGGGGGGAGCCTAATTAAGTGTCTTTAGTCGTAGTGTTTCCAAACTCCCTTAAACTTTATTCTTTTGTTTTGTTTTATTGTAAAAGGCATGATTAAGTAGCTAATTTTTATTGAAAAAGAATCATGACACAAAAATTTTCACTGTCTCCTCTTATTTTGTTGATTCTTGTACATGAAAGCAAACTCTTGTGTTTTAAGTCTTCTTGATATAACCACATCTTGTTTCAAAGTGAATAAAATTCTCCAATGAGAAAAACACAAAGTTGCTTCCCTTGAGTAAATGTATGAATAGGTATTTTTAGGAAACGCGTTCTAATCTTAGTGGTGCATTAACCTTTAAAAATTCTCAAAGCGCCAGTAGTATAAGTGAGTATAAGGGAGATCATAAAAAGCCAAAAAGCCAAATAATTCCAAGATCTCATCACTGAATCTAGATTGGGGAAGGAGGTAGGCCCTCCGACTTCCTACGTGAAGGTGATTGTTATCTTGAGAAAAACTTTAAAAAGCATTGTTGAAACTAGATTGGGGAAGGAGGTAGGCCCTCCGACTTCCTACGTGAAGACGATGTTTTAAGGAATACCATTGAATCTAGATTGGGGAAAGGGGTAAGCCCTCCGACCTCCTACGTGAAAATGTTGTTCCTTAAATAAAGAACTTAAAATGTGCATTTGGCAAAAGAACAAAGATTCTCAAAAACTCCCATCTCTCTTATATGAATTGTTGAAGGAATTTTTCTTGGTTAGTTTAGTGCTAGGATTAGACCATGTTTCCTCATTATACCTATCTTATACAGGAGCAAGAAAAGGGTTGGACTTCACACACACACTCACTTGGAACTTGATTGTTGGGTAGAATAAAGATTTCAAGAAATACTTGAGTTTGTGATTAGTGTACATTTTGGGATTTAAGCCCTTGAGGAGACATGTGCTTTAATTAATTGTCATTTGATTTAACTGTTGATGCTACTATGTTTATGCCTTTTGCTTGAGGACAAGCAAAGATTCAAGTATGGGGGAGTTTGATGAGTCATTTATATGTTATTTTAATATGCTTTTTAGTTTAGTTTTAATTAGATTTTATATTAAGTATTATTTCCTTTTTAGGATAGTTTACTTTAAAATGCAATTTATTATATTTCAGGGAAGAATATTGGATGGAGAGAGTCTTGGAGCAAAAGAAAGGGATTTGGAGCAGATTGGACACAAAAACATGAAGATTGGGAAACAAAATATATCTCCCACAAGTCAGAAGCTTGGCACGGCCCGTGCTAGCCTTGGCATGGCCGTGCCACCCTCCAGATGCCTTTTGCTGCTTTTGCTTTGACTCCAAGCTATTCTATTTTGGCGCACAATCTACCGAGGAATATTCTAGGAATATACTTGCTTAGATTTTAAGTCAATTGTGTACTATAAATAGAGTAGCTAGCCATCACTAATTATTCATCTTTACTTGGAATACAATAAGTGACAATTGCTTTTCAATAAAGTTCTTTTCCTTTCCTTTATTTTCCTGTCTTTTACTTTCATGTTTTCTCTCTTCTCCCCCATGTCTACGATGAACATGAGTGAGTAGACTTCTTCTTGTCTTGGGATTGTTGGATAAGTCTAAATGACATAATCCTAATCAAACCAAGCCCTAAGCCTTAATCTTATGTAACCCTAGTTTCTTATCTGAATTCACCGTCTTAACATGGATTAACCATTATCAAACTGTGGAAACGAAAGTGGAGGGTTTGATAATTGTTCGTCCATTATTCCAAATATCAATTCATAAAACGAAAGTGGAGCTTTGATATTCGAACAAGTGAATTCAGACAAGGATTGCAAAGTCAGCGAAATAGGCTTTGCAATCTTTGAGACATATAGTTTCGATCTTCAAGGGAACTAATAACAATCAAGTCAGCGAAATAGGCTTGGTTGTTAGAGGAACCAAAATCCAATAGTAATCAAGTCAGCGAAATAGGCTTGGTTGCTAGAGGAACTTAAGAGAAACTGTCTTGAGAAATTAGGTCTAACGTAACATTATAAGCTTATGGTTTTGGTTTGAGAAGGACTTGTTATTTAGATGAAACCAACGATCCCAAGGCTCTTTTATTATATTGCTTTTAACCGTTTAAAAACCCCAATCTACAATCTCTTCTCTCTTCTAATCATCTCTAAAGGTTAATTAAATTGAACTACTCCCTGTCGGAACGATACTCTTTTATACTACTTCGGTAAGACCGTGCACTTGCGGTTTTATCTCATCAATAATTGGATGGACTTTGCTAGTTGTGAGATTTGCCCTAATCTTCAAGAAGAGATAAACTCTCTAAATAAGAACTAGAGCATGTCTCAAAAGGTACCATGACTTTTGCTATGAATCCAAAAGATGAAAGAACTCCTTTTAAAAGACCTTACATTAAGTACTCTTATGTAAGGAAAAACAAGTATCATAGCAAAAATTATGTTCCTACAATTAAGTGTCATTATTTTGGTATAAGTGGCCACACCACACCTCATTGCCACATTAGTAGAGTTGAAGTTCCTAAAGGGGTGATGATGTGGGTGCCTTAAGTTACTTGTTGTGAAATTAATCCAAAGGCTCCAACTTGTGTTGGAAGCCAAAGGAATCCTAATTGATTTGTGTAAATGTGTCTTGTAACTTTGAAGGATCTTTGTCCCTCTAGGTTGTCCAAGACACTAATAGTAAGATGTAATCTCGTTGTAACTTTCACACTCTTAAGTACATCTTATATCTCACAAATCAATGTTGGTATTCCTTGTTTTTCACTTACTCCCGAAAGATTGGGAAAGGTTTGTTATGTTCTAATGTGTGTAGGTTTGATGATGAGTGAAGCAAGTCAAGGATGATGCTCCATAATAAGCTCCTTATCTCTTAAGGACATCATGAGTAAAAGTGTGATGAAGATGTACTCGAGGACTTTGAATACTTAACCTCTCCATTGTCTTATCATGTTGGTTGATAACAAGTGGCTTCTCAATCATCATTTCATATTGAATTACTCTAGCAAGGGAGTAAGTTTTATTGGTAATAGGTAAAAGTTTCTTGGAGATTCAACTTGTGTTGATCTCTCCTTGAAAACCTCTCTTTATCCCTCCATTGGGTTATCATCTTTCTCTTATGTTATACTTGACTATCTCATGAGTCAAGTGTTTGTGTTCATATTTTCATCATTTGCATGCTATTTTCTTTTTGTGTTGTATTTTGCATGTTTGCTTGTATGTCAATTGCGATTTTCTACATGCTCTTGTTTAGGATGTGTTTAGATGTTCCATGTGTTGTTATTATCTCTAAATGTGCATTCATGAAAAAATTTCTTTTTGAATCAATTCACTTTTAATTCACATTTTAAAATGAATCGATTCATAATGAATCGTATCATTAAAAATTTTGAATCGATTCATACGCGTAAAATCTGATAAACTTCTTTGCATCCTGCCCATTCATTTCAATCACAAACCTTACCTCTTCTTCTCCTTTGAACACGGCCCATAAACCTCAATTACCGTAATTTCACAAAAACCTTTCCATCACTCACTCAAATTAATCAATCAATGGGTCCTAAACCTGGTACAAGAACTAGAAGGGGCAGAGGAAGAACACAGGTGGTGGTGTCCAACTTGCTCAAGACAGATTGGCCGGTATATTGGTTGAGGATCTGCTATCTGTGGAAGAATATAACAGGTATTTAAAGTCTTATCACTCTCTAAGGTTTACTACTAGTCAATTCTTCTGCAATATTGATGATATAGACAGATTTGGGTTTGGTTTCAAAGAGTTATTGGTATTTCAAAATTTAGGAAGATTTCTTGAGTTGAAAAATGCATATGATTCATCACAAGTAAAAGCATTTTACTGTGTAGCTGAAAGACTAGATGATGGTGTTAGCTTTATGTGTCAATTCAAGAATCATGATGTCTCTTTATCACCTAGTAGTTGGACTAATCTTACTGGACTGGTTTGTGAGGGCGTGAACATTGAAAGTGATAGCACATTTGTTAACTATGAAAAAATTGCCTTTGTGCAAAGTCTATCAAAATCATGCATTGTTCCCCTAGATCATTCCAGTTTTAGCGTTATGCAGCTAAAATGCAATGACAGGATACTTCACTATTGCCAGGATCATTTTATGCAAGCAAGAAAATTTTGGTAGGATTGATGATCTTGACTTAAGGTTAATGTGGTTGATCAAGAATAGAACTTTAGTCAATTGGCCTCTATTTTTCTGAAATAGGATGGTGTCTTACAACCTGGATAATTCTAAGAGATTACCACATCCTTCCTTCCTAGGTTGCGTTCTTAGTTCAAATGGTGTTCAATCAAATGACACCCTCTTAACCAAACCTAACTCAAGAAGTGGTCTTGACATTGGTGTTGTCAACAAGATGCACTATTATCAAGATGGTAGAAGCAATTGGTATTATGATAATGGAAATTTCTGGTTTTATGATGATATTGTTATTCCGGCTGATTCTTCTATTGAAGAGGTTTATGCAATGAGAGAAAGCCTAAACAATGAAGACTTAGAATGAGATGCAGACATGGAAGAAGTTGAAGGAGATAGTGATCCGGATTATGACCCGAAGGATGTTGAAACTCAACAAGGAGATGAATCTCAAAGTGTTGGAATGAGTCAAGTGTTAGCTAGTATTTGTGATCTTAGGGCCTTCATGAAACAAAGGTTCAATGATCAAGATGAACAATTTCATAGGTGGAACACCAACCTTGCTGCCACAACTAGTGACTTTTTTCTTGAAGATAATGATGTTGCTGAACCCCTTGACCCAACAAATGAAGCCTAATGGATGCATTGAAGTTCATCTTTTTCACTCATACATTTTATACCATTTCTATTTTGATACCTTTGTCTAAATACCTTTTTAGCCTGTTGTGGCTCTATTTCTCATGCTCTTTACTACTTTGACCTATTGTGGCTCTTTTTTTTTCACTATCCTTTTTTTATGTTATCAAAGGGGGAGAAGGCAGGATATGTTACTTATATATGCTTATTTTTCTTATGAGGTGATTTGGGTTGGTGATGTTACTTTAATTGGTATGCTATTTTGCTTATGATATGATTTATGTGGTATGCTATTTTGCTTATGATATGATTATGTCTATGTATTTTGATGCTGCCATAAGTCTTTCCTCCCATATGCTATTATGCCTCCTATATGCTATAAGTTTCTAGGGGAGCTGTATTACAACACAAAAGGAAGCTTGTTATAAACATATCCTCTTTTGACATCATCAGAAAGGAGGAGAATGAAGCCTATAGGTTTTGATGATGTCTTGTGCCTTCAGTCTTATAGATCTATCGTTTCTCATTGTTTATTAATTTAATTGTTGTTGACTAGCTTTTAGATTGTACAAAGCACCCTATTGAGTCTAGAACTCTTGATCAAAGTATCTCAACTTATCTCTCTTCAAAATTGCTTTTCTTGTGTCCTAGATAAGTTGTCAATGCTCTCTGACTTTGAACGAATTGTATCAAACAATGTTTGAATCGATTCACTCGGATTTTAAAACAAAAAGGTTACTCTCTGACTTGTATAAATCGTATCACCTATGTATTGAATCGATTCATACATGAATCGTATCACTTATGTTTGAAACGATTTATCAAACTCTCTGACATTGTTTGAATCGATTCAAACTCAGTTTGAATCGTATCAAACATCTTCTGGGCTATTTGAGTCGGCTAATTTTCGATTTGATACGTGTCATCTTTTTTTTTTGAACAAGCCAAAATGAATTTTATAACCAGAAGTGAGTAATCTCGCACAAGGTGTGCAAAAGAGAATCACTTAAAAACGATACAAAAGTCAATTCGCTGGTGCCATAAATACAGACATCAAACTTTCACAACCAAAATTTAGTCATCTTGTTACATGGTTTGAATCAATTCATATATTAAATGAATCGATTCAGACAGTTGTTTTTGTGCGAAAATTTAGTCATTTTTTCTTCAACTATATATATTTTTTCCTCTCAACTCCAAGATTATTGAATCATTTGCATCTATTCTCTCTAGGTCTCAAAAACATATTTTTCATACTTTCTTCAAGATTAAACACTTTTTCTTATAACCACTTTGTTCTTTGAGTGCATAGATTCTCTAGGGTGCTAGTAGGGATTGTAAGTTGGTTCTCTCAAGAAGATTGGTTGGGATTAATCATCAAGGCTTCAAAGGAAGTGAATAATCTTATTCCACCTCCAAAGGAATTAGGGGTCTTTCTAACCATTCTTGAAGTCGAAAGGGTTCGTTTACCAGACGTAGTATTGAAGACTCGAGTGAAGAGTTCGAAGGAATGCACGGGTAATTCAAGGATCCGAAGATTCAAGAACCACCAAATTCAAGGGGTACTTGAAGTTTGGGGAAGTGTTTTACATAGGAGTTGAAAAATTAGGGATTTAATTTGAAGGAACTCTTGTAAACATTCTAATCAACTTTTGATACATAGTGGATGACCTTAGTGAAGGTGTACTTCATCAAGTATAGTAGAGGTAGCCCTTAGTGAAGACGAACAAGGGTGAACTACTATAAACACCGGTGTTCTCGCTCTCTCTCTCTCTCTCTCTCTCTCTCTCTCTGTAACACCCCATTTTCCCAATTTGAATTTTTTGCATAAATCAGAGTAAAACAACTAAAACAGGATGCTACACTTCTTTCAAATATAAATATAGTAAAGTTACTATTTATTTCAATAATCTCATGTCATCAATTTCAATATCAATGCGGCGGAAAACATTAAATTAACATCGTAATGGCACAACGGCCTCAACATAGACAACTTATTAAAATCCAATCTAGATGGTTCTTCAACATAAAATCATATCAATCACGTAACACATGGAAAACAAGTAAGATCCTCATCCCGTTACGTATCAGAGCTATCCTAAGACGACACGTGAGAGAGTCACTCACTTCAACAGCTAATCTTGATTACCTGGAAGTTACCCAATTGTAAGGGCAACATTTCCAAGCAGAAGGGGTGAGATTTCACATTTAATAAGCATATAATTCATCAAAAGCATTTAACAACTTAAACTTCATCAATTAATAACATTAACTCTTCTTATAATACTTCATTAATAACTCAACCAACTTCTAATCATCATTAACTTCATATTCATCACATTATATACAACATCATATAACAGATAATAATCAAATCATAAACATCATCATATAACAACATCATCTTATAACTGAAGTAGATAAAATAGTCACAAGGAAGGGGGGCTTTGAATTGTGACCCTTTAAAAATTAAACCTGTAACTTAAAATTGATTCTCAAGTTGAAACTTGGAATGGTTAAGTTAAAAGTATACTTCAGAACGTTATGATGTCTGAGTGCAAAAACAGTTTAATAAAGTGAATGTGTTTGTGTGTGTTGTGTATGCAATAAGTAAAGAGTATAGGGAAGAGAGAATCAACACACAGAGAATTTATAGTCGTTCCCCAATGTGGGTTAGTCCACTCCTCACAATCTTGTGAGAGTTTCCACTATAATGCTTGAGATAACCTCTCAAATCCTGCACCTTACAATATGTGTTCACCTGAACACTTACAACTCTGTATTCTCTAAGCCTCAGCAGGCTTGCACCTTGTTGCTAAGTTAACCACTTAGACTTTTACAAACTCAGCTCAAACTAACACTTTAGTACCCTTAAAGCTAGATGAGATTTGTTTTTCTTCTTGCTAAGTTACCCACTTAGACTTTTGCTCCTTATGCTCAAACTAACACTTTAGTACCCCTAAAGCTAGATGAGACTTTCTTTTCTTCTTGCTAAGTTACCCACTTAGACTTTTGCACATTTAGCTCAAACTAACACTTTAGTACCCCTAAAGTTAGATGAGACTTTACAAGATGTTTGAAGCATGGATGATTGAAATCAGACAAGAGAAGAAAGGAAGGAAGTGTTATCTTTAAAGAGAAAACAGAAAGAATTGATTTACACTACAAGAAGATATTAAAGAATCTTCAGTGATGATAAATTCAAATGTTAAAGCTTCAAAACAACCTCAAGTTGTTTTTCTTGTATGCTTTGCAATTTGTGTGGAGTTTGAATGTTTGAGAATCAAACAGAGGAGGAAGAAGAAGTTATCTTTAAAAGAGATAACAAAGAGTATTGATGTGCACTAAGGAAACAAGAGCCTTAGAGATTGATCAATTTCAATTTGCAAGAGCTTCAAACGATCTTTGTTGTTTTCTTGTATGCTATGCAGTGGTGCAAGTAATGCCGAGTCTTTGATCTCTATTTATAGAGTTTTTGGGCTCATATAGCCGTTGTAAGGTGACCGATGGTGTTATGCCACATGTCCTGGGTCCCACAATCTTTTTACTTGAAAATTTGGGTGAACATTTTGAACATCAGAATGTTGTTGAGTTCCCAAGATGAACATCAGAATGTTGTGTGTTCTTCATCAGAATGTTTGATATTCATGATGTTCTTCATCTGGGTTCATCATTGATGAATGTTTGATGAGTTTCTGGGTTCATCCAATACGTGACATGAGATTTCTTCAGGTTTTATCCTTAAAAAGTTACTTCTCCATATGCATCAAAAGTTGCTTGAAAAGTAGGATAAAGTTACCAAATCTGTCTTGGACTTCGTGCAGGAGAGAGAGGATAGTGGATTTGCATATTCAGGCCCATGCTTAAGGAGATTTTCTTGATTCATATCAGAGGACACGTTACCTCTTATGCAAGATCTCCTTTTGCTAGCTTTTTCATCTTTCCACCAACTACACTGTTCATTGCTGGAAGCATGTGCAGAAGTGAACATTCTGATCTTCAAAATGTTCCATTTGTTCTTACTTTAGGTTTATTTGTAAGACTTAACTTTTAATGTAATCAAACCTAACAGTAAGACACAACTGAAGTGCAGTGAATGCATCATCTAGGATAATATTCTCATTGGAATATTCCTAGTACTTTAATGTTCATAGTCTTAGATGAACATTAAAGATCCTTTTGACATAGTTCCTTGTCCATGCCTTTATTTGTTGATAGATCCATGCAGATGTACTTTTCTGGACCTTTTATTCATGTCAAGTGTACTTGCATGTTCTTCCCGTTCTTGATGAATCTGGGTTGCTTATGAACAACCTTCTGAACTATCATCAGAATGTTCTGATCAACTCTCTGATCAACATTCTGAACTAACTTTATGAACTTCAGAATTAGTTCATGGATTCAATGTCCTTTGATTTCATGCATCTTGGTATGATTCAAACCTTGTTCCTGTCTTAGTAAAAACACTCAAGAGCACAAGTTAAATACCAAGGAATTAATCAAAGTCCATTTAATCCTTAATCATTAAAGTTTATTATCTTTAAAATTAATTAGGTATTTTGCCTCAACAATAACATCATATATTTCGCATCATAAACATCATCTTATAACAACATAAACAACAACGATTAATAAATATTAATATTTCACATATTTCCTTTTTTATAACTCATTGATAAATGACAACTCAACGACAACGACAATGCAACTTCTACAACTTTAATTTTAATAAACTCCGAAATATTTTCAAAAATCTATTCACCCCCCCCCCCCCCCCCCCCCCCCTCAAGATTAGCAACTTAATAGCCATATATACCAACATAACTTACTAAGCTTAGAGATTAATCTCCAGTTAGCATGTCTCAATCTTCTGTGCCACAACCATTTCTTATCACTCGTTGATAGAAGACAAATTACCTTCTGATCGGTCAATTCTGAAAAATTGATTTTATAAACATTGTTCTTTCTTTACCTTTGAACACTATGAATTTGGCATTCTAGTTGATCATTGTGCAGTAGCTCTTATCAAACATCACATCATAACTACTATCACAAAACTTACTAATGCTAAGCAGGTTATGTCAAAGTCCATCAACAAACCACACATTATTAATAGAGATAGAAGAGTTATCAATAGTTCTCATACCAATTATTTTGCCAATCTGATTTCCTTCAAATCCCAAAGTTCCTCCCTCTTTCATTGTTAGGCTTAGAAACATAGACTTTTCTCCTGTCATGTTTCGTGTGAAACCACTGTCCAGGGACCATCATCTATGCTTTTCCTTTCCCCTTAAGCATATTTGCAGCATCAAGAATTTCAAGCTTAGGCAAACATATCTTTATGGGTCCTTTATAAGTGGCGGAGCCAGAAAAAAATGTCAGGGTGGACCACTAAAATTAACTATTGAAAAATTGTTTAAAGTCTCTCAAATTAGACCTTCAATTGAATTATTTAAATTTTTTGGGTGGGCCACTACACCAATTTGCGGGAATTTGGATCAGCCGAAACCTAAAACCGACACAAAATTGCATAAAATCTCGCAAAATAGACCTATAATCGTTGATTTTTTAATTTTTCCGGGTGGGCCGTGGTCCACCCCAGCCCATGAAGGGCTCCGCCACTGTCCTTTATGGTTAGTCCTGAAAGGTTTAGTCTTCTTTTGTGCCTTGTGGTTGAAGTTATGTGGCTTATGTTAGGCTTACACTGTAACACCCCGTTTTCCCAATATACAAATTTCATAAACAATTATCAGAGTAAAAACCATAAACGGGATATCACATAGAAACGTAATCCATAAACAGTTAAATAATAATTTAACCTTCACAATATCTTTAACATAGCAGCGGAATATTTAATTCAAAAGTCATAAATCAGTTTGGCACGTAGGCCCCATCAAAAATAGTTCATAATCCATAACATAATGAAAATAACATATTATCCACGTAAGAGAATGAAGCATGTTATAGCATATAACCCCATCCCGTTACGTATCAGAGCGACCTAGACGACACAGTGAAGGCAAGGCCACTCACGACGGCAACTGCACACTAAGCACGATCACCTGCAAGTTACCCATACGAAGGGCAACATTTTCAAGCAGAAGGGGTGAGATTTCATAATACAATAACATTAATCAATGTAATTGAGAATCATAAATTAACAACATAATCATTCCATTATTAACTTTGCATAATTGCTAAACAGTTATCACGTAATCGTTTGTTCAATAATTAGGAATATCATAACATATCAAATAACACTTATCACGTAATCACATATTCAATCATTATCAACAAGGCATCTTAATCATGACAATGTGACAATGCTCTTAGACTCCTTATATGCATGTGGTACCAATCGTCATCATAAGTATTAATATACTTTAATCGTGCGGAGGACAAAGCTCCTATAAAACGTGCGGAGGACAAAGCTCCTAATTTTCGTGGTGAGGACAAAGCTCAATGTTATGCTATGCATGGACACATATGAACAAAACAACGTAATCGACTTATCAACATGCATCCAATAATTTGGAGCTAAACTTCATCATATACTTATGCACTTAGTTAAACAACGGAAGCAGCATAAACAGATCACATAAACAAAATGATATCATTATATCAATAGCACATAAATTGCATCATTATCAAGTTTTCACATCTTGCATGAATATACAATACATTAGTTCATACTCAATTAATATCAATATAGTCTTAAACAACTCTACAGGCTGCAGTAAACATCATCACTAGGTCTCAATGCTAATTAGGGGTTCACTCTTGATCAACACATGCGACACAGATCGCACAAACACTCAAACAACTACCTTCTGGTTGTACTCGCGAGGCGAGAGTTCTTACTCGCCATGGCGAGTAACACTAATCTCCCAAACTGATGTTGTTCTGGGTTCAATCCTGTCCTAAAATCATTCCTAACCAATACTAGGTATGTCTAGGCACTTAAAGGCACTCAAGGTCCAACTAAAAAGTCAAAAATACAAAATATGACATGCACTCTGCCTAAGCTCGCGAGGCGAGGAAAGGTTGCTCGCCATGGCGAGTTGCACCAGACAACTCGCGAGGCGAAGGGGAAAGACTCGCGTGGCGAGCGATGAATCTTCATCACTCGCGAGGCGAGGATCGTAGCTCGCCGTGGCGAGCGATGAATGTCGCTACGGCCAGGCTTCCTAAAATCACAAAAATCCGACGTTTCACATGGTTCTAAGCTTGGTTTTGATTCCAGAATTCATCCTAAACATGTTCTAAGGTTACAGGACAATTCTTACATCAATCTAAACAAGTTTTACCGTTTATTCTCAATTTTTAGGGTTTTGACCTAATTCCAAAACTTCTCTAAATCAATCCTAACTTGGTCAACTAATCATCAGAATTACAGTAATTAACATTATTGAATTATTAGTCTCACCCTTACCTGGTTATGAAGAAATCGCAGCTCTCTCTATGCTCTTCTCCCTTCTAAGCTTTTTCTCCCTTTTCCAAAAGTTTTCACGTACAATCAGTTTCTAAAATATTAGGTCTTCTCCTATTTATACCTCTTTCTAATAACTTATCTTATCTCACTTTCTCCCCCAAAACTATCTAAAATATCAAAACAGCCCTCAACTAAATATTTTTCAAATCTTTATTTTATTTAACAATAAAATAAATCTCATATCATAATCAAATCCTTCAATACTCATAACTTAACACGTCATCGATCAAATCATCAAAATCACCACAATTTATCAAAACATATCAAAATCATACATATATTATATAAATATAATATAATCGCCTAAACTCGATTAAATAACGATTAAACGAAAGTGGGCGTTACATACACCATTTGCTCTTAAATTCCATTAAGCTACATTTGTTTTACTTCTCTGATCCTTAGACTTTGAGACTCCAGACTCTGAGTTCATAAGAACTTCAGATTTAGGTTTTGGTCTCTTCAGAATCTGAATCTGTAAAGTCTTAGATTTAGAGTTGTTCACAACCTTAGACATAGGATTCTTTGACTTCGAAATGTTCATAGTCTTAGAATCAGAAGCTTCAGGTTTTGACTGGATTACAACTTCCGTTTTATCAGCTTCTGACACAAAGTAAGCATTTAAATCTTTCTCAATACAGTCAAAACAAGGTGGATGAGTAGTATTGGTTTACCAAACTCTTCATTGAAGCCAATTCCTTTTCCCTTGTTCCTTCTGACATTATAAATCATAGAGGCTACTTTGCTTCTATCAATACCTGTCACAATAGACTCCTGAAGTGAAATATCTTGCTCGCGTAAGGGTTTCTTAGACCACTTATCAGTCATTTGCTTAAAATATCTATTTTCAGCTTCTATATTTTCCATATCCAAAATAGTTGTTTGATGTAGTTTTAACAAATCTACATATCTTCCTTTTAACTCTTTTAACTCTTTGGATTTGGTTTTAAAATGACTAAGAATCTCTTTGACAGAATCAATAAGTTCAGATCTAGTTATTTAGAGTATACCTTATTTTTATCCTTAGAGTCTGTTCCAGATCTGTATCTTAAGCCATAGTATCTACTAATCCCACAACCACGTTTGCTTCATCTTCAACTTCATCTTTCTCAGACCCTGATTCATTGTCTAGATCTTCTTGATTCATTGGACAATCAGCAATGAAGTGACCAAGTTTCTTGCAGTTGAAGCATCCTTTCTGATCTTCTTTTCTTGAACCTTTTATAACTACTGCCTCTGCTGAAGAACTTCTTGTTCTTCCTAGCCAAAAACTAAAGTCTATTGGAGATCATATTCATCTCTTCAACTTCTAGATCTTCTTCAGAACCTCCAGCTGGAGATTCATCTTCAGATCCATTAGCTTTGAGAGCTTTTGAAGACTTTCCTTGCAATAGATTTTAGCTTTCTAACAGGTTCTTGTTCATTGAGCCCTATCTCATGACATTTGAGAGAGCTTATTGATGAGTCATTTATTGACTATTTTAATATGCTTTTTAGTTTAGTTTTATTTAGATTTTATTTTATTTTATGTTAGTATTATTTCCTTTTTAGGATAGTTTACTTTAAATTGCATTTTATTTTATTTCAGGAATGAATATTGGATGGATTGAGTCTTGGAGCAAAAGAAAGGGACTTGGAGCCGATTGGATGCAAAAATATGAAGATTGAGAGACAAAAATATGTCTCCCCCATGTCAGAAGCTTGGCACGGCCCGTGCTAACCTTGGCACGGCCGTGCCACCCTCCAGAGTCACTTTTGCTGCTTTTGCTTAGATTTTAAGCTACTCTATATTTAGCCCGAATGTAATAGCTTAGATTTTAAGTCGAACAAATGCTATAAATAGAGTAGCCATCCATCACAAATATTCATCTTTACTTGGAATTCAATAAGTGACAATTGCTTTTCTAATTAAAGTTCTTTTCTTTTCCTTTATTTTCTCGTCATTTACCTTTATGCTTTCTCTCTTCTCCCCCATGTCTACGATGAACATGAGTGAGTAGACTTCTCCTTGTCTTTGGATTGTTGGATAAGTCTAAATGACATAATCCTAATCAAACCAAACCCTAAGCCTTAATCTTATGTAACCCTAATTTCTTATCGGAATTCACCGTCTTAACATGGATCAACCATTATCAAACTGTGGAAACGAAAGTCGAGGGTTTGATAATTGTTTATCCATTATTCCAAATATCAATTCATAAAACGAAAGTGGAGCTTTGATATTCGAACAAGTGAATTCAGACAAGGATTGCAAAGTCAGCGAAATAGGCTTTGCAATCTTTGAGACTTTGAGACATATAGTTTCGATCTTCAAAGGAACTAATAACAATCAAGTCAGTGAAACAGGCTTGGTTGTTAGAGGAACCAAAATCTGATAGTAATCAAGTCAGCGAAATAGGCTTGGTTGCTAGAGGAACATAAGAGAAACTGTCTTGAGAAATTAGGTCTAACATAACATTATAAGCTTATAGTTTTTGTTTGAGAATGACTTGTTATTTAGATGAAACCAACGATCCCAAGGCTCCTTTTATTATATTAATTTTCAACCGTTTGAAAACCCCCAACTTACAATTCTCTTCTCTTCTAATCATCTCTAAAGGTTAATTAAATTGAACTACTCCCTATCGGAACGATACGCTTTTCATACTACTTCGGTAAGACCGTGCACTTGCGGTTTTATCTCATCACTTATGAGATCTTCAAGACTTACAGTGTTTATATCCTTAGCTTCCTCAATGGTTATCACCTTAGGTCTCCACTTAGCAGGTAAGCTCCTTAGAATCTTTTTCAGATGATCAGATGCTACATAGTTTTTCTTCAGAAACTGAAGTCTAAAGACTAGAGTCTGAAACCTTGAGTAAACATGTTTTTCTCAGATCATTTCTGTTACACTGTTAAGTGCTAGAACAACAAAATCGAATCTCTGGTACCAACTGAAGGTGTGAAAAACACAAGAAGGGGGGTTGAATTGTGTTAACTTTTTCTTATTTTTAAACAAAGTCCAGAGACCAGAGTCTGTAACAATGTTTAGAGTTTAATGCAGCAGATAAAGTAAACATAGATAGAGAGAAGATAAAGACACAAAGAAAATTATCCTGTTTCCTTCCACAATCCGGAAGTAGTCCAGTCCCCCTTGCACTTCCAAGGAGATTTTCACTATAATCTAATTTGATTAAAAATGCTCAAGCACACAAGCTAGAGACTTAAAATACTCAAGCACACAACCAAGAGATTTCCTATGCTCAAACACAAAAGCAAGAGACTTCCAAACAAACAAATTACACATAAATAAGTTTGGTTTAAACACTTGATATACAATAAGTGGTGTTCAGAATACAAAACAAATCAATCTCTTACGACTCTAGAATTTCTAAGATATGAAGGTTTTTAAGTGTTTGATGCACAACAATTTCAGCAGAGTTTTGACACAGTTTAAAATGTTGTAGAGTCTATCTTAATCTTCAAGTCTTCATTCATTTATATAAAGGTATGAAAGAGACGTTGTAGAGGTGTCAGTGCATCAAAGAGTCGTTGTAGAATCTTGATCAATCACTAATGGTATGTTGTTTGATTTGGTTAATGTCCTAGGAAGAAATAATTTGAAAACCATTCCTTGTATGGAGAATTAACCACCAGAGACACAATTGTAGTAGTACTGTGTGCATGATATGTTGGAGTAGTAGAGGTTGTACAATTGTATTATGTCATTCCTCTGTCCTTTCATTCCTTATATTGGAGTAGTAGCTGTACAATTATACTATTGTCCTTCCACTGTCCTTTCTCTTTGGATAAGCATTCAATGCCTTCTATTTCCTTTGAAATAGTCGTTGCTCTAGTTTTATATTCCTTCTACACACTTGTGTCTTCAAATAACCAATTTAAATGACTTCAGGTTCTTCACTTCAGACTCTGGTGACTTCATATTCTGATAGTCAACTTCTGATGGTCTTCAGACTCTGATGTCTTTAGACTCTGACTTGCAACAAAGCTTATCTTGACAATTCTTTTTCTCTCAACTATTCTTCAAGAACCAATAACTTGTTTTAAGACTTAATTTTAGTTTGGTCATGCACACTTGAACAAATATTAGCATATCTAATTGATCTTTTAATATATTGTTATAATCAAATCTCAGAGAGACAATGATAAACACATTTTGTTCCAACAACCTCCACTCTTCTTGATGGAAAACATCTCCACCAAGGACTTCCAATAGAATATTGAATGTTTGATTACAATGTGATTACAAAAATTCCTTAAAACTACCTTAATTCTTCAATTCCTATGGAATAACACCCCCAATCTTCAAATAACCTTTGAAATTAGTGCTTCTTGATGTCTTCGAATCTTCAATCACCTGTGCAACCCTTGAAGTTCTTAACTCGAACTCTTTGATGCTCCGTCCAGCAATTAGTTCCCCTTGAACACAAGAACTTTAAAAAGAACCCCCTAGACCTTTGGAGGTGAAATGAGATTATTCACTTCACTTTAGAACCTTGATTTACCCAATCAATTTCCTAGAATGAACCAACTTACAATCCTTATAGCACTCTACCAATCTATGACTCAAAGAACAAAGTGATTCTAAGAAAAAGTGTTTAATATTGAAGAATGCATGAATAATGAAATTTGGAGACTATAGATAGTGTTATGAGGAAGTGACTATATATAGAAAAGGATGCCAGAGCAAAAAAATTCGGCCAAAAACATGTTCAATTGATTCACGAAATGTGTGAATTGATTCAGACAGCGAAAAGACAAGCCTGATGGTAATGAAGATGCTATGAAGATTAAAACACATTAGACCAAAAATGAATCGATTCAAAAGACCCAGGATGAAGGTTGAAACAATTCAAACTAATTTGAATTAATTCACTCACAAGTCATAGAGTTTCCTTGATATGATTAAACCTAATTTGAATCAATTCAGTCATGAAAAAAGATTCAAATATTCATGAAACTACTCACCCTAAGACAATGACTTCTAGTGATACGATTCAAGTTAGTGTGAATCGATTCAAAGGCTTGGAAAAAGAGTTTTACATGCAAAAATGGTATGCAAGACACGAGGAACACATGAAACATGATGAGACATGGATTTATGAGTGCTTTAACAAGATTTTATGCTATATTGTTAAGTACAAAACAACCAATAAATAAAACTACTAATAAACATCATCTCAGAACTATAAATTTCTATAACCTAACATCATTAAAACAAGAACCTAAAGCAATGCAAGCTTCACCGGGCGCCTATGTAACACCCCGTTTTTCCAACATGCAGAATATAAAACATCTTTTATCAATAGTATTCAACTCAAACAGGATGTCACACTACTTTAAAAGATAAATAGAGTAAAATGACTATTTATTTAAAACATCTTTTATCAATCATTCAAAATACATCGCAGCGAAAAAACATTTCATTATTCAACAAATTGACACTACGACCTCAACATAAACAACTTCTTAAAAATTCCATTTCAAATGGTTCATCAACATAATTCATAATAATACGTAACAAATGGAAAACAATACAAATATCCCCATCCCGTTACGTATCAGAGCGACTCCTAAGATGACACAAGCAATCAACTCATATCAGCGGTTACTCCTGGTTATCTGCACGTTCCCACGTAGAGGCAACATTCAAACAGAAGGGGTGAGATTTCACAGTCAATAATAATAAGCATATATTCTATAAAAGAATTTAACAACATATAACAACATCTATTCATCATTAGCAATACTAATAAACAATAATTTAGATAAGAGAATTTATCAACATAAAACAACAGAAAATCATCATCAACAATAGTTTACATAATTTCAACTACAATTCATCAATTATTTCGACAACTTGACAACACGACGACGACACCGACAACTCGACATCAACGACAATGCAACGACAACAACATCAACTTGAACAATGCAACGACAACATCAACTTGACAATGCAATATCCATGTGGTACCAATCAGAGCATCAAGCGCTCAACTTTAATATGAATGATTATATATTCCAGAGCATCAAGCCCTCAACTTTAATATGAATGATTATACATTCCAAAGCATCAATCCCTCAACTTTAATAGGAATGATTATACATTCCAGAGCATCAAGCCCTCAACTTTAATAGGAATGATTATACATTCCAGAGCATCAATCCCCAAACTTTAATACGAATGATTATACATTCCAGAGCATCAAGCCCTCAACTTTAATGATTCTGCATGGACTCAACAACAAATGCAACAACAACCAACAACTTCAACGACATCGACCACAACTTACAACTTTAATGACATTGACGACAACAGCGGCAACAACAACAACAATAGCTTTGCATCATAATATCATATTCATCAACATATACATTCATATAATAATTCATCAATCATGAACAACATCATATGACATCATATTCATCAATATATATATTCATATAATAATTCATCAATCATGAAAAACATCATATTCATCAACATATACATTCATATAATAATTCATCATCCAACAAAGTTATTCACGTCAAACCAAGTTAGATCCATCACAACATAGGTTAAATACTCTTAAACACCTTAATTGAACTCATAGTACACAAGCTTTGAAGTTTCGAGACAATCCATAAGTTTTGGGTTGAATTAGAAATAGTTGTGCGGAATTTTCATAAAATTTCACTAAGACCTACTTAGAGTGTTTTCATCATACCTCAAAAACCAAAAATCATATTCAAGTCAAACCAAAGCCATTGGAAAGCTAATAAAAATATCTAAAACGTTCATGTTTACACCAAAGGCCGATTCAAAACAGAAACGTGTGAAAAAGACGCAAAAACATGAAACAGGGCATGCTGTCAGAGAGCAACACACCGCGGCGAGTAGATTCACTCACCATGGCGAGTTATGATAGATAGCTCTCGGGAAAACTCCATTTTCCACCCCAAAATCCCAATTTTGAATCCCCTGAGCCCAAATTTGATCCCAAAGTTTGTCTAAACATTTATACACATAAAAAAAGACTCAAAACCATATAAAACTTGAACCAAAACATCATTTCAACAAAAATCACCACTTGACGCATTTTTCATAAAAGTTCTTAAGAACAACAAAAGTTCACTTCAATCTCTATGGTTAAACCAATGACAATTTAGTGATTATTTAGTTAGTTTAGTTATGGAAATGGTAGAAATGATGTTAATTATAGTTTGGTTAAGTGTATTTTGATTTTTTAGTTAGTTTAGGTTACGAGAATTATGATGGACACAAATAATTTAGTTGTATAGAAATGATTAAGTGTATGTTGATTATTGAATGATGTTTAGGTTATTATGAAAATGATAGACATAAATTTTATTGTAATGATGATTATATTAAATGATTTTAGGTTATGGAAATGATGTTCATTGTTGTACTTTTAATGAGTTTAATTTTGTTTATGTTTAGTTTAGGTTTAATGTGTTTGATTAGGTTATGGAAATGATGTTAATTTTTTTTTTTTGTAGATATGGCCGATCAGGACCCCATTGATCCATCTAAGATGATTGGTGGTAGGCGTGCGATGACTCAGAGCCACCGGAGGGAGAGGCAGAGCGGCCACATCCCAAAGAGGGGTAGAGGTCGGAGGGGAGATGGCTCAGGAAGCTCTCAGGCTACACAGCCTGAGGAGTCACAGGTTGTTGACCCGTCACAGCCTGTTGACCAAACTGGGGTGGAGTACCTGAACTATCAGGATCAGGTACAGCATGATGTGACTGATGGTGGATATGACCATGATCATATACCACAGCAGCATGATGCAGGAGACGAGGATGACATTGCAGCAGCTGCTGCACCAGAGGTGTTACCTGTGGACCCTCCCTTTCCTGGTGGACCGGCTGACTTGTCCTTGCTCCACTCTTATGCCGGTCATGTGGCGTTGCCACTCTGGTATAATTCAAATAATGTAAGTGTATTTTTTTTAATTGTTTTTTCTTTATGTTAAAATATTTTCTTTAATTTAAATGTGTGTTTGTTTAATTATTATATCCACTTTTATATGTGTTTTTTTTTAATTCTATTTTTTATGTTTAATTATTTTCTTTTAATGTGTGTTTGTTTAATTATTATATCCACTTTTATATGTGTTTTTTTTAATTCTTTTTCTTTATGTTTAATTATTTTCTTTAAATGTGTGTTTGTTTAATTATTATATACACTTTTATATGTTTTTTTTAATTCTATTTTTTATGTTTAATTGTTTTCTTTATATGTGTTTTTGTTTAAACCATATTTATTTTTCTATTATTTCAGGTTCGTAAGCTCCGCGTGCTTAAACCGATTAATCATGGGGTCAAGATTCTCACTCTCGGACGCCCTAACGGGAATGAGAATTGGTTTTGGGATCCGCTTAAGCAGAGTGGGCTACATGACTTGGTTTACTTGGGGTACTCCACCGTGCCTCATGCCCTGCTGATGACTTTATGCGAGAGGTGGCATCCTGAGACCAGCACCTTTCACATGCTCATGGGGGAGATGACTGTGACATTGGATGATGTCGCATGTCTCACACATCTTCCTATTGAGGGGCGGATGTTGAGTCATGGGAAGAAGATGCTGAAGCATGAGGGAGCGGCACTGCTTATGACGTATCTGGGTGTGTTGCAGCATGAGGCTGAAAAGATTTGCGGTCAGGAGTACGGTGGGTACATTAGCTACCCGAGGCTGAGGGACTTCTATACCACGTACCTTGGTAGGGCCAACTTATTGGCTGGTACGGAGGATCCGGAGGAGCTTGAGGAGCTGGCGAGGGTTAGGACTTACTACGTCCGATGTTACCTTCTCTACTTGGTCGGATGCTTGTTGTTTGGCGATAGAAGCAACAAGCGCATCGAGTTGATATATTTGACGACCATGGAGGACGGCTACGCAGGGATGCGTAATTATTCCTGGGGAGGTATGACCCTCGCCTACCTATACGGCGAGTTAGCTGATGCATCTAGGCCTGGAGACAGAGCTCTTGGGGGGAGCGTGACACTGCTCACTGTAAGAAAACTTAAATTTTATATTTATGTTAACTTTATTTTTTTGTTAACTTTTACTTTTTTGTTATATTTTTCCGTGCGTAATAATTTATAAATGTTATTTGTTTGGTTTGTGCAGGCATGGTTTTTGGCGCATTTTTCAGGGTTTTACAGTGTTGATCCCAACACTGACTACGTGGAAAACTATCCGGTTGTAGCGAGGTGGGGTCATGGGGAGGGGATCACGTATCGGTCACTACTTGATCGTATACAGTTAGATGATGTATGCTGGGGGCCGTACGAGGAGCACAGAGAGATCCAGGACTTCGAGGAGGTTTTCTGGTATTCTGGGTGGATTATGTGCGGTGTCCGTAGGGTGTACCGTCACTTGCCCGAGAGGGTTTTGAGGCAGTACGGATACGTGCAGACCATCCCAGACATCCGACTGATGTTAGGGACCTCTCATTCTAATAGTTTCATATATTAACTAATTTCTAACCTATTCCTTCACCTGGTGAGTCGACAGCACAGCTCCGAGCGGCGAGCATACATCTCTCTGTCTTTCATACTTCTCAGCACCACCGCTGCCTGAAACACTCCCCACCTCCTCCGTCGTTGCCGGCTCGCACGACGCTTCTGTTGAAGAAATTAATTTGATACTATCTCACTTGCTTCTTCCTTTGTTAACTCTGGCAAACTACTCATGGTGTTTGGTCAGAGAGATCGTAACAAGCCTTTTGTGGCTCGTCGAAATTACCAACCCAATGCCAATGCCAACGCCAATCGGAATAACCAAACCCATTCCTCTCCCCGGTATTACTTTTCCTAATTCATTTCAATTTTCACTCTTTTTCAACTCATGCTCAAAAGGGTAGCAGAAAAACACAATTTTGAATTGGGTTTTAGTTTATTTTTTGTTTGATTCTAATTTGTTAATTTTATTACAGGAGACAGAAGATTATAGAGCAGAGAAAGTCACTTCCTATTGCTTCAGGTATTTAATTTGTTTGATTTTTTGTGTTTTGAATGTTCTTACTTTCATATTTATCATGTGTGACCGCTGGCATTGTTTTTATTGTAGTTGAGAAGAGATTAATTGAAGAGGTTCAGAAGAATGATATTTTGATTGTTGTTGGTGAAACTGGAAGTGGAAAAACTACACGTAGGTTACATCTTATCCTATTAATCAACGTGTTTATGATCATATCGTTTATAGTTTAGGGTATGTTTGGATTTACTTATCTGAGCTTATTTACTCGCATAAGCACTTGTGAGTTGTGAGAATGTTTGAGAGTTTTTATGAAAACAACAAATAACATGTTCATAAGCTGTTTTTAGCTTATTTCCATAAGTTCTCTAGGATAGATTATGAAAACAGCTTATAGCTTATATGAAAACAATTTGGCTTTGTTTTATCTTTGTTTTAAAAATAATTTATGTTGTATGATAAATGCTTATGTGATACACACTTAATTTAGCTGTTTATTCAAACATGCATTAGGTTTTTAAGAGAAGGAACGAAAAAAGGAATTTTAGAGATAGCAGATTCTTGCTGTGTTTATGTTTATTGCATTGTACTGTGTAGAGATTCCACAATTTTTATTTCATGCTGGATTTTGCCACGACGGGAAAGTTGTTGGGATAACTCAGCCGAGACGTGTTGCTGCTATCACTGTGGCCAAGCGTGTTGCTGAAGAATGTGGTTGTGAGTTGGGCCAAAAGGTTGGGTACTCTGTTAGATTTGATGATTCTACTTCCAACTCAACAAGGATCAAATATATGACAGATGGGTTGCTTCTGAGGTACAACTTTTTTGTAGCTTTGATTTCTGGGAGTGTTTCCTATCAAGACATGATACTCTAATTTTTTTTTTTCTTTCATTCTTGATGTCAGACTATAAAAAATAGCATACCACTTTTTTTAAATCAATTGTATTCAACGACGGGTGAGTAACATCCCCTTCCCCGTCGTTGATGCAGGTTTGAGATAGTTACACGATTTGAAGTAGTTAAGGAGGTTTCAGATTAAATATTTTCTTTTTCATGGTTTGTATTTGTAAGGACTGTTTTTCTTATGGTAAAGTTAATAAGCATTTTTTACTTGTGTTTACAGGGAGGCATTGTTGGATCCTTATCTTTCTAAGTATTCTGTTATAATTGTCGATGAAGCACACGAGAGAACTGTCCACACTGATGTCTTGATGGGCTTGCTAAAAAATGTGCAACTTGCTCGGTCAAATTCTATCAAAGATGGTCGGAACCTTAATAATGAGAACAAGAATACAAATGGTTTCATGTTGTTGGATAAAGATAATGGCCAGAATGGAA
Organism: Medicago truncatula; assembly: GCF_003473485.1. NCBI lineage: Eukaryota > Viridiplantae > Streptophyta > Magnoliopsida > Fabales > Fabaceae > Medicago > Medicago truncatula. Next base: position 23,002,130 of record NC_053049.1, on the reverse strand, counting down.
GTTCTCTTAGAAAAGACCACCGCAAAAAGAGTTCTCCATTGAAGTTAATCATCATGTCTGCAAGTCTTGATGCTCGCACCTTCTCTGAGTACTTTGGTGGTGCCAAAGCTGTTCACATCCAAGGGAGACAGTTTCCTGTGGATATATTTTATACTCGTCATCCAAAAACAGATTATGTAGATGCTGCCTTGATAACGATTTTCCAGGTCATTGGTTTAATCAGTGCATGTAATAATTTAATAACGTGGTTTAACTTATTTTATTGTAAGAGACCTTAGATCCTAATGCACCTCAGTCTTAGGACAGTAATTCTGTGTATGCATTTATGGTACATGTTTGTGCATTGCATCAGTCATTCAGCCATACTGCTGTTAATACACACACCGACACACAGATTAGATTATAACATCGCGGCGATGGCTGAGAAGTTAAGTTCATATTATTGTCATTTAAAGTCTTGTGTCTTTGATGTTATAGGTTCATCAAGATGAGGCTCCTGGTGATATACTAGTATTTCTGACTGGGCAAGAAGAGATTGATGCTGTTGAAAGGCTTATCAAGGAGCGACTTTCAAAGTTACCTCAAGAATATCAGAGGCTTCAAGTTGTGCCAATATATGCAGCTCTTCCATCTGAGCAGCAAATGCGAGCCTTTGCACCGGCTCCATCTGGGTTTCATAAGGTATCCTGTAGCTATGCATATTATCCTTTGTTAAATTATCGTATTACTTCTGCATAGAATTTTATAGAAAAATCAGGAAAATAAGTTTAATTTATCCAATCGTTATTTTTTTATTTAATTTAAACAGTTGACATTTCCATCTAGGTTTTTATTTATTCTCTTGAAGCACTCTGTTTCCTATGACGATGTTATTAATTTATAAAGTAAATGCTGGTTCCCGGTTGCCTCATTTAGTGCCTCAGCGTGTTTAGAACATATGCTCGTGCTTTAATATTGCATATTTTGTTATATGGAAGTTTCATCATTGGAAGTTCTCTTAGACACGTTAGACTTATATAATGATCATCTTCTGTTAGAACTGGTATCGAAAGTAGAAAAAGTAAGATCGAAAAACTGAAAATTGCAAAAAAGTGGTTCTTGAGTTGATAACAATATGCACGATGGCCAATATATCAAATTGGTGGATACATCAGCCTCCGGTTTCAAGTACCTGCAACTTCCAAATTCTACAACCCCCACAAACTCGCTACTTTCTAGTTCCACCCGTATTTATGAGTTATAACTCCCCCTTCCTGTCTCTTCTTGGTTAGTTATTCAGATACAATGTATTTCCTATACTGTCCCCTGCTCTTCCTCATATCGCTATAAATTAATAGGAAGTTTCTCAACATCTTCCATTTACATTCATGATTTGTTACCTCTACTCTCTATCGTTTGACAGCGTTGCCATTGTGGTCCAATTCCTCTGATGTCAAATTCAGAACTAACATTTTTTTTCTTCCAACGTCATTATTTGCTTTGTTGCTTCTATCATTGGATCACTTTGGTTGTAATGTACTATATGTATTGTTTTTTATACCGTCACACTTACCGAAATGCACCTACCAGTATCTATGTATACCAACCTATGATTTTCCTTTACTTATAAGTTATAACCTTCATCATGTAATATGTCACCATCACCTATACTCCTTTTGGAACTATGCCATCTGAACTGGCAACAATCCTTATACAAAACAGTGTCTGCTAGGAGTAGGACCATATTTTTTTCCCATAGTAGAGTGTCACCTTTTTAGTTTGAGCCTGTGAATAACAATAACACCAATCAAGCCTTTAATGTGAGCTACTTTATATTCAAAGTAACCTCTGATATTTATCATAGCAGGTAATCACATGTCTTAAATTTTATTCAACTTGGCACTTTCTTGTTCTGTTAGGTGATATTGGCAACTAATATTGCCGAGACATCAATTACGATTCCTGGAATCAAGTATGTAATTGATCCTGGACTTGTAAAAGCGCGTTCCTATGATCCTGGAAAAGGCATGGAATCTTTAATTGTAGTACCTACATCCAAGTCTCAGGCATTGCAAAGAAGGTATGGTACTGGATTATGTTTCAATCTGTTTAATATTTGATTCTGTTTCATGTTTAATTGCTGCTGCAATTGTTGGTTGAATTAATTTAGTTAATGTAATGAAAATTAAACAAGTTTGGTTCAGTTTAACTGAGAATGACTTCCTTTCTCATTTCAAGTTGAGTTTGTTGATGACCTTTGATTTTCCTCAAAAAATGTGTATTTTCTTAACTAAGGTCTTTGAAATGTGAATCCAGCATCATTATTTCTAGAACTTCTTTTTTGTTAAACATGGCTTGGCATAACAACAACAATTAACTAAAACCTTATCCCACTAGTTGTGGGCGGCTATGAGTCAAATGATGCCATAATTTAAATGACACCATAATCAAAACCATTGATTTCCCTCAAAAACATGTATTTTCTTAACAAAGACTTTGGAAATGTGAATCTACCATCATTACTTCTAGAACTTGTTTTTTTTATTACACATACCGAGGCATTACAACAACAATAATAAAACCTTATCCCACTAGTTGGGGTCGGCTATATGAGTCGAATGCCACCGTAGTTCCCTATCTTGTGATAAGTTCAGAAATAGATTCCCTACTTCTAAATCTCTCTTGATGGTTTGGCCTATAGTTTTTCATGGTCTCGCTCTACCTTTAACCATTGGACTATCTTTTATCTAGCAAACTTTCCTTCATAGTGTCGTGTGTGTCCACTCATCTATCTTAACCTTCTTATTATGCAACATAAGTAATATATTTAGTTTGATTTTGCTAGAAGAGTAGTGCAAATTGATTATCTGCATTTTGGTAACAGTGGGCGTGCAGGGCGTGAAGGACCTGGAAAATGCTTTCGGCTATATCCAGAAAATGAATTTGAGAAACTTGAGGATTCAACAATGCCGGAAATTAAGCGTTGCAACCTTTCTAATGTCATTTTGCAGCTTAAGGCTTTGGGTGTTGACGACATATTAGGGTTCGATTTCATTGAGAAACCTTCAAGGTGAGAACCTTATCAAAATTTTGGTTTGACAACTTCCCTACTTATGCATATTTGTGGATAAGTTCTGATTGCTTATATTTTTAAGGCCAAGTTACTATGTAGATTTTAAAGTTTCACTTTGTTTTTAAATAGGTTCTTATACTTGAAAAAAAATTAGTGTTCTGAAAGAAACTATTTGAAAATTCATGAAACTACAGGGGTCTGCAGACTAATGAAGCCTGTTTAAAATATGCATGTCCTGAAAGCTTTTCTTTCCACCTTCTGCTTATCTTTTAAAAGGATTTTTAAGTCACTTGAAAAGATGCTATTATCTCTCTACCAAGATGATTCCTTCAACCTATATAGGTCCTTTTGATTATCCTTTAATTTCTTTTTGTTGTAATGTGATCTAAACTGGAGATAAAAATCCATTTGAATATTAGGTGCTTCAATTCAAATTTTCTGTCATGAAAAATAAAAATATTGAGGTCTGACTATATTGTATTCCTATACAGAAAGAATAAGAATGACATGACATTTATATTGACAAATAACCAAAAATCAATAAAAGTGTCATATATATTATTAATGCAGAAATATTTTTAGGAATATTTGTATACTGATAAAGAAACTAAGAAAAATACATAGACAGCACTAAATAAAACCTTGCTTGGACCATGAACTTGTACCTTAAAATGAATCTATAAATATAATTTCTATGTACCTGAAAACTACAAAATATTAAAAGTGGGCTTCCGAGAAATGTTTTGGACTGAATGGAGAAAATACATTTACCTGAGTTATTAAACACGTATGTTCGACTTACTGGTTTTCAACCTTGCACACAAGGCAATCAGTAGTGAGTTCAAATATTTGAAACCTCTATTGACTCAGTTTCTTTGATGTCAGTTGTCTCATGCATTGTACTCCAGAACTAAATTACGAACATTTTTATAGAGTTCTTCGTTTCTTTCTGTGTTTTCGAAAAGTATATCACCGAGCAACATATTACTCAAAGCTTGTACCTGTCACATGTTTTAACAGGACAGCTATAGTAAAATCATTGGAGCAGCTATTTTTGTTAGGTGCTTTGACAGATGACTGTCAACTATCTGATCCAGTTGGACGTCAAATGGCCCGACTTCCCTTGGACCCAGTTTATGCCAAAGCTCTTATTTTAGCAAGTCAGTTTAACTGCTTGGAAGAGATGTTGATAGCTGTTGCAATGCTTTCTGCGGAATCCATATTTTATTTTCCGCGCGACAAGTATGAAGAGGTTTGAAGAGTGAATTCGGATTGTAATCCATTCCTATCATATTCTATTGTTCTATTTTGGTGAAACGTAAATACGTGCATGAATCATTGATTATGTGCTATGCCACTCTATTGGTATATTCACCGTTTAACAAAATATTTGAAAAATATCATACGGATGGTTTAACTATATGCGATTGGTAATGACCGTATGAAAATTCTAGTCTTCATTTGACGTCAACTTGTCTTCTCTACACTTAACTTATTGTGCTTCTCTGATTTATGGCCAGGCAAGAACTGCAGCTAAGAGCTTTGCAAGTCCAGAGGGAGACCACATCACTCTGATTAATGTGTTTAGAGCAGCTACTGATTTATTGGAGAAGAGAACTATCGAAATTAATAAAATGAAAAATGAAAAGGATTTTAGAAAATGGTGCAAAGAAAATTTTATCAATAGCCGTTCTCTTAGACATGCTCGTGACATTCACAGGTTGTTTTATTGTGCTTAAACTTTATTTCAAGGCATCTATAATATCCTCAAGACATTTTATGCATTCTAATTTCTGAAACGCCTTTTTCAGGCAGATTCAAGGACATGTTCAACAAATGGGTCTGAAACTTGCTTCTTGTGGAGAAGATATGCTTCAATTTCGCAGATGCCTTGTTGCTTCCTTTTTCCTCAATGCAGCTGTGAAGCAGCCAGATGGAACCTACAGGTATCCATTTTAACTTCAAAATTCTTGGGCAGGCCCATTAGGCCATCTAATTGGAATCATTACATGAAAATATCGTTTAGTTTTGAAATTTTTCATTGGTAATTATGATTCGCTAATTGGAGTCCTGACCTTACATGCATATACACTCTTATAATATTTTGCTTTTTTGTTTTTACTTATACTTTTATGATAAAAAAAGACTCTTACTGCTTCTTCACACAACAGGGCTTTGGCAAGTGGTCAGGTGGTGCAGATCCATCCTTCGTCTGTATTGTTCAGGAAGAAACCAGAGTGCATAATATTTAATGAACTGATTCAAACTAATAACAAGTATGTCCGTGATTTAACCAGAGTTGACAACCTATGGTTAACTGAACTGGCTCCTCAGTTTTATGCTATGCAGAATTAAGTTCTTGATGGGGCTTTACACAGGTAATTAAGATTATTGTTATTTTGATATGTTTTTCTTTTTGGTCTTGACCCTGTTGGGTGGTTTTTGAATATGTATTATGCGCAAATTTTATTTTGCGTCCATGACTTCATGTGATCCTCTATCACCGTCTTCATTATTGATCTGAATGTAATCGAAAATTCATCTTTATTTTTTTTTTATGGTGGAAGGGGCAAAAGTTGTAATTATCTTTAATTAAAGAAGCATATATGTTCAGAGAGAGAGAGAGAGAGAGAGAGAGAGAGAGAGAGGGGGAGGGAGGGAGGGAGGGAGGGAGGGAGGGGGAGGGAGGGAGGGAGGGAGGGAGGGAGATTGAGAGAATCGCTCATATTTTCATATATTTGAATTGTGTATTACAATTTTCTGATCTGTTAATAACAGATTCTGGGAATTTATATTATTGTTATCCTGCACCCAGTATTGGCTTAACCTGCACATGTGGCACTCTATTTTTCACGTGCCTGATTATAGCTGTTACACAGCTAGAACACCAGAAAACTATCTAGAGATGATCTCACCCCTTGCAATAGTATAATGGTTCTGCTTTCTGCCTAGAAACAGTTTCAGTTCAATAAAACAGTAATTTCATGTAAATCAAATTGCTGTGTGTTAAATCTTGTTATGAAATATAATATAGTTGCATGAGCTAGCTAGCATCCCTGTACCCCCAAAAATAAATTCTGCTGGAATAATTGCAAAATTTTCTCTATTCTTTCTTCATAAATTTAGGGGTTGAAATAATTGAAGGGCATTTATATGTTGGAACAGATAGGTGCAAGCTTCAGATTATGTCCGACCACTGTTTGCAGAGGTAGCATCTGTGGCTTTCAGTGACAAAAACTTTCTTTAAGGAGCATGTCTTTTGTATTTTGTAACCATTGATGTCTAAAAATGGAGATGTCACCAAGTACTCCAATGACAGGCCCCCTTTGCTGAATTGTTGCCACCTTATTTTCTCTTGAGCAGCTTAGGGTACTGAGATTCAAGAACGCAACTACGTTTATGGAAGGATGCATCTCATCTTACGGTTGAGAACCTCGTTGTAGTGGTGGTTTAAACTATGTAACTGAACACACAGACTATGACATTGTATATTTAATCTTACCTTAAAAATTTTGAGGGAAAAGAAATAGATGATGAGTTGGCAATTTTCCAGTAGATGTCAATGAATTATATGAATTGTGTGATTGATCTGAAAAATCATTTTTTGAAATCTGCATATTTGCATACCCTCCATGGCAGTTTCAAAGTTTCAATACTGTATTTTCTTTTCTCTTACATTAGGTGATATTTGAAGGATTTGGTGATGCAGAAAGCACGCAGTTTCATGCTGTAATACATCAAAGCTGTTGATATTAGATCGGACAGTCTAGATTATACATCAATTGAATGATCTCAGCCATTGATCTAAACCAGACGGTCCTTATTTGTATCCCTCAATCAAAGTAAACCAGTGTGGCACGCAGCTCTGATATGGAAAAATAAAATAAAAAAGTCAACAAAAAATATACCAAACCTTATAAATGAACTATTGATATAATTGAATCGGATAATAAACTAATATTTAAGCTCACTTGCTGCCACCATTTGGAGTTGGTTGCTGGCATTTGGGAAGTTTGCAATAGAGGTTGGACTCTTCAATGTAACCACTGGCTCCTCAGTTTTATGCTATGCAGAATTAAGTTCTTGATGGGGCTTTACACAGGTAATTAAGATTATTGTTATTTTGATATGTTTTTCTTTTTAATGTAATTGCAAATATATATTGGTCTTGATTATATATTAACCAAAATCATATTAACTTTATTTTAGTTATGGAATATCGAACCAAAATCATGATTTTGAACCGAAATGTATTTTTAGGCTTGAAGTGTGAGAAATTTCTTTTCAACATTTACCATGAAAATGCACAATTAAACAACTATGAAAAGTCTAGGATTTATCGTGCCATGTTGAGTTGATGCTACTTCTGTATTTTACTTATTGAATTTTGCTCTCCCCCTGCAGTTTTCACTCGCGCCCTGCAGCATAGCCCAAATCACCCTTGCGCAAGTTAAGTTACGCTGCGTGACTTAACATGCGCACGTTGAGTCCTATGCGTGACTTAAAATGCGGTGCGTGAGTTAACTTGCGCAGCGTTACTTAAGTCACATATCAGCAATACAAAAACACATTTCCCTCATTTCCTAAACTTTCCAACTTCGAATTTTTTCCCCCCATATCCGATTTTCATCATTCTTGCGCCATTCAAAGCCAATTTCTTCCAAAATATCAAGTGATGATTACCCTACTTAATTCCATTTTATTTGTAGAAATTTTAGGTTTTTATAAATTTTGCTTGCATGTTAGTTTTGATGATTGTTAGTGATGAATTAACTTAGCAATTGTTGTTTAGAGTACAATGTGGTAGTTTAGGGTTCACAAATTGTTAGATTACCTAGTTGTTTGAAAATTGCACACTATGTGTTTGGTAAAATGTCTCAATGGTAATTATTTTGTTTTTTTGGATTGTGAATTATCAAATTAGTTAGAATATGGTTTGTTAATATTGATTATAATATGTTTGACTGCAATGTGGTAGTTTACGGATTGAAATGACATTGTTGGAATTTTAGTGTTGACTTGTTCGAAATGACAATGTCAGTGTGAAAATGTATCATTTAATTTGTAGTATGTTAAATGTTGTGCAGATATGCCTCAGAGGAATACGTCTCAGAGACCGCCTGAGCCGCCTTAGGATAGGAGTGACAGACTTAAGGGCAGGGAGGCCTGCCCCTACCGGTAGTGCACGAAGGGAGAAACAAGCATTACGCCCTCCTATGGCTGGTCGAGGGAGAGGTGGAGGAACGAGACTTGCTAGAGTTGATGCTGCAGGGGGGTCAACGTCACAGACGGGTCCATCCCAGGCAGTGAACCCGACACAGTATCAGCAGGATTATCAGGTGTATGAGCAGGCGCAGGATCAGACCTATCATTTTCAGGAGCCTTAGCCTCAATTGTATCAGTTTGATGCCTTTCAGCAGCATCAATATGAGGATCATCATGAGCAGCCTGGTATTGAGGAGCCTCAACAGCAGGATGATATTGAGCAGCCTCAGCAACATGATGGTGGGGATCGTTTTCAGAGGTGACGCTTTTACCTCACTTTGGTGGACATGTGGCATGCAGGGTCTGGGTCGATGCCGATGTACGTATAATTTAATTATTATTTTACTTATTTAATGTTAGAATTAAAATTTATGTTAGCATATATTTAATGTTTGATTTACTTATTATTTAATTAACGGTGTTGTTTGTTGTTTTTTGTTTTTGTATTTCAGTTTCGAAGAAAACATAGGGTGAAAGGTATCTTGCACGAGAAGAAACTGAGCCTTAAAAACTTGACATTGCCTATGCCGGGGGAACAAAACGAGTGATTTTGGTTAGAAGTGAATATGTCTGGTCTTACTCCCCTCCTGACTAGTGGGTACGAGAACATCTCTCACGGGTTTGTTTGTGCGATGACCATAGATGGTGTGGGGAGATGACCATCCCACTAGATGGTGTGGCGTGTCTCCTGGGCTTCCCCATCACTGGGAGGCTCCTTCCCGATAGAGAGTTTACCCGTGAGGAGGGGCTAGAGATGATGCAGATGGACCTACTGTTTACAGAGGAGGCTGCCGCTAAGGAGATGACAAAACAGGGTGCTGCTCACGTCAGTTTTGGTGTACTGAAGAGGTGCTACGAGGAACTCTTGAATAGGTGTAACCAGCTGCTTGTGAATGACACATAGAAGGAGCAAGACGAGCGAGCTGAAGTTAGGCTGGCCTGTATTAAGGCATTTCTGTTACTCTTGCTTGGCTGGACCATTTTTTCCGGGAAGAACAGCAAAAACATTAATCATCTTTGGCTGATTGCTATGCAAGATATGGACGAGTTGGACAGCTGGTCATGGGGTGGGATGGGACTTGCTTTCCTATATGAGCATCTATCTCTTACCTCCGACTCATCTGTGGCCTCCTATGGTGGTTCCATGACATTGCTTGTGGTAATATTTGTTTTTCCTTCTTTTTTACTTATTGAATCGTAAATGTTTAGTTGTTTGTATAATTCTTGCGGTGATATAAATATTTTTTTTCTGTGTTTGCAGGGATGGACTTTGGCGCACTTCTCGAACATTATTCCGAGGATTGATGATGATGCCTACGACCCTGCTGTTTCCCCACTTGTGAGTGAATGGAAACCTTCAAGGGGCTTTTCTAATCCTGGACACTACAGAGCTGTCATCGATTCGTTGGACCATTCACATGTCACCTGGAGGCCGTACGAGAGACGACGACATCACGCCCTTTCAGGACATATGCTAGTACTCCGGATGGATCATGGCCGGCAGCGACAGGATGGTCCGTAACTTGCCAGAGCCGGTTCTTAGGCAGTATGGGTATGTCGACTATTCTCAGGGCTTCTACAGACATTGAGCTTATTGCGGCGAATGATGTGGCTCAGGCCTTCATGGAGTTTGCTCTACATGTCCTCAGCCATCAGGATAGGGGTCATCCGGTTCCGGATAACCAGCCGTGGGCTCATACTAGGGGGTACATGAGATGATTCATTAGAGTATCACATCCTATTGTGAACCCCCCTGCGGCCATTCCTGACTATGCAGCTGCTGCCCCTCCTCGTCCTGTCCCTCCTTATGAGGAGGTTATTGTTAAGTAGCAGTGGGTCAGACATCCTCCAGACCCATACCAGATCATCAACAATATCAGAGCCAGAGTGGATGGTGCAATGGGACATCCTGCTGTGTTTCATAATCCAGAGGAGATTATGCGCTTGATGCAGGGCATACAGTCTGAGTGGAGCATGCTGGTGCAGGCTCTGCGGAGGAGGAGTAGGAGTCCACGGGATGGACAGTATGACTTGTGTAGCTTTTATGACTTGTGTAGTTTTTTTTGTATGACATTTTGTTGGATTTGGTTGTAATCCTATAACACTTGCGCTTTTTAGCGTTTTTATGACATTATTCGTTATTTTATTCCGTGTTTTATTCCGTTATTTTTCATAATATACTTATGACTTAATGCTTGATTGAATGAATGCTTGAATGAATGATGAAAAATGTTTGCTTGAATGAATGTATGAAAGAAGGATTGCAAAAAATAGGGAAAATAGATGTTTCTGCCTCTTCTGGTTGTATGCACAGACGGTGCGCGAGTTAACTCACGCATGTGTTAATGGTTGCGCAAGTTAACTCACGCAGTGATTTACACTTGCGATACTTAAGTTGCACAACATTAGTTAACTAACGCATACATTTACACTTGCGTTAGTTAACTAACGCATGGATATTTTGGGCATGCCTGCAGGACCTGAGCAAAATGTACAGAGTGAAAGCAGAATTCTTACTTATTTTCCTTTGGAAAACCACACTAGAGGCATTGCCTCACATTAATCACAAGGTCCAGCTAATATATTCACGTTCTGAATCATGTTCACCAAGCATATTTCAGTAACTACTATGAATTCATTACTAACAAGCATATTTCAAACTCTTTTGAAGAGTTTAACAATTGATGTATGCTACATACCATGGTATGCTATCGAATCACATGCACAACGGCGGATCGAGGACCCCGGATTAGGGGGTGCGAACAATTTAGCTTCGATTAATATTTGTTTAATCACACACATACTCCCTCCGTATCAAAATATAAGCAAAATTCACTTTTTAGGTTCATTCATTTAATGATGTATGTGGTTCATAATATGGACCACATAATCATTAAATGAATGAACCTAAAAAGTGATTTTTGCTTATATTTTGACACGGAGGGAGTATCTTACATATATTTCTATGATGGGCTGAGTATGAGGCGATGCAGAACGCAACTTCGATTAATTTAAATTTGAAACATAGTGCAGTTTGATCATATTAAATTCTCATATAATGAACTTGTGTTAAACATATATGTGCATGAAGTAAAGGATCCAAAAGAAAAAAATAAGTCATATTAACCATCTAATGTTTTTATTCATGAATCATGCGCCTTCTTTATTTTAGGGTTTTAAATTATTCACTAACAGCAATTTACAGTGTCAAATTCCCAAGCTATTTAATGATAGGAAAAAAAGTAGATAAATATACAACAACTAATATATTTTGAACTATAGTCAATTGAATACAATAGCCACACGCATCACATTAACTTTTAATGTAATTGCAAATCTACATTGGTCTTGATTCTATATTAAACACTTTTATTTTCTGTTAAGAAATGGTTAATTATACTGAGTTTATATTATGTTTATGTTATGAAATGATTTCTCAATGTGTATAGTTTTAGTCTAACTCTCCGCTTACTCAAAAGCATGAATTTCATACTCTCAAATTTATAGTGCATGAAATCATTGTGGTGACAAATTGGTGAACTATAGTCTTAACTGTTCAATTTAATGTTTGTTGGGACGACCTCCCCATCCCCACCTACATTTTGGAAGATTTCACCAGAAATAGGATTGGTGAATTGATATATGATATGAGGGAGAGAATGAGAATGTTACAGTAGGATTTCGTCTACATCCCACCTCTAGTTAAAAAAAAGGGACATACAAGCACGATGGTCGGTCCTAAAACTTTTCGTGTCCCGGGCGAAGCATTAAAATTGTGTACTTTTAATTATTTTAATATTTCCTTCTTTCATTAAAATTGTGTACTTTTAATGAAAATATCCTTCTAATACGAAAACCCATGAAAATGCACCCAATGATGATTAATTACACATAAACATATAAAACACATAATAAAAATAATTAAAATAAATCTAGCTAAAAATCGGGCTGTTACATAGCTCAGTCGGAGGGAGCTGTATCGGAAGCCAACAATGTGAGGTAACAAAGTGATGGAGTAGAGAAATGGGAGTGAAAGTAAAAGGCGATGTATCACATATGATTGGATTTCAGGTAACGTTTAACCTACGAACGGATTCTTTTTTCCCACCATGGGAAAGTGGGACCATTAATGGCAGGTGGTGGTTTCAACCTGCTAGTTAAAAATAAATAAAAAATCTTATTACTTATTTTATTCCATTTTATGTTTTTTACTATTTCATCTCCTTGCTGGAATAAAAAACTGATTCACATGCTTGTCTCTTTACTCCTGTACCCTTTCCCCATCAACACAAAGAATACTACTATTTTCTATCATCCATCATGAATGCTACAGGCAAACGACCCATTTCAGCATTCTTCTCATAACTCAAGTTTAACTCAATCTCTTTGTATAACAATGATGGATTATTATCATGACAGCTCCACATTCCTCTTTTATAATCTTTTTACTCTAAAACTAACACCCGTTCTCATGCTAAACGCCACCTGGATTTCAACCCTCTAGTATAAAAAAAATTGTTTTGGACTTTGATCTCATATGATTTGACAAAAACGTTGATGTATCACACTGGCTTTTAATTTAAAAGGTTAATGGTGCTTTACCCCAGCAATATATGACACTTTTGGTTTTGTCCTTTGTAAAAAGAATAGATTTGGTCCTAATAAAATAAAGATTCTTCACGATTGCCCCTAAGCAATTTGAGTTAGCAGAATTTCTGATGTGACACTAACGTGACTTTTACTTTTTATTTTTTAATTTTTTTTAGATGCCACGCGTAAAAAAATATTACACGTAATTTATAATTAAAAAAAAAGAAAATAATAATAATAATTGTTTTTTATTAATAATTTAAAAAGACAAAATTATTTTAAAAGAAAAACAAAAATTCTTAAATTCAATCTATTTCTTCTCTTCTATTCTTCGTTTTCTTCTTCATTTACAATTTTGACGTGTATAAAACAAAACCCTTTTTCAATCTCCTCGCTTCTCTCAACACAGGTAAACTGATTCAATCGATCTCTTCTTCTTCTTCTTCTTCTTCTTCAATTTAAATTCACAAAACCCTAAATTCGATGTTAACAATTGTGATTGAATTCCGTGAATGAATCAGATTTTACAAATCATTTGGAATGGTGGGAGGCGGTTTAATCAAGCTGAAGACATGGCAGAAGACAGCTGTGACATTAGGTTCTGCAGTTGGAGCACTTTTGGATCCACGAAGAGCTGATTTGATAGCAGCTCTTGGTGAAACAACTAGAAAGCCTGCCTTTCAAAGGGTTCTTCAAAGGATGAAATCTTCCCCTGAAGGAAGGCTCGGTTCTCCAATTTTTAGTTATTTTCATGTTCTTTTATTCTTTCAACAACATGTTTGTTTTCTTTTGGAATTTAAAAATTCTACAAGGATGATTATTGCTTCATTCTTCAGATTAAAGGGGTTATAGATAGTCATCACTAATACCAATGCATTTGCTTTTACAACCTTACCTTGTTTGACAGGCAGTACTTTTGGAGCGCCCTCGTGTTGTATCTACGAATGTAGGACATGCTTGGGACCTGCCAGCTAATACATTTGGTGCTGCCTATGCTAGATTTATGGGATCCAGGAATTTTTCACCAGATGATCGACCTCCTGTGCGCTTCATGGATACAGATGAGTTGGCCTATGTTGCCATGCGAGCTCGTGAAGTCCATGACTTCTGGCATACCTTTTTTGACCTTCCTACTAACTTGATTGGGGAGTCAGCGCTAAAGGTAATTGAGTTTGAGCAGATGCATCTTCCTATGTGTGTCATGTCTGTTTTAGGAGGCACAACAAGATTCAGTGAAAAACAAAGAAAATTGTTTTATCAGCACTACTTCCCCTGGGCTGTTCGTGCTGGCACACAGTGCAATGATCTCATGTGTGTATATTATGAGCAGCATTTTCATCAAGATTTGGAAGATGTTCGCAGAAAATTGGGAATTATTCCTGTTCCAGCTATTCCTTGACTCAATGCTTTCCGAGTTTATGAGTTTATGTTTATTTTTCTGGTTATTATAGCTGATGGTAGAATAGTGCAATCATATTTTGTTTTTTAATAATATCCAGTGCAAAATCTATCTCCAATATTTTAGTTAGTGACTTTTATATAGGTTGGATTTTATCAGTGACTTGTATATCATGATCAATTTAAATAGACTTACGAACACAGGCTGTGTTCAGTTTTATAATCCACATTTCCTATAGTGATTCTTCAACCAATATAATTGTAGCCAATGGATTTCATGTATGACCAGTTATTGAAAGGATGATTGCCTATATCTGGACGAAATCTTATCTATAACTATACCGTGGCTGTCAAAAGTGCTGGATCGTGCTGCACTCGCGGAAGAGCATGGCATAGCAACGGCTCACCGTCACAGGAGTCACTGACTCACTGGCGTGTCAGGTTTTGGCTCAGTTTCACAATGCAGTTTGAGTATGGAGTGTGGACAGACACACCAGAGATGCAAATGTGATGGTAGCTTGAAAATCTAAAAGCACGCTTAAAATCGTTTTAGTGGATAGTAGGGGCATGTTTTGTGTTTTAAAATTTCAATCAAATACCCCTCATGTCAATTGCTTTTTTAAAAATTCCCTTGATGTCAATTGTTACCTGAACTATATAAAACAACAAATAATCATGATCATTATGTCACCACTCATATTCATTCTTTTTTTTCTTTTTTTAGCTTTTGTAAATGGTTCATTTGTAACGTTGGTCTTTTGGTTCCTCTAATTACTTTTTATTCTAAAAAGCAACCTTTATCTCCCGAAACATTTAAAAACAAGAAAAATATCATTCAAGAGTTATCAGGCTCAAGTGATTCATCACCCATGTCGTTTGTCTGGGTAAAAACTAGGACTGATTTTGGTGATGAGTATCAGTGATGGGTCCACCTTATACAAAAATCAGGGCAGCTGTCCCCACCACATTATTTTGCTACTAATTATTGAATGATATTAGTTTTTTTTTTCCGGGGGAAATGATTTTAGCTTTTATTCACTAAAAATTAACTGCTGCCCCTGTTAAAATGGTGTTAAAAATTATATATTTTTTATTGCACGATGGTGTTTTATCAAAAAAAAAAAATCAAAATGGTGTGAGATAAATTGTAAAATTGGTGTTTGATCACATGCATAAAAAATATATATTTTTGATTGCATTTTGTACAGGTAGTGTTGAAGAAACAAATTAATGAGGAATGCTAGCAACACTCACTTTTAAATACTCTCTTTAACACCAACTCTTTTATTAGATGAAATCAATGTATGTCCCACCACTTTGTGTTGGTTCAATCTTCAAAGTGTAGACCCACAATGATTTAAACCAATAAGAGAGTGAGTATTAGAGAGAATGTTTAAAAGAGAGTGTTGTTAGCATTACTCCAAAT
Organism: Medicago truncatula; assembly: GCF_003473485.1. NCBI lineage: Eukaryota > Viridiplantae > Streptophyta > Magnoliopsida > Fabales > Fabaceae > Medicago > Medicago truncatula. The sequence goes on along the minus strand of NC_053049.1, from coordinate 22,986,399 downwards.
TAATATGTGAAGACACGTTAGAATTGTAATATGTAGATATTGATTTTCCTTCAACGTTTTGAAATATATAATGATAGAATTTTTTAAATGTTTGCTAAACAATTAACGATGTCATCATTTTACTGCTTATACATTGATGGATTTTATGAAAAAATGGTTTTTTGACATTAAAATTTTGATGTCGAATACGGTGGATGTTCTATGATTTCTATGTGTGGTTTTAAACACTTACATTGATGTATTCCATGAAAAATGGTGTTTTGACATTGAAATTTTGATGTCGAATACAGTGGATGTTCTACGATTTCTATGTGCGTGAAAGTTATACAAGATACAAAGTAAACTTGAGATGAACACAGAATGACACAGACAATGTCTTAATATTAACATCATGTGTTAATTGGTTTTAAACGTGGAAACAAACACACATTAGTAAAGTATTAAAATCTGTCATAGTCATGACAGCCACACTAGGGAAAGATTTCACCAGCTATTACTTGACTGGAAACCAAGTTTTGTGCATTTGATAATGTGTCAGAGATTATTCGCATGACTAGCTTTCTTCTCCAACGTGTAGAAGGTGAACCGTGGATGTAATTAGCTCATTTGTTGATTGCCAGGGAAAAAAGTGTGTTCACAATTAATTACATGGAATACGTTTCATTTAACTGATGTTGATAGATCGTGCTAGATAAAAAGCAGTAAAATTTCTTTAGACAATTGAGATTAAACACCGTGCTAGATAGTAAGTAACATTTCTTTAGGCAATTGAGATTAAACTGTCCAAAGATAAATGAACAGTTCATGTGATCGCATGATCAAAACTTCGTTACCACCAATAATACCTGAAAAAATCAGTTAGCATTAATTTTGTTCGGAATGAATGCTATGCTGATAATGTAAACAAATAATTTTTATTATATTTTATTATGCAAAATAGACAGCTAGTGTCAATAAGAGAGACCCTCTAACTCCCATGTTATATGGAAAATCCACCTCTCTTTTAGGGGGTGGAATGGGATGGAGCGGCCATGTACATTTTGCAAATATGGAATTCAAGAGCAATAACAAAATTGCTACAAACTCCACAATGATGAACTCAAGAGAGTCGGTGAAGTGCAAAATTAAAGTTGAGAAGATCCAAGGTCCGCAGTTGACATTGATCCTGGTGACCGACACATCCTTCTTCCGCATATATCCTTCTTCCCCTACTGCTCCCCTAGTGGATAAATTTTAAAACAAATAACAAATATCAGGAAACGCAAGAGTTGAACAAAACTGATGAAATGGCTACTAAGAAACATTGAATCACAAGGAAAACAAGCTTCTGGACCTAACTTTTAAATTCATCCATATCTCTAATTTCCAACAGATTTACTACTTAAAAGAAAGATAAAAAAATATGCCTATTTGTCACATGTCAACCATGACATTCACCAAAAGATCAGAACACCATGCATCTATTCTTTCACAATCATCTACAAAAGCTTTCTACCATAGGTCAACCCAAGGGCACCATATATCTATTTCTGTAAATCCGTCATTTTCCACACAAACATATGTAAATAGAAAAAGATAGAGTAGCAACCAACTTCAATAGATTATTGCCCTTTTCAATTAATGATGTACATGAAAATTGGTTACAGGTTCAGATTGTTCTCCTCATCTGAACTTTCCCCGTAAATCACCGCATCTTGTCCTTCCTCATTGCCACTAACATGATCGCTGTAGTAGCTGCTTTCAGATGTACTCATAAAAATTGATCCATCTGACGTGTGGTTGCTAAATTGTGATAACAGACTTATATCACTATTCATGTCAGTATCACATGTCTAGACGTAGCTGCAACACAATCCAGCAAGATAAAAATTAGCAACTTTCAGAATGACGATTTTTGAAACAAAAAGCCCTCGACCCTATTCGAAAGAATATCTAACCTTCCTTCTGATGGATATTCCGCCACCACACGCATACCAGGCCTTGCTTCCAAAACCTGCTTTATAGGCATAATACTGCAACATATAACCACAAATATGTAATTAAATACACAAAGAAACGAAAACAGTCATTCAGAAAGTTAAAAGAATCACATCAATAAATGATAGTCATTTACGTAGAGTTGTAGCACCTGCGATACCAGTCAGCTTCACATGCTAAGCCTTCCCTATTGGATATGTCCTGTTTAATGGCACGAGTGAGAAATTAAATCAAAATTGAGAATCGAGAAGAAACTCTACTCTCATTTTTAGCAATGTAAACATTTCCATGTACCCACAAGATGTTTAAGCAATTTGAATTCTCCTTCAAGAACCGCTATCAACAACCTGGCAACTTCGATCTGCCCATGAATTATCAGCATTTCAGAGACAGTTTTGGAAATAAAATATGGAATCCACCAGAAATCTATTATAACCCCCACCTCTTTGAGATGCATGCAATCCCTTAAAATTAAGACCTCGAGGAAATTCCCACCATTGCAGCCTCCAAGGTTCCTGAAAAATCAAAGTTTTATATTTTTTGACGTATAAAATCTGAAGGGCTCTTTCAAAGTATTGTAAGAAATAACTAACTTCAAGAAACTTCCTGTGATTGAATATGATGATGAAAAATCAACATATTGCAGTTTCCGAAATCCCTGCAAATGCAATTTGAAATTACTACAAAATATGGGGCTTTACTTTTACTCGGATAAAAATAAGAATTATTAGAATACAAAGTAATTTTCTAGTATTAATGGCACAAACATTAAAACAGAAACTCTAGCTTTAAATACCACATAAGTAGATATCAAGAAGATATATTTGCCACTGCTTTCCTCTGATACTCTTTGGTTCAAATGAGGAAAGGGAAAATAAAGTAATTTACTATCTCCTTCCTAATTTGGCTTGAGGCAATTTCTGGACACATGTGTGTGCCATTGCAAAAATATTATTCAGACAAATTGAATTTGCATACCAGCTATTAAAAGGTGAAAAGAAATCAGTAGATTATAAAACTCACATCAGAAAAGTGCAAAAATGACAACAAAAAAAACAAATTGAGTCCGCCGGCTTTTCCCTCACAGACGCCTCAACGAACTTAAGTATAATGTAGACATCAACGTAATATATTGGTGGGAAAATATACCCCCTCCAGCTTCGAATACAAGTAACAAAAATAATTTACGCCTATTAGTAAGTCTTTTAACTTTATTGGTGTAATCTAAATATAAATATACTCTGCAAAATGTTCTCCATCCGAACAATGATATCATTAAATAGAGCACATTTCAATGAATTTTGCTTATATTTTGGACCACCAAACTTGTGATTTTTGTTGTTTATATTTGAAACCAGAGGGTCTATTTCAACAAATATATTTAAAAGGTAGAAACTCCCAATATTAACATGTTAGAATTTTATTGCATGGGCCAGTTGGTGGAGTTTTATGGACTAGGCTTCAATGGTCAAACCAAGAATTTGAACCAGCCAATGGATTCTAGATCTTCTTTTCCTTGTAAACAATTTAGCCTTCTCTATTCTACCCAATGTGTGACTTGTTTCTAACATACCAAGACACCGCCACAGTTCATCAAAACCTCCAATGGGTACACAGTGCAGAAACTGTTGGAAATGAGAACTTAAAACAAACACTAGAAACTAAAAACATACCTTAACAAGTATACGAACTTTACAATCATGTAGCTTAAACCCTCGAAGAGATAAAGAAGTTAGATGAGGACAATTGTTTACTAGCTCGGAACAGGTTTGTGTTTTCAAGCTGTCATCTCTACCTGATGATTAAATTGAGATAAGCAGGGATACAAAGTGTAACGCCCACTTTCGCTTAATCGTTTATTTAATCGAGTTTAGGCAATTATATTATAATTATATAGTATATGCATGATTTTGATATGTTTTGATGATTTGTGGTAAATTTAGTGATTTGATTGATGACGTGATAAGTTATGAGTTTTGGAGGATTTGATAAGGATATGAGATTTATTTTATTGTTAAATAGAATAAAGATTTGAAAATAATATAAAATATTTAGTTGAGGGCTGTTTTGATATTTTAGATAGTTTTGGGGGAGAAAGTGAGATAAGATAAGTAATTAAGAGGGGATATAAAAAGGCTAGACCTAGTTTTAGAAAACATTTGTTGTACGTACGTTTTTGGAGAAAAGGGAGAAAAAGCCAAGTCTAGAGGAACCAAGGGAGAGTGCTGCGATTTTCTTCATACAAGGTAAGGGTGAGACTAATAATTCAATAACGTTGATTGCTGTAATTCTGATGATTAAATGACAAAGTTAGGATTGATTTAGAAAAGTTTGGAAATTAGGTCAAAACCCTAAAAATTGATGATCAAACGGTAAAACCTGTTTAGATTGATGTAGAAACCGTCTTTTAACCTTAGAACATGTTTAGGATGGATTATGGAATCAAAATTAGGCTTTGAACCATGTTGTTTGATGGATTTTCGAGAAAACCCTTAGTCTGCCCGTGCTTCTGTTCATCGCTCGCCACGGCGAGTGATGATCCTCGCCTCGCGAGTGATGAACTTCATCGCTCGCCACGCGAGCCCTTTCCCTTCGCCTCGCGAGTTGTTTGGTGCAACTCGCCATGGCGAGCAATGCCCTTCGCCTCGCGAGTTGTGTGATGCAGCTCGCCATGGCGAACAACCCTTTCTCGCCTCGCGAGCCTAGGCAGAGTGCATGTCATATTTTGTGTTTCGACATTTTTAGTTGGACCTTGGATGCCATAGAGTGCCTGAACATACCTAGTATTGATTAGGAATGAATGTAGGATCAGAGGGAACCCAGAACAACATTAGTTTGGGAGATGAGTGGTACTCGTGGCGAGTAAGAACTCTCGCCTCGCGAGTACAACCAGAATGTACTTGCTTGAGTGTTTGTGCGATCTGTGTCGCACGTGTTGATCAAGAGCGAACCCCTAGTTGGTAATAAGACATAATGATGACGTTTAATGCAGTCTGTAGAGTTGTTTAAGTTATGTTGATATTAAATGGACATGAACTAGTGTATTGTATATTCATGCAAGATACGAAGGTTGATATTCCTGATATTTATAAGCTAATGACATAATGATATCATCTTGTTTATGTGACCTGTTTATGCTGCTTCCGTTATTTAACTAAGTGCATAAGTTTATGATGAAGTTAGCTCCAAATTATTGGATGCATGTTGATATGTTGATTACGATGTTTTTATTCATAAGTGTCCATGCATAGCATCTCATTGAGCTTAGTCCTCACCACGAATAATAGGATCTTTGTCCTCCGCACGTTTTATAGGAGCTTTGTCCTCCGCACGATTAAAGTATATTAATACTTATGATGACGATTGGTACCACATGCATATAAGGAGTCTAAGAGCATTGTCGCATTGTCATGATTGAGATGCCTTGTTGATAATGATTGATTACGTGATTATGTGATAAATGATTATGTTATAACTGTTTAGCAATTATGCAATGTTATTTAAGGATGATTATGATGTTAATTTATGATTCGCAATTGCATTGATTAATGTTATTTGATTATGAAATCTCAACCCTTCTGCTTGAAAATGTTGCCCTTCGTATGGGTAACTTGCAGGTGATCGTGCTTAGTGTGCAGTTTGCTTTCGTGAGTTGGCCTTGCCTTCACTGTGTCGTCTAGGTCGCTCTGATACGTAACGGGACGGGGTTTATGTTTATACATGCTTCATTCTATTACGTGACTATTATGTTGTTTTTATAATGTTATGGATTATGATTATGAACTATTTGATGGGGCCTACGTGCCAAAACGTTTTATGAATTATGATTATGATTTTCCGCTGCAACGTTTAAGATATTGGTTAAATTGTTATTTAACTGTTGGATTACGATATATGTGATATCCCGTTGTTTGATGTTTACTCTGATAAATGTTATGTTTTAAGGATTTTTAAATATTGGGAAAACGGGGTGTTACAATTGGTATCAGAGCAGGTCGGTCCGTCCGGTCAATTAGAGAGTCGTGTCGAGTCTTAGTAATATTTATATTACTATCTTATGTTGTTGTTGCTACTTTTGAAGAATCTCGGAAATGGCTGGAAGAAACGATGCTGCGTTAGCTGCTGCTCTACAAGCTGTTGCCCAAGCTGTGGGACAACAACCTAACGCAAATGCTGGTGCGAACGCTGAAGCTAGGATGTTGGAGACGTTCATGAAGAAGAACCCTCCGACTTTCAAAGGACGTTATGACCCTGATGGAGCCCAGACGTGGCTTAAGGAGATTGAGAGGATTTTCCGGGTTATGCAGTGCACTGAAGATCAGAAGGTGCGGTTTGATACTCATCAGCTAGCCGAGGAAGTTGATGACTGGTGGGTTGCTCTTCTGCCTACCCTTGGGCAGGAGGGAGCTGTTGTGACTTGGGCTGTTTTCAGGAGAGAGTTCCTGAGAAGATACTTCTGGAAGATGTTCGCGGGAAGAAGGAGATCGAGTTCCTTGAGTTGAAACAAGGAAACATGTCTGTGACAGAGTATGCTGCCAAGTTCGTGGAGCTGTCAAAGTTCTACCCGCACTATAATGCTGAGAATGCTGAGTTCTTGAGATGCATCAAGTTCGAGAACAGTTTGAGGCCCGACATCAAGAGGGCGATTGGATACCAACAGATTAGAGTTTTCCAGGATTTGGTCAACAGCTGCAGGATCTATGAAGAGGATACCAAGGCTCACTACAAGATAGTGAATGAGAGGAAGGGCAAGGGACAGCAGAGTCGTCCTAAGCCGTACAGTGCCCCTGCTGATAAAGGGAAACAGAAGATGGTCGATGTTAGGCGGCCTAAGAAGAAGGATGCTGCAGAGATTGTGTGTTTCAATTGTGGTGAGAAAGGCCACAAAAGCAACGTCTGCCCTGAGGAAATCAAGAAGTGTGTCCGGTGTGGCAAGAAAGGTCATGTTGTAGCTGATTGCAATCGTGCGGACATTGTGTGCTTTAATTGCAACGGAGAGGGTCACATTAGTTCACAGTGTACTCAGCCTAAGAGGGCGCCGACTACTGGTAGAGTCTTTGCTTTGACTGGTACTCAGACAGAGAACGAGGATCGTTTGATCAGAGGTACTTGCTATATTAATAATACTCCTTTAGTTGCTATTATTGATACTGGTGCTACGCATTGTTTTATTGCTTTCGATTGTGTTTCTGCTTTGGGTCTTGATTTGTCTGATATGAATGGAGAGATGGTTGTCGAAACTCCAGCTAAGGGTTCGGTGACTACTTCTCTCGTATGTTTGAAATGTCCTTTGTCTATGTTTGGTCGTGATTTCGAAATGGATTTAGTTTGTCTACCTTTGAGCGGTATGGATGTGATTCTGGGTATGAACTGGTTAGAGTACAACCACGTTCTTATTAATTGTTTTAGCAAGTCAGTGCATTTCTCTTCCGTCGAAGAGGAAAGTGGTGCGGAGTTTTTATCTACTAAGCAGCTGAAGCAACTGGAACGCGACGATATCTTGATGTTTTCGTTAATGGCTACTTTATCTATTGAGAATCAAGCAGTGATTGATAGGTTACCGGTGGTGTGTGAATTTCCTGAAGTTTTTCCAGATGAGATTCCTGATGTGCCTCCAGAGAGAGAAGTTGAGTTTTCTATTGATCTTGTCCCTGGAACGAAGCCGGTCTCGATGACACCTTATCGTATGTCTGCTTCTGAGTTATCTGAGTTGAAGAAACAGTTGGAAGACTTGCTTGAGAAGAAGTTTGTTAGACCGAGTGTTTCACCCTGGGGAGCGCCGGTTTTGTTAGTAAAGAAGAAAGATGGTAGTATGAGGCTATGTATTGATTATCGACAGTTGAACAAGGTAACTATCAAGAATATGTATCCACTTCCGAGAATTGATGATTTGATGGATCAGCTAGTGGGTGCACGTGTTTTTAGCAAGATTGATTTGAGGTCAGGTTATCACCAGATTAAAGTAAAGGATGAAGATATGCAGAAGACAGCTTTCAGAACGCGTTATGGTCACTATGAATATAAAGTTATGCCTTTTGGTGTTACCAATGCACCTGGAGTGTTTATGGAGTATATGAATCGCATCTTCCATGCATTTTTGGATCGGTTTGTGGTTGTGTTTATCGACGATATTTTGATTTACTCCAAGACTGAAGAAGAACATGCTGAGCATCTGAAGATTGTTTTGCAAGTGTTGAAAGAGAAGAAGCTTTATGCTAAATTGTCTAAGTGTGAATTCTGGTTGAAAGAAGTGAGTTTTCTAGGCCATGTTATTTCTGGTGATGGAATTGCAGTGGATCCGTCTAAAGTTGAAGCGATATCACAGTGGGAGACTCCTAAGTCAGTTACTGAGATTAGAAGTTTCTTGGGTTTAGCTGGTTACTATAGAAGGTTTATTGAAGGGTTTTCTAAGTTAGCTCTTCTGCTAACGCAGTTGACTTGTAAAGGTAAAACTTTTGTGTGGGACGTTCATTGTGAGAACAGTTTCGGTGAATTGAAGAAGTGTTTGACGACTGCTCCAGTGTTAATTCTGCCGAAGTCTGATGAACCTTTTGTGGTATATTGTGATGCGTCCAAGTTGGGTTTAGGAGGTGTACTTATGCAAGAAGGTAAAGTGGTAGCTTATGCTTCAAGACAGTTGAGAATCCATGAGAAGAATTATCCTACGCATGATCTCGAGTTGGCGGCCGTAGTCTTTGTATTGAAGATATGGAGACATTACTTGTATGGTTCGAGATTTGAGGTGTTTAGTGATCACAAGAGTTTGAAGTATTTGTTCGATCAGAAGGAATTGAATATGAGACAGCGAAGATGGCTTGAATTGTTGAAAGATTATGACTTTGGTTTGAATTATCATCCAGTTAAAGCTAATGTTGTTGCAGATGCCTTGAGTAGGAAGACATTGCATATGTCCGCTATGATGGTCAGAGAGTTCGAATTGCTTGAACAGTTTAGAGATATGAGTTTGGTTTGCGAATGGTCACCTTAGAGTGTGAAACTGGGTATGCTGAAGATTGATAGTGAATTTCTGAAAAATATCAAGGAAGCACAGAAAGTTGATGTAAAGTTTGTGGACTTGTTGGTTGCTAGAGATCAGACTGAAGACAGTGATTTTAAAATCGACAATCAAGGTGTGTTGAGATTCCGAGGAAGAATTTGTATCCCAGACAATGAAGAGATTAAGAAGATGATTCTTGAAGAGAGTCATAGAAGTAGCTTGAGTATTCATCCGGGAGCTACGAAGATGTATCATGATTTAAAGAAGATTTTCTGGTGGTCTGGTTTGAAACGAGATGTGGCACAGTTTGTGTATTCCTGTTTAGTTTGTCAGAAGTCGAAAGTTGAGCATCAGAAACCTGCTGGGATGATGGTACCTTTAGACGTGCCAGAATGGAAATGGGATAGTATATCCATGGATTTTGTGACGAGTTTGCCAAATACTCCTAGAGGGAACGATGCAATTTGGGTTATTGTTGATAGATTGACGAAGTCGGCTCATTTTCTACCGATAAATATTAGTTTCCCCGTTGCCCAGTTGGCAGAGATTTATATCAAGGAGATTGTGAAGTTGCATGGTGTTCCTTCGAGCATTGTGTCAGATAGAGATCCAAGATTTACTTCTAGATTTTGGAAAAGTTTGCAAGAGGCTTTGGGTTCGAAGTTGAGGTTGAGTTCGGCGTATCATCCACAAACAGATGGTCAGTCAGAGAGGACAATTCAGTCGCTAGAGGATTTGTTGAGAATTTGTGTTCTTGAGCAAGGAGGAACTTGGGATAGTCATCTTCCGTTGATCGAGTTCACATACAATAATAGTTATCATTCAAGTATTGGAATTGCATCTTTCGAGGCTTTATATGGTCGGAGATGCAGAACCCCGTTGTGCTGGTTTGAGTCAGGTGAAAGAGTGGTCTTAGGACCAGAGATTGTTCAGCAAACTACTGAGAAAGTTCGGATGATCCAAGAGAAAATGAAGGCGTCGCAGAATCGACAAAAGAGTTATCATGATAAGCGTAGAAAAGATCTTGAGTTTCAAGAAGGAGACCACGTTTTTTAAGAGTCACTCCTATGACTGGTGTAGGACGTGCTTTGAAGTCAAAGAAGTTGACCCCGAAGTTCATTGGTCCGTATCAGATATTGGAAAGAGTTGGAACGGTGGCTTACCGAGTGGGTTTACCGCCGCATCTTTCGAATTTGCACAACGTTTTCCATGTGTCGCAACTTCGAAAGTATGTTCCAGATCCATCTCATGTAATCCAAAGTGACGATGTGCAAGTTAGAGACAACCTTACGGTAGAGACTTTACCGGTGAGGATTGATGATCGTAAAGTGAAGACGTTGAGAGGCAAGGAGATACTTCTCGTGAGAGTCGTTTGGACAGGAACGACTGGTGAAAGCTTGACGTGGGAGCTTGAGAGTAAGATGCTGGAGTCTTATCCAGAATTGTTTGCTCGAGGTAAATTTTCGAGGACGAAATTCTTTTAAGTGGGGGAGAGTTGTAACGCCCACTTTTGTAACGCCCTCTTTGAATTATTAGATTTATTTAATTGAGTCTAAAATTTATTAAGAAGAGGAGTTTAAAATATATTTATTTGATTATGTGATTTATTAAGTGGCTTATGTTGTTATTTAATAGATTAAGATTTGAAAATAGAAATAAGATTGAGTTGAGAGTTTGTTATGAGATTTTAGAGAGTTTTGGGGGAGAAAGAGAAATAAGATAAAATAGAAAAAGGGTTATAAATAGGAGAAACCTAGTTTAGAAAAAAACATAACGTACGATCAATTTTGGAGAAAAGGGAGAAAAAGCCGAGAGGAGGGGGAAGACCTAGGAGTGCTGCGATTTTCATCTATAAGGTAAGGGTGGGACTAACATTCAATAATCTTAAGTCATTGATTCTGAAAATTGGATTCAACATGTTGTAGGTTTTCGTTTTTGAGAATTTGGGAATTAGGGTTAAAAGTGGTTAATTGATGATTTTCTAAAATAATATTTTTGGTCAAGTTTTATATGATTTTGAGTTTCTTTTGATCTATATAAATGTTTAGACAAATTTGGGCATTGGGAAAGTCAAAATTGGGATTTTTGGGTGAAAAATTGGTTTTTCCCGAGAGCTGCACAGTGACAGCATCTTCTGTTTCATGTTCTTGCGTCATTTTTACACGTTTCCGTTTTGAACTGGGTTTTGGTGTAAAAATGAAAGTTGTAGATAATTTTGTTAGCTTTCCAATGGCTTTGATTTGGCGTAAAAATGAGTTTTTGTTTAGGAGTTATGATGAAAATACTCCAAGGAGGTCTTAGTGAATTTTTATGAATTTCAGCACAACTTTGTCCGAATTTGAAATGAAAACTGGTATTGATTGGTACAGAATTGGTCTTAGGTGTAAACACGAAAGTTGTAGGTATAAATGTTAGCTTTCTAATGCCGTTGGTTTGACTTCAAAAGGATGTATAGAACTAGAGTTATAGTCAAATTACTGCACGTAGGTCACAGTGAATAATTGAATATGATTGATGAATTAATATATGAATGTATATGTTGTGAATACGATATTGTCCATGATTGATGAAGTGTTATATGTATATATGATGTTTTAAGATGTTGATTATTATTTGATGTTGTTATACTGTGATATAATTGTATATGCATTACTTGAATTATATGTGAATAATTGAGACGTTGTTGACTTGCATTTGATATTATTATGTCATGCTGTTTTTGTATACTGTTGTGTTGCTGTTGTTATTTAACTAAGCTGCATGAGTCGGTCTAAGTTGATTAAGATGATGAAGTTCCAAATTATTGGATTATATAAGAGGTTGTCGATTTAAGATGTTAAGAGGTCGAGTCCATGCATTAGCATTTCATTGTTGGGGGCTTGATGCCCTGGGAGCCTTTTTACGCTCAAATAAAGTTGAGGGCTTGATGCCCTGGAGCCTATTTACGCTCAAAGATTGGTACCACATTCATGATTAGAAGATTAAGTTGCATAGGTCAAGAGGTTAAGTTGTCAAGTTATCAAGTTGTCGAGTTGTTAAGTTGTTAAATCATGAAATTAAAGCTGTGATTCTTTATATGAACTATTAAAGAAGTGAATTATGATATATTATTATCTATGATGAATATTATGATGATTACATGATGTTGTCTATGAGTTGTTAAATATGATTGATGATGCTTATGTTGTTAAATGTAATTGATGAATTATATGCTTAATATTATTGTTTGTGAAATCTCACCCCTTCTGTTTGCCCACCATGGGTAACTAACAGGTAACCAAGAATAGTTGATGTCGTGTGAGCTTTCCTTCTCGTGTGTCTTAGGTGCTCTGATACGTAACGGGATGGGAACTTTGTTATTGCTTTTCTATTCCTTACGTATTGTTTTTGAAGATTTATGACTATGTTTTTAGATTGGATTTTTATGAGACATTTATGAAGAGGCCTTCATGCCAAAGACTGTTTTAGTTATTGAAATAAATTCCGCTGCGAAGTATTAAAGATCTTGTATTTGAATTTTAAAGGATAAATAGTTATTTATTCAGTTTATGATTTTAAGAAAAGAATGTGACTTTCCGTTTATGTTGAAAAACTCTGATTATTTATGCGAAATTTTTATGTTGGGAAACGGGGTGTTACAACTTTCGCTTAATCGTTTATTTAATCGAGTTTAGGCAATTATATTATAATTATATAGTATATGCATGATTTTGATATGTTTTGATGATTTGTGGTAAATTTAGTGATTTGATTGATGACGTGATAAGTTATGAGTTTTGGAGGATTTGATAAGGATATGAGATTTATTTTATTGTTAAATAGAATAAAGATTTGAAAATAATATAAAATATTTAGTTGAGGGCTGTTTTGATATTTTAGATAGTTTTGGGGGAGAAAGTGAGATAAGATAAGTAATTAAGAGGAGATATAAAAAGGCTAGACCTAGTTTTAGAAAACATTTGTTGTACGTACGTTTTTGGAGAAAAGGGAGAAAAAGCCAAGTCTAGAGGAACCAAGGGAGAGTGCTGCGATTTTCTTCATACAAGGTAAGGGTGAGACTAATAATTCAATAACGTTGATTGCTGTAATTCTGATGATTAAATGACAAAGTTAGGATTGATTTAGAAAAGTATGGAAATTAAGTCAAAACCCTAAAAATTGATGATCAAACGGTAAAACCTGTTTAGATTGATGTAGAAACCGTCCTTTAACCTTAGAACATGTTTAGGATGGATTATGGAATCAAAATTAGGCTTTGAACCATGTTGTTTGATGGATTTTCGAGAAAACCCTTAGTCTGCCCGTGCTTCTGTTCATCGCTCACCACGGCGAGTGATGATCCTCGCCTCGCGAGGGATGAACTTCATCGCTCGCCACGCGAGCCCTTTCCCTTCGCCTCGCGAGTTGTTTGGTGCAACTCGCCATGGCGAGCAATGCCCTTCGCCTCGCGAGTTGTGTGATGCAGCTCGCCATGGCGAACAACCCTTTCTCGCCTCGCGAGCCTAGGCAGAGTGCATGTCATATTTTGTGTTTCGACATTTTTAGTTGGACCTTGGATGCCATAGAGTGCCTGAACATACCTAGTATTGATTAGGAATGAATGTAGGATCAGAGGGAACCCAGAACAACATTAGTTTGGGAGATGAGTGGTACTCGCCATGGCGAGTAAGAACTCTCGCCTCGCGAGTACAACCAGAATGTACTTGCTTGAGTGTTTGTGCGATCTGTGTCGCACGTGTTGATCAAGAGCGAACCCCTAGTTGGTAATAAGACATAATGATGACGTTTAATGCAGTCTGTAGAGTTGTTTAAGTTATGTTGATATTAAATGGACATGAACTAGTGTATTGTATATTCATGCAAGATACGAAGGTTGATATTCCTGATATTTATAAGCTAATGACATAATGATATCATCTTGTTTATGTGACCTGTTTATGCTGCTTCCGTTATTTAACTAAGTGCATAAGTTTATGATGAAGTTAGCTCCAAATTATTGGATGCATGTTGATATGTTGATTACGATGTTTTTATTCATAAGTGTCCATGCATAGCATCTCATTGAGCTTAGTCCTCACCACGAATAATAGGAGTTTTGTCCTCCGCACGTTTTATAGGAGCTTTGTCCTCCGCACGATTAAAGTATATTAATACTTATGATGACGATGGGTACCACATGCATATAAGGAGTCTAAGAGCATTGTCGCATTGTCATGATTGAGATGCCTTGTTGATAATGATTGATTACGTGATTATGTGATAAATGATTATGTTATAACTGTTTAGCAATTATGCAATGTTATTTAAGGATGATTATGATGTTAATTTATGATTCGCAATTGCATTGATTAATGTTATTTGATTATGAAATCTCACCCCTTCTGCTTGAAAATGTTGCCCTTCGTATGGGTAATTTGCAGGTGATCGTGCTTAGTGTGCAGTTTGCTTTCGTGAGTTGGCCTTGCCTTCACTGTGTCGTCTAGGTCGCTCTGATACGTAACGGGATGGGGTTTATGTTTATACATGCTTCATTCTATTACGTGACTATTAAGTTGTTTTTATAATGTTATGGATTATGATTATGAACTATTTGATGGGGCCTACGTGCCAAAACGTTTTATGAATTATGATTATGATTTTCCGCTGCAACGTTTAAGATATTGGTTAAATTGTTATTTAACTGTTGGATTACGATATATGTGATATCCCGTTGTTTGATGTTTACTCTGATAAATGTTATGTTTTAAGGATTTTTAAATATTGGGAAAACGGAGTGTTACACAAAGTGTGCTCAAAGGAAAAGTACGGTTGAGAAAATGACATACCTGTTCTGGAAGACTCGAAAAACAAACGCTCAATTAAGTGACAGTTAGCACTTACTGACATTAATGTTTGCCTCAGCTCAACATGACTGGAAGTTAGCAAAGCAAAATTACCATCAATAAATACATTAGAAGCAACGTTCTCTTTCTAAAGAAATGAACTACCAGAAAACATGAGGAGACAGGGATACATATACACATCAAATGCTAAAGACTTACGAGCAACAATAATTACATGTTGCAAATGAAACAAAAAACTATAAAATAGTAAAATACACCTTTCATTATTAAAAATAAATATGCATATACATCATATCCATATCAGAGCTTAAAAGAGAGCCAAAATTGAAGTCATGGAGGCTTACAGCAAAAATAATTGCCAGCCTATGGCATATGGAAATTAATAGTCCATATTCCAGATAATGAGAAATTAAACTCAACATAAAGAAAGAGTTCCATTTTCTTCATGTTTGAACAGTAACATCTTCATATCCATAAATAACTAGCAGTGGGAAACGCTTATAAGTAATGACGAAAAGAAAGGAAAGAACAGAGAGTTGAAGTAAATTAACTTACATTCCAACAATTTCCAGAGCAAGGAGAGAAGGGCACGCTGACAATGCACAACAGAGAGACGTGTTGTCCATTCTCTCAATATTGTACAGGTGTAACTTTCTCAAAAGAGCCCTACAGAAATAGAATTTAAGAGGAAATTCTAACCAAATCACTGAAAAGTACTTAACATTGAAGTCCATGAGAAACATACCCTGGTGCACCACCATCCCCACTTAAAGGGCTTAAACATCATCTTGTAAGAATTGATGATTCTCTCCCTTGACGAGACCTCTTATCATTCCATGAATAGTTGGGTGCCTCTACAATAGCTTTTCTGACTGTAAAAACCGATGGTTGACAAAATCCAAGAGGACAAGCAGTAACAGGGACAATGTAACACTCCTATTTCTATTAAAGCAATTAAACATGCGAATAATACATTTATTCAAGAAATAGAGGCTACGCCACATTCAAAATTCAAAAACCAATAAACATGTATATAAACCTCAACAATCGCAGCGGAATATAAACCAGAGTAAATCCAAGTATACATGTTATGAATCAATAAATTACATCAACATAGATGCATCAAAAATCCCAACAAACGGGTCATCTCCAAACATAACAAAAACCAAAGTAAAAGATAATCTAGACCGACACAACTAAGCCTAGATCAGAGCCGACTAAACATCTAAACACCGATATCAGAGAAAGCTCTCGATATCCACCAAGCACAATACTCACCAAGCATCTAAACCTGTACAACGTCTACCCATCCATACAGATAGGCAGGCGGTCCATAACAGATCCACTGGGGGTAAGTATTACATTATCATAATCTAAATAACAGTTAACATGGATATTTCAATTTAAACATCATGCACCTGATCAGTAATAATTACACATTAATACTTACATCACACCCCGATATCTCACATCAATATTCATCAAGCATATGAACAATTATCAATTTACAATTATTCATTCACAATCACCAATCACATTTATCATGAATAATCATTAATCACATTTCATAAACAATCACCAATTACTTGTATCATGAATAATCACTAATTATATGTATCATGAGCAAATATCAATTCACAGTTGTTCATACACAATCACCAATCATATACATCATGAACAATCACCGATCATATACATCATGAACAATCACCAATCATAAGCCATGCACAATCATTAATCATATTTCATGAACAATTATCAATTCACAAATATTCATTCACAATATCAATCATTGAACAATCATTATCAACATTCATTCATCTCATTTCATCACCAATCACATATTTCACATAGGATTCATGCTATGATATGCACTTATTGACATATAAATGCATGTGGTACCAAATCTCAACAAGGTCGTCACCTTTCGATGCCACTTGCACATCGTATGTAAGACTCACACCTGCCTTACACTAATCTCGAAGTAAAAGAGCTCAACCCTTTTACAGCAACATCGACTATGATGCATGGACATGTATAAGGACTCGATAATGCGACAACAATTCACAATCTCAACCTCAATATATAGAACAACACCCAATTATATTGATTATCTCCACAACATTGCATTATCAAGAAAACATGCCCACACACAATTAAATCATATCATTCATCATCATCACATCAACATGATCATCAATAATCTACAATGTTATACAACATCAACTATCACAAATAGTTTCATCTATCCAACATCCACTACATCCTAAGTAAGATGGCATTAACATATCAATCATTCATACAATTTCACTTAACCATATAAACGAGTCACCACACCGACTTGTAACAAAACTTCATAGACAAGTTCATATCCTTTCTTCCATATTGTAAAACCAATTCATTTTCAAAACAAAACCAAGTTAGAATTAAGCTATGATACTCTTAGAAGTTTAATTATAAATTGATTGAATAAGTTTAGGTGTTTGGAATCCATTGACATGCTTAAAAGTACACAAAAACACGAAAAACGAGGTTTCAGAATTCTGCAGAACTGACACGGTCGTGTCATCAGGACGCACGGTCATGCTCCCTTTACAGGAGAAACTGACACGGACGTGCCATCTGGACGCACGGTCGTGTCACCTCACCAGGACAGCAAAATGCATTTTTACGTTTTTGCGCATAAAATCTTGTTTCGAATCCGATTTCAGCTTCGTTTTTGCCAATGCATTCCTAACACTTAGACCATACATACCACACTTGAAAACATGACATTTAAACATTAAAACAACTTAATCAAACTCATCCCAAAATGACTTATTTTGCAAAAGCACTTAAAAACCACTTTTACTCAAAAACTCGTTTTCTTCCCAAAACGATTTCTCTCCAAAACCAAGTGATTAAAACAGAAAATCATACCATCCTAATTCATTCTAACAACTTCCTTATCTCATTCAACATCATCAAAATCAAACTTCTTCTTTATCAACTCATTTTACAAAACCACCAACAACAACTCATTTTCTCAACAACAATCATGATATATGAACACCCAAGCCATAATTCATGATCAACAACATATCTCAGCAACAACATCAATTGAAACTTGATTCACATCCCAATTCCACAACAACATGTCATAAGTCATCAATTAAGCATAATTTCACAACAACCCATTTTCATACATTATGAACATGTTATTTCATCACCAACAATTCATTTATCATTCAATTAACATACTCAAACTTATCACCAAAACAAGAGCACGAAAGTTAGAGATTGGGTTCATATGAATTCTCACTCAATTAAGCACTTTTTCATACAAACCAAGAAAAATTGCAAACAAACAATTATGATTATGATGAAGACTAACCCCCTTACCTTAGGTTATGATCAATTCAAACTTGAGCTTCACTTTAGCTCTTAATTCTCCAATCTTCAAGTTTTCCCCCTTTGCTAACCCTTGTTCTTCCTTTCACCCACTTTCTCTCTCTACCTCTCTCTAACTTTGTGAAATGAAATGAATGAATGAATTTCTCTCCAAGTTTAGGTTTAGGTATGCTACAACTCAATTGGGCTCAATTCTAGACCCTAGTGGGCTTAACCCATTCTAACATAATTCTATGCACTATACGGTAATTACTAACAACGGTAAAACATAACCAACGGTCACTAACAGTAAAAACTAATCACTACACTAGAACTTAGTAAAATAAGGGTTCTCACTTAATATGAAAATAATTCTCACCAAAATTACCATTTTACCCTTACCCGCCAAATGACCAAAATACCTTTCTAATACGGTAATCCATGTAAATGCACCCGATGACAATAAAATACACACAATCACAATTAATCATACACAAACACATAATAAAAGTAATTAAAATAAATCTAACTAAAAATTGGGTTTTAGTTTATTTTTTGTTTGATTCTAATTTGTTAATTTTATTACAGAAGACAGAAGATTATAGAGCAGAGAAAGTCACTTCCTATTGCTTCGGGTATTTAATTTGTTTGATTTTTTGTGTTTTGAATGTTCTTACTTTCATATTTATCATGTGTGACCGCTGGCATTGTTTTTATTGTAGTTGAGAAGAGATTAATTGAAGAGGTTCACAAGAATGATATTTTGATTGTTGTTGGTGAAACTGGAAGTGGAAAAACTACACGTAGGTTACATCTTATCCTATTAATTAACGTGTTTATGATCATATCGTTTATAGTTTAGGGTATGTTTGGATTTACTCGCATAAGCACTTGTGAGTTGTGAGAATGTTTGAGAGTTTTTATGAAAACAACAAATAACATGTTCATAAGCTGTTTTTAGCTTATTTCCATAAGTTCTCTAGGATAGATTATGAAAACAGCTTATAGCTTATATGAAAACAATTTGGCTTTGTTTTATCTTTTGTTTTAAAAATAATTTATGTTGTATGATAAGTGCTTATGTGATACACACTTAATTTAGCTGTTTATTCAAACATGCCTTAGGTTTTTAAGAGAAGAAACGAAAAAAGGAAGTTTAGAGAGAGCAGATTCTTGCTGTATTTATGTTTATTGCATTGTATTGTGTAGAGATTCCACAATTTTTATTTCATGCTGGATTTTGCCACGACGGGAAAGTTGTTGGGATAACTCAGCCGAGACGTGTTGCTGCTATCACTGTGGCCAAGCGTGTTGCTGAAGAATGTGGTTGTGAGTTGGGCCAAAAGGTTGGGTACTCTGTTAGATTTGATGATTCTACTTCCAACTCAACAAGGATCAAATATATGACAGATGGGTTGCTTCTGAGGTACAACTTTTTTGTAGCTTTGATTTCTGGGAGTGTTTCCTATCAAGACATGATACTCTAATTTTTTTTTTCTTTCATTCTTGATGTCAGACTATAAAAAATAGCATACCACTTTTTTTTAAATCAATTGTATTTAACGACGGGTGAGTAACATCCCCTTCCCCGTCGTTGATGCAGGTTTGAGATAGTTACAAGATTTGAAGTAGTTAAGGAGGTTTCAGATTAAATATTTTCTTTTTCATGGTTTGTATTTGTAAGTACTGTTTTTCTTATGGTAAAGTTAATAAGCATTTTCTACTTGTGTTTACAGGGAGGCATTGTTGGATCCTTATCTTTCTAAGTATTCTGTTATAATTGTCGATGAAGCACACGAGAGAACTGTCCACACTGATGTCTTGATGGGCTTGCTAAAAAATGTGCAACTTGCTCGGTCAAATTCTATCAAAGATGGTCGGAACCTTAATAATGAGAACAAGAATACAAATGGTTTCATGTTGTTGGATAAAGATAATGGCCAGAATGGAAGTTCTCTTAGAAAAGACCACCACAAAAAGAGTTCTCCATTGAAGTTAATCATCATGTCTGCAAGTCTTGATGCTCGCACCTTCTCTGAGTACTTTGGTGGTGCCAAAGCTGTTCACATCCAAGGGAGACAGTTTCCTGTGGATGTATTTTATACTCGTCATCCAGAAACAGATTATGTAGATGCTGCCTTGATAACGATTTTCCAGGTCATTGGTTTAATCAGTGCATGTAAGAATTTAATAACGTGGTTTAACTTATTTTATTGTAAGACACCTTAGATCCTAATGCCCCTCAGTCTTAGGACAGTAATTCTGTGTATGCATTTATGGTACATGTTTGTGCATTGCATCAGTCATTCAGCCATACTGCTGTTAATACACACACTGACACACAGATTAGATTATAACATCGCGGCGATGGCTGAGAAGTTAAGTTCATATTGTTATACCCTGATTTTGGACCTAAAAATACTCATTCAAATTTATTTTCTACTACTAATAATTGTCAATTTACTGTTGTTTTACTCTGAATCTTTACTCTCTTTTCATCTGCCTATTTTACTATCTCAGTCTCAAAATATGTTCAATCATGATTTTCTTGCGTAAAACTATCCAAAGTGTCTTTCTTGCCTTGCAAGTCATTTGAAAAACTCTCTGAATCATTGCATTACTTTTCTTGCATTTTATTTCAAAAATCATACAAAAAGGGTATTTTGGTCATTTCCTGCAGTGGAACCCATTTTTGTCCTTGTAACTGTCTCTGAGTCTTTTTAACTTGTCTGTACAAATCACTGTTGAATTTCTGTTTAAAAGTCATTTCAAAAATTGCATCTAAGTCAGTTCAAAAACAGGTGTCACCATCTCATTGATCCGGAATCACACATGGCAGCCTATAAAAGGTGCACAAATCCACAGAGACCCATACATCACACGCCACCTCAACAAACAGAATCACAGTTTTCTCTCTACATTCAGTTAGATCAAAAACTCAGAAAATCACCAAGAACGTGAAGAACAAAACTCAAACCCTAAATTTCCAGAACCACAATTCAATACCAAATTCAGGGAATCTTTCGCAATTCTCAGAGATTCATCACTGAATCTTCATCATCGAATTGGTTTCCTTCGCAATTCAAGGTGCGAATTCGCCATTGGCAAACTCAAGCACCGATCACGAAGGAATCAGTGAGAAGAAGAAGAGAAAGAAGACGAAGAAGATTGAACCAGCGAAGAAGAAGAAGAACCGATTTATTTTCGGATTCAAATCCAAAAAATCAACAAACAGAATCAAGTTCAAGTGTTTCCGGAGATCTTCGCTCAAAATCTCCAATTGAAACCACAGGTAAACACACAAACTTCCTCTTTCTTGCTTAAGAACAATAACAAGAACGAATCAATGTAGATCTTTAAAGTTTCAAAGAGTTTCGTTCGAAAAAAACTAAAAACCTAAAAAATATTTTCAAAACCGTAAAAGAGTTTTTTAGATCTACGTTGATTCAAGCTCTATTTGTGAAAACCAATGCCAGATTCGTGCTTAGAATAAATAAACGAAGAGTTTGATGTAAAATTTTCGAAGTTCTGGTGAGATTAGAGGTTGCCGGAAACCTGGAGATCTCGCCGGAGAAGATGAAGTTTCCGGCGGATCTATGAAGATTCCGGCCGAACTTCATCATCTCCGGCCGCTCAATCCAGAAGCCGGCGGAGGAAAGGAAGAGAGAGGCGAGAGCTTCTCTCACTAGGATGAGAGAAGAGAGAGAAAGAACATAGAAGAATGATTAAACCGGTGTTAGCATGCTTTTATAGACCCCTAGACCGGACCGGTTCAAGACCGGTCCAATCCCTTGCAATCCTGAGCGTTGGATCTAGGGTTTTTCCCCCTGGATCAATCCAACGCTCCCTCTGTATCCAGGCCTTAGGTTTTGGGCTTGGGCCTCCTTTTGCGCAATCCTTTTGTTTCTTGTCAATTTCTTGCTATTTGCACCTTGCTGTCTTGCTATCTGAACCCCCTGCTTGTCCAATTTTCTTGCAAAAAATTCCTAAAAAATTCCTATATGTTTCTTGATGTATTTTTAATATTTTTGTGATGTTTTTACATGTCAAAAATTGATAGAAATATATGTGTATTTTTTTGATAGTTTTTTTTTTTAGTGGAATTTTGTGCAATTTTTACCACATTTTTGTTCATAATATTTTGATATATGACATGGATGATTGATATGCAATTTTGTGTTGAATATGCTACTGTTTGTGTAATTACTTTACTGTTTTTGATGTGATTTGTTAGTTTCTTGTGTTGCAAGTATTGTATTTCTTTTCATGTTTTGGTTATTGTTGTCATTTTTTACCGTTTCGCCTCGTAATTCTTTGCTTACTTTTCTTACCATTTTACACCTTATTTTACTAACATTTTATTTCTTGTTTCATTCACCTCATAAGCATTCTATCATTTCATCTCCATTTCTTATAGTTTAGGTATTTTACCATTCATTTCTATGTTAAAATTGGCATGTAAATTTTGGTAGTTTCAATTTCCTTTTTAATTTCTTGCAAGACCATAGAATGTAAACTAGGGCCAATGTAACGACAATGGACTCTAATGATGTACACCGACACAAGCACCGACACGCACACACGTTGTATGTTGATTTACCGCTTTAGATGTATGCTTAGGAAACGCGATACTTAGAAAAATATCAATTTTCCAAAATAAGTAAATCCCATCACTTGAAATTTTTTTCCTAATAAACCTTGGAGTCAAAACTCCATTGAATTTTCCCTTTATTTTCTTAAGAAAAACTCAAATGAACTCTAATTCCAACTTAGACATTTTTTAATAATAATTGAACCAACCATTCACCATTTTCTCCTCTCATGCCTTTACGACCTCTTTCTCTTCTTCAAAACCATTTTCCAAAACTTAAAATCAATTGAAGCACACAAAAACACTTGTAAAAGAGAACTACATGGAATTTTGATCCCTTAAAAGGGTATGTAGGCAAGAGGTCAAAACCTCTCCAAGTCCAATAAAATAAAAATCCAAACACTCCTCCCCCCATTCTTAACATAAACAATTTCCTTTTTTAATAAATAGCATTAAAAATAAAGCGTAGACATAAAACTAGGAAAACGGTTCCTATAGAGTACTATAGTCATTGCGGGTGCCTAACACCTTCCCGTAACGAAAACGACCCCCGAACTTAGAATTTCTAAGGGTTTTCTCAATTTTGCCCTTCCCAAGAAAAAATAGAGAATATCAAAGATTGAAAGGTTCAAGCCTAATTAATGACTTGATACCCCAAAATCGTGATAACAGAAATGGCGACTTCACTGGGGATTTTATTTAAGCGGGTCACACCTAGTTTTCCGTAGTTTATGTTTACGCTTTGTTTTATTGCTTATATATGTGAATACTTGTTTATTTTCATTTAACGTGTGGGGTGAGAATATCAAAGTCCTATACCCGGGCTGAGTGAACTTATGAATAGGTAGAGATATAATCGACAATTCGATCTGAGGGTTGCCTCGTGTATTGGGTTATGCGATCAATCTCACATAGCTGAGGCATTTTGGAGGCGATGTTGTCGGCGTGTGTTGTCATGCTTAGGCACTTTGCTTTCAATTGTTCGACGATGCTATGGACCGTAGTTACCAAACCCATCCCTGGCCTTTTTTAGGATGTAGTGCGGTGGCTAAATTGAGTGTTGTCTCAAGTTTTAGTCGTCACGCGATACTACACTCAAACTAGACCTTCTTGCGAATAAACATGGAACGGACGTTGTCCCGTGATACCATGATATACGTAGGAGAGGTTGCAGTTTGGGAACTTAATTAGAACCTTGGTTACTATTATCCTAAGCCTTAGTTTTACCGGACACCGTGTCCACCCGTGGCTCCTTGACCATGAATCTCAACCCACCTTGTTTTCCCCATAATTGAAAAAAAAAAAATCATGCATACACGCATTCATGCATAATTTTTTTCATGCATTCATCGAAGGATTAGGCAAATTAAAAACTTTGTAAACATTACAGGTATGAAGAAGACTAATTCCTACAAGTTCAAGGAGGTTGATTTGGTTAGTTTGAGAGAATTGGCACTCAAGGTTATGAATCAAACAGGTTTCCGACTCCGATATGGTGGTTTGCTTACTATTCTCCGGACCAATGTTGAAGAGAAGCTAGTGCACACTCTAGTGCAATTCTATGACCCGAGCTTCCGTTGCTTCACTCTCCCGGATTTCCAGTTAGTCCCTACTCTTGAGGCTTATTCCTACTTGTTAGATTCACCTATAGCTGAGAAAACGCCTTTCACCGGTCCCGGGACTTCTCTTACTCCTTTGGTTATTGCTAAAGACCTCTATCTCAAGACTTTCGATGTCTCCAATCATCTTACTACCAAGTCTCACATCTGAGGGTTCACCTCAAAGTATCTACTTGAGCGGGCTAATCTCAAAACCACTTGTCAAGACACACTCGAGGCTATTCTTGCATTACTTATCTATGGGCTCATTCTCTTTTCGAATCTCGACAACTTTGTGGATATGAATGCTATTGAGATCTTCCATTCCAAGAATCTGGTTCCTACCTTGCTAGCTGACACATACCACGCTATCCATGATCGAACTCTCAAAGGTCGTGGGTACATCCTTTGCTGCGTACCTCTCCTATATAGGTGGTTTATTTCTCACCTTCCGAGTTCTTTCCATGACAACTCGGAGAATTGGTCTTACTCACAACGGATTATGGCCCTCACTCCTAATGAGGTGGTCTGGCTCACTCCCGCCGCTCAGGTTAAGGAAATCATTACCGGTTGTGGGGATTTTCTCAATGTACCTCTTCTTGGTACCCGTGGGGGAATCAACTACAATCTTGAACTTGCTATGAGACAATTTGGGTTCCCAATGAAGGCAAAGCCCATTAATCTTGCTACATCTCCAGAATTCTTCTACTATTCGAATGCCCCCACCGGACAAAGGGAGGCTTTCATAGACGCTTGGTCCAAAGTTCGTAGGAAGAATGTGAAACATTTGGGTGTGAGATCCGGTATTGCTCATGAGGCCTATACTCAGTGGGTAATAGATTAAGCTGAAGAGATTGGTATGCCTACCCTGCTATGAGACATGTGTCTGCATCTGCTCCATCTATACCTTTACCTCTACCCCCCACAACTCAGGAGATGTATCAGGAGCATCTAGCCATGGAGAGTCGTGAGAAGCAGATGTGGAAAGTCCGATACAATGAAGCTGAGAATCTAATCATGACTTTGGATGGTAAGGATGAGCAAAAAACTCATGAAAACCTAATGTTGAAGAAAGAGTTGGCTAAGGTCCGAAGGGAACTTGAAGAAAAAGATGAGTTGCTTATGCGGGACTCCAAGAGAGCTAGAGGACGACGTGATTTCTACGCTAGATACTGCGGTTCAGATTCAGAGTCCGAGGATCATCCCACCACTTCCTATGCTTGAGAGTTTTATTTGCCTGTATTGCTAAAATTTTAAAGTCTTCCCTTGGCTTAGTACTTCAAAGGGATTCACCTTGTAAAAACTTCGTTTTGCTTTGCTTGTTTAATATTGTTTACAAAGTTCCTAATTTGTCTGAAAAACCCTTCGATGACAAAAAAAAAAAGCTTTTTGCATTTGCATTTGTACATATCATGCATCATATGCATCATTCATCAGTCACAAAAGGTTTCCAAGTGCTCACTGCCTCCTGGTTCTTCTGCCACAGTTTGAAAGGTGGCTCGTGCTCGGAAAGTCTACGAACCTGACAGAATCCATCGGACTAGATCATACAGAAAGAAGAATTTGGTAGCTATGGAAGAAGAAAATGCTCAGCTCCGTACCGAGTTACCTTCTCTGAGGGAGGAATTGGCCAAGGCCAACGACACCATGACTGCTCTGCTAGCCGCCCAAGAACAATCAGCCACAGCTATCCCTGTAGCCAAAGCTATCCCTATAGCTACAAGTGTGATCCCAACTGCATCTACTGACGCTCGCTTCGCTATGCCAACTGGGTTTCCTTATGGACTTCCACCGTTTTTCACTCCTAGTACTGCAGCAGGCACTTCTGGTACCGCTAACAGTGGCCCGATTCTTGGGGCGAACTTGGCCTCTGTCAATACTACTTTGACTCAAGCAACGGCCACTGTCACTAAGCCCATTATGCATGCCATATCTCAAGGTGTTAACATCAACGCGCATCACGGAAGCATCCCCGTGATTAGAACCATGGAAGAAAGGATGGAGGAACTTGCTAAAGAACTCCGTCGTGAAATCAAAGCTAACCGGGGAAGTAGTGATATTGTTAACACTCATGATCTTTGCTTGGTACCAAAGGTGGACGTCCCCAAGAAGTTCAAGGTCCTAGAGTTCGACCGATACAATGGGCTGACTTGTCCCCAGAACCACATTATCAAGTATGTCCGAAAGATGGGTAACTACTCAGACAATGATTCGCTCATGATTCACTGCTTCCAAGATAGCTTAATGGAAGACGCTGCAGAATGGTATACTAGCTTGAGCAAAGATGACGTTCATACCTTTGATGAATTAGCCGCTGCTTCCAAAAGCCACTTTGGGTTTAATACCAGGTTGAAACCAAACAGGGAATTTCTCAGATCCCTCTCCCAAAAGAAAGATGAAAGCTTCCGCGAGTATGCACAGAGATGGAGGGGGGAAGCTGCCCGCATCACTCCCGCTCTTGATGAAGAAGAGATGACTCAGACATTCCTGAAGACTTTGAAAAAGGATTATGTCGAAAGAATGATCATTGCTGCTCCAAATAACTTCTCTGAGATGGTCACCATGGGGACTCGTCTAGAAGAAGCTGTCAGATAAGGCATTATTGTATTCGAGAAAGTTGAATCCTCCGTAAATGCATCAAAGAGGTACGGTAACGGTCATCATAAGAAGAAAGAAACAGAAGTAGGGATGGTATCTGCCGGAGCTGGTCAATCCATGGCTACTGTTGCCCCTATTAATGTGCCCAGTTACCTCCGCCGTACCCGTATACGCAATACTCTCAGCATCCCTTCTTTCCACCATTCTATCATCAGTATCCTTTGCCGTCGGGTCAACCTCAGGTACCCGTTAATGCCGTCGTTCAGCAAATGCAACAACAGCCACCAGCTCAACAGCAACAGCAGCAACAAGCTAGACCTACCTTTCCTCCGATACCAATGCTATATGCAGAGTTACTCCCGACTCAACTTCTCAGAGGGCACTGCACAACCAGACAGGGCAAGCCTCTACCTGATCCGTTGCCTCCTAGGTTCCGTTCCGACCTCAAGTGTGATTTCCATCAAGGTGCTCTGGGTCATGATGTTGAAGGATGCTATGCTTTCAAGTACATTGTGAAAAAGCTCATTGATCAGGGAAAGTTGACCTTTGAGAATAATGTCCCTCATGTCCTCGACAATCCTCTTCCGAATCACGCTGCTATGAACATGATTGAGGTATATGAGGAAGCTCCCAGACTTAATGTTCGTAATGTTGCAACTCCTCTGGTGCCACTACACATCAAGCTATGCCAAGCCTCTTTGTTTGACCATGATCATGCCAGTTGCCCGGAATGCTTCCGTAATCCTTTAGGTTGCCACGTTGTTCGAAATGACATCCAGAGCTTGATGAACGAAAATTATTTGACTGTCAGCGATGTCTGTGTGATTGTGCCAGTCTTTCTTGATCCGCCCGTCAAGAGCATGCCTTCGAAAGAGAATGTTGAGCCTCTAGTGATAAGGCTGCCCGGACCAGTACCTTATACTTCAGAAAAGGCTATCCCTTACAAGTACAATGCTACCATGATTGAGAACGGAGTAGAAGTGCCTCTGGCATCCTTGGCCATGGTGAGCAACATCGCCGAAGGAACTACAGCAGCGCTGAGAAGCGGAAGGGT
This sequence comes from Medicago truncatula, assembly GCF_003473485.1. Taxonomy (NCBI): domain Eukaryota; kingdom Viridiplantae; phylum Streptophyta; class Magnoliopsida; order Fabales; family Fabaceae; genus Medicago; species Medicago truncatula. The sequence goes on along the minus strand of NC_053049.1, from coordinate 22,958,372 downwards.
CCGTCCACCGTTGTTCCAAAAGAAAACAGCTACACCTACCACCCCACCCATTGACAAAGCAACTTTGACCGATGTTTCTCCTGTTACTAAGGATGCGAGCCTACCAAGCCAGTCTATAGAGGAGTCCAATCTGGATGAGATCTTGAGGTTAATCAAGAGAAGTGACTACAAGATTGTGGATCAGCTGCTGCAAACCGCATCAAAGATATCTGTCCTGTCACTACTCCTGAGTTCCGAAGCCCATAGGAATACTCTGTTAAAAGTGTTGGAACAAGCCTATGTTGATCATGAGGTCACCGTGGATCGCTTCGGCAGCATAGTTGGAAATATTACTGCTTGCAATAACCTGTGGTTCAGTGAGGAGGAGCTGCCTGAAGTAGGAAAATATCACAAACTGGCTTTACATATCTCTGGGAATTGCATATCCGACATGCTAGCAAACGTGTTGGTGGACACCGGCTCATCCCTGAATGTGATGCCTAAATCGACTCTGGATCAGTTGAGCTATCGGAAGACTCTTTTGAGGAGAAGTACTTTTCTGGTAAAAGCCTTTGACGGATCCCGTAAGAATGTTCTTGGGGAGATAGATCTGCCAATGACTATCGGTCCTGAAACCTTTCTGATCATATTCCAGGTCATGGACATCAATGCTTCTTATAGCTGTCTCCTGGGAAGACCATGGATACACGATGCTGGCGCAGTAACCTCTACCCTGCATCAGAAATTGAAGTTTGTAAAGAATGGAAAGCTTGTTACAGTCCATGGAAAAGAGGCATATTTGGTTAGCCAGCTGTCATCTTTCTCTTGCATTGAAGCTGGATTTGCTGAAGGAACTGCCTTTCAAGGTTTGACTATTGAAGGTACAGAGCCTAAGAAGACTGGGACTGCTATGGCTTCTTTAAAAGACGCTCAGAAGGCTGTTCAGGAAGGACAGGCTGCTGGCTGGGGCAAGTTAATACAACTCCGCGAGAATAAGCACAAAGAAGGTCTCGGGTTTTCCCCAACTTCAGGTGCCTCCACAGGAACTTTCCATAGTGCTAGGTTTCTCAATGCAATTACTGAAGAGGCGACTGGATTTGGCCCTAGGCCTGTGTTTGTTATACCAGGAGGCATTGCGAGAGATTGGGATGCCATCGACATTCCTTCAATCATGCATGTTTTCGAGTAATGTGTCTTGTTGCTTAAGTGTTTTGTTTTTCAAAATAACAATCCTCTCGCTCTGCCCAAAGCGAAAGTGATATTTTCTGTAAGGGCATGTTTGTTTCGGCATCGCCGTTATTAATAAAAATCGTCGTTTCTTTCACGACTTTTATTTTTAGTGCTTTTTCCTTGGAAATAATGGTAATGCCAGAAAAAACCAAAACATCTGTATTTTCTTATTAATTTCAAAAATCTGCATAAAAAACCTCTTTCTAAAATCGTCCAACCATTTTACGCAGATTAAGCCATGTTAAACCCGTTGGACACAGTAACCCTACGTTTCCTCCGAATTTTGAATTCCCGGTGTATGAAGCCGAGGATGAGAAAGATGATGACATACCATATGAGATCACTCGACTGCTCGAGCAAGAAAAGAAAGCCATTCAGCCTCACTAGGAAGAGATTGAGTTTATCAACCTAGGTACCGAGGAGAACAAGCGAGAGATCAAGGTCGGTGCTGCTCTAGAGGAAGGGGTTAAAAAGAAGATCATCCAGCTCCTCCAAGAATACCCGAATATTTTTGCATGGTCGTACGAAGATATGCCAGGTCTAGATCCTAAGATTGTGGAACATCGGATCCCAACGAAGCCTGAATGTCCTCCCGTCAGGCAGAAATTGAGAAGGACTCATCCAGATATGGCTCTCAAGATTAAGAGTGAGGTTCAAAAGTAGATTGATGCGGGTTTCTCATGACAGTCGAGTATCCTGAATGGATTGCCAATATTGTACCTGTGCCAAAAAAGGATGGAAAAGTCCGGATGTGTGTTGACTTCAGAGACCTGAACAAAGCCAGTCCAAAAGACAACTTCCCATTACCTCATATTGATGTGATTGTTGACAATACTGCTCAGTCCAAGGTGTTCTCCTTCATGGATGGCTTCTCCGGTTACAATCAGATCAAAATGTCCCCTGAAGATAGAGAAAAGACGTCTTTTATCACCCCATGGGTACTTTCTGCTACAAAGTGATGCCGTTCGGCCTAATAAATGCTGGTGCTACCTACCAAAGAGGAATGACTACTCTGTTTCATGACATGATTCACAAAGAAGTCGAAATATATGTGGACGATATGATTGTGAAGTCAAAAGATGAGGAGCAACATGTCGAATACTTGACAAAAATGTTCGAAAGGTTGAAAAAGTACAAGCTTCGATTGAACCCTAACAAATGTACGTTCGGCGTCAGATCTAGAAAGTTACTAGGCTTCATTGTCAGCCAAAAGGGCATTGAAGTCGACCCTGATAAAGTCCGGGCCATCCGAGAAATGCCAGCTCCACTGACCGAGAAACAAGTCAGAGGTTTCCTCGGGCGATTGAATTACATCTCCCGATTCATATCTCATATGACCGCAACCTGCGGGCCGTTCTTCAAGCTACTCAGGAAGAATCAGCCTATTGTATGGAACGATGAATGCCAAGGATCTTTTGATAGCATCAAGAATTACCTGCTGGAACCACCTATCCTTGTCCCACCCGTGGAAGGAAGGCCTTTGATTATGTATTTGTCAGTGTTTAATGAATCTGTGGGATGCGTACTTGGTCAACAAGATGAGACTGGAAAGAAAGAACATGCTATCTACTATCTGAGCAAGAAGTTCACCGACTGTGAAACTCGGTATACGATGCTTGAAAAGACTTGTTGTGCTCTGGCCTGGGCCGCCAAACACCTGCGTCATTATTTGGTGAATCATACAACTTGGTTGATATCCAGAATGGATCCGATAAAGTATATCTTTGAGAAAGCTGCTGTTACTGGGAAGATTGCACGCTGGCAGATGCTCTTGTCTGAATATGATATTGTGTTCAAAATTCAAAAGGCAATCAAAGGTAGCATCCTTGCTGATCACCTTGCCTATCAACCGCTCGATGAGTATCAGCCGACTAAGTTCGATTTCCCCAATGAAGAGATCATGTATTTGAAATCAAAAGATTGCGATGAACCGTTGATTGGTGAAGGTCCAAATCCCAATAGCAAGTGGGGATTAGTCTTTGATGGTGCTGTGAATGCTTATGGTAAAGGAATCGGGGCAGTCATTGTATCTCCGCAGGGGCATCATATTCCTTTTACCGCCCGGATCCTGTTCGAATGTACAAACAATATGGCTGAGTAGGAAGCATGTATCTTTGGGATCGAGGAAGCAATTGACATGAGAATCAAACACCTCGACATCTATGGAGATTCTGCACTTGTCATCAACCAGATAAAGGGTGAATGGGAGACCCACCATGCCAAGCTGATTCCTTAACGTGATTACGCGAGACGTTTGCTGACATATTTTACAAAGGTCGAATTGCACCATATCCCTCGGGATGAGAATCAAATGGCTGATGCTCTCGCTACTCTATCCTCTATGTTTCGAGTAAACCATTGGAATGATGTGCCAATAATCAAAGTGCAACGCCTAGAAAGACCTTCTCATGTGTTTACTATTGAAGATATGATCAGTCGGGCTGACGAAAATGTGGTTGACAATAAACCCTAGTATTACGACATCAAGCAGTTCTTGCTAAGCCGTGAGTATCCACCGGGTGCTTCCAACAAAGACAAGAAGACTCTGAGAAGATTGGCTAGTAGGTTCTTATTAGATGGGGACATTTTGTACAAGAGAAACTACGACATGGTATTGTTAAGATGTGTTGATGAACACGAAGCAGAGCAGTGATGGGATAAAACCGCAAGTGCACGGTCTTACCGAAGTAGTATGAAAAGAGTATCGTTCCGACAGGGAGTTATGAATTCAATTAACTTTAGATAATGATTAGACTAAAGGTTTATAAGGTAGAAAGTTGTATTTTTATATATTTAAAAGAAAATAATAATAAAAGATAAAAGCCTTGGGGTTATTGGTTCATCCTAACGACAAGTCCTTCTCAAACCAAACTATTAAACTTATAACTTTATGTTAGACCTAATTTCTCAAGACAGTTTCTCTTTTGTTCCTCTAGCAACCAAGCCTATTTCGCTGACTTGATTACTATTAGATTTTGGTTCCTCTAACAACCAAGCCTATTTCGCTGACTTGATTGTTATTAGTTCCCTTGAAGATCGAAACTATATGTCTCAAAGATTGCAAAGCCTATTTCGCTGACTTTGCAATCCTTGTCTAAATTCACTTGTTCGAATATCGAAGCTCCACTTTCGTTTTATGAATTGATATTTGAGATGATGGATAAACAATTATCAAACCCTCCACTTTCGTTTCCACAGTTTGATAATGGTTGATCCATGTTAAAGCGGTGAATTTAGATAAGGAATTAGGGTTACATAAGATTAAGGTTTAAAGCTTGGTTTGATTAGGATTATGTCATTAGACTTATCCAACAATCCCAATACAAGAGAAGTCTACTCACTAATGTTCATCGTAGACAAGGGGAAGAAGAGAGAAAGCATAAAAGTAAATAACAATAAAGTAAAATGAACTTTTATTAGAAAGACAATTGTCACATATTGTATTCCAAGAAAAGATGAATATTTGTGATGGCTAGCTACTCTATTTATAGTACACAATTGACTTAAAATCTAAGCAAGTATAATCCAAGAATATTCCACGGTAGATTGTGCGCTAAAATAGAATAGCTTAGAGCCCAAGCAAAAGCAGCAAAAGGTCTTATGGAGGGTGGCACGGCCGTGCCAAGGCTAGCACGGGCCGTGCCAGGCTTCTGACTTGTGGGAGACATATTTTGTTTCCCAATCTTCATATTTTCGTGTCCAATCTGCTCCAAATCCCTTTCTTTTGCTCCAAGACTCAATCCATCCAATATTCTTCCCTGAAATATAATAAATTGCAATTTAAAGTAAACTATCCTAAAAAGGAAATAATACTAATATAAAAATATATAAAATCTAAATAAAACTAAACTAAAAAGCATATTAAAATAGTATATAAATGACTCATCAAACTCCCCCACACTTGAATCTTTGCTTGTCCTCAAGCAAAAGGCATAAACATAGTAGCACCAACAGTTATATCAAATGACAATTCAATTAAAGCACATGTCTCCTCAAGGGCTGAAATCCCAAATGTACACTAATCACAAACTCAAGCATTTCTTGTAATTTTTATTCAACCCAACGATCAAGTTTCAAGTGAGTGTGTGTGTGAAGTCCAACCCTTTTCTTGCTCCTGTATAAGATAGGCATTATGAGGAAACATGGTCTAATCTTAGCACTAAACCAACCAAGAAAGATTCCTTCTATAATTCATATAAGAGAGATGGGAGTATTTGAGAATCTTTGTTCTTTGCCATTTGCACATTTTAAGTTCTTTATTTAAGGAACAACATCTTCACGTAGGAGGTCGGAGGGCCTACCCCCTTCCCCAATCTAGATTCAATGGTATCCCTTAAAACATCATTTTCACCTAGGAAGTCGGAGGGCCTACCCCCTTCCCCAATCTAGATTCAATGATGCGTTTTAAAGTTTTTCCTCAAGATAACAATCATCTTCACGTAGGAAGTCGGAGGGCCTACCTCCTTCCCCAATCTAGATTCAATGATGAGATCTTGGAATTTATTTGGCTTTTTGGCTTTTTATGAACTCCCTTATACTAACTTATACTACTGGCATTTTGAGAATCTTTAAAGGTTAATGCACCACTAAGATTAAAACGCGTTTCCTTAAAATACCTATTCATACATTTACTCAAGGGAAGCAACTTTGTGTTTTTCTCATTGGAGAATTTTATTCACTTTAAAACAATATGTGGGTATATCAAGAAGACTTAAAACACAAGAGTTTGCTTTCATGTACAAGAATCAACAAAATAAGAGGAGACAATGAAAATTTTTGTGTCATGATATTTTCAATAAAAATTAGCTACTTAACCATGCCTTTTACAATAAAACAAAACAAAAGAATAAAGTTCAAGGGAGTTTGGAAACACTACGACTAAAGACACTTTATTAGGCTCCCCCCACACTTAGGAGAAGCATTGTCCTCAATGATTCAAAAGAAGAAGAAGAAGAAGAAGAAGAAGAAGAAGAGGATGAAGAAAGAAGAGAAGTAGAGAAGAGTAAAGGAAGAGGAGAGCTCACAATTTTATTGAAGTCCTTAAGGTGGACCTTGGAGGTGAAGATGTTGCATCATGTATCGGAACATTTGATTGTTTTATTCATTTATTTGATTGCCCCTTAGGACATCTTTTCTTAGCCCGATCATTTCAACACCTTGTCTTTGTTGCTCGGTGCATGTTCTTTGAACTTCGGTTTGCATCAATGCCTACCATTCATCATTATAGTTTCCACTGGCTTCTTGTTAATGGTGCAAGTTTGCACCTACCTCCTCTTCATCACCACCATCATCACCATCATTTTGTACCTGTGGGTTAGTACCAACATAAAGCAAATTTTCCACCACCTCCGGATTAGTAATGTCCGAATTAGGTAGAATAATCAAACAATTAGCTCTAATGATTCTCCATGCATATTGGTAATTGTGAGTAGGGTCATGGGTTTTAAGGAATGACAAAGTAGTATAAAAGTTTAGATAATAGTTCTCATCTATCCTCTTGATCCCTTGATTCATACTCACCCCAAACTTCTTAGCAATAAAAGTGATGATTCCATCTACCATTATATTACCCTTATCATCCGGTTTTCTTTTTATCAATTGAAACAAGATAATCAAGCAAGTAATAGCAAATGTTAACATGGTGGTTATAAAGCATTTCTCATAAATAGCTCATCATTCCTCATCAGTCCCTACCTCTTTCCTAGTCTATCCATAGCATTATTATCAGTGTATCGTCAAGCATAAATAGATTGAGAGATAAGAGCTTTAGACCTACTCCTTTGCTTGTCATCTTTAAAATGGATGCCATGGTTCTTGGATGTTGCTTTCTCTTTCTTTGCACCACTTCTAGAGCTTTCAATCTCCTTGCCTTTTTTATGTCATTGACCTAGTTAACTTGGTTTGGGTTTTAGGGAAGGTTATGGTTTGGTAAGGTTTTGGTTTGGAAAGGTTGGTTTAGTGATGGGTTGGGGTTTAAGTGAGGTTGATGAGTTTAATGATGGAGATTGGTGAAGAATTTTTTTTTGGTTTTTGGGTTAGGGTTAAATAGTGTAGAATTTGGTGTTTGAATGGATGATTGTTGGTTTTGATTGGTGGTAAATGTTTGGAATGATGAATGGAGATAGATATGGAGGTTTAAATGTTGATGTTATGGAGGTTTAGAGAGGGAATTTGAAGGATGAGGGTAGTTTGTGTTTGAGAATGAAGGAAGAAGAAGAAAAGTGAAAAAAAATGGTAAAAGAGGGTCTGGGACCATGGCACGGCCGTGCCAGTACAGGCACGGGCCGTGCCAACTCTCTGGAAGTTGATGAAGTATGGCTAGGTTACAGGCACGGCGGTGCCATCACTGGCACTGGCCGTGCCAAGCTTCTGGACATGCAAGGCTCAATTTTCTTCATTTTTCGCATCATTTTTGGACAAATACCTACAAAATAAATTAAAACAACAAAAAAACAAACAAAATAAAAGCAATTAAACCCGTGGGTTGCCTCCCACGAAGCGCTCTTTTAGAGTCATTAGCTTGACGATTAGAAGGTTTCTCTACCCAATACCCAATCTTTCCCAAAGGGATAGTGGCATCAACCTAAGATTCTCTCCCAAATTACACATAGCTTTTTCAATGGTTTCACTCTCAACAATCACACAAGGGGTGGAAAAACTCTCATTCCCTATGAGGTTAGGCTTAACAAGCCTTTGTGGGACATGGATTTTGAGTTTATAAGGTGGTGAAACGATTGGCTTATCACTCTCTCCTATGACTTCCTCACCTTGTTGCTTTTCACTCTCTATCTCACCCTCAATTGTCTTAGTTTTCATAATGGGGTCCTCTAACTGCTTACCGTCCCTAAGTTGAATAGCATTTATAAGGTCTTTGGGGTTGGCTTCAGTTTGACCTGGAAAGACTTCGGGGGTTTGAGATGAAGTAGCTACTTTTTGGGCTACTTGAGAGATTTGAGTTTCTAGCATTCTAGTGTGAGTAGCAATGGAGTCCACTTTAGATGTAAGCTTGACAATAGAGTCATTCAAAGATCCAGTTTGATTTTTAAGTTCTTGAAATTGCTTGGATTGCTCCATAGCATGTTTTTCTAGTAAAATTTCCAAGCTGGATTTCTGAGGGACTCTTTCGTTGCTTGCATAAACGGGTGGTGTTGTTTGTTGTCCAAAGGTATAAAAATTTTGCTCGGGACTTTTAGCAACACTACCTAGTTGGCATTCAACACCAGTATGGTCAAGTATTCCACAAAATTCACAAGGTGGTGAAACAAGAGCAGGTGTGACGACACTTACAGTTAATTTATCAAATTTTTGAAGAAGTGTGTCCACCTTAGCAGATAGATGATCAAGGGTAGAAACTTGGCACATACCTGCCTCTTTTTTAGCGGGTGGAGGAGTACCTTCAGTGATAACTCTCTCACTTGTCCACTGATAGTGGTTGTATGTCATGTTCTCGATCAAATCATAGGCTCCTGTGTAAGTTTTATTCATCAAAGCTCCACCTGCAGCTGCATCAACATTCATTTTTGTGGAAAACAAAAGACCATTATAAAAAGTGTGGATAATAAGCCAATTCTCAAAACCATGATGGGGGCAAAGCCTAAGCATTTCTTTGAAACTCTCCCACGCATTGTAAAGAGATTCACCATCTTTTTGAGTGAATTGTGTGATTTGACTCCTTAATTGAGCAGTTTTACTATGGGGAAAGAATTGGGAAAGGAATGCCTTTCTCATTTGGTCCCATGAAATTATAGAACCAATTTTCAATGAATGAAACCAAGCACTAGCTCTATCCCTCAAAGAGAAAGGAAAGAGGTGCAGCCTTACGGCCTCTTGGTTTGCCTTCAAAGTTCCACTGAGTCTTAGAAAAGTTGAAATATGAAAATTCGGATCCTCAGTGGGTGATCCGAAAAATTGATTTTGCTGCACCAGGTAAATAAGTGCAGGCTTTATTTCAAATTTAATATCCTCAACCGTTGGGTATACAATAGCATCGTACGGCTCATCTGAAGATGTGATTCCATACTCTTTAAGAGCACGTTTCTCATCCATATCATTATTATCTTCTTTAAGTCATGCCTGAAATCAAAACGGTTAAAGATAGAAAATAAAAAATAATAATAATAATAAAAAAAATAAATAAGTAGAAAGGGAGGGAGAGATATTTTATATATATATATAAAAAAATAAAGAGATAAGAAAAGGAAAGAAAATATATATATATATGTTTTTTTTTTATTTATGGAGAGAGAGAGAGAGAGATATATTTTATATATAAATATATATATATATATTTTTTGTTTTTTGTTTTTTATATATATATATAGAGAGAGAGAGATAAATATATAAAAATAAAAAGATAAGAAAAGAAATAATTTTTTTTATATATAAATATATTTTATTTACTTATATAACTTTTTTTTTTTTTTTTTTTAAGACTAAACACTATTGAAAAGTTAATCAAATTACAATAACTCCCCGGCAGCGGCGCCAAAAACTTGATGGGATAAAACCGCAAGTGCACGGTCTTACCGAAGTAGTATGAAAAGAGTATCGTTCCGACAGGGAGTTATGAATTCAATTAACTTTAGATAATGATTAGACTAAAGGTTTATAAGGTAGAAAGTTGTATTTTTATATATTTAAAAGAAAATAATAATAAAAGATAAAAGCCTTGGGGTTATTGGTTCATCCTAACGACAAGTCCTTCTCAAACCAAACTATTAAACTTATAACTTTATGTTAGACCTAATTTCTCAAGACAGTTTCTCTTTTGTTCCTCTAGCAACCAAGCCTATTTCGCTGACTTGATTACTATTAGATTTTGGTTCCTCTAACAACCAAGCCTATTTCGCTGACTTGATTGTTATTAGTTCCCTTGAAGATCAAAACTATATGTCTCAAAGATTGCAAAGCCTATTTCGCTGACTTTGCAATCCTTGTCTAAATTCACTTGTTCGAATATCAAAGCTCCACTTTCGTTTTATGAATTGATATTTGAGATGATGGATAAACAATTATCAAACCCTCCACTTTCGTTTCCACAGTTTGATAATGGTTGATCCATGTTAAAGCGGTGAATTTAGATAAGGAATTAGGGTTACATAAGATTAAGGTTTAAAGCTTGGTTTGATTAGGATTATGTCATTAGACTTATCCAACAATCCCAATACAAGAGAAGTCTACTCACTAATGTTCATCGTAGACAAGGGGAAGAAGAGAGAAAGCATAAAAGTAAATAACAATAAAGTAAAATGAACTTTTATTAGAAAGACAATTATCACATATTGTATTCCAAGAAAAGATGAATATTTGTGATGGCTAGCTACTCTATTTATAGTACACAATTGACTTAAAATCTAAGCAAGTATAATCCAAGAATATTCCACGGTAGATTGTGCGCTAAAATAGAATAGCTTAGAGCCCAAGCAAAAGCAGCAAAAGGTCTTATGGAGGGTGGCACGGCCGTGCCAAGGCTAGCACGGGCCGTGCCAGGCTTCTGACTTGTGGGAGACATATTTTGTTTCCCAATCTTCATATTTTCGTGTCCAATCTGCTCCAAATCCCTTTCTTTTGCTCCAAGACTCAATCCATCCAATATTCTTCCCTGAAATATAATAAATTGCAATTTAAAGTAAACTATCCTAAAAAGGAAATAATACTAATATAAAAATATATAAAATCTAAATAAAACTAAACTAAAAAGCATATTAAAATAGTATATAAATGACTCATCAAACTCCCCCACACTTGAATCTTTGCTTGTCCTCAAGCAAAAGGCATAAACATAGTAGCACCAACAGTTATATCAAATGACAATTCAATTAAAGCACATGTCTCCTCAAGGGCTGAAATCCCAAATGTACACTAATCACAAACTCAAGCATTTCTTGTAATTTTTATTCAACCCAACGATCAAGTTTCAAGTGAGTGTGTGTGTGAAGTCCAACCCTTTTCTTGCTCCTGTATAAGATAGGCATTATGAGGAAACATGGTCTAATCTTAGCACTAAACCAACCAAGAAAGATTCCTTCTATAATTCATATAAGAGAGATGGGAGTATTTGAGAATCTTTGTTCTTTGCCATTTGCACATTTTAAGTTCTTTATTTAAGGAACAACATCTTCACGTAGGAGGTCGGAGGGCCTACCCCCTTCCCCAATCTAGATTCAATGGTATCCCTTAAAACATCATTTTCACCTAGGAAGTCGGAGGGCCTACCCCCTTCCCCAATCTAGATTCAATGATGCGTTTTAAAGTTTTTCCTCAAGATAACAATCATCTTCACGTAGGAAGTCGGAGGGCCTACCTCCTTCCCCAATCTAGATTCAATGATGAGATCTTGGAATTTATTTGGCTTTTTGGCTTTTTATGAACTCCCTTATACTAACTTATACTACTGGCATTTTGAGAATCTTTAAAGGTTAATGCACCACTAAGATTAAAACGCGTTTCCTTAAAATACCTATTCATACATTTACTCAAGGGAAGCAACTTTGTGTTTTTCTCATTGGAGAATTTTATTCACTTTAAAACAATATGTGGGTATATCAAGAAGACTTAAAACACAAGAGTTTGCTTTCATGTACAAGAATCAACAAAATAAGAGGAGACAATGAAAATTTTTGTGTCATGATATTTTCAATAAAAATTAGCTACTTAACCATGCCTTTTACAATAAAACAAAACAAAAGAATAAAGTTCAAGGGAGTTTGGAAACACTACGACTAAAGACACTTTATTAGGCTCCCCCCACACTTAGGAGAAGCATTGTCCTCAATGATTCAAAAGAAGAAGAAGAAGAAGAAGAAAAAGAAGAAGAGGATGAAGAAAGAAGAGAAGTAGAGAAGAGTAAAGGAAGAGGAGAGCTCACAATTTTATTGAAGTCCTTAAGGTGGACCTTGGAGGTGAAGATGTTGCATCATGTATCGGAACATTTGATTGTTTTATTCATTTATTTGATTGCCCCTTAGGACATCTTTTCTTAGCCCGATCATTTCAACACCTTGTCTTTGTTGCTCGGTGCATGTTCTTTGAACTTCGGTTTGCATCAATGCCTACCATTCATCATTATAGTTTCCACTGGCTTCTTGTTAATGGTGCAAGTTTGCACCTACCTCCTCTTCATCACCACCATCATCACCATCATTTTGTACCTGTGGGTTAGTACCAACATAAAGCAAATTTTCCACCACCTCCGGATTAGTAATGTCCGAATTAGGTAGAATAATCAAACAATTAGCTCTAATGATTCTCCATGCATATTGGTAATTGTGAGTAGGGTCATGGGTTTTAAGGAATGACAAAGTAGTATAAAAGTTTAGATAATAGTTCTCATCTATCCTCTTGATCCCTTGATTCATACTCACCCCAAACTTCTTAGCAATAAAAGTGATGATTCCATCTACCATTATATTACCCTTATCATCCGGTTTTCTTTTTATCAATTGAAACAAGATAATCAAGCAAGTAATAGCAAATGTTAACATGGTGGTTATAAAGCATTTCTCATAAATAGCTCATCATTCCTCATCAGTCCCTACCTCTTTCCTAGTCTATCCATAGCATTATTATCAGTGTATCGTCAAGCATAAATAGATTGAGAGATAAGAGCTTTAGACCTACTCCTTTGCTTGTCATCTTTAAAATGGATGCCATGGTTCTTGGATGTTGCTTTCTCTTTCTTTGCACCACTTCTAGAGCTTTCAATCTCCTTGCCTTTTTTATGTCATTGACCTAGTTAACTTGGTTTGGGTTTTAGGGAAGGTTATGGTTTGGTAAGGTTTTGGTTTGGAAAGGTTGGTTTAGTGATGGGTTGGGGTTTAAGTGAGGTTGATGAGTTTAATGATGGAGATTGGTGAAGAATTTTTTTTTGGTTTTTGGGTTAGGGTTAAATAGTGTAGAATTTGGTGTTTGAATGGATGATTGTTGGTTTTGATTGGTGGTAAATGTTTGGAATGATGAATGGAGATAGATATGGAGGTTTAAATGTTGATGTTATGGAGGTTTAGAGAGGGAATTTGAAGGATGAGGGTAGTTTGTGTTTGAGAATGAAGGAAGAAGAAGAAAAGTGAAAAAAAATGGTAAAAGAGGGTCTGGGACCATGGCACGGCCGTGCCAGTACAGGCACGGGCCGTGCCAACTCTCTGGAAGTTGATGAAGTATGGCTAGGTTACAGGCACGGCGGTGCCATCACTGGCACTGGCCGTGCCAAGCTTCTGGACATGCAAGGCTCAATTTTCTTCATTTTTCGCATCATTTTTGGACAAATACCTACAAAATAAATTAAAACAACAAAAAAACAAACAAAATAAAAGCAATTAAACCCGTGGGTTGCCTCCCACGAAGCGCTCTTTTAGAGTCATTAGCTTGACGATTAGAAGGTTTCTCTACCCAATACCCAATCTTTCCCAAAGGGATAGTGGCATCAACCTAAGATTCTCTCCCAAATTACACATAGCTTTTTCAATGGTTTCACTCTCAACAATCACACAAGGGGTGGAAAAACTCTCATTCACTATGAGGTTAGGCTTAACAAGCCTTTGTGGGACATGGATTTTGAGTTTATAAGGTGGTGAAACGATTGGCTTATCACTCTCTCCTATGACTTCCTCACCTTGTTGCTTTTCACTCTCTATCTCACCCTCAATTGTCTTAGTTTTCATAATGGGGTCCTCTAACTGCTTACCGTCCCTAAGTTGAATAGCATTTATAAGGTCTTTGGGGTTGGCTTCAGTTTGACCTGGAAAGACTTCGGGGGTTTGAGATGAAGTAGCTACTTTTTGGGCTACTTGAGAGATTTGAGTTTCTAGCATTCTAGTGTGAGTAGCAATGGAGTCCACTTTAGATGTAAGCTTGACAAAAGAGTCATTCAAAGATCCAGTTTGATTTTTAAGTTCTTGAAATTGCTTGGATTGCTCCATAGCATGTTTTTCTAGTAAAATTTCCAAGCTGGATTTCTGAGGGACTCTTTCGTTGCTTGCATAAACGGGTGGTGTTGTTTGTTGTCCAAAGGTATAAAAATTTTGCTCGGGACTTTTAGCAACACTACCTAGTTGGCATTCAACACCAGTATGGTCAAGTATTCCACAAAATTCACAAGGTGGTGAAACAAGAGCAGGTGTGACGACACTTACAGTTAATTTATCAAATTTTTGAAGAAGTGTGTCCACCTTAGCAGATAGATGATCAAGGGTAGAAACTTGGCACATACCTGCCTCTTTTTTAGCGGGTGGAGGAGTACCTTCAGTGATAACTCTCTCACTTGTCCACTGATAGTGGTTGTATGTCATGTTCTCGATCAAATCATAGGCTCCTGTGTAAGTTTTATTCATCAAAGCTCCACCTGCAGCTGCATCAACATTCATTTTTGTGGAAAACAAAAGACCATTATAAAAAGTGTGGATAATAAGCCAATTCTCAAAACCATGATGGGGGCAAAGCCTAAGCATTTCTTTGAAACTCTCCCACGCATTGTAAAGAGATTCACCATCTTTTTGAGTGAATTGTGTGATTTGACTCCTTAATTGAGCAGTTTTACTATGGGGAAAGAATTGGGAAAGGAATGCCTTTCTCATTTGGTCCCATGAAATTATAGAACCAATTTTCAATGAATGAAACCAAGCACTAGCTCTATCCCTCAAAGAGAAAGGAAAGAGGTGCAGCCTTACGGCCTCTTGGTTTGCCTTCAAAGTTCCACTGAGTCTTAGAAAAGTTGAAATATGAAAATTCGGATCCTCAGTGGGTGATCCGAAAAATTGATTTTGCTGCACCAGGTAAATAAGTGCAGGCTTTATTTCAAATTTAATATCCTCAACCGTTGGGTATACAATAGCATCGTACGGCTCATCTGAAGATGTGATTCCATACTCTTTAAGAGCACGTTTCTCATCCATATCATTATTATCTTCTTTAAGTCATGCCTGAAATCAAAACGGTTAAAGATAGAAAATAAAAAATAATAATAATAATAAAAAAAATAAATAAGTAGAAAGGGAGGGAGAGATATTTTATATATATATATAAAAAAATAAAGAGATAAGAAAAGGAAAGAAAATATATATATATATGTTTTTTTTTTATTTATGGAGAGAGAGAGAGAGAGATATATTTTATATATAAATATATATATATATATATTTTTTTGTTTTTTGTTTTTTATATATATATATAGAGAGAGAGAGATAAATATATAAAAAATAAAAAGATAAGAAAAAGAAATAATTTTTTTTTATATATAAATATATTTTATTTACTTATATAACTTTTTTTTTTTTTTTTTTAAGACTAAACACTATTGAAAAGTTAATCAAATTACAATAACTCCCCGGCAGCGGCGCCAAAAACTTGATGGGATAAAACCGCAAGTGCACGGTCTTACCGAAGTAGTATGAAAAGAGTATCGTTCCGACAGGGAGTTATGAATTCAATTAACTTTAGATAATGATTAGACTAAAGGTTTATAAGGTAGAAAGTTGTATTTTTATATATTTAAAAGAAAATAATAATAAAAGATAAAAGCCTTGGGGTTATTGGTTCATCCTAACGACAAGTCCTTCTCAAACCAAACTATTAAACTTATAACTTTATGTTAGACCTAATTTCTCAAGACAGTTTCTCTTTTGTTCCTCTAGCAACCAAGCCTATTTCGCTGACTTGATTACTATTAGATTTTGGTTCCTCTAACAACCAAGCCTATTTCGCTGACTTGATTGTTATTAGTTCCCTTGAAGATCAAAACTATATGTCTCAAAGATTGCAAAGCCTATTTCGCTGACTTTGCAATCCTTGTCTAAATTCACTTGTTCGAATATCAAAGCTCCACTTTCGTTTTATGAATTGATATTTGAGATGATGGATAAACAATTATCAAACCCTCCACTTTCGTTTCCACAGTTTGATAATGGTTGATCCATGTTAAAGCGGTGAATTTAGATAAGGAATTAGGGTTACATAAGATTAAGGTTTAAAGCTTGGTTTGATTAGGATTATGTCATTAGACTTATCCAACAATCCCAATACAAGAGAAGTCTACTCACTAATGTTCATCGTAGACAAGGGGAAGAAGAGAGAAAGCATAAAAGTAAATAACAATAAAGTAAAATGAACTTTTATTAGAAAGACAATTATCACATATTGTATTCCAAGAAAAGATGAATATTTGTGATGGCTAGCTACTCTATTTATAGTACACAATTGACTTAAAATCTAAGCAAGTATAATCCAAGAATATTCCACGGTAGATTGTGCGCTAAAATAGAATAGCTTAGAGCCCAAGCAAAAGCAGCAAAAGGTCTTATGGAGGGTGGCACGGCCGTGCCAAGGCTAGCACGGGCCGTGCCAGGCTTCTGACTTGTGGGAGACATATTTTGTTTCCCAATCTTCATATTTTCGTGTCCAATCTGCTCCAAATCCCTTTCTTTTGCTCCAAGACTCAATCCATCCAATATTCTTCCCTGAAATATAATAAATTGCAATTTAAAGTAAACTATCCTAAAAAGGAAATAATACTAATATAAAAATATATAAAATCTAAATAAAACTAAACTAAAAAGCATATTAAAATAGTATATAAATGACTCATCAAACTCCCCCACACTTGAATCTTTGCTTGTCCTCAAGCAAAAGGCATAAACATAGTAGCACCAACAGTTATATCAAATGACAATTCAATTAAAGCACATGTCTCCTCAAGGGCTGAAATCCCAAATGTACACTAATCACAAACTCAAGCATTTCTTGTAATTTTTATTCAACCCAACGATCAAGTTTCAAGTGAGTGTGTGTGTGAAGTCCAACCCTTTTCTTGCTCCTGTATAAGATAGGCATTATGAGGAAACATGGTCTAATCTTAGCACTAAACCAACCAAGAAAGATTCCTTCTATAATTCATATAAGAGAGATGGGAGTATTTGAGAATCTTTGTTCTTTGCCATTTGCACATTTTAAGTTCTTTATTTAAGGAACAACATCTTCACGTAGGAGGTCGGAGGGCCTACCCCCTTCCCCAATCTAGATTCAATGGTATCCCTTAAAACATCATTTTCACCTAGGAAGTCGGAGGGCCTACCCCCTTCCCCAATCTAGATTCAATGATGCGTTTTAAAGTTTTTCCTCAAGATAACAATCATCTTCACGTAGGAAGTCGGAGGGCCTACCTCCTTCCCCAATCTAGATTCAATGATGAGATCTTGGAATTTATTTGGCTTTTTGGCTTTTTATGAACTCCCTTATACTAACTTATACTACTGGCATTTTGAGAATCTTTAAAGGTTAATGCACCACTAAGATTAAAACGCGTTTCCTTAAAATACCTATTCATACATTTACTCAAGGGAAGCAACTTTGTGTTTTTCTCATTGGAGAATTTTATTCACTTTAAAACAATATGTGGGTATATCAAGAAGACTTAAAACACAAGAGTTTGCTTTCATGTACAAGAATCAACAAAATAAGAGGAGACAATGAAAATTTTTGTGTCATGATATTTTCAATAAAAATTAGCTACTTAACCATGCCTTTTACAATAAAACAAAACAAAAGAATAAAGTTCAAGGGAGTTTGGAAACACTACGACTAAAGACACTTTATTAGGCTCCCCCCACACTTAGGAGAAGCATTGTCCTCAATGATTCAAAAGAAGAAGAAGAAGAAGAAGAAAAAGAAGAAGAGGATGAAGAAAGAAGAGAAGTAGAGAAGAGTAAAGGAAGAGGAGAGCTCACAATTTTATTGAAGTCCTTAAGGTGGACCTTGGAGGTGAAGATGTTGCATCATGTATCGGAACATTTGATTGTTTTATTCATTTATTTGATTGCCCCTTAGGACATCTTTTCTTAGCCCGATCATTTCAACACCTTGTCTTTGTTGCTCGGTGCATGTTCTTTGAACTTCGGTTTGCATCAATGCCTACCATTCATCATTATAGTTTCCACTGGCTTCTTGTTAATGGTGCAAGTTTGCACCTACCTCCTCTTCATCACCACCATCATCACCATCATTTTGTACCTGTGGGTTAGTACCAACATAAAGCAAATTTTCCACCACCTCCGGATTAGTAATGTCCGAATTAGGTAGAATAATCAAACAATTAGCTCTAATGATTCTCCATGCATATTGGTAATTGTGAGTAGGGTCATGGGTTTTAAGGAATGACAAAGTAGTATAAAAGTTTAGATAATAGTTCTCATCTATCCTCTTGATCCCTTGATTCATACTCACCCCAAACTTCTTAGCAATAAAAGTGATGATTCCATCTACCATTATATTACCCTTATCATCCGGTTTTCTTTTTATCAATTGAAACAAGATAATCAAGCAAGTAATAGCAAATGTTAACATGGTGGTTATAAAGCATTTCTCATAAATAGCTCATCATTCCTCATCAGTCCCTACCTCTTTCCTAGTCTATCCATAGCATTATTATCAGTGTATCGTCAAGCATAAATAGATTGAGAGATAAGAGCTTTAGACCTACTCCTTTGCTTGTCATCTTTAAAATGGATGCCATGGTTCTTGGATGTTGCTTTCTCTTTCTTTGCACCACTTCTAGAGCTTTCAATCTCCTTGCCTTTTTTATGTCATTGACCTAGTTAACTTGGTTTGGGTTTTAGGGAAGGTTATGGTTTGGTAAGGTTTTGGTTTGGAAAGGTTGGTTTAGTGATGGGTTGGGGTTTAAGTGAGGTTGATGAGTTTAATGATGGAGATTGGTGAAGAATTTTTTTTTGGTTTTTGGGTTAGGGTTAAATAGTGTAGAATTTGGTGTTTGAATGGATGATTGTTGGTTTTGATTGGTGGTAAATGTTTGGAATGATGAATGGAGATAGATATGGAGGTTTAAATGTTGATGTTATGGAGGTTTAGAGAGGGAATTTGAAGGATGAGGGTAGTTTGTGTTTGAGAATGAAGGAAGAAGAAGAAAAGTGAAAAAAAATGGTAAAAGAGGGTCTGGGACCATGGCACGGCCGTGCCAGTACAGGCACGGGCCGTGCCAACTCTCTGGAAGTTGATGAAGTATGGCTAGGTTACAGGCACGGCGGTGCCATCACTGGCACTGGCCGTGCCAAGCTTCTGGACATGCAAGGCTCAATTTTCTTCATTTTTCGCATCATTTTTGGACAAATACCTACAAAATAAATTAAAACAACAAAAAAACAAACAAAATAAAAGCAATTAAACCCGTGGGTTGCCTCCCACGAAGCGCTCTTTTAGAGTCATTAGCTTGACGATTAGAAGGTTTCTCTACCCAATACCCAATCTTTCCCAAAGGGATAGTGGCATCAACCTAAGATTCTCTCCCAAATTACACATAGCTTTTTCAATGGTTTCACTCTCAACAATCACACAAGGGGTGGAAAAACTCTCATTCACTATGAGGTTAGGCTTAACAAGCCTTTGTGGGACATGGATTTTGAGTTTATAAGGTGGTGAAACGATTGGCTTATCACTCTCTCCTATGACTTCCTCACCTTGTTGCTTTTCACTCTCTATCTCACCCTCAATTGTCTTAGTTTTCATAATGGGGTCCTCTAACTGCTTACCGTCCCTAAGTTGAATAGCATTTATAAGGTCTTTGGGGTTGGCTTCAGTTTGACCTGGAAAGACTTCGGGGGTTTGAGATGAAGTAGCTACTTTTTGGGCTACTTGAGAGATTTGAGTTTCTAGCATTCTAGTGTGAGTAGCAATGGAGTCCACTTTAGATGTAAGCTTGACAAAAGAGTCATTCAAAGATCCAGTTTGATTTTTAAGTTCTTGAAATTGCTTGGATTGCTCCATAGCATGTTTTTCTAGTAAAATTTCCAAGCTGGATTTCTGAGGGACTCTTTCGTTGCTTGCATAAACGGGTGGTGTTGTTTGTTGTCCAAAGGTATAAAAATTTTGCTCGGGACTTTTAGCAACACTACCTAGTTGGCATTCAACACCAGTATGGTCAAGTATTCCACAAAATTCACAAGGTGGTGAAACAAGAGCAGGTGTGACGACACTTACAGTTAATTTATCAAATTTTTGAAGAAGTGTGTCCACCTTAGCAGATAGATGATCAAGGGTAGAAACTTGGCACATACCTGCCTCTTTTTTAGCGGGTGGAGGAGTACCTTCAGTGATAACTCTCTCACTTGTCCACTGATAGTGGTTGTATGTCATGTTCTCGATCAAATCATAGGCTCCTGTGTAAGTTTTATTCATCAAAGCTCCACCTGCAGCTGCATCAACATTCATTTTTGTGGAAAACAAAAGACCATTATAAAAAGTGTGGATAATAAGCCAATTCTCAAAACCATGATGGGGGCAAAGCCTAAGCATTTCTTTGAAACTCTCCCACGCATTGTAAAGAGATTCACCATCTTTTTGAGTGAATTGTGTGATTTGACTCCTTAATTGAGCAGTTTTACTATGGGGAAAGAATTGGGAAAGGAATGCCTTTCTCATTTGGTCCCATGAAATTATAGAACCAATTTTCAATGAATGAAACCAAGCACTAGCTCTATCCCTCAAAGAGAAAGGAAAGAGGTGCAGCCTTACGGCCTCTTGGTTTGCCTTCAAAGTTCCACTGAGTCTTAGAAAAGTTGAAATATGAAAATTCGGATCCTCAGTGGGTGATCCGAAAAATTGATTTTGCTGCACCAGGTAAATAAGTGCAGGCTTTATTTCAAATTTAATATCCTCAACCGTTGGGTATACAATAGCATCGTACGGCTCATCTGAAGATGTGATTCCATACTCTTTAAGAGCACGTTTCTCATCCATATCATTATTATCTTCTTTAAGTCATGCCTGAAATCAAAACGGTTAAAGATAGAAAATAAAAAATAATAATAATAATAAAAAAAATAAATAAGTAGAAAGGGAGGGAGAGATATTTTATATATATATATAAAAAAATAAAGAGATAAGAAAAGGAAAGAAAATATATATATATATGTTTTTTTTTTATTTATGGAGAGAGAGAGAGAGAGATATATTTTATATATAAATATATATATATATATATTTTTTGTTTTTTGTTTTTTTTATATATATATAGAGAGAGAGAGAGATAAATATATAAAAAATAAAAAGATAAGAAAAAGAAATAATTTTTTTTTTATATATAAATATATTTTATTTACTTATATAACTTTTTTTTTTTTTTTTTAAGACTAAACACTATTGAAAAGTTAATCAAATTACAATAACTCCCCGGCAGCGGCGCCAAAAACTTGATGGGATAAAACCGCAAGTGCACGGTCTTACCGAAGTAGTATGAAAAGAGTATCGTTCCGACAGGGAGTTATGAATTCAATTAACTTTAGATAATGATTAGACTAAAGGTTTATAAGGTAGAAAGTTGTATTTTTATATATTTAAAAGAAAATAATAATAAAAGATAAAAGCCTTGGGGTTATTGGTTCATCCTAACGACAAGTCCTTCTCAAACCAAACTATTAAACTTATAACTTTATGTTAGACCTAATTTCTCAAGACAGTTTCTCTTTTGTTCCTCTAGCAACCAAGCCTATTTCGCTGACTTGATTACTATTAGATTTTGGTTCCTCTAACAACCAAGCCTATTTCGCTGACTTGATTGTTATTAGTTCCCTTGAAGATCGAAACTATATGTCTCAAAGATTGCAAAGCCTATTTCGCTGACTTTGCAATCCTTGTCTAAATTCACTTGTTCGAATATCAAAGCTCCACTTTCGTTTTATGAATTGATATTTGAGATGATGGATAAACAATTATCAAACCCTCCACTTTCGTTTCCACAGTTTGATAATGGTTGATCCATGTTAAAGCGGTGAATTTAGATAAGGAATTAGGGTTACATAAGATTAAGGTTTAAAGCTTGGTTTGATTAGGATTATGTCATTAGACTTATCCAACAATCCCAATACAAGAGAAGTCTACTCACTAATGTTCATCGTAGACAAGGGGAAGAAGAGAGAAAGCATAAAAGTAAATAACAATAAAGTAAAATGAACTTTTATTAGAAAGACAATTGTCACATATTGTATTCCAAGAAAAGATGAATATTTGTGATGGCTAGCTACTCTATTTATAGTACACAATTGACTTAAAATCTAAGCAAGTATAATCCAAGAATATTCCACGGTAGATTGTGCGCTAAAATAGAATAGCTTAGAGCCCAAGCAAAAGCAGCAAAAGGTCTTATGGAGGGTGGCACGGCCGTGCCAAGGCTAGCACGGGCCGTGCCAGGCTTCTGACTTGTGGGAGACATATTTTGTTTCCCAATCTTCATATTTTCGTGTCCAATCTGCTCCAAATCCCTTTCTTTTGCTCCAAGACTCAATCCATCCAATATTCTTCCCTGAAATATAATAAATTGCAATTTAAAGTAAACTATCCTAAAAAGGAAATAATACTAATATAAAAATATATAAAATCTAAATAAAACTAAACTAAAAAGCATATTAAAATAGTATATAAATGACTCATCAAACTCCCCCACACTTGAATCTTTGCTTGTCCTCAAGCAAAAGGCATAAACATAGTAGCACCAACAGTTATATCAAATGACAATTCAATTAAAGCACATGTCTCCTCAAGGGCTGAAATCCCAAATGTACACTAATCACAAACTCAAGCATTTCTTGTAATTTTTATTCAACCCAACGATCAAGTTTCAAGTGAGTGTGTGTGTGAAGTCCAACCCTTTTCTTGCTCCTGTATAAGATAGGCATTATGAGGAAACATGGTCTAATCTTAGCACTAAACCAACCAAGAAAGATTCCTTCTATAATTCATATAAGAGAGATGGGAGTATTTGAGAATCTTTGTTCTTTGCCATTTGCACATTTTAAGTTCTTTATTTAAGGAACAACATCTTCACGTAGGAGGTCGGAGGGCCTACCCCCTTCCCCAATCTAGATTCAATGGTATCCCTTAAAACATCATTTTCACCTAGGAAGTCGGAGGGCCTACCCCCTTCCCCAATCTAGATTCAATGATGCGTTTTAAAGTTTTTCCTCAAGATAACAATCATCTTCACGTAGGAAGTCGGAGGGCCTACCTCCTTCCCCAATCTAGATTCAATGATGAGATCTTGGAATTTATTTGGCTTTTTGGCTTTTTATGAACTCCCTTATACTAACTTATACTACTGGCATTTTGAGAATCTTTAAAGGTTAATGCACCACTAAGATTAAAACGCGTTTCCTTAAAATACCTATTCATACATTTACTCAAGGGAAGCAACTTTCTGTTTTTCTCATTGGAGAATTTTATTCACTTTAAAACAATATGTGGGTATATCAAGAAGACTTAAAACACAAGAGTTTGCTTTCATGTACAAGAATCAACAAAATAAGAGGAGACAATGAAAATTTTTGTGTCATGATATTTTCAATAAAAATTAGCTACTTAACCATGCCTTTTACAATAAAACAAAACAAAAGAATAAAGTTCAAGGGAGTTTGGAAACACTACGACTAAAGACACTTTATTAGGCTCCCCCCACACTTAGGAGAAGCATTGTCCTCAATGATTCAAAAGAAGAAGAAGAAGAAGAAGAAAAAGAAGAAGAGGATGAAGAAAGAAGAGAAGTAGAGAAGAGTAAAGGAAGAGGAGAGCTCACAATTTTATTGAAGTCCTTAAGGTGGACCTTGGAGGTGAAGATGTTGCATCATGTATCGGAACATTTGATTGTTTTATTCATTTATTTGATTGCCCCTTAGGACATCTTTTCTTAGCCCGATCATTTCAACACCTTGTCTTTGTTGCTCGGTGCATGTTCTTTGAACTTCGGTTTGCATCAATGCCTACCATTCATCATTATAGTTTCCACTGGCTTCTTGTTAATGGTGCAAGTTTGCACCTACCTCCTCTTCATCACCACCATCATCACCATCATTTTGTACCTGTGGGTTAGTACCAACATAAAGCAAATTTTCCACCACCTCCGGATTAGTAATGTCCGAATTAGGTAGAATAATCAAACAATTAGCTCTAATGATTCTCCATGCATATTGGTAATTGTGAGTAGGGTCATGGGTTTTAAGGAATGACAAAGTAGTATAAAAGTTTAGATAATAGTTCTCATATATCCTCTTGATCCCTTGATTCATACTCACCCCAAACTTCTTAGCAATAAAAGTGATGATTCCATCTACCATTATATTACCCTTATCATCCGGTTTTCTTTTTATCAATTGAAACAAGATAATCAAGCAAGTAATAGCAAATGTTAACATGGTGGTTATAAAGCATTTCTCATAAATAGCTCATCATTCCTCATCAGTCCCTACCTCTTTCCTAGTCTATCCATAGCATTATTATCAGTGTATCGTCAAGCATAAATAGATTGAGAGATAAGAGCTTTAGACCTACTCCTTTGCTTGTCATCTTTAAAATGGATGCCATGGTTCTTGGATGTTGCTTTCTCTTTCTTTGCACCACTTCTAGAGCTTTCAATCTCCTTGCCTTTTTTATGTCATTGACCTAGTTAACTTGGTTTGGGTTTTAGGGAAGGTTATGGTTTGGTAAGGTTTTGGTTTGGAAAGGTTGGTTTAGTGATGGGTTGGGGTTTAAGTGAGGTTGATGAGTTTAATGATGGAGATTGGTGAAGAATTTTTTTTTGGTTTTTGGGTTAGGGTTAAATAGTGTAGAATTTGGTGTTTGAATGGATGATTGTTGGTTTTGATTGGTGGTAAATGTTTGGAATGATGAATGGAGATAGATATGGAGGTTTAAATGTTGATGTTATGGAGGTTTAGAGAGGGAATTTGAAGGATGAGGGTAGTTTGTGTTTGAGAATGAAGGAAGAAGAAGAAAAGTGAAAAAAAATGGTAAAAGAGGGTCTGGGACCATGGCACGGCCGTGCCAGTACAGGCACGGGCCGTGCCAACTCTCTGGAAGTTGATGAAGTATGGCTAGGTTACAGGCACGGCGGTGCCATCACTGGCACTGGCCGTGCCAAGCTTCTGGACATGCAAGGCTCAATTTTCTTCATTTTTCGCATCATTTTTGGACAAATACCTACAAAATAAATTAAAACAACAAAAAAACAAACAAAATAAAAGCAATTAAACCCGTGGGTTGCCTCCCACGAAGCGCTCTTTTAGAGTCATTAGCTTGACGATTAGAAGGTTTCTCTACCCAATACCCAATCTTTCCCAAAGGGATAGTGGCATCAACCTAAGATTCTCTCCCAAATTACACATAGCTTTTTCAATGGTTTCACTCTCAACAATCACACAAGGGGTGGAAAAACTCTCATTCACTATGAGGTTAGGCTTAACAAGCCTTTGTGGGACATGGATTTTGAGTTTATAAGGTGGTGAAACGATTGGCTTATCACTCTCTCCTATGACTTCCTCACCTTGTTGCTTTTCACTCTCTATCTCACCCTCAATTGTCTTAGTTTTCATAATGGGGTCCTCTAACTGCTTACCGTCCCTAAGTTGAATAGCATTTATAAGGTCTTTGGGGTTGGCTTCAGTTTGACCTGGAAAGACTTCGGGGGTTTGAGATGAAGTAGCTGCTTTTTGGGCTACTTGAGAGATTTGAGTTTCTAGCATTCTAGTGTGAGTAGCAATGGAGTCCACTTTAGATGTAAGCTTGACAAAAGAGTCATTCAAAGATCCAGTTTGATTTTTAAGTTCTTGAAATTGCTTGGATTGCTCCATAGCATGTTTTTCTAGTAAAATTTCCAAGCTGGATTTCTGAGGGACTCTTTCGTTGCTTGCATAAACGGGTGGTGTTGTTTGTTGTCCAAAGGTATAAAAATTTTGCTCGGGACTTTTAGCAACACTACCTAGTTGGCATTCAACACCAGTATGGTCAAGTATTCCACAAAATTCACAAGGTGGTGAAACAAGAGCAGGTGTGACGACACTTACAGTTAATTTATCAAATTTTTGAAGAAGTGTGTCCACCTTAGCAGATAGATGATCAAGGGTAGAAACTTGGCACATACCTGCCTCTTTTTTAGCGGGTGGAGGAGTACCTTCAGTGATAACTCTCTCACTTGTCCACTGATAGTGGTTGTATGTCATGTTCTCGATCAAATCATAGGCTCCTGTGTAAGTTTTATTCATCAAAGCTCCACCTGCAGCTGCATCAACATTCATTTTTGTGGAAAACAAAAGACCATTATAAAAAGTGTGGATAATAAGCCAATTCTCAAAACCATGATGGGGGCAAAGCCTAAGCATTTCTTTGAAACTCTCCCACGCATTGTAAAGAGATTCACCATCTTTTTGAGTGAATTGTGTGATTTGACTCCTTAATTGAGCAGTTTTACTATGGGGAAAGAATTGGGAAAGGAATGCCTTTCTCATTTGGTCCCATGAAATTATAGAACCAATTTTCAATGAATGAAACCAAGCACTAGCTCTATCCCTCAAAGAGAAAGGAAAGAGGTGCAGCCTTACGGCCTCTTGGTTTGCCTTCAAAGTTCCACTGAGTCTTAGAAAAGTTGAAATATGAAAATTCGGATCCTCAGTGGGTGATCCGAAAAATTGATTTTGCTGCACCAGGTAAATAAGTGCAGGCTTTATTTCAAATTTAATATCCTCAACCGTTGGGTATACAATAGCATCGTACGGCTCATCTGAAGATGTGATTCCATACTCTTTAAGAGCACGTTTCTCATCCATATCATTATTATCTTCTTTAAGTCATGCCTGAAATCAAAACGGTTAAAGATAGAAAATAAAAAATAATAATAATAATAAAAAAAATAAATAAGTAGAAAGGGAGGGAGAGATATTTTATATATATATATAAAAAAATAAAGAGATAAGAAAAGGAAAGAAAATATATATATATATGTTTTTTTTTTATTTATGGAGAGAGAGAGAGAGAGATATATTTTATATATAAATATATATATATATATATATTTTTTTGTTTTTTGTTTTTTATATATATATATAGAGAGAGAGAGATAAATATATAAAAAATAAAAAGATAAGAAAAAGAAATAATTTTTTTTATATATAAATATATTTTATTTACTTATATAACTTTTTTTTTTTTTTTTTTTAAGACTAAACACTATTGAAAAGTTAATCAAATTACAATAACTCCCCGGCAGCGGCGCCAAAAACTTGATGGGATAAAACCGCAAGTGCACGGTCTTACCGAAGTAGTATGAAAAGAGTATCGTTCCGACAGGGAGTTATGAATTCAATTAACTTTAGATAATGATTAGACTAAAGGTTTATAAGGTAGAAAGTTGTATTTTTATATATTTAAAAGAAAATAATAATAAAAGATAAAAGCCTTGGGGTTATTGGTTCATCCTAACGACAAGTCCTTCTCAAACCAAACTATTAAACTTATAACTTTATGTTAGACCTAATTTCTCAAGACAGTTTCTCTTTTGTTCCTCTAGCAACCAAGCCTATTTCGCTGACTTGATTACTATTAGATTTTGGTTCCTCTAACAACCAAGCCTATTTCGCTGACTTGATTGTTATTAGTTCCCTTGAAGATCGAAACTATATGTCTCAAAGATTGCAAAGCCTATTTCGCTGACTTTGCAATCCTTGTCTAAATTCACTTGTTCGAATATCAAAGCTCCACTTTCGTTTTATGAATTGATATTTGAGATGATGGATAAACAATTATCAAACCCTCCACTTTCGTTTCCACAGTTTGATAATGGTTGATCCATGTTAAAGCGGTGAATTTAGATAAGGAATTAGGGTTACATAAGATTAAGGTTTAAAGCTTGGTTTGATTAGGATTATGTCATTAGACTTATCCAACAATCCCAATACAAGAGAAGTCTACTCACTAATGTTCATCGTAGACAAGGGGAAGAAGAGAGAAAGCATAAAAGTAAATAACAATAAAGTAAAATGAACTTTTATTAGAAAGACAATTGTCACATATTGTATTCCAAGAAAAGATGAATATTTGTGATGGCTAGCTACTCTATTTATAGTACACAATTGACTTAAAATCTAAGCAAGTATAATCCAAGAATATTCCACGGTAGATTGTGCGCTAAAATAGAATAGCTTAGAGCCCAAGCAAAAGCAGCAAAAGGTCTTATGGAGGGTGGCACGGCCGTGCCAAGGCTAGCACGGGCCGTGCCAGGCTTCTGACTTGTGGGAGACATATTTTGTTTCCCAATCTTCATATTTTCGTGTCCAATCTGCTCCAAATCCCTTTCTTTTGCTCCAAGACTCAATCCATCCAATATTCTTCCCTGAAATATAATAAATTGCAATTTAAAGTAAACTATCCTAAAAAGGAAATAATACTAATATATAAATATATAAAATCTAAATAAAACTAAACTAAAAAGCATATTAAAATAGTATATAAATGACTCATCAAGCAGTTAATGCATGATGTACATGACGGTACCTTCGGGACCCACGCTACGGGGCACACTATGTCAAGGAAGTTGTTACGAGCAGGTTACTACTGGATGACCATGGAGCATGATTGCTACCAGCACGCCAGAAAGTGCCACAAATGTCAAATCTATGCTGATAAGATTCATGTGCCTCCGCATGCCCTCAATGTTATTTCATCCCCATGGCCGTTCTCCATGTGGGGCATCGACATGATTGGAAGAATTGAACCGAAGGGTTCAAACGGTCATCGTTTCCTCTTAGTGGCAATTGACTACTTCACCAAATGGGTTGAAGCGGCATCTTATACCAATGTAACTAAGCAAGTGGTAGCCAAGTTCATCAGGAACAACATCATCTGTCGATATGGTGTTCCCAGCAAGATCATTACCAACAATGGTACTAACTTGAACAACAATGTGGTGCAAGCTCTCTGCGAAGAATTCAAAATTGAGCATCATAATTCTTCTCCTTATAGGCCTCAGATGAATGGTGCAGTAGAGGCAGCCAATAAGAATATCAAGAAGATTGTCCAGAAAATGGTAACTACCTACAAAGGTTGGCATGAGATGTTGCCCTATGCTCTGCATGGCTACCGTACTACAGTGCGCAGTTCAACCGGGGCAACCCCTTTCTCTCTTGTATATGGTATGGAAGCAGTTCTTCCTTTGGAAGTGGAGATCCCATCTCTCCGTGTGATCATGGAAGCAAAGTTATCCGAGGCTGAATGGTGCCAAAGCCGGTATGATCAGTTGAACTTGATTGAGGAAAAACGTATGGATGCCATGGCTCGTGGACAGTCATATCAAGCAAGAATGAAGACTGCCTTTGACAAGAAAGTCCGTCCTCGAGAATTCAAGGAAGGAGAACTTGTATTGAAAAGGAGGATAAGCCAGCAACCCGACCCAAGGGGCAAGTGGACACCTAACTACGAAGGTCCTTATGTTGTCAAGAAGGCCTTCTCCGGTGGTGCTTTAATTCTTACACACATGGATGGTGTAGAACTTCCAAATCCTGTGAATGCTGATATAGTCAAGAAATACTTTGCCTAGATATATGAAAAGAACAGCGTGGTAGGTCGAAAACCCGAAAGGGCGGCCTAGGCAAAAATGCGCTTCCCGGTGGATCGAAAACCCGAAAGGGCGGTCCAGGCATAATAAGGGACACAAAAAAAAAAAAAATATGAAAAGCTCGCTGAGATTGTACGCAACTCAGGCAAGAATGAGCGTCTCGATGAGCCGAAAACCCGGAAGGGCGGTTCATGCAAAAATGAGATTGAAACAAAAGGCAAGTAACTATATCTGGCCAACCACCATCCCCTTGGGGCATCTGCAGCTGTTAATGACCATCTTCATCAGAAGCTTCGGTGCTTGCGAATTCAAAGTTTCTAGGAAATGTAGTGGTTACTATGTCCAATGTACCACCAACCAATAAAATTACCATTTTCCAAGCTTTGTAAATCCGTGGAGTCACGCCTTCGGCTGACCACCAGTCTTATACATCAATTTGAGCCTTTGCTTTTGTTTGAAACTCTACTTTCTTTCTACTTTCAAAGCTATGTACAAAAATTTTCTTTCTATCTTGATAATGACAATACTTGAAACAAACATCCTGAAAATTGAAAAGTTTTTGTCTATTTTGAAAGCAAACCTAAGCAACAGGGTACATTCAAACGAAACTTGCATGAGCGAGTGTATGTTGATGTCTATTTCAATATGTGTTACAAGCAGGTTCTTCCCCAGGATAGTCTTTGGTCAATGGCAAGAATGAAAAAACAGAATGAAAATGCATGAAAATGAATGGGCTCGCTAAGTTGAAAACCCGAAAGGGCGACTTAGGCAAAAATGAGCACCCCGCTGGATTGACAACCCAAAAGGATGGTTCAGGCAAAAATGGGGCAAAGATAAAAATTTATTTCCCCGGTGGATCGAAAACCCGAAAGGGCGATCCAGGCAAAAATGGGATGCAACAAAAATGAAAAATTGAGAAAATGACATGCAAAAAGCATTGACCACAGATGCGACATCCACAGTACACCCAACACTGAAATGCCCAGCAATGACGACATTATCCCCAGCAGAGTCTTCCGAGATTCTATCCCCAGCAAGTTGCATAGCTACCTGCCCTCAGCCATGGCCCCGATACGTCTCCCAACGACGTTATCTCCAAAGAGAATTTCCAGGAATGTGTAATATAGCACGAGCCACTACGTGCCCAATACTCCAATGTCTTGTCTGTCTCTGCGAAACTGTGTCTACAAACTGCCAACAGTCATGCATTACAAGCATTCATACATGCATAATCATGCATATTACGTGCCCATACATTTAATAAAACTGTTATATCATCCGTGCATATTGCATTTCCAATATCAACAAGTCTCAATTCAATACTCATGTCAGGTTCTCTGTCAAAATCTTGTGAGCCAATAATATTGGTCAATCTATACCTTTCAAATCAAATCGACGTCAAGTCAGTTTCAATCTATATTTTGTCAAAAACTAATCCCTAGTGAATTTGTTTCTGTTCGGTCAAGTGGCTGGTTCAAGTCTAGGAACAGCTTGTACCTGTCTATCTGTTTCTGTTCGGTCAAGTGGCTAGTTCAAATCCAAGAGCAGCTTGCACCTGTTTGTTTGTTTTTGTCTCCGGTGGAGTAACCAGTTCGTATCCAAGAACAAGCTCGCACCTGTCTATTTGCCTTTGCTTTCGGTCGAGTGACCAGTTCGATCCAAGAACAACTCACACCTGTCTGTCTGCCTTTATTCCCGGTTAAGTGCCTAGCTCAATCCGAGAGCAGCTTGTACCCGTCAATTTGCTTCTAGTTTCCTGTCTACCTTGTTATCTGTTATCTTGTCAATGTCTATCAGTCCCGCAATGGATATGACATCTTTTGTTAGTTCCAACTCTCGTTTGTCTTGCATTCATAATCCAAATGTTGCATGGCGTTCATGATATTTGAAAATGTGCAAGCGTATTTTTACGTCCAAAAACAGTGCAAATGTTGATATTTAAGTGTCTTCGTCCCGTCAAGCCAAAGACTCCGTCTCTTGACCCACCGGACAAAGAAACTTAAATAGGGGCAGCTGTTATACCCTGATTTTGGACCTAAAACTACTCATTCAAATTTATTTTCTACTACTAATAATTGTCAATTTACTGTTGTTTTACTCTGAATCTTTACTCTCTTTTCATCTGCCTATTTTACTGTCTCTGTCTCAAAATATGTTCAATCATGATTTTCTTGCGTAAAACTATCCAAAGTGTCTTTCTTGCCTTACAAGTCATTTGAAAAACTCTCTGAATCATTGCATTACTTTTCTTGCATTTTATTTCAAAAATCATACAAAAAGGGTATTTTGGTCATTTCCTGCAGTGGAACTCATTTTTGTCCTTGTAACTGTCTCTGAGCCTTTTTAACTTGTCTGTACAAATCACTGTTGAATTTCTGTTTAAAAATCATTTCAAAAATTGCATCTGAGTCAGCTTGAGTCAGTTTAGTCCCTAGGGGCATTTTGGTCTTTTCCTGTCAAAATTTCGACAGAGATGTATTTTAAAATACCTCATTTTTGTAATTGGTTCATTTTAGTCCTTTTGATTGATTTTATTTTTTGGTTTCACTTTACGTTTTGTCCAATTTACCAATTTTAGTCCAATTTTATTTTAATTGCATTTTAGTCCCTGAAACAGTTTCTAAAATTGCATTTTAGTCCAACACTTTTTAAAATTGCATTTTTTGGTCCTTTTTTGTAAATTGCAGTCCAGTCCTTCAATTTTCTTATTTTGCAGAAAGGTCCGTAAGTTTAAAAACAGGTGTCACCATCTCATTGATCCGGAATCACACATGGCAGCCTATAAAAGGTGCACAAATCCACATAGACCCATACATCACACGCCACCTCAACAAACAGAATCACAGTTTTCTCTCTTCATTCAGTTAGATCAAAAACTCATAAAATCACCAAGAACGTGAAGAACAAAACTCAAACCCTAAATTTCTAGAACCACAATTCAATACCAAATTCAGTGAATCTTTCGCAATTCTCAGAGATTCATCACTGAATCTTCATCATCGAATCGGTTTCCTTCGCAATTCAAGGTGCGAATTCGCCATTGGCAAACTCAAGCACCGATCACGAAGGAATCAGTGAGAAGAAGAAGAGAAAGAAGACGAAGAAGATTGAACCAGCGAAGAAGAAGAAGAACCGATTTATTTTCGGATTCAAATCCAAAAAATCAACGAACAGAATCAAGTTCAAGTGTTTCCGGAGATCTTCGCTCAAAATCTCCAATTGAAACCACAGGTAAACACACAAACTTCCTCTTTCTTGCTTAAGAACAATAACAAGAACGAATCAATGTAGATCTTTAAAGTTTCAAAGAGTTTCGTTCGAAAAAAACTAAAAACCTAAAAAATATTTTCAAAACCGTAAAAGAGTTTTTTAGATCTACGTTGATTCAAGCTCTATTTGTGAAAACCAATGCCAGATTCGTGCTTAGAATAAAGAAACGAAGAGTTTGATGTAAAATTTTCGAAGTTCTGGTGAGATTAGAGGTTGCCGGAAACCTGGAGATCTCGCCGGAGAAGATGAAGTTTCCGGCGGATCTATGAAGATTCCGGCCGAACTTCATCATCTCCGGCCACTCAATCCAGAAGCCGGCGGAGGAAAGGAAGAGAGAGGCGAGAGCTTCTCTCACTAGGATGAGAGAAGAGAGATAAAGAACATAGAAGAATGATTAAACCGGTGTTAGCATGCTTTTATAGACCCCTAGACCGGACCGGTTCAAGACCGGTCCAATCCCTTGCAATCCTGAGCGTTGGATCTAGGGTTTTTCCCCCTGGATCAATCCAACGCTCCCTGTGTATCCAGGCCTTAGGTTTTGGGCTTGGGCCTCCTTCTGCGCAGATCCTTTTGTTTCTTGTCAATTTCTTGCTATTTGCACCTTGCTGTCTTGCTATCTGAACCCCCTGCTTGTCCAATTTTCTTGCAAAAAATTCCTAAAAAATTCCTATATGTTTCTTGATGTATTTTTAAAATTTTGTGATGTTTTTACATGTCAAAAATTGATAGAAATATATGTGTATTTTTTTGATAGTTTTTTTTTTTTTTTTAGTGGAATTTTGTGCAATTTTTACCACATTTTTGTTCATAATATTTTGATATATGACATGGATGATTGATATGCAATTTTGTGTTGAATATGCTACTGTTTGTGTAATTACTTTACTGTTTTTGATGTGATTTGTTAGTTTCTTGTGTCGCAAGTATTGTATTTTTTTTCATGTTTTGGTTATTGTTGTCATTTTTTACCGTTTCGCCTCGTAATTCTTTGCTTACTTTTCTTACCATTTTACACCTTATTTTACTAACATTTTATTTCTTGTTTCATTCACCTCATAAGCATTCTATCATTTCATCTCCATTTCTTATAGTTTAGGTATTTTACCATTCATTTCTATGTTAAAATTGGCATGTAAATTTTGGTAGTTTCAATTTCCTTTTTAATTTCTTGCAAGACCATAGAATGTAAACTAGGGCCAATGTAACAGACAATGGACTCTAATGATGT
The DNA here is from genome assembly GCF_003473485.1 of Medicago truncatula. NCBI lineage: Eukaryota > Viridiplantae > Streptophyta > Magnoliopsida > Fabales > Fabaceae > Medicago > Medicago truncatula. The sequence goes on along the minus strand of NC_053049.1, from coordinate 22,924,296 downwards.
ACACCGACACAAGCACCGACACGCACACACGTTGTATGTTGATTTACCGCTTTAGATGTATGCTTAGGAAACGCGATACTTAGAAAAATATCAATTTTCCAAAATAAGTAAATCCCATCACTTGAAATTTTTTTCCTAATAAACCTTGGAGTCAAAACTCCATTGAATTTTCCCTTTATTTTCTTAAGAAAAACTCAAATGAACTCTAATTCCAACTTAGACCTTTTTTAATAATAATTGAACCAACCATTCATCATTTTCTCCTCTCATGCCTTTACGGCCTCTTTCCCTTCTTCAAAACCATTTTCCAAAACTTAAAATCAATTGAAGCACACAAAAACACTTGTGAAAGAGAACTACATGGAATTTTGATCCCTTAAAAGGGTATGTAGGCAAGAGGTCAAAACCTCTCCAAGTCCAATAAAATAAAAATCCAAACACTCCTCCCCCCATTCTTAACATAAACAATTTCCTTTTTTAATAAATAACATTAAAAATAAAGCGTAGACATAAAACTAGGAAAACGGTTCCTATAGAGTACTATAGTCATTGCGGGTGCCTAACACCTTCCCGTAACTGTAACGCTCTAATCATTATTTAATTATTTTAATTATGTGGTGTCATTTATATGGTTTTTGGTGATTTATGTGGTGTATATATATTTATTATATGATTTATTTTATTAAATAATTAGAATAAGTGGAGAATATAATTAATTAGAGTTTGGGGGGTTATGTTATAATTAATATAGTTAGTGGGGAGTTATTTGCTAATTAGGGGAGTTACAAGTTGGGAGTTAAGAAAGGAAAAACCAGAGAAACGTTTTACGTGAAAACAGACAAGTTTGGGAGAAAGCCAAGAGCAAGGGAGAGGAACTTAGGAACCGATTTCTGCTGTGTTATTTCTGCAATTCTAAGGTAAGGGTGAGGTTTACCGCAATCTTATAGGTTCTGAATTCTGATTTTGTTCTAACAGGTTTATGTGAGAATTGGGAGAAGTTAGGTTTTTGTTGATTAATGGGTTATGAGTCTAGGAATCGTTGAATTGGGGTTAGAAATGGGTTCTGAGGGCATAAAACCTTTCTTTGCATATCTGTAAACTAATTTGGGGAGTGAATTGAGGAAAAATGGGATTTTTGGAAAAAAACTGCATTCTGTCCGTACAGAAGTTCATCGCTCGCCTCGCGAGTAGCCTATGCTCGCCATAGCGAGTGAATAACTTCATAGCTCGCCTCGCGAGTGGTACAACTCGCCATGGCGAGTAACCTTGTGAAAATCTGGATTTTTAAAATGTTGTTATAAGCCGTAATTTGGGTAGTACTATGTACCTAGATGATTATAAGGGTGACTGGAGTAAGTTTTAGGTTAAAAAGATAACTAGGGAGCTTAGAATGGTTGGTTTAGTGAGAAAAATATCATTTTTCCCGAGAGCACCATATTTCTGTTCGCCTCGAGTTCGCCTCGAACTCGCCATGGCGAGTACCTGATTTCCTGAGCTCGCCATAGCGAGCAGATGTGCTCGCGAGGCGAGCTGCCCAGTATTTTGTTGGTTTGATTTCTGTTGTTGTTTGGATGGTTTATATTGTTGAATTAAGCATGGCTTGTATGTTGATATATACTTCCCTGGATGTCCTGATGTAAATTGGGTGGTGAATCATATATATGTATATGTTAGATTGGTTGGTATGTAGATATACTCAAGGGGATTAGTTGCATAAACATAACAGTGGGAGAGCTTCGGCTCTGGAACGCTCGGTCGTTCAAAGTGGTGGAGTACTAGTTACTCAAAGTGGTGTTAGTGGTGAGGACTTATGTCCTGATGAGAATGCTTTAACCATTCGACAGCGGTGTGGGTCACGACCCTGATTTTTGGTACCACATGCATGGGTGTTTAGAGGAGTCTTAGTGGAGTGTTGATGGGTTGCATATGTTGTTGAGAGGGTTATAAATTAATATTGTTGATGATATGGGAAAATGATGATATTTATATAATATTGTTGATGAAGTATCTGATAGGGTGTTAGATTCAATTGATGCATTCTTTACCTATATTTTGTTGTGAATCTCACCCCTTCTGCTTGAAAATGTTGCCCTTCCTATGGGTAACTTGCAGGTGATCCTGAGTAGTTGGTGGTGGCTCAAAGTGTCTAGGACTCTGATACGTGGGATGGGATTTATAGTTTAATTTCTATCTATGTATCAATTTTTGGAACAAGTTAATGTAGCCTTTGTTTATTGTTGAGGCCTAGTGCCAAGATTTATTGTTGGATAATGGAGTTTAATTTTGAAGAATATTCCGCTGCAAATTAATGAAGTTTTATGAAGGATGTTATTAAATTGTTTTATCCTATTTAAGAAATTTTGTATAGTAGTGTGACATGCCGTTTTGGCGAAGCTTTGAGAAAGAAATCCATCGAAAAATACAAATGTGCTTCAGCAGGAATCAAAGACGTTGTTTCTAGTTCGACGGATGAAAGAAGTTGTCGACGCGCTTTTCAGGTCTTGCGGATAAGACCAAGCAGTTAGCAAACGACTAGTTTTGTGAACGGCTAGTTTCGATTTTGAATCGAAAGGATGTGATTAGGTAGTTATAGGACTATCTGTATAAATAGTAGTTTTTCTTAGGAAAAAGGGGTCACAATTCAATCATACTAAAAACTTACACTCAATACTGTCCGTATGGAAGCGACAAACGAGTTACAAGTTGCAAAGTATGAATATGTGTACCAACTTTCATTAAGTCTTTACAAATTCAATACAATCTTTTAAACACTTTTGCAATTTAAGTCTTGTTTTACCAAGTCTTTTCAAGGTACTTCTTTTCATTATTGTTATTTACAGAACTTCGATTGAATTCAACATGGATTGAATTCGATTCCTTTACATTTTTGTTCTTGTCTTTACGTTATCGAAAATACTTTACGAACAAGTATTACTCTTATTTTCAAACAACAAAAACACAATATGCTCCTAAGATTTACTGGTCGATCTTGCAAGTAAACATCATTGAAACCAGTGATTGTTTACCAAAAATCAGTGTAAACAAATTGGCACGCCCAGTGGGACCTTTTGTGTTTTTAATTTTGAAAATTTTCAATTCTAAATTTTTTATTGGTCTGTACTGTGTATGCGTTTAAGGAATAACAAAATACTTCCTGAAATGACGCGCCCTTCTATAGTTTCTGGCACAACAGCAGCAAACACTGCTTCTACTTCAGGAACAACGACCAATCAGGCAATTCCTGTAGGGTCTACACAACTTGGCCAAAATAGCAATATGGGTCCTGTGTTAGAGCGTGTAGAGACCGTACTTGAAGAAAACGTAGTCTCGCAAACATCACAAGCCAATGCGTCGAATACAATGGCTAATAATACTTCAAGAAGTATCCCGGTGGCTATAACGGCCGCTCAGACTACCCAGTCTGCGGGAAATATGTTTTCTCAGAGGTCTCTCAATTTGGGAAACAATGGAAGAGGGTCTTATGGTATCCCAACCTCCTCGACCCAAACTTCACACACTACCACGATCACGCCACCCTTTTCTAACCAAGGGGAAACTGTAGCGTTTGGCAGAACCCAACAAGCGTTTATCCCATTCAGTTCGCCTCAACAATCGTTGACCAACGCTTCGATGAATGCGTTAAGGCAAACCATGGCAGAAACTAACCATGATATGGTTAATATGGTGACACAAGAAGTTGCGACTGTTATTAGCCCTTTGATTCAGGAGACGAATAGCAGTTACCAAGCCCTGTCATGACACATGGGGCGGATAGCGGATTTTCTGGGCGCACCCCAAGTGCGCGCTACGCCGGCTACGCGAAATGCGAATGCCAGGCCAAGAGAAGCACCCGTCGAAGAACAGACTAATCAAGTGCTCGAAAACCAGGCACAAAATGAACAGCCTGAAACACCAGAAGAGCCCGTTAGGATTCCTGTAGTGGTAAATAGAAACCAAAATGCTGACCAAGTGGTTATGCAGGCCCGTCGAAATAATTATGGACGCCATAATAACATAGCCGATATAGTCGAAACATTGATGGCCCAAAACGGTTTCAACACTGGAATACACCGTCCAAATTTCGTTTCCGTGTTAGCCGATTTCGTTTTAGAAACGGAGATGCCAAGAAACCATAAAATCCCAAAATTTACTAAATTTGCTGGGGAAACGAATGAGTCCACCGTTGAGGATGTTGCTCGATATATTATGGAGGCCGGTGATTTGGCAAATAATGAGAATTTGAAATTGAAATATTTCCCAAGTTCTCTGACGAAGAATGCATTCACATGGTTCACAACATTGCCCCCACACTCCATAGTTAGCTGGAATCAATTGGAGAAAGCGTTTCATGAGCAAGTTTACATGGGCCAATCTAAGATTAGTTTGAAAGAATTGGCCAATGTTAGACGGAAAACGCACGATTCGATAGATGACTATCTGAACAGATTTCGACTCCTCAAAGCCCGATGTTTTACCGCCGTGCCAGAACACGAACTGGTCGAAATGGCTGCAGGTGGCTTAGATTATTCCGTCCAAAAGAAATTGGATACACAATATCTTAGGGACATGGCGCAATTAGCAGATAGAGTCCGCCAAGTGGAAAGACTCAAGGCTGAAAAAGCCAGGACATATAGGTTCCCTAAGAAAGAAAAAGTTGCTTATATCGAAATTGGGGATAGTGAACCAGAATTCGATTGGGGTTTCGATTCTGTCGAAGATAGCGAAATAAATCTTGCGGAATTAAAAGATGGGCCGCCTTACACTTGTAAATTGTTAAGGCCATCAAACGGAAAAAACGCAGAAGAGCCCAAAAATGATAAATATCCCCCAAAAACTTATACTTTTGATGTGTCTAAATGTGAAGAAATATTTGATCTTTTAGTTGCTGATGGCATAATTTTAGTGCCAGATAATATGAAAATTCCCCCTCTGGATCAGAGGAAGAAAAGGGGTTTTTGCAAATTTCATGGTTTTTTGGGCCATAACTTATCCCGTTGTACTCGTTTCAGGGATTCTGTGCAGAAGGCTCTCGATGAAGGAAGACTGAAATTCGGAGAAAAGGCTAAAGCAACAAGCAAGCCTGATGTCAAATCTTCCAAAAAGGCCGAATCTATGTACGCTGAAGTAGTAGGTATAAACATGGTGGATGTAGCAGCGCCAAGCGATGGCAAACTATTATCGAGAGAGGCTGTGTTTAATGACACTGAAATGGTTACTGAAGGCCATGTTCAAAATGCCAGCCTGGTTACTGAGGACCAACTCCAAAAGAATGTTGAAAAGGCATATCCTAAAGCTGAAGAAGATCTAATTGATTTTCTGAATCGTTGCAAAATTTCAAACACCAATGCCATGCTTTGCCCAAGATGCAGCGCAGTCTTCGATAAAGAGGCTGCTAAAGCCATAGAAGGTGCTCAGCCACAGGCAAAGTGGAAAGGGAAGAAGAAGGATAACCGCCCTAAATTTAATTTCAACAAAAAGGGTGTCCCTTACAAAGACCACGCTGCTGAAAATTCTCAAAAGAGAAATTGGAGAGGAACTTTCAATCCGTCTGCTAATTCTCACACAGACACTTGGGTCTTTTCAAGAGGAAGAAAGTCTGGCTACTCTGCCCCTCCAACCAAATGGGAGAAGAGAAAAGTTCCTGCTCCTCGACTCGATGTGCCAGAATTGCCTACCAGGTATTCTTATAATAATAATTACAAAGGTAAGCGACCTATGACACGAACTCAATGGCGTAGGTATCAGCGCCAGAAAAAAGCAACAGCTCTACAAGACATTACCAACATTGACAAAACGGAGGATAAGCAGAAAGCTGTGTTCGAAATGGTTAAGAAACCAGCAACAGAAAGAATTTCACCCCCATTGTCAATTTTGAAGAAAGATTGTTCCAAAGAGGATGAGGAGATGACTTCAAATTTCACGGAATCTGACCCGAGCCTCGACATAGTTTGCAATGTGGTTTCAATGCTGCATGTGGAATACGATGTCCAGTCAGAGATTAATGAAGTGGAAAGTGACTTTTTCGATGAAATGGCAACTCACAAGCCACTATGCTATTATGTCATGAATAATGGTTGTGTAGAAGAACAACATGCGGTTTTCGAGAAGCCGGATATTTCGATGAAATCGCATCTCAAGCCTTTATTTATTCAGGCCAAGATCAATGGCGTAGGGGTAAATAAAGTACTAGTAGATGGTGGAGCCACCGTCAACTTGCTGCCTCAATCTTTTCTGGGAAAAATTGGACTCTATGACTCTGACTTGAAGCCTCATAATGTCATTCTCACCAACTATGAAGGCACTTCAGGAAATTCTTTGGGCGCCATCGAACTATAATTAATGGTGGACAGCACCAAAAGAATAACGACGTTTATGGTGGTCCCATCGAAAGCAAACTTCAATGTACTGTTGGGTATGGAATGGATACATGGTGTGGGTGCAGTTCCCTCTACGGTGCATCAAAGGATTGCCATATGGAAAGAAGATGGGCTAGTTGAAAATGTCGAAGCTGATCAAAGTTATTTCTTGGCTGAAGTAAACACTATCACCAAGAGAAATTTCGATAAACAGCTGGCACATATAGCCCCAGTCATATCTCCAGGACCCAAACAGATGGCTTCGAATGATGAAATGTACTCAATGAAGCTGCAACCAGAGGCAGGGTTCGTGTGGGAAAAAGAATTCAGAGACCATGATTTTGTAATGGTCAATCAACAAGAAGCTCAGTTGGATAATGAAGGTTCGCTGGTAACTAGAGCCCAAGCATACAAAAAGGTTACTGATGGCCTTGTCCCTAATGCTTCAGAGTATGCTACCTCACCACTTGGGGGGGACGCAAGAAAGTGAAATTATGTCTGGTCCCAATATGTGGGAGAAAATTACGGCCTACTTGGCCGAAAAAGAGATACATACGGCCAGAGAGGCCGAATCTTCAAAGTCAAAGAACACTGAGAAGTTAGAAGACGGATCAACAGATATTGAGGTCGAAGACCAGAAACTGGATTGCATTTATGATGATGAACCGTTGGGCTTCGAAGAGGATCCTATGGGATCCACCACGAAAATGAAGGCACAAGATCCCCTCGAAGAAATTGATTTGGGTGACGGAACGGTTAAAAGACCTACTTATGTAAGTGCCAAAATCCCTGAAAAATTTAAATGTCAAATGGCAGAGCTATTGAGAAAATACAAAGATTGCTTTGCATGGGATTACAACGAGATACCTGGTTTGAAACGAGAAGTGGTGGAGTTAAAATTACCAATTCGACAAGATAAAAAGCCAGTCAAACAGATTCCGCGTAGGTTCGCTCCACAAATCCTACCAAAGATCAAAGAAGAAATAGATCGATTGTTGAAATGCGGCTTCATCAGGCCTGCGAGGTATGTGGATTGGCTAGCAAATTTAGTTCTAGTTAAAAAAAAAATGGAACCATAAGGGTATGCATAGATTTTAGAGATCTAAATCTCGCTACCCCCAAAGACGAATACCCAATGCCGGTAGCAGAAATGCTAGTAGATTCAGCGGCGGGTTTCGATTACTTGAGTATGCTAGATGGGTACTTTGGTTATAATCAAATCTTTATTGCCGAAGAAGATATCGCTAAGACCGCATTTCGATGCCCAGGGGCATTAGGATGTTATGAATGGATAGTGATGCCATTTGGTCTGAAAAATGCTGGTGCTACATACCAGAGGGCGATGAATTTAATGTTCTATGACTTCATAGAGAATTTTATGCAGGTTTACATAGATGACATTGTAGTGAAATCTTCTTCGGAAGAGAGACACTTGGAACATTTGCGCCAATCATTCGAAAGGATGAGGCAATATGGATTGAAAATGAATCCATTAAAATGTGCATTTGGGGTTTGTGCAGGTGATTTCTTAGGTTTCGTTGTGCACAAAAAAGGAATCGAGATCAACCAGAACAAAACCAAAGCAATAATTGAGACCAAGGCTCCTTCTACAAAGAAAGAATTACTGTCTCTATTAGGAAAAATCAACTTTCTCCGAAGATTTATATCAAATCTAAGTGGCAAGACACAAGCTTTCTCACCACTGCTTCGATTGAAGAAAGATGATATTTTCAAATGGGAACCTGAGCACCAAAAAGCTTTCGATGAAATCAAGTCTTATTTGGTAAATCCTCTGGTCCTTTCTCCTTTGTTGAAGAGTAGAAGAATGAAGTTATATATAGCAACGACAGATGGCACTATCGGAAGTATGTTAGCACAAGAGGATGAATATGGCACAGAAAGGGCCATTTATTATTTAAGTCGAGTACTTAACGATGTTGAAACAAGATACCATCCTAGTGAAAAACTTTGTTTGTGTTTATTCTTCTCATGTACAAAACTCAAGCATTATATAAAGCCTTTTCACGTTTATGTGTATTCCCATTTTGATATCATTAAACATATGTTGTCGAAGCTAATTTTACATAGCCGAGTGTAACACCCCGTTTTCCCAATATACAAATTTCTTAAACATTTATCAGAGTAAAAACCTTAAACGGGATATCACATAAAACGTAATCCAAAACAGTTAAATAATAATTTGACTTCCACATAATATCTTAACATAGCAGCGGAATATTAGTTCATAAGTCATAAATCAGTTTGGCACGCAGGCCCCAATAAAGTATCTCAAAAGAGTTAATCAACACCGAAATTATCATAGCAGTTCACGTAAAAGAATGAAGCATGTTATAGCATATAACCCCATCCCGTTACGTATCAGAGCGACCTAGACGACACAGTGAAGGCAAGGCCAACTCACGAAAGCAAACTGCACACTAAGCACGATCACCTGCAAGTTACCCATACGAAGGGCAACATTTTCAAGCAGAAGGGGTGAGATTTCATAATCAAATAACATTAATCAATGTAATTGCGAATCATAAATTAACATCATAATCATTCCTTTAACAACATTGCATATTTGCTAAACAGTTATAACATAATCATATATCCAATTATCATGAACAACATAACATATTCGATAATCACCTATCACATAATCACGTAATCAATCATTATCAACAAGGCATCTTAATCATGACAATGCGACAATGCTCTTAGACTCCTTATATGCATGTGGTACCAATCGTCATCATAAGTATTAATATACTTTAATCGTGCGGAGGACAAAGCTCGTAAAAAACGTGCGGAGGACAAAGCTCCTATTATTCGTGGTGAGGACTAAGCTCAATGAGATGCTATGCATGGACACTTATGAACAAAGACATCGTAATCAACATATCAACATGCATCCAATAATTTGGAGCTAACTTCATCATAAACTTATGCACTAAGTTAAATAACGGAAGCAGCATAAACAGATCACATAAACAAAATGATATCATTATATCAATAGCACATAAATTGCATCATTATCAAGTTTTCATATCTTGCATGAATATACAATACATTAGTTCATGTCCATTTAATATCAACATAACTTAAACAACTCTACAGACTGCATTAAACGTCATCATTAGGTCTTAATGCCAACTGGGTGAAGGGATTTTAAGAGGGGTTTTTCAAATTTAATTCTCTTTGCGAAAGAAATCCCATTGAAACGGATCTTGATTAAATCATTAATCACAAATCAAATAGAAACTTAAACACTTTAAGATTCATGTGTTTACCTCTTGAAGAGCAGAACCTTTGTAGAAGAAATATTTCTGATCACGAGCAAAGCAAAGCAGCGATGCCTCTACTCAGTCCACACGAACAGAACTTCTCCGATGACCGGTGCTAGCCAATTCCAACGGAGATTTAGAGAGAACTATGTTTAGCGAGCGGCGGCTAGGGTTTCACAACTTTTGTGAATTAGGTTAAGCACTCACAAAAGGTTAGTAATGTTTCAACACAAGGGTTCTATTTATAGAATCACTTGTGTGGACAACAAGACAACACTTAAATACACCGTACCTTACGGTGAACCGCGTTTCTCTATTTTTCGTAAATTAAATAATAAAATCATATTTAATTATTTAATTAATAATAAGTCTCACTTATTATTTTATAAATAGGTCTCACTTATTATTTTATAAATAAGTCTTACTTATTTATTTCTCTCATCTATCTGTCCTTTGTGTGTGACCCTATAGGTTCCCGTAACGTTGGCAATAATATTAAATCACATATTTAATATTATAAACAGTGAGCGGTATCTAGCAACACATCACTACTACCCAAGTGACTAGAATGTCATGTGATCTGACGAAACCTTTCTATGATAATGATCATGTGTATAATTACCCTTTTGCCCTCATGTCTATATTGAACACAAGGGATAGACCGTGTCATCCTTGTCTAGTTCAATATTGGGCCCGTAGACATTTCTCCTGTTATGTAGGAGGGGCAAATTCCATCTAGGTCACTCATGTCCCTCAACATGATTCATGGAGTACCCATCAACCAACTTTATATTTATCCTGTTACGGACAACGTTTGAATGGTGACAAAGCACTCGACTCCAACATCTAGGGTACATAGTGGTTTCAGGTCGAAGGGTGGAATACACCACTATCACTATGAGAATATCTTATGACACTTTTCATAACTTTTACTATGTACTATTCTCATGGCGGATCAATCCAATATAAATATTACTCCTAATATTTATATCTATGTGAAGACTTGATAACTCTTTATCCATGATCTGTGAGATGTGATCATCAGTCTACCTACATAATAGTCTCTATGCTTTAATGATATCCCACTTCTCAATAAAGCTTGACTACGGATACTTTGAGAATAGTTTCCTTATGTTTAATGGGCTCTCACAATTAAGTTATACTTAATGTTCCATTAAAAGGACTAACTATTCCAGGGACTTTATTATTTTGAAACAAAACAAAATCAATAAAGAAATGCCTTGTTATTATATATTCACAATATATATTTATATCAATATCATGATACAAAGCCAAAACCAATCAATATAGATTGGCTATTAGGGCTTATTCCAGCAATCTCCCACTAGCACTAAAAGCCAATCAAATATTAACTCAATATCTATTTGTCAAGTGTTAGCATCAAGCACACTCTTGACAAGATACTATACTAGCAGATAAGGAACTCTTTCCTATGTTGGTAGGTTATACTTCTTTCAATTTCCACTTTCGATCTTCTATAGAAAAGAAATTGAATTGTCAAAATATACATTTGGATCATTGGTGAGATCAAGTTTTCACTGCTCGCAAGATTTAAACCAGTTTTACCTCATACGAGATCAATGGAATCCGCAACGCAAGAAACACATGTGTTCACTCAGTTATGAGCTAAACAATCCAAATCATATATATTTGACATCTGTAATAGAAACAACAACTATTTGAAGCTTGTACTTTTACAAATTTCATAGTTGATATCCTAGCATAACATTTATTCCAAATTACGATCTGGATATACTGTACACTGATATGAAAGTCAACATCATTGTAACACATTTACAATTTTTCTTTCATCTGTGTTCAAGAAACAATCTATAGTCTTTTAAGACATCCAAGGATATTCTTGAAGGTATCATAGTGTCGAACACTATAATCAATTTTGGTACGTATCGAAAATAATTTTCTAACCATGTCTTACATGTGTAGATAAATTATTTTGGTGACTAGTATGTCATCTACATACTCCACCAAACTAATTTCAATGCTCCCACTAATCTCCTTATGTGCACAAGATTTCTTTATTAATCAAAGTTTTCATAAAACTTTGTTAATAAAATAAAAATTTTAACTTCGAGAAGATTTCTCTAATAAATAAATTTTGTAATACATTTACCTTTATAGTATCCTTTGGATTAACGAAACCCTACATATATGTCAAATACATATATAAGGTCATTCTAATTAAAGAATGCAACATCGTTATCCATCTCCTAGAATTCGTATTATACAACAATGACAAATTGGGATCGTTAGATTTAAGTATTACGATGATGTAATAGTTTCGTCATGATTTGCATCATGAGTTGCATGAAACTTTCTACAATCAATCACATCTTAAAGGTATTCATAATACCATCCATGTCAGTTTTCTACAAGAAAACTCACATTCATCTTATGAGTCATACTCATTTGGATGATATAACCAATATCCATATATGGTTTGTGTACATGGATTCTTTATAAGATCCTATGGCAACTAGCCACTTCTCAAAAATCAGGTCATTTGTGAACTTCTAGTAAGTCAGGTGCTCATCTTCCATGAGCATCATATCACCTTGTTGAGTCATGACAAAATCATGTTTCTCATCCTAGTGTTATGACATATCAGACTCATCTAGATCATGTGCTACTAGAACTACCAATTTACCAACAACCCTTTGTTGAATTAGTTCATGTTCCATTGAGAAACATGTATTTTGTGGTACTTGACTTAATTCAAGTTCTACATCACTCCCACTAGCTCTTGCAAAGTTATACTCCTTGAAAAGGAATACTCCAGTACTAGCGACAAACAACTTTTGTCAAGGAAGAAGATGTAGAAATAGTATCCTTTAGTTTCCTAAGGGAACCTCCACAAGTATACATTCATTTAATTTGAAGTTTAGTTTATCTAGTAAACCATATAACCTCAAATTATCATAAAATCAAAAATAGGTACTCTTACCTGCATATCTAATATGGTGCATTTATGATTACTCAATTAGAACTTGTTGTGGGTGAAGAATAACTGTAATTTAATTAATTTCAAGAGTCTTTGAGTTATAATCAAACTATTTTAGATCGAGTCATGTCAAAAATAAAACGATATAAATAATCATTATTTGTACTCATTTATCAAGCATTTACCATCACGACTTACTCGTATAGTATTTATACTTTTCAAACTTATTCCTTTTACTTCATTGTTGAAATCTTTGAACAATTTCAAAGTTTTTCATGAATCGTGTCAAATACACTTTTCTTATCTACTAAATGATTTAGTAATGTCAGATGAAGTAATAGAAACAATATCTAGCAAATATGTTTAGTTCTCCGTATACATCTCATATGTATATAAACTCAAATAAATTACGTGTCCTTTCACCTTTTTTGGTGACCGGTATACTAATCTATTTTGAAAGGTGGGAATCACATCCTTCAAATGATATAAAATCAAATGAGTCCAATAGTCCATATCCATGGATTTTGGAAATGTGAATCACACTTGTTTGTACTAAACACTAATGCCAATGATATATAAAAGGTTCTAATCTCATTTGATTATTTTCTCATAAGTTATAGACCAGCTTATCAAGATCATGAAACTCAATTCCATTACTTGATTAGCACACTTGTATAGAAAACATTATTTGGATAATAGGACAACATTTATCTTTTTATTCAACTATACAATCATTCTCTTGTCAATACAAGATTTATGATTTAATGCTTCTATTTTATATGGAATTTAATAACAATTATTTTGTTCCATATTAAGTTTAATTTAAGTCCAAGCATTAGCTCCTATGTCAATGAAACAATTTGTCTCATTCTAGACGTAAGTGGACTTCGCTTATAGTTAATGTCCCGCTTCTTTAAAACTCTCTATATTTCAACAAATATGAGATTAACCATCAAGTATCATATACTTATGATGCAGAAGTGGAAATTTAACTTTCTATAACTATATGGGCAAATAAGAAGTCTTACTTCTATTTTGACTCTTACATAACATTAACAGTTTTTCTCATTCTTAAGAATAATTCTTAATTTTGTACCAATTCAGAAACTTCTTTCTGAAGATTTTGTTCTTCATAAGAACATTTAACAGTATAATAAAAAATGTATGTGCCGAAGAAATTTTAAATACAAAAATAAATAAAATTATATCATGATATAAAAACATAATTAATTAGGTCTTTAATTAAATATGCTCCCACTATTTTACTCAAAACAAATGACCTTCAACATTTGAATCGGAAAATCTTATTGGAAGATTTTCTAGTGGATTGAAATCCATATCTCACCTTGCTTTAAGTCAACGGGGGCTGTACTCAAAACTCAGTTATTTAGGTAGGAACTCCTTCCAATTGTATCTCATACAATTTTCAAATCATTTGAGTGAATAACTCTTTACTCTAATCTATCATATAGATGTTCCCAAACATTTCTTCTAAATTTATTTTAATCATATTAAAATAATTTAGTTAAGTTGGACCCAAAGAATAACCGTCGGGTAAATGAAATTACCGCACCGCAACTTACTAGTATAGAAAGTGCATCTCGCGGAGGCGAAACCTACACATTTCGATATTAGTCTTGAAGGGTGTCATCCTTTGGAAAGCAATTAACTTAATATTCTTTTGAAGTAAATATATATATTTTAATCTTATTAAAATAATTACGTTAAGTTAGATCCAAAATAACAGTCGGTAAATAGAATTACCGCACCACAACTTACTAGTATAGAAAGTGCACCTCGCGGAGGCGAAACCTACACATTTCGATATTAGTCTTGAAGTGTGTTATACTTTGGAAAATAATTTACTTCATATTCTATTTGAAGGATTTTAATTAAGTTGATCTCACTGACATGTGTATCTTATACACACATCTAATATTATACATGACATTCATGTTCATAGATAGCAAGTATATATAAAATATTTAAAATATACATGCACTAATCTAAACACACATTTCATGCATCACATACATAAAATAATAAACTAGGTAGTATGGTTATGACCTCCTAACGTGTAAAAATTAAATAAACTACTTTATTACAATTCTTTGACCCACGAGCAAGTTTCAAAAGTTTCTCCATCAAAATCATCTTTTTGCGTTGTCTTCTCTTCAACTTGAGCATTTACATTATTTAACATTTAAATAAAATAAATAAAAGCAAATCACGACACGCAGGTCATATTTAAATAAAATAAATCATGACACGCAGGTCATATTTAAATAAATGAACAAACGCCGAAAACTAAGGTCATAACCATATACCATAAAATAAATAATAATAACTATTTATAATTATTTAAACAATTTTAGAATTAGTCAAAATTCGAAAATAATATTTTGACCGAGATATACGTCATATAAAATTGATTCATATATATGTATATATATATTCCTTTTGAAACTATTTTCAAAATCAATCAAGTCATAAATAAAATTAAAATATGCAAATATTAGGACCAAATCTAAAAGATCATATCTGATTTTGAAACTTTTTCAAAATCATGATACATTTAAATTAGAAACAAATTATATTAATATCATGCAAATCTTTTAAATAAATTCAAAAGATCAAATCTGATATTGAAACTATTTCAAATCATGATCTTCTAAATTCAATATCACATTGGGATCGTTTATTACCTTTTCAAACAACTTTTGAAAAACAATCAAAAAGTAGAATTTTTATTTACTTAATTATAGTAACATTGACACTCAATAATTATTATAATTAAATATGCATTATTTGGGTGACCAATTTGTTTCCAAAACAAATTATGGTGCCAAAATTAAGCAAATATTTTATTACTAAATTCAAAATCATATATGATATTGAAACTCTTTCAAAATCATCATATTTTAAATTTACTACCTTTCTCCAATTGAATAAATAAATTAAACATAAATAGTTTCTAGGATTGTTTGTTTAGCATGAACAACCGGATCTTTGATGCTTCACCAGATTCGGATATCGAAGCTCAATCTCACGAATTGTTCAAAGTCACAACAATCTTCTTGAAAATAATTGATCAACCATAATAATACAACTCTTGTATAGTTACGTACCCTAATACGACAATCACACATCAATAGTTTTAACAATTGTTTGTTCAGTATGGACAACCGGATCTTTGATGCTTCACCAGAATCAGATATTCGGATATCGAAGCTCAATCTCACGAGTTGTCTACAAATTCAAAATCAATTTCATAAAACATATTGAACGAATGACATCATCAATATATCACATATATTGATGTCGTATCAGAATCATATATCACATATATGATCTTGATCAATCAATTTTAATTAATTCTTATTATTTAAATAATAAAATATTGTTATCATATTTGCATTCCAAATTATCCTCTTGAATCAAATTCAAAAGGAAATTAACTTGAATTTAAAATTCAAAATAATGTCATGATATCTCTTGAGTATATGCCGTAAGAATTTGCAAAACAAATTCTCTTTAATAAATATATCACATATATATATCAAAAGCATGTTTTCTTGTATTAGCATCGATTAACAAAGTCATACAAATCGGAACAACGTGGTTTAATTAAACCGACGTCAAACGGAATTCAAAACAAAACGCAGATTTGTAACAACGTTTTAAATCACAATCATATAATCATCATTATATATGCTAATAAGATTCGAACTTAATGATTAAATCAAAACCAGACGCTCTAATACCACTGATGGGATTTTAAGAGGGGTTTTTCAAAATTTAATTCTCTTTGCGAAAGAAATCCCATTGAAACGGATCTTGATTAAATCATTAATCACAAATCAAATAGAAACTTAAACACTTTAAGATTCATGTGTTTACCTCTTGAAGAGCAGAACCTTTGTAGAAGAAATATTTCTGATCACGAGCAAAGCAAAGCAGCGATGCCTCTACTCAGTCCACACGAACAGAACTTCTCCGATGACCGGTGCTAGCCAATTCCAACGGAGATTTAGAGAGAACTATGTTTAGAGAGCGGCGGCTAGGGTTTCACAACTTTTGTGAATTAGGTTAAGCACTCACAAAAGGTTAGTAATGTTTCAACACAAGGGTTCTATTTATAGAATCACTTGTGTGGACAACAAGACAACACTTAAATACACCGTACCTTACGGTGAACCGCGTTTCTCTATTTTTCGTAAATTAAATAATAAAATCATATTTAATTATTTTATAAATAAGTCTCACTTATTATTTTATAAATAAGTCTTACTTATTTATTTCTCTCATCTATCTGTCCTTTGTGTGTGACCCTATAGGTTCCCGTAACATTGGCAATAATATTAAATCACATATTTAATATTATAAACAGTGAGCGGTATCTAGCAACACATCACTGCTACCCAAGTGACGAGAATGTCATGTGATCTGACGAAACCTTTCTGTGATAATGATCATGTGTATAATTACCCTTTTGCCCTCATGTCTATATTGAACACAAGGCATAGACCGTGTCATCCTTGTCTAGTTCAATATTGGGCCCGTAGACATTTCTCCTGCTATGTAGGAGGGGCAAATTCCATCTAGGTCACTCATGTCCCTCAACATGATTCATGGAGTACCCATCAACCAACTTTATAGTCATCCTGTTACGGACAACATTTGAATGGTGACAAAGCACTCGACTCCAACATCTAGGGTACATAGTGGTTTCAGGTCGAAGGGTATCACTATGAGAATATCTTATGACACTTTTCATAACTTTTACTATGTACTATTCTCATGGCGGATCAATCCAATATAAATATTACTCCTAATATTTATATCTATGTGAAGACTTGATAACTCTTTATCCATGATCTGTGAGATGTGATCATCAGTCTACCTACATAATAGTCTCTATGCTTTAATGATATCCCACTTCTCAATAAAGCTTGACTACGGATACTTTGAGAATAGTTTCCTTATGTTTAATGGGCTCTCACAATTAAGTTATACTTAATGTTCCATTAAAAGGACTAACTATTCCAGGGACTTTATTATTTTGAAACAAAACAAAATCAATAAAGAAATGCCTTGTTATTATATATTCACAATATATATTTATATCAATATCATGATACAAAAACAAAATGATATCATTATATCAATAGCACATAAATTGCATCATTTTCAAGTTTTCATATCTTGCATGAATATACAATACATTAGTTCATGTCCATTTAATATCAACATAACTTAAACAACTCTACAGACTGCATTAAACGTCATCATTAGGTCTTAATACCAACTGGGGGTTCGCTCTTGATCAACACGTGCGA
This sequence comes from Medicago truncatula, assembly GCF_003473485.1. Lineage (NCBI taxonomy): Eukaryota > Viridiplantae > Streptophyta > Magnoliopsida > Fabales > Fabaceae > Medicago > Medicago truncatula. The sequence goes on along the minus strand of NC_053049.1, from coordinate 22,906,334 downwards.
CACAAATCGCACAAACACTCAAGCAAGTACATTCTGGTTGTACTCGCGAGGCGAGAGTCCTTACTCGCCATGGCGAGTACCACTCAACTCCCAAAATAAACTTGTTCTAGGTTCCCTCTGATCCTACATTCATTCCCAATCAATACTAGATATGTTCAGGCAATCAAAGGCATACAAGGTTCAACTAAAAATGTCGAAACACAAAATATGACATGCACTCTGCCTAAGCTCGCGAGGCGAGAAAGGGTTGCTCGCCATGGCGAGTTGCACCAAACAACTCGCGAGGCGAAGGGAAAGGGCTCGCGTGGCGTGCGATGAAGTTCATCACTCGCGAGGCGAGGATCATCACTCGCCGTGGCGAGCGATGAACAGAAGCACGGGCAGACTAGGGTTTTTCTCAAAAATCCAACACACAGCATGGTTCAAAGCCTAATTTTGATTCCATAATCCATCCTAAACATGTTCTAAGGTTAAAGGACGGTTTCTACATCAATCTAAACCATTTTTACCGTTTGATCATCAATTTTTAGGGTTTTGACCTAATTCCAAAACTTTTCTAAATCAATCCTAACTTTGTCAATTAATCATCAGAATTACAACGATCAATGCTATTGAATCATTAGTCTCACCCTTACCTGGTTATGAAGAAATCGCTGCCCTCTCTATGCTCCTCTCCCTTTTTCAAAAGTTTTCACGTACAATGACTTTCTAAAATATTAGGTCTTCTCCTATTTATATCTCTTCCTAATTACTTATCTTATCTCACTTTCACCCCCAAAACTATCTAAAATATCAAAACAGCCCTCAACTAAATATTTTATATTATTTTCAAATCTTTATTCTATTTAACAATAAAATAAATCTCATATCCTTATCAAATCCTCCAAAACTCATAACTTATCACGTCATCAATCAAATCACTAAATTCACCACAAATCATCAAAACATATCAAAATCATGCATATACTATATAATTATAATATAATTGCCTAAACTCGATTAAATAACGATTAAACGAAAGTGGGCATTACACCGAGTCGGGAAATGGGCCTTGGCATTGACAGAATATTCATTAACATATCAATCATTAAAAGCTGTCAAAGGCCAGATTGTGGCTGATTTCATTGTAGACCATTCAATAAGCGAGGTTTTGACAACCGAAATAGACAATCATCCATGGAATTTATATTTCGATGGTTCTAGTCATAAAAATGGTACTGGCATAGGGATAGTCCTAATATCGCCCAAACACCATAAATTCGAACACATGTTTCGAATCAATCAGTTTTGCTCTAACAACGAGGCCGAGTACGAAGCCTTAATTACAGGTCTAGAGATTGCACTCGAACTGGGGGCAAGATGCATCGAAATCAAAGGAGATTCTGGACTTGTCCTCAAAAAGATGACTAGAGAATATAGGTGCGTTAAAGAAAGTTTGGTCACCTATCATGCAATAGCTAGCAGATTGCTAAAACAGTTCCGCCATGTGGGCATTCGGCACGTACCTCGCATGGAGAACCAAAATGCAAATGACCTAGCACAGAGGGCCTCTGGGTACAAAGTCTCCAAGGAACGGACGCAAGAGCCAATAGAAATTAGAAACAGGCGAAACTCGATAGAATGTTTTCCTGGCAAATCGTTAACGCCAAAACTTGGGGGGACCAGAGCAAGCCAAGATTCCATAAAAGGTATGGACTCTGTCGAAATTTTTGTCATTAACGATTTAAATGAAAATGATTGGCGTAAGCCCATAGTAGATTATCTGGAAAATCCAAATGGAGCCACCCCTCGAAAAGTGAAATACAGAGCCTTGAGCTATGTGATAATGGGTAGTGAGCTATTCAAAAAGACTTCAGAAGGAGTTTTGTTGAAATGCCTGGGAGAAACAGACACGTATTTGGCTGTTTCCAATACTCATGATGGAACATGTGGGACACACCAAGCAGGCCACAAAATGAAATGGCTCTTATTTCGACAAGGTTTGTATTGGCCAACTATGCTCAAAGACTGCATAGAATTCGCAAAAGGATGCCAAGGATGCCAAAAATACGCTGGAATTCAACGCGTCCCAGCAAGTGAACTCCATGCAATAATCAAACCGTGGCCATTTAGAGGATGGGCTTTAGATGTAATAGGGGAGATTAAACCTACTTCATCGAAAGGATACAGATATATCTTAGTAGGGATAGATTATTTTACGAAATGGATAGAAGCAATTCCCTTAAAAGATGTTACTCAAGAGGAAGTTATAAGCTTTATCCAAAAGTTCATCATCTATAGGTTTGGTATTACATAAACCATAACCACAGACCAAGGATCCGTATTTACTAGTCGAAAGATGGTGAAATTCGCCGTAGATACAGGCTTTAAATTGCTAACTTCGACACCATACTATGCACAGGCAAATGGTCAAGTTGAAGCAACAAACAAAAACATCATTGCCATTATTAAACGAAAAATAAAAGCAAAGCCCAAGAACTGGCCTGAAATATTAGGCGAAGCTTTATGGGCATGTCGAACGTCTCCCAAAGAATCGATAAACACTACACCTTTTAGGTTAACATTTGGTCATGATGCTGTACTACCAGTAGAAATTCTGTTGCAATCAGTCAGAATTCAAAGGCAATGCGAAATACCAGTTAATCATTATTGGGACATGGTCATAGACGAATTGACAAAAAGAAACAGTAGCGAAAGCATATAATAAAAAGGTAAAATCGAAGTTTTTTGCCCAAGGTGATTTGGTATGGAAAGTGATCTTACCAATGGACAAAAAAGATAGAGCTTTGGGAAAATGGTCACCAGGATGGGAAGGACCATGGCAAATATTAAGGGTCTTTTCGAATAATGCTTATGAGATCGAGGAATTGAACGACAATCGAAGGATTTTACGAATAAATGGAAAGTACTTCAAAAAGTATAAACCAACGTTGCAGGAAATTAGAATCATACAAGAGTAATTCGAAAAGATAGACTCAAATATAGCATTTCATGAAGCCAACTAATGGGCGGTTTACACATAATTTCAAAATAGGCTCTAAAAGAGCGCGAAGTAAACCATTACAAAAGAAATGCTACAAACAGAAAATGATTCTTAGATGGAGATCCCTACATAAGTTGGCCAAAGCCAAAGAGATCGAGGAACCATCGAATCTCGCTGTCCAGACGACACCTAAGGCAGAAGCGCTGGAGATCATATTGCTCATCCTCAGCAGGGTGATAGCCTCGATAGTTGCGTCTCAATACATCCCCGCGACAGTTGTGCCAGTTGTTGCAGAATCGATGACGGACCAACCGAGGAGGCAGTAATCTTTTATACCACCCTGAAACGAAGCGGAAACGGGTGTCCTCGCCTGTTATGTCTCTGCGATAGCGCGCGACGTTTCGTGTCTCCAAAAGAGACCAGAAATCATGAAAAAGTGTAGCGGTATCAGGTGTGATACCGTCAAGCGCCCTCAACAGTACGTCGAAGTACAGAGCGATCAAAGAGCCAGCATCCATGGCATTCTTCAGCAAACCTTGGATGGTAGGGATGCAGGGCTCAGGGTCCAGCATGAACTGGGTACACCTCAAAATGCAAAACATGTGATGTCCATGCTCCCACAAACGAAGTTGGAAATCCAACTTAGGATGAGAAGGCTTCACATCGGTGAGCAGCCTGATACAATCTCCACCAAAAGCTCTTGAGACCTTACGGTCTCTGCAGAGAGCAGCGATCCTTTTGTTTTGTCTTTGAAAGCAAAAAAGATCAAACATGTTTTCCTTAGCCACTCTAGTAGCAATGTCTATGATCAGATCATCACTTAGACAATTTATGTAATCCATGAAGAAAGTTTTTTGCTTATGGAGAAGTGTTTGATAAAGCACAAAGAAAGATAAGTGAGGAATGAAGAGACAAAAACGCTATTTATAAGAAGACTGGGAAGTTGAAAGTAGTTTTTCCTTTTTGAAAATGACGGTTCATTTTCTTGATCATCATGGATCATCAAAGGACACGTGGCATCAGATGGACGGCGTGATTGCCAAATCCTGGGAAGGAAGTTGTAAAAAACTTTATGTTTTATCTTCCCTAAAAAGAATCTCATAATTAGATTTTTGGAAGATTTACGGTTCCCTAGGTGAACTAATCCTAACCAAAATTATGAAAAGACTTTTCGGTTTCTCATCATGATGATCATCTTGAGATTTGTTCCAACACAAAGAGAAATTAGGAAAATAAAGATAATTTCTCAATAAATATTACTCTAAGTTTAAAAACGGTTGCTAGACCGTTACAAAATTAATACGAATACAATGGAAAAAACAAAAATCAAACTCCCATGATGGGTTCGATACAAGATGATTACATTTGGAAACCAGAAGTAAGTTGATGCAGTTGTTGTTTTAAGCCATTGAGTTTATCTTCAAGAGCTTTACCCTAGGCAGTGAGAAGCGCTATTTCTTGCTGAGAAGACTTCGATTCTTTAATCTTTTTTATGGCAATTTGGGCCTCAGACTTCATTATACCCTCTTTGGCCAAAAGTTGGGCTTTTTGAGCAATCGACAAATCAATATCCGCTACTTGGGATTGAATAAGAGGAGTTTCTTGTCGAAAGGCTTCCAGTTTGGATTTGACGGCAGCAATCTCATCCAACAGCTGATCATATCGAGAAGTCTGTTCCTCTAGCTTGGACTTACCATCTTTTCTTTGAAGGCACCCTTGCTTTATGCTATCCAATAAAGGATCTAAAGCTTCAAAAAACTGTTGGAACTTGAGACCCGAGGGAAGAGCTATGAGTTTGTGAAATAATCCTTGTATTTCGAGAATAGCGTTCTCACCTTGCTCTATGATTTCAAATAAATCAACCCTCAACACTTTGCTTCGGAATTCAGTGAAAAGATTTTCGGTCGAAGTTTGAGAAGGATCCCCAGTCGACACATTGGAGGATTTTCCGGTGCTCCTAGACATGAGAATATAGCTGGCCAGAAGATCGAAAGCATCCAAGGGGTTAGACTCCTCAAGTTGACTTAGGTTTGTTGGAACCGAAGTTGGATCATGTTGAGATGGCTCAGCATTGTCATGAGTGAGCGGAGGGTTTTCAGCAATAGAATCTTCCTTGGGAGTAACAATAAATTGATCAGCATCGAGATCTACTCCCATGTGACTACCTTCCTCCGGCCCTTCACCTTGATGATCACTCGAATCTACCACCATATGATTAGGAGAAATGATCTCCAAATCAGGTGTAAGAACGCTGGTCTCGACACCTTCATCCTCTTCAGCAATAGGCGAAGCTTCGGCTTGACCAACTTGAGCATGTTGGGGAATATCGACTTGCATGGCCAGCGAAATAAACACTATTGTGAAAGGCATGTTTCGGGACCCATGGTTTAAAATAAATAAACAAAGAGGTCTTTGTAAAAAATACCTTTGAAGCGTTGTCACCAACGCAAGAATGAGCACTGTTAGGATTTGAATCCTTGTGGGTTTTCGTCTTTTTGGGGCTAGGCTGACCCAAAGTTTCTTCCATTACAGCTGTCTCGAAGGCCGGAGAATCATGTTTCCTCTTTCTACGACTCTCTTTTGGCTGAATGGGCTCAGAGACAGCGGCTCTTTCGATAGCAGCAGGGGAAATTTCAACCTGCAAAGAAGTTTAAGTTTCTTTAGAAAAAGAACTTCCTACGGAGGGTGTGGTTCGAAGTCATTCAAGGAATAACTTACTTCATCTTCGACAGTGCGAGCTTGTTTTCCTTTGGAAAAATTTTCAGACTTTTTCTTCTTGTCCGTCTTCGAAGACTTCCTTTTGCGAGCAGTCTTGTCAGTCTTCGATCTAGATGTCCTTCGAGAGTTGTCTTCTTCCAGGTATTCTACGTCTCCTGAAGCCAAAGGAATTGCTGCTAGCCATAAACACAAAACAGATGAGTATCCTTTCTTATTCAAATACAATAGACTCGAAATTTGGATGTTTTTCTACAAAAGGAAAATCGAAAGGGTTCATTACCTGATCCCATTTCGAACAAAATTCGAATATAAGGATCATTTAAGTGCAGATGCCATCTATATGTATATAGGCTGTGCTTGGTCGCAGTTACTCTGTCTTTTTCCCATTTTATAAGTCTTTGTTTCATTCCCATTAAACTATCACAAAATAACCATTTGGGATAGGGTGGCCTAAAGGCCAAGGCCAACGGACTAGTTGGCAAAACAGGAAACTTCGTTTTAAAATGAAGTGCAAAAAGATATTTACTAGGGGTAAAGGGTGGAAAAGACATCAAAGGAATTTTGTCGTGAATCTTATCCTTTAAAGTTTTGGCCGCATAGTGAACTGTCCTCTTTAGATGGAGAGGATCGTATACAGTTTGAAAGAAATTTTGAAAAGCTTGAATTTCTCGAATATGCGTACCTTTGTTTTTCTTCGATTTGTTCTGCACAGTGTGAAAAGCAAGGATCAGTTCAGGAAGTAGAGAATCAGGATCTACACGATCGGATTGGTGCTTAAAATAGCACTGCCACCATCGATAGAAAACTTCCGAGCATGCATAAGATGAAGTAAATGGTTTGGGTTCGAAAACCAGCTTTTGCCGTTGAGCCCGACGCAGAATAGACCTCCAGACATGCTCTATGAGAGGTTGTCTCAAATCATCGAGGCACTTGTACAGTGAACTTGGCTTGATTTGAATTAGGCCAAACTGCCTAGCCACATGGTTGGGTTGATAGCCGTACACACCGTATGGGCTTCCAGCAGTTACTCGACTGGACAAAAAGGTGGGAGTAAGGTAAGCTTCCCAGATGGCATTTATATCTACTTCTTCTTCACTAGAATCCGATGGGAACTTTGCTGTAAACCATGAAGGCCCATGAGATCTAACAGTGAAAGGAGCCATCGAAGGAGTGAAGGAAGTGCAGCATAAGAAGGCATTGAAAGCCACTACAAACAAATCCGGAGAACTCCTATTTCCATATTGAAGCATGGCCAGACCTAAACCCTCGATGGATCTATTATCGTAATCTTTCGAAAGAGCAGGGGGCAGGTGAACCGCCAGTTTTGTTCTGAAAGTGGCCAGAAGCCATAGTTGGAATAGCCAGATAGGGCCAGGGATAATAAGACTGCTACCAGGTTGAAAATCCTTTATGCTAGATACTGCATGATTCAAACTCTCGTATAGAGATCCTAAGATGAGCTTACTTAGGCATATGTCCCTCCCTTCATGCAACTGGATAGCTAAAGTGGTAAATTTCTTGGGAATTTGAATCGATCTTGAGCAGAAAATATACATGGATAGCCAATAAGTCAAGAAAGCAATGTGCTCCTGATCCGACACTGTAGTACTAGAGGTATCGTGATGATCAATGATGAAGTTACCATAGGCAGGTCTCGAGAAATCGAAAGATATCTCTGAAGAATGGGTATCAGGGTCGAAAATTTGGCCTATGGGTTTCAGACCGACTAGACCAGCAACATCTAGCAAAGTAGGAGTCAGCATCCCACATTTCAGGTGAAGGCTATTGGTTGAAGGGTTCCAAAAGTGAAGAGCAGCAATTATCATTTCATTGTGATATTTTGGTCCCTTACGGGATAACTGAATGAGATCGAAAATACCCATTTCTTTCCAAAATGGACCTTTGATTTTCTCCACTTTATCTAGCCAGTCAAGGTATTTCTCATTGTTTTCTATCTTGGGTTCAGTCCTAAATTTAGATTTCAAAAAACTTAGGTCATATGGACCTTTTGAGAAAATAAGAGGCAATTGTGCCTCGTTACAAGGAAAAACAGCGTCTAGTTTTTTCTGATCGTCGGAGTCGTCCGGCAAAGGCCCTAGGTATGCATGCGATGTGTTTGGGCATGAGATGATTACCTGGGATTTCCAGATTCTGTCTTCAGCTTCCCTGACGTCTGGTTCTTCCATAAACTGAGTATTTATGGGGAGATTGACATTTGGTTCATGTTGTTTCGTTGGTTGAGAAGAAGAACCTTCTACGCGCGCCATGAAGATTTCAAAATTTTGTTTTGTTGAATAATGAACAGTATTTTGAAATCGTAAGGTAGAAGAAGGGGATGGTGAAAAGAGTAAAAATAACTAAAGAGAAACGAAGTAAGAGTAAAAGTATGACTCAGGGTCATATATAGCTTTTGATACTGGACAGATGTCAATCATCGCATGGAACAGTTGTTTTTTGATGGTTCCCATTGACGGTATGGCCCAGTAAGTCTTTATGAAGACGGTTCTGCACCTTTTGAAATATCCCGTTGTCAAAAGAATGATGTCATGCTGAGGAATTGCCAATATTTGTTAGCCAATATTTGTGAGAATATGAGCATTTAATGCAGTTAAGGGTTTGACCGAAAAATGGGGCGAAGCTTTGAGAAAGAAATCCATCGAAAAATACAAATGTGCTTCAGCAGGAATCGAAAACGTTGTTTCTAGTTCGACGGATGAAAGAAGTTGTCGACGCGCTTTTCAGGTCTTGCGGATAAGACCAAGCAGTTAGCAAACGGCTAGTTTTGTGAACGGCTAGTTTCGATTTTGAATCGAAAGGATGTGATTAGGTAGTTATAGGACTATCTGTATAAATAGTAGTTTTTCTTAGGAAAAAGGGGTCACAATTCAATCATACTAAAAACTTACACTCAATACTGTCCGTATGGAAGCGACAAACGAGTTACAAGTTGCAAAGTATGAATATGTGTACCAACTTTCATTAAGTCTTTACAAATTCAATACAATCTTTTAAACACTTTTGCAATTTAAGTCTTGTTTTACCAAGTCTTTTCAAAGTACTTCTTTTCATTATTGTTATTTACAGAACTTCGATTGAATTCAACACGGATTGAATTCGATTCCTTTAAATTTTTGTTCTTGTCTTTACGTTATCGAAAATACTTTACGAACAAGTATTACTCTTATTTTCAAACAACAAAAACACAATATGCTCCTAAGATTTACTGGTTGATCTTGCAAGTAAACATCATTGAAACCAGCGATTGTTTACCAAAAATCAGTGTAAACATGCTGTTGAAAGGCTTATCAAGGAGCGACTTTCAAAGTTACCTCAAGAAAATCAGAAGCTTCAAGTTGTGCCAATATATGCAGCTCTTCCATCTGAGCAGCAAATGCGAGCCTTTGCACCGGCTCCATCTGGGTTTCGCAAGGTATCCTGTAGCTATGCATATTATCCTTTGTTAAATTATCGTATTACTTCTGCATAGAATTTAATAGAAAAATCAGGAAAATAAGTTTAATTTATCCAATCGTTATTTTTTTATTTAATTTAAACAGTTGACATTTCCATCTAGGTTTTTATTTATTCTCTTGAAGCACTCTGTTTCCTATGACGATGTTATTAATTTATAAAGTAAATGCTGGTTCCCGGTTGCCTCATTTAGTGCCTCAGCGTGTTTAGAACATATGCTCGTTCTTTAATATTGCATATTTTGTTATATGGAAGTTTCATCATTGGACGTTCTCATAGACACGTTAGACTTATATAATGATCATCTTCTGTTAGAACTGGTATCGAAAGTAGAAAAAGTAAGATCGAAAAACTGAAAATTGCAAAAAAGTGGTTCTTGAGTTGATAACAATATGCACCATGGCCAATATATCAAATTGGTGGATACATCAGCCTCAGGTTTCAAGGACCTGCAACTTCCAAATTCTACAACCCCCACAAACTCGCTACTTTCTAGTTCCACCCGTATTTATGAGTTATAACTCCCCCTTCCTGTCTCTTCTTGGTTAGTTATTTAGATACAATGTATTTCCTATACTGTCCCCTGCTCTTCCTCATATCGCTATAAATTAATAGGAAGTTTCTCAACATATTCCATTTACATTCATGATTTGTTACCTCTACTCTCTATCGTTTGATAGCGTTTCCATTGTGGTCCAATTCCTCTGATGTCAAATTCAGAACTAACATTTTTTTTCTTCCAACGTCATTATTTGCTTTGTTGCTTCTATCATTGGATCACTTTGGTTGTAATGTACTATATGTATTGTTTTTTATACCGTCACACTTACCGAAATGCACCTACCAGTATCTATGTATACCAACCTATGATTTTCCTTTACTTATAAGTTATAACCTTCATCATGTAATATGTCACCATCACCTATACTCCTTTTGGAACTATGCCATCTGAACTGGCAACAATCCTTATACAAAAAAGTGTCTGCTAGGAGTAGGACCATATTTTTTTCCCATAGTAGAGTGTCACCTTTTTAGTTTGAGCCTGTGAATAACAATAACACCAATCAAGCCTTTAATGTGAGCTACTTTATATTCAAAGTAACCTCTGATATTTATCATAGCAGGTAATCACATGTCTTAAATTTTATTCAACTTGGCGCTTTCTTGTTCTGTTAGGTGATATTGGCAACTAATATTGCCGAGACATCAATTACGATTCCTGGAATCAAGTATGTAATTGATCCTGGACTTGTAAAAGCGCGTTCCTATGATCCTGGAAAAGGCATGGAATCTTTAATTGTAGTACCTACATCCTAGTCTCAGGCATTGCAAAGAAGGTATGGTACTGGATTATGTTTCAATCTGTTTAATATTTGATTCTGTTTCATGTTTAATTGCTGCTGAAATTGTTGGTTGAATTAATTTAGTTAATGTAATGAAAATTAAACAAGTTTGGTTCAGTTTAACTGAGAATGACTTCCTTTCTCATTTCAAGTTGAGTTTGTTGATGACCTTTGATTTTCCTCAAAAAATGTGTATTTTCTTAACTAAGGTCTTTGAAATGTGAATCCAGCATCATTATTTCTAGAACTTCTTTTTTGTTAAACATGGCTTGGCGTAACAACAACAATTAACTAAAACCTTATCCCACTAGTTGTGGGCGGCTATGAGTCAAATGATGCCATAATTTAAATGACACCATAATCGAAACCATTGATTTCCCTCAAAAACATGTATTTTCTTAACAAAGGGAAATGTGAATCTACCATCATTACTTCTAGAACTTGTTTTTTTTATTACACATACCTTATCCCACTAGTTGGGGTCGGCTATATGAGTCGAATGACACCGTAGTTCCCTATCATCTGATAATTTCAGAAATAGATTCCCTACTGCTAAATCTCTCTTGATGGTTTGGCCTATAGTTTTTCATGGTCTCGCTCTACCTTTAACCATTGGACTATCTTTTATCTAGCAAACTTTCCTTCATAGTGTCGTGTGTTTCCACTCATCTATCTTAACCTTCTTATTATGCGACATAAGTAATATATTTAGTTTGATTTTGCTAGAAGAGTAGTGCAAATTGATTATCTGCATTTTGGTAACAGTGGGCGTGCAGGGCGTGGAGGACCTGGAAAATGCTTTTGGCTATATCCAGAAAATGAATTTGAGAAACTTGAGGAGTCAACAATGCCGGAAATTAAGCGTTGCAACCTTTCTAATGTCATTTTGCAGCTTAAGGCTTTGGGTGTTGACGACATATTAGGGTTCGATTTCATTGAGAAACCTTCAAGGTGAGAACCTTATCAAAATTTTGGTTTGACAACTTCCCTACTTATGCATATTTGTGGATAAGTTCTGATTGCTTATATTTTTAAGGCTAAGTTACTATGTAGATTTTAAAGTTTCACTTTGTTTTTAAATAGGTTCTTATACTTGAAAAAAAATTAGTGTTCTGAAAGAACCTATTTGAAAATTCATGAAACTACAGGGGTCTGCAGACTAATGAAGCCTGTTTAAAATATGCATGTCCTGAAAGCTTTTCTTTCCACCTTCTGCTTATCTTTTAAAAGGATTTTTAAGTCACTTGAAAAGATGCTATTATCTCTCTACCAAGATGATTCCTTCAACCTATATAGGTCCTTTTGATTATCCTTTAATTTCTTTTTGTTGTAATGTGATCTAAACTGGAGATAAAAATCCATTTGAATATTAGGTGCTTCAATTCAAATTTTCTATCATGAAAAATAAAATTATTGAGGTCTGACTATATTGTATTCATATACATAAAGAATAAGAATGACATGACATTTATATTGACAAATAACCAAAAATCAATAAAAGTGTCATATATATTATTAATGCAGAAATATTTTTAGGAATATTTGTATACTGATAAAGAAACTAAGAAGAATACATAGACAGCACTAAATAAAACCTTGCTTGGACCATGAACTTGTACCTTAAAATGAATCTATAAATATAATTTCTATGTACCTGAAAACTACAAAATATTAAAAGTGGGCTTCCGAGAAATTTTTTGGACTGAATGGAGAAAATACATTTACCTGAGTTATTAAACACGTATGTTCGACTTACTGGTTTTCAACCTTGCACACAAGGCAATCAGTAGTGAGTTCAAATATTTGAAACCTCTATTGACTCAGTTTCTTTGATGTCAGTTGTCTCATGCATTGTACTCCAAAACTAAATTACGAACATTTTTATAGAGTTCTTCGTTTCTTTCTGTGTTTTCGAAAAGTATATCACCGAGCAACATATTACTCAAAGCTTGTACCTGTCACATGTTTTAACAGGACAGCTATAGTAAAATCATTGGAGCAGCTATTTTTGTTAGGTGCTTTGACAGATGACTGTCAACTATCTGATCCAGTTGGACATCAAATGGCCCGACTTCCCTTGGACCCAGTTTATGCCAAAGCTCTTATTTTAGCAAGTCAGTTTAACTGCTTGGAAGAGATGTTGATAGCTGTTGCAATGCTTTCTGCGGAATCCATATTTTATTTTCCGCGCGACAAGTATGAAGAGGTTTGAAGAGTGAATTCGGATTGTAATCCATTCCTATCATATTTTATTGTTCTATTTTGGTGAAACGTAAATACGTGCATGAATCATTGATTATGTGCTATGCCACTCTATTGGTATATTCACCGTTTAACAAAATATTTGAAAAATATCATACGGATGGTTTAACTATATGCGATTGGTAATGACCGTATGAAAATTCTAGTCTTCATTTGACGTCAACTTGTCTTCTCTACACTTAACTTATCACTCTATCCTAGGTGGCTCAACACGACTCTACTACTTGGCCGGACGGACCAACCTGCTCTGATACCAATTGTAACACCTCGTTATCCCAAAGCAATTAATTTATAAATAATTCATCAGAGTAATAACCCAAACGGGAATGTCACACTTCATTTTTCAAATTTTCTAAAATAGAATATAAAACTATTTAATAAAACATCCTTCAAAAATATCATTATTTTGCAGCGGAATATTTGCATCAAAACGGCAACAATAACCGTTTAATCCTCCATAAAATATCTTGACATAAAAGCCTCCTCAAAATAAATCCAACAAAATCAAGCATAGAGCTACATCAGCAAATTCCAACAATTGATACATAAGGAATGAAAAACAAATAAGAAATTCCCATCCCGTACGTATCAGAGCCCTAGACACTTGAGCCACCACCGATTAGAAGGGGTGAGATTCACAAACAATAATAATAATATATAATAACATCAATTGAATCTAAAACCCTAAAATTTCAATGATTATTCAATATGCATAAGTATTACATAATCAACAACATCATCAATAATATAGCAATTCAACCAACAACAACGACTCATGCAATGACATGACAACACCTCTAAGACTCCTCGACAAATGCAACTATGCATGTGATACCATATTCAGGGCCGAAGCCCTCACCGCTAATTGAATGGTTAAAGCATTCGTTCAAGACATAGATCCTCACCGCTTTTGAATGGTTAAAGCATTCATTCAGGACATAAGTCCTCACCGCTTTGAACAACAAGAGTTCCACCACTTTGAACGACAAGGCGTTCCAGGGCCGAAGCCCTCCCACTTTTATGCTTATGCAACTGACTCCACTTGTGTATATCTACATACAACCCGACAATGCATATATATATATATATGACATATGACTTCATAATTCAACAACATCATTACAAACCAATCCAACATCAGAAAAATGTATAATTAATAAGAATCATACTAATACATCAGTTTCATTCAACATAGTATATTTTCACTTGGTTTCATACTCACTCCAATCCGAAATTCATTAAATTCCACCAATTCGATTAACAATGTGTTCAGTAGGATTCATGGTATATATAATGGTCTTACAAGTTGAAAGGAACATTTAAAAATGCTCAAAAGGATCCCCTAGTGCACGAGGCAAAGTTCAAAAAGTGGCTGACTAAGGTCATCTTCGCTTAAGCGACGGCTAGTTCGCTTAAGCGACCGGCTTACAGAAAGTTGGGGTTCCGCTCGCTAACGGTTCGCTTGCGGTTCGCTTAAGCGAACTTCTGACAGAATGAAATTGATTTTTCAATTACGGGTTCGCTTATGGTTCACTTGAGCGAACTCTTGGCAGAATGGAATTATTTTTTCGCTTACAGGCTCGCTCACAGTTCGCTTAAGTGAACTGAGAAAACAGAATTCTGGGCAGCTTGCTTGAATGTTCGCTTAAGCGACGGGTCGTTCGCTTAAGCGACCATTCATCTGGGCAGTGCAAAAACCTACGGGTTCAAACCTATTCTCACTCCAAAACCCAATTTTAATCCCCTGATCACCCAAAACGTTTTCCAACAGATGTTTACAGGTTCAATACACAACTAGGCATCTAAAGGAACACAAAACAGGCATCAACAACAACAATTCAGATCATTCTAACAATCATACAAAACCTCTCCAATTTTCCCAACCAATTCTAATCTCCCTCAAATTCTGATCACAACAACATTATAGATTAAGAAATCATTCTGAACACGAAAACAAAACACATTAAACATGATTCTTACACCATTCCTATCAAACTCAGCATCAACCCTAATTCCCAATTTTTATTTTCAAGAACAATTCAATTAGATCAATTTTCAGAAATTATATACTATGATTATTGAGAGATAGTCTCACCCTTACCTTAATTCAGAAAATCGCACGACACATGGATGATCTTGGCTCTACTTGTTCTTCTCTCCCATTGTTCTTGGTTCTTCTCTCCCAAAACTTGTTTCACGTAAAACGTTTTTCTGACTTCTCTTTTTCTTAACTCCCAAAACTTAACTCCCCTTTATTTCATTAAACTCCCCTTAATTCTATTAATTATTAATTAACTCCCCACACTCCAAAATAACTCTATTTCTCATATTATTCTCATTATATTAAAATAAATCATATAATAAAATAATACACACCACATAAATCACAAATATTATTTAAAAACACATAAAAGACTCTAAATAATTCTAAAATAAATAAAATAACGACTAGGACGTTACAAAAAGTTAGCAAGCAAAGCAAAAGGAGATCTTGCTCAGAGATAGACTTGTCCTCTGATCAGAATCAAACACATCTCCTAAAAGCATGGGCCTGAATGTAACGCCCTAGTCGTTATTTTATTTATTTTGGAATTATTTAGTCTTTTATGTGATTTTAAATAATATTTGTGATTTATGTGGTGTGCATTATTTTATTATATAGTTTATTTTAATAATAATTAAAATAAGTGGGAAATTAAAATTATTTTGGAGGTTGGGGAGTTATTTAGGAATTAATAGAATTAAGGGGAGTTTAATGAAATAAAAAGGGAGTTATTATTTTGGGAGTTAAGAAAAGAGAAGTCAGAGAGAAATGTTTTAACGTATAACCAAGCTTTTGGGAGAAAAGGGAGAGAAGAGCAAGTAGAGCCAAGGAAATCGATTTGTTGTGCATTTTTTTCTGCAAAACTAATGTAAGGGTGAGGTTTACTTCAATAGTGTAGATGCTTAATTCTGATTTTGATTTTAACAGGTTTTTGTTAGAATTGAGAATTTTAGGTTTATGGTGAATTATTGGGTTTTGAGTGTAGGAATTGTTGTTCTGATGTTAGAAATAGGTTATGAGTGCATACAACAAGTTATTTCACATCTATAGACCAATTTGGGGAGTGAAAGTGAGAAAATTGGATTTTTGGGGAAAAACCTGCATTCTGGTCGTGCTGACATTCATCGCTCGCCTAAGCGAGTAGACTTTCCCACCTCGTGAGTGAGCAACTTCATGGCTCGCCTAGCGAGGAGAACCACTCGCCATGGCGAGTATGTACCTGAGAGATCATGATTTTTGAATTGTTGTTATAAGCTGTAAAATGGATAGTTTTAAGTGCCTAGATGGTTTTAGAGAGGTCTGGGACAATTTTCAGATTAAAAAGATGAATAGGGAACTTAAAAATGAAGATTTAGTGAGAAAAATGTCAAAACTCCCGAGAGCACATGTTTTGAGTTCGCCTTGAGTTCGCCACGGCGAGCAACCCGTTTCTTGTGCTCGCCATAGCGAGTAGATTTACTCGCGAGGCGAGTTGTCCAGTTTTCAGAGCTGTTTGTTATTTAATTGTAGAATGTTGAATGATATTGATGTTTAAGCATGATTATGATTAATTGTGCATTTTTTCTGGAATTACTGAATTGATTATGATGATCTGTTGTTGACTGGGATGTATGCTTTTATTTAATTAAATCATACATGTTGATGAATTAGGAGGTTGTAAGTCATATGTACATATATGCATTGTCAAGTTGTATGTAGATATACACAAGTGGGGTCAGTTGCATAAGCATAAAGCGGGAGGGCTCCTGTACTGGAACACTTTGTTGTTCAAAGCGGGAGGACTCATGTCCTGGGACACTTTGTTGTTCAAAGCGGTGAGGACTTATGTCCTGAATGAATGCAACCATTCAATAGCGGTGAGGACTTATGTCCTGAATGAATGCTTTAACCATTCAATAGCGGTGAGGACTTATGTCCTGAATGAATGCTTTAACCATTCAATTAGCGGTGAGGGCTCCAGCGCTGATTATGGTACCACATGCATGTGCATTGTAGAGGAGTCTTAGTGGAGTTGTTGAGTGTTGCATGAGTCGATTTTGTTGGTTATAATTCCATTTATTGTTGATGTTGATGATGGTGATATATTTATATAATGATGAATTATTACTATGTTAGGGTGTTAGATTCAATTGACGAATTTATTATCTATATTTATTGTTGTGAATATCACCCCTTCTGCTTGAAAATGTTGCCCTTCCTATGGGTAACTTGCAGGTGATCCTGAGTAGTTGATGGTGGCTCAAGTGTCTAGGGCTCTGATATATTTGGGTAACAGGGTGTTACAATTGGTATCAGAGCCTGGTTGGTCCGTCCGGCCAAGTAGTAGAGTCGTGTTGAGCCACCTACGGTAGAGTGTCAACTCTAATGTTGTCTTTGTTGTTGTTTCTTTTGTAGAATTTTGAGATGGCTAGTCGTAATGTTGCTACTATTGCTGCTGCACTTGAGGTTGTTTCTCAAGCTGTAGGACAGCAACCGAACGTTGCTGCTGCTAACGGTGAAGTGAGGATGCTGGAGACCTTTTTGAGGAACCATCCACCAGCATTCAAAGGAAGGTATGATCCTGATGGCGCCCAAAAGTGGCTTAAGGAGGTAGAAAGGATTTTCAGGGTTATGCAATGCAGTGAAGTGCAGAAAGTGCGGTTCGGAACGCACATGTTAGCTGAGGAAGCTGACAACTGGTGGGTAAGTTTGTTACCTGTGCTGGAACAGGATAGGAGCTGTGGTGACTTGGGCTGTATTCAGGAGAGAATTCCTGAATAGGTACTTTTCGGAGGATGTCCGAGGAAAGAAGGAGATTGAATTTCTGGAGCTGAAGCAGGGTGATATGTCAGTTACAAAATATGTTGCAAAGTTCGTGGAACTTGCTAAGCTCTACCCCCACTATACCGTGGAGACAGATGAGTTCTCCAAATGTATCAAGTTTGAGAATGGCTTGAGAGCTGACATCAAGAGAGCCATTGGGTATCAGAAGATAAGAATTTTCTCTGATTTGGTGAGTAGCAGCATGATATATGAAGAAGATACTAAAGCTCATTACAAGGTGATGAGTGAGCGCAGAGGTAAGGGACAGCAGAGTCATCCTAAACCATATAGTGCTCCTGCTGACAAAGGAAAACAGAGGCTGAATGATGAGAGGAGGCCCAAGAGGATAGATGCTCCTGCTGAAATTGTTTGCTACAAGTGTGGTGAGAAAGGCCACAAGAGTAATGTTTGTGATAAAGATGAGAAGAAGTGCTTCAGGTGTGGTCAGAAAGGACACACATTAGCTGATTGTAAGCGGGGAGACGTTGTTTGCTATAACTGCAATGAGGAAGGTCATATCAGTTCGCAGTGTACACAACCGAAGAAGGTTAGGACCGGTGGTAAAGTGTTTGCTCTGACTGGTACGCAACCCACTAGTGAGAAGATGCTTATCAGAGGTACTTGTTTCTTTAATAGTATTCCTTTAATTGCTATTATAGATACTGGTGCTACTCATTGTTTCATTGCTATTGAATGTTCTTATAAGTTGGGTCTGGTTGTATCTGATATGAAAGGGGATATGGTTGTTGAAACTCCAGCTAAGGGTTCAGTAACTACTTCTCTTGTTTGTCTAAGATGTCCGTTGTCTATGTTTGGTAGAGACTTTGAAGTCGACTTAGTTTGTTTACTGTTGACCGCTATGGATGTTATTTTTGAGGATGAACTGGTTAGAGTATAACCGAGTTCATATCAAGTGCTTTAGCAAGACGGTGCATTTTTCTTTTGCGGAAGAAGAGAGTGGAGCGGAGTTCCTATCTACTAAACAGTTGAAGTAGTTGGAGCGTGATGGAATTCTTATGTTTTCTTTGATGGCATATTTGTCGTTAGAAAATCAAGTTGTGATTGATAGGTTACCAGTAGTGAATGAGTTTCCTGAAGTTTTTCCGGATGAGATTCCAGATGTACCACCAGAGCGGGAGGTTGAATTTTCAATTGACCTTGTTCCAGGAACGAAGCCGGTGTCGATGGCACCTTATCGTATGTCAGCTTTCGAGTTAGCTGAATTGAAGAAACAGTTGGAGGACTTGCTCGATAAGAAGTTTGTAAGACCCAGTGTTTCACCGTGGGGAGCGTCGATGTTGTTGGTTAAGAAGAAGGACAATAGCATGAGGTTATGCATTGACTATCGTCAATTGAACAAAGTTACAATAAATAACAGGTATCCACTTCCGAGGATTGATGACTTAATGGATCAGTTAGTGGGTGCAAAGGTTTTCAGCAAGATTGACTTGAGGTCAGGTTACCATCAGATTAAGGTGAAGGATGAGGATATGCAGAAGACGGCTTTTAGGACACGATATGGACATTACGAATACAAGGTGATGCCTTTCGGTGTTACTAATGCGCCTGGTGTGTTCATGGAGTATATGAACCGAATTTTCCATGCCTATCTGGATAAATTCGTGGTTGTGTTTATTGATGACATCCTAATTTATTCAAAGACTGAAGAAGAGCATGCAGAGCATCTGAAGATTGTATTGCAAGTATTGAAAGAGAAAAAGTTGTATGCTAAGTTGTCGAAGTGTGAGTTCTGGTTGAGTGAAGTAGGTTTTCTTGGCCACATTATTTCTGGTAGTGGTATTGCAGTTGATCCATCGAAAGTTCATGCAGTATCACAATGGAAGACTCCGAAATCAGTGACTGAAATCAGAAGTTTCTTGGGTTTGGCTGGTTATTACCGCAAGTTCATTGAGGGATTTTCGAAGTTAGCACTTCCGTTGACTCAGCTGACCTGTAAGGGTAAGTCGTTTGTGTGGGATGCTCAGTGTGAGAGTAGTTTCAATGAGTTGAAGCAAAGGTTGACAACTGCTCCTATTTTGATTTTACCGAAGCCGGAAGCACCTTTTGTGGTTTATTGTGATGCGTCTAAATTGGGCTTGGGTGGTGTTTTGATGCAAGATGGTAAGGTGGTAGCGTATGCTTTTAGGCAGTTGAGAGTTCATGAAAAGAATTATCCTACGCATGATTTGGAGTTGGCTGCGGTGGTTTTTGTTTTGAAGATTTGGAGGCATTATTTGTATGGTTGCAGACTTGAAGTATTCAGTGATCACAAAAGTCTAAAATATTTATTTGACCAGAAAGAATTGAACATGAGGCAGAGGAGATGGTTAGAGCTGTTGAAGGATTATGATTTTGGCTTGAATTACCACCCGGGTAAAGCTAATGTGGTTGCAGATGCCTTGAGTAGCAAGACGTTGCATATGTCTGCTTTGATGGTGAAAGAATTTGAGTTGCTAGAGCATTTTAGAGACTTGAGTCTTGTTTGTGAATTGACACCTTAGAGTGTACAGTTGGGGATGCTGAAGATTAACAGTGATTTCTTGAATAGTATCCGAGAAGCACAACTAGTAGATGTGAAGTTTGTTGATTTAATGGTTGCTGGTAATGGCACTGAGGATAGTGAGTTTAAGGTGGATGATCAGGGTGTGTTGAGGTTCAGAGGAAGAATTTGTATTCCTGATAATGATGATTTCAAAAGGTTAATTTTAGAGGAAAGTCACAAGAGTAGCTTAAGTATTCATTCGGGAGCTACAAAGATGTATCATGATTTAAAGAAGCTGTTTTGGTGGTCCGGTTTGAAGCGTGACGTCGCTCAATTTGTGTATGCGTGTTTGACTTGTCAGAAGTCTAAGGTTGAACATCAAAAGCCTGCAGGGTTGTTGACACCGTTGGATGTGCCGGAGTGGAAGTGGGATAGCATTTCTATGGATTTTGTGACGAGTTTACCGAACACTCCGAGAGGGCATGATGCTATATGGGTTGTGGTCGACAAGTTGACAAAGTCGGCGCACTTTATTCCGATTAATATTAGTTATCCGGTGGCTCAGTTGGCGGAGATTTATATTCATAATATTGTAAAGCTACATGGTGTACCGTCGAGTATTATGTCGGATAGGGATCCGAGGTTCACTTTTAGATTCTGGAAGAGCTTGCAAGATGCATTGGGTTCGAAGTTGAGGTTGAGTTCGGCTTATCGTCCTCAGACAGATGGTCAGTCGGAGAGGACGATCCAATCATTGGAGGATTTACTGAGAGTGTGTGTACTTGAGAAAGGTGGAGCTTGGGATAGTCACCTACCGTTGATAGAGTTCACATACAACAACAGTTACCATTTGAGTATTGGTATGGCACCGTTCGAATCTTTGTATGGTCGGAGGTGCAGGACTCCTTTATGCTGGTTTGAGTCAAGAGAGAGTGTTGTGTTGGGACCGGATTTGGTTCATTAGACTACAGAGAAAGTCAAGATGATCAGAGAGAAGATGAAAGCGTCGCAGAGTCGACAGAAGAGTTATCATGACAAGCGTAGGAAGGCCCTTGAGTTTCAGGAGGATGATCATGTATTTCTGAGAGTTACTCCTATGACGGGTGTAGGACGTGCATTGAAGTCGAGGAAGTTGACTCCAAAGTTCATTGGTCCGTATCAGATATCAGAGAGGGTTGGAACAGTGGCATATAGAGTTGGTTTGCCACCACATCTTTCGAACTTGCATGATGTGTTTCATGTGTCGCAACTTCGGAAGAATGTAGCGGATCCTTCGCATGTTATTCCAAGAGATGATGTGCAGGTTAGAGACCACTTTACAGTTGAGACCTTACCATTGAGGATTGAAGACCGTGAGCTGAAGAAGTTGAGAGGCAAGGATATACCTCTAGTGAAGGTTTTTTGGGGTGGAGTAACCGGTGAGAGTTTGACTTGGGAGCTGGAGAGTAAGATGCAGGAGTCGTATCCAGAGTTGTTTGATTGAGGTAAGATTTCGAGGACGAAATTCTCTAAGTTGGGGAGAGTTGTAACGCCCTAGTCGTTATTTTATTTATTTTGGAATTATTTAGAGTCTTTTATGTGATTTTAAATCATATTTGTGATTTATGTGGTGTGCATTATTTTATTATATAGTTTATTTTAATAATAATTAGAATAAGTGGGAAATTAATATTATTTTGGAGGTTGGTGAGTTATTTAGGAATTAATGGAATTAAGGGGAGTTTAATGAAATAAAAAGGGAGTTATTATTTTGGGAGTTAAGAAAAGAGAAGTCAGAGAGAAACGTTTTTACGTATAACCAAGCTTTTGGGAGAAAAGGGAGAGAAGAGCAAGTAGATGCTTAATTCTGATTTTGATTTTAACAGGTTTTTGTTAAAATTGGGAATTTTAGGTTTATGGTGAATTATTGGGTTTTTAGTGTAGGAATTATTGTTCTGATGTCAGAAATAGATTCCGAGTACATACATCAAGTTATTTCACATCTGTAGACCAATTTGGGGAGTGAAAGTGAGAAAATTAGATTTTTGGGGAAAAACCTGCATTCTGGTCGTGCTGACATTCATCGCTCGCCTAGGCGAGTAGACTTTCCCGCCTCGCGAGCAGAACCACTCGCCATGGCGAGTATGTACCTGAGAGATCTTGATTTTTAAATTGTTGTTATAAGCTGTAAAATGGATAGTTTTAAGTGCCTTGAAGATTTTAGAGAGGTCTGGGACAATTTTCAGATTAAAAAGATGAATAGGGAACTTAAAAATGAAGATTTAGTGAGAAAAATGTCAAAACTCCCGAGAGAACCTGTTTTGAGTTCGCGTTGAGTTCGCCACGACGAGCAACCCATTTCTTGTGCTCGCCATAGTGAGTAGATGTACTCGCGAGGCGAGTTGTCCAGTTTTCAGAGCTGTTTGTTATTTAATTGTAGAATGTTGATTGATATTGATGTTTAAGCATGATTATGATTAATTGTGCATTTTTTATGGAATTAATGAATTGATTATGATGATCTGTTGTTGACTGGGATGTATGCTTTTATTTAATTAAATCATACATGTTGATGAATTAGGAGGTTGTAAGTCATATGTACATATATGCATTGTCAAGTTGTATGTAGATATACACAAGTGGGGTCAGTTGCATAAGCATAAAGCGGGAGGGCTCTGGTCCTGGAACACTTTGTTGTTCAAAGCGGGAGGACTCATGTCCTGGAACACTTTGTTGTTCAAAGCGGTGAGAACTTATGTCCTGAATGAATGCTTTAACCATTCAATAGCGGTGAGGACTTATGTCCTGAATGAATGCTTTAACCATTCAATTAGCGGTGAGGGCTCCGGCCCTGATTACGGTACCATATGCATGTGCATTGTAGAGGAGTCTTAGTGGAGTTGTTGAGTGTTGCATGAGTCGATGTTGTTGGTTATAATTCCATTTATTGTTGATGTTGATGATGGTGATATATTTATATAATGATGAATTATTACTATGTTAGGGTGTTAGATTCAATTAACGAATTTATTATCTATATTTATTGTTGTGCATATCACTCCTTCTGCTTGAAAATATTGCCCTTCCTATGTGTAACTTGCAGGTGATCCAGAGTAGTAGGTGGTGGCTCAATTCTGATACGTACGGGATGAGATTTCTTATTGTTTTTCATTCCTTATGTATCACATTTTTGGATTAAGCTGATGTAGCCCTTTTTTTTTGTTGTTGAAATAATTGATGAGGCTTTTATGCCAAGATTACTTTATGGAGAATTAAACCGTTGTTGTTGTTGCTTTTGATGCAAATATTCCGCTGCATATTATTGAAAATTATGAAAGATGTTTAATTAAATTGTTTTTATATTCTATTTAAGAAAATTTGAAAACGAAGTGTGACATGCCCGTTTGGGATTTACTCTGATGAATGTTCAATTATTATTTAATTGCTTTTGGGTAACGAGGTGTTACACTGAAGCTGCAGATCCATTATCCTCTCTCTCCTGCACAATGTCCAAGACAGATTTGGTTCAACTTTATCCTACTTTATCCAGCAACTTTTGGATTCATATGGAGAAGTTACTTTTTGTGGATAAAGCCCAACAAATCTTATGTCACACATTGAACAAACCCAGAAACTCATCATACATTCATCTTTGATGAACCCAGATGAAGAACATCATGAATATCAACATTTTGATGAAGAACACAACAACATTCTGATGTTCATTCTAGAAACACAACAACATTCTGATGGTCAGAATGTTCATCCAGATTTTAAAGTAAAAGTTTGTGGGACCCAGGACACATGGCATAACACCATTGGTCACCTTACAACAGCTATATGAGCCCAAAAACTCTATAAATAGAGATCAAAGGCTTAGCATTACTTGCACCATTGCAAAGCATACACGAAAACAACTAAAATCGTTTGAAGTTCTTGCAATTGAATTGATCATCACTGAAGGCTCTTTTTACCTTCTTTGTAATGTAAATCAATTTTCTTTGTTATCTCTTTTAAAGATAATTTCTTCTTCCTCCTCTTCTGTTTGATTCTCAAACATTCACACTGCTCATAAATTGTAATCAAAGTCTCATCTAGCTTTAGGGCTACTAAAGTGTTAGCTTGAGCTGAGGTTGTAAAAGTCAACAAGGTGCAAGCCTGCTGAGGCTTAGAGAATACATGTTGTGTAATTGTTCAAGTGAACAAGGATTGTAAGGTGCCAGATTTGAGAGGTTATCTCAAACATCAT
Organism: Medicago truncatula; assembly: GCF_003473485.1. Classification (NCBI taxonomy): domain Eukaryota; kingdom Viridiplantae; phylum Streptophyta; class Magnoliopsida; order Fabales; family Fabaceae; genus Medicago; species Medicago truncatula. Next base: position 22,882,001 of record NC_053049.1, on the reverse strand, counting down.
AATGGAAACTCTCATAAGATTGTGAGGAGTGGACTAACCCACATTGGGTGAACCACTATAAATCTCTATTTGTTGATTCTCTCTTCCCTATACTCTTTACTTACTGCAAACACAAACACACACAAATACATTTACTTTGTTAAACTGTTTTTGCACTCAAACATCAGAACGTTTTGAAGTCTGTTATTAACTTAACCATTTCAAGTTTCCACTTGAGAATCACTTTTTAAGTTACAGGATAATTTTAAAGGGTCACAATTCAAATCCCCTTCCTTGTGACTATTTTATCTACTTCAAAGTGTACTTAAGTGACACGTGCGTGAAGCATGATTCTTGGTATACGTGCAACCCAAGAAGCTGACACGTGGAAAGCAAAACTAAAAAGCCATCACGTCCGAAATGTTTCAGTTCAAGGTATTAAATGCCAACTACTCCCACTTACCAATCCAGGGCGTGCCACCATCTCCAACATGTGAAAGCAAAGAAACTTCCTCATATTCTCAAGGGTGCCCAATATTTGAGAGCATCTTTGTAAAACACCTCGCATGATTAAGTCATTGCGCCATAAATGCATCAACGGCTCGGGGGGTAACTGTTCTGGACCGATCAAAAGGCCAATCCAAAGATGACATGTGGATCAAACGCCCACCATACTAAGGTGCATCGCCTGAAGGAATGTGTAACGCCCTAGTCGATATATTAATTATTTTGATTTATTTATAGTCTTTTATATGATTTTAAATAATATTGTGGATTATGTGATGTGTGTTATTTTATTATATAGTTTAGTTTAAAATAATTAGAACAAGTGGGAAATAAATATTATTTTGGATTTGGGGAATTATTAGAATTTTATTAGAATTAAGGGGGAGTAAATGTAATAAAGGGAAGTTAAGAAGGGAGTTAAGAAAAAAAGAAAAGAGTCAGAAACATTTTTACGTGAAAAGTGTCAAGTTGGGAGAGAAGGGAGAGAAGAGTAAGTAGAACCAAGGAACCAATTTGCTGTGCGATTTTTCAATTGAATTAAGGTAAGGGTGAATTTTACTTCAGTAGTATAGATATGAATTTCTGATTTTGAGTTTAACAGGTTTTTGGGTGGAAATTGAGAAATTAGGTCTAAGATGAATTAATGGTTTTTGGGGTAGATATTGTTGTTCTGATGTTAGAATTAGGTTCTGAGTGCATACAGTCTTTCAATTCATATCTGTAAACTAATTTGGGAGTGAATTGGAGGAAAATGGGATTTTTGGGAAAAACCTGCATTCTGCCCATACAGAAGTTCATCGCTCGCCTCGCGAGTAGCCTTGTTCGCCAAGGAGAGTGAGCAACTTCATAGCTAGCCTCAAGAGTGAGACAACTCGCCGTGGCGAGTACCTGTGAGAAATTCTGAATTTTCAAATTGTTGTTATAAGCCGTAATTTGGTTAGTTTTATGTACCTAGATGATTTTAGAGAGGATTTGAGCAAGTTTTAGATTAAAAAGATGAATAGGGAGCTTAGAATTGAAGTTCTACTGAGAAAAATATCAAAACTCCCGAGAGCACCATATTTTCGTTCGCCTTGAGTTCGCCATGGCGAGCAAGCTGTTTTCTTGTGCTCGCCATAGCGAGTAGAATTACTCGCGAGGCGAATTGCCCAGTATGTGAATTGTTGATTTTGTTTTGTACAATGATGAATGATAATGATGTTTAAGCATGATTGTGATTAATTGTGCACTTTTCTGGAATTACTGAATTGATTATAATGATTGTTGTTGATTGGGATGTATGCTTTTATTTAATTAAATCATACACGATGTTGCATTACGGAGTTGTGAGTCATATACATATATATGCATTGGGTTGAGTTGTATGTAGATATACACAAGTGGGTCAGTTGCATAAGCATAAAAGCGGGAGGGCTTCAGCCCTGGAACGCCTTGTCGTTCAAAGATGTGGAACACTTTGTTGTTAAAAGCGGTGTTTAGCGGTGAAGACTCATGTCCTGAAAAAGAATGCTTTAACCATTCGATTAGCGGTGAGGGCTTCGGCCCTGAATATGGTACCACATGCATATTTGCATTTATTGAGGAGTCTAGGGTGTTGTCTTAGCGGTGTTGTCATGTCATTTGCATGAGTCTGTGTTGTTGGTTGTAATTGCCATGATGATGATGATGATGTTGTTTGATGAAGTATATATTTATACATATATGATGATGATTGATTTGATGATGATGATGTTGTTTGATGAAGTATATATTTATACATATATGATGATGATTGATTTGATGATGATGATGTTGTTTTATGAAGTATATATTGATACATATATGATGATGATCTGATTATATTTAGGGTGTTAGATTCAATTGACGAATTTTAATATCTATATCTTATTATTGTGAATCTCACCCCTTCTGCTTGAAAATGTTGCCCTTCCTATGGATAACTTGCAGGTGATCCTGTTGGTGGTGGCTCAAGTGTCTAGGCCTCTGATACATTTGGGATGGGTTTACTTTATTTATGTTTCATTCCTTATGTATCATATTTTGAAACTTGATGCGGTAGCCCTTTTTAGTGGTTGAACTTATGTTGTTGAGGCTTTTATGCCAAGAATTTATCATGGAGAATTAAACAATTAATGTTGTTGCTTTTAATGCAATTATTCCGCTGCAGATTATTGAGATTTAATTAAATGTTGTTGCTCGTTTGGGATTTACTCTGATGTATGTTTAATTATTTAATTGCTTTTGGGTAACGGGGTGTTACAATTGGTATCAGAGCAGGTTGGTCCGTCCGACCGAGTAGTAGAGTCGTGTTGAGCCACCTAGGATAGAGTGTCAACTCTAATGTTGTTTTGTTGTTGTTCTGAATTGCTGTTTCTTATGTAGAATCTTAAGATGGCTGGTCGTAATGATGCTGTTATTGCTGCTGCACTTGAGGCTGTAGCTCAAGCTGTAGGACAGCAACCTAAGGCTGATGACTGATGGGTAAGTTTGTTGCCTGTGTTGGAACAGTGAGGAGCTGCAGTGACCTGGGCTGTATTCAGTACAGAATTTATGAACAGGTACTTCCCGGAAGATGTCCGAGGAAAGAAGGAGATTGAGTTTTTGGAGCTGAAGCAGGCTGACATGTCTGTCACAGAGTATGCTGCTAAGTTTGTGGAACTTGCAAAGTTCTACCCCCACTACACCGTGGAGACAACTGAGTTCACCAAATGTATCAAGTTCGAGAATGGCTTGAGAGCTGACATCAAGAGAGCCATAGGGTATCAAAAGATTAAAATTTTCTCTGATTTGGTAAGCAGCTGCAGGATATATGAAGAGGACACTAAGGCTCATTATAAGGTGATGAGTGAGAGAAGAGGTAAGGGACAGCAGAGTCGTCCTAAACCATATAGTGCTCCTGCTGACAAAGGAAAGCAGAGACTTAATGATGAGAGGAGGCCCAAGAGGAGAGATGCTCCTGCGGAGATCGTTTGTTACAAGTGTGGCGAGAAAGGCCACAAGAGTAATGTTTGTACTAAAGATGAGAAGAAGTGCTTCAGGTGTGGTCAGAAAGGACACACTCTAGCTGATTGCAAGCGTGGTGACATTGTTTGTTACATTTGGAACGAAGAAGGTCATATCAGTTCGCAGTTGTTATCGCGATTTTCGGGTGTCAAGTCATAAATTAGGCTTGAACCTTTCAATCTTTGATATTCTCTATTTTTTTCTTGGGAAGGGCAAAATTGAGAAAAAAACCCTTAGATTCGAAGTTCGGGGGTCGTTTTCACTACGGGAAGGTGTTAGGCACCCGCGGTGACTATAGTACTCTATAGGAGCCGTTTTCTTAGTTTATGTCTACGCTTTATTTTTAATGCTATTTGTGAAAAAATAAATTTATTTATGTTAAGAATGGGGGGGAGAAAGTGTTTGAGGTTTTATTTTAGTGGACTTGGAGAGGTTTTGACCTCATGCCTACATACCCATTTAAGGGATCAAACTCCATGTAGTTCTCTCTCAAAAAATGTTTTTTTGTGTGTTTGGTTGATTTTAATTTTTGTTGGAAAATGGTTTTGAAGAAAAGAAAGAGGCCTTAAAGGCATAAGAGAAGAAAATGGTGAATGGTTGGTTCAATTGTTATTAAAAAAGTCTAAGTAGGGATTAGGATTCATTTGGATTTGTTTAAGAAAATAAAAGAAAAAAATTCAATGGAGTTTTGACTCCAAGGTTTGTTTGGAAAAGTTTGAGTGATGGAATTGGTTTATTATTTTTGGAAAATTGGCATTTGTCTAAAGATCGCGTTTCCTAAGCATACATCTAAACGGTAATCATGCAACGTGTGTGGGTGTCGGTGCTTGTGTCGGTGTACATCACTTATAGTGTCCATAGTCCTTTACATCGAATCCTAAATACATGCTATGGTCTTGCAAGGAATTAAAAAGGGACTAATCTATCTAAAAAATTATTACAAACCCAATTGATATAGAAATGAATAATAAATAAAAAGATGCTAAAACTATGGGATGAATGAAATGTGAGATGAAATGGTTAGTTGAAGGTAAATCGACATAATCAGAATAAGCAGCGGAATAAAATTTCGATTTAACTTCCTTGGATCATTACGAATTGGAACTTGAACCAGTGATATGATTGTTACCTTAGAACGGTTGGTCTGAAAACGAACGGTGAAATCTGCAAACCGGAATCACGATCACAGCCAAGCAAATAGCAGAGCCTCTATCAAGTCCACACGAACAGTGCTCCTCCAAAACCTCGGTGCTAGCCAAGAAGACGGAAGTCAGAGAGCTTGGGTTTCTGCAAAAGAACGTAACCGCAAACTATTGCACTAGGGTTCTATTTATAGAACTCCTTATGTGCTTTGCAAGTCAAACTCGTTTTTGACTTCACTAAGCCCAATACGAGTTTAGTAAATATTGCTAAATCATTAGCATTATTTACTAAGCGCACCCTTTATATAAGTCGTACTTATACATATCTCTTTTGACTGCTCTTTGTGTGTGACCCTTTAGGTTCTAGTCACGTTGGCAATGATATTAAATCCATCATTTAATATCATAAACAATGAGCGGTATCTAGCAACACATCATTGCTACCCAAGTGACAAGAATGTCAAGTGATCTGACGAAACCTTTCATGATAATACATATGTGTATAATTACTCCTTTGTCTCAATATCTTCATTGATCCCAAGGCATAGATAGTGTCACCCTTGTATAGATCAATGTTCATTTATCTTGATTCCGAAATGTACTATTTAACGAATAAGTCCAATATCTTATATTGACTTAGTTCAGCATGGCCATGCATATTTATAGTCATATTTCATCAAGTGGCCTAAAGATATATCTCCTGTTTATGAGGAGGGACAAATCCCATCTAGGACACTCATGACCCTCAGCATGATTCATCAAGTGCCCATCAACCAACGTTATTGTTATCCTTTTACAGACAACGTTAGAATGGCAACAAAGCACTTGAGTCCACATCTAGAGATCATAGTGGTTTCAGGTCTAAGAGCGATATACATTATTATCATTGTGAGAATATCTTATGACAATTTCATAACTTACTATGTAGTATTCTCACAGTGGGTCAATCCAATATAAATATTACTCCTAATATTTATATCTATGTATAGACTTGATATCTCATATCTATGACCCATGAGATGCGGTCATCAGTCTACATACATAATAGTCTCGACGCTTTATTATTATCCTTTTATTCATATTAAAGCTTTGACTACGGATTCATTTAAGAATAGCGTTCTATAAGATAATGTAATTTCATGATTAAGTCACACTTAATATATTATTACACGAACTATCTATTCTAAGGACTTTATTAACATTATCTAAATATAATAAAGAGTGCCATATATTATCCAATAATAAAAGTCATGATACACAAGATAGGTTTAACATAAACTATTGGCCTCTAGGGCTTACACCAACATTAGTATCATAAGGGATAAAAATAGTAGAAAGGTAAACAAAATTGAATAGAATAATAGCAAGAGAAAAAAGTAATGAAATGAAATAAAGTGGCAAAATATACCTAAAATTGGTTATGACACTTAGGCAATACACATAACCTATAATCCCCTCATTATAGCAATGTTAAAGGGGTTTGATTTTGAGCTATAATGTGGGAATAAATAGGACATATTCAAGCCAAGAATCATGACACATTTTCAAAGATATCTTGCACTTTATTTCTTGATAAAAACACACATTGCTTGCAAAACAAGAAAGAAATGAAAATCCATATCCACAATCAGCAAAACATACATGTGATCAGCAACATATTCACCATGAAATTACACACCAATCATCCACATCACATGCCAACATTTTATGAGAAAATATACCACAAAAATACACAAACTTAGATCACACACAAAATTAATCAAGGAAAAATAACTCACACATTTTTATCATTTTTTAAACCACTGGAAAATATCACAAAAGTATTAAAATGTGTTAAGAAACATATGACAAATTTTTGGAATTTTTAGAGAAAAGATTGAGCATGCAGAGGTTCAATTAGCAAAAAAGCAGGGTGCAGATAGCATAAAAAAAGCAAAAACGCAAAGAACCCTAGGCCCAAACCAAACAAAAGATCCGGATTCACCAGGAGCGTTGGATTGATCCAGGGAAGGAAACCCTAGATCCAACGGCCAGGAACGAAGGGGATTGGACCGGTCTTGGACCGGTCCGGTTCACTGGCTTATATAAGGGATGGAACACCGGTTTTTTCATTTTTTTCACTCCTCTTTCTCTCTCTACTCGTACGCGTTCTCTCTCTAACCCTCTCACTTCTCTCTAGAACTCACCACCGGTGAGGATGAAGTGACGGCGGAGACCTTGAAGGTCCACCGGAAACTTCATCTTCTCCGGCGAGATCATGCAGTTTCCGGTTACCTAAATTTCCAGATCTCACCCAAACTAAACCTAAATCACTCGTCCCTTCAATCTAAACACGAATTTGATATTAGTTTTCGCATGCAAGGCTTGAATCTTTGTAGATCTACACTTCTTATTTACGGTTTTGAAAAACATTTTAGGTTTTCAATCTTTTTTGAAAGAAACTTTTGAGAACCCTAGGGATCTACATCGATTCGTTCTTGTTGATGCTTTTCGAGAAAGAAAAATAAGGTTTACGCGTTTTACCTCTGGTTTAGTTGGAGATTCAAACGGAGATCTTTGAGGAAGAACTTGAATCGTTTCTGGTGAGGTTTCTTGCTTCGAAACAGATTCGGATCTTTATCTTCTCCTTCACCGGTTTAGATTCCTGTTTCTTTCCTTCTTCTTCCTTTTCTCACTGATTCCTTCGTGATCAGTGCTAGAGTTTGCCAATGGCGAACTCGCACTTTGAATTGCGAAGGAAAAAACGATTCGATGATGAAGATTCAGTGATGAATCTCTGAGAATCGCAAGGGGTCTTGTTGATTCTTCGTTGATTTGCGCTGATTTGTGACGTTCTGTGTTGATTTGTGATGATTCTGTGTTGATTTGTGATGATTCTGTGTTGATTTGTGATGATTCTGGTGGAATTTGGAAACGGTTAGGGTTTGAGTATTCTTGGTGTTCTTCGTGGTTTTTGGAATTTGTTGAGTTTTGATCTTTGAGAGCAGAAAGAGAAAGTTGGAAAGTGTTTGTGATGATGGCGCGTGACTGACCTTTTTTCTGACTTGTGCATTGAATGCGCCTTTTATAGGCTGCCACTTGTATCTGAGACCCAATGGGACACTGCCACCTGGAATTAGACTTAAATTGACCTTAAGGACCTTTCTGCAAGATGAAAAAATTGGAGGACTAAACTGCAATAATAAAAAAAAGACTGAAATGGAATTTTTAAATGTTTTGGACTAAAATGCAATTTTAGAAACTGTTTCAGGGACTAAAATGCAATAAAAATAAAATTGGACTAAAATTGGTAATTTGGAAAAAACGTAAAGTGAAACCAAAAATAAAATCAACAAAAGGACTAAAATGAACCAGCTACAAACATGAGGTATTTTAAAATACCTCTCTGCTGAAATTTTGACAGGAAAAGACCAAAATGCCCCCAGGGACTAAACTGACCCAAACTGACTCAAATGCAATTTTGAAATGATTTTAAAAAGAGATTCAACAATGATTTGTACAGACAAGTTAGAAAGACTCGGAGACAGTTACAGGGACTAAAATGGGTTCCACTGCAGGAAATGACCAAAATACCCTTTTTGTATGATTTTTGAAATAAAATGCAAGAAAAGTAATGCAATGATTCAGAGAGTTTTTCAAATGACTTGTAATGCAAGAAGAACACTTTGGATAGCTTTATGCAAGAAAATCATGATTGAACATACTTTGAGACAGAGACAGTAAAATATGCAGATGAAAAGAGAGTAAAGGTTCGGAGTAAAACAACAGCAAATTGACAAATATCAGTGGTAGAAAATAAATTTGAATGAGTATTTTTAGGTCCAAAATCAGGGTATAACAGCTGCCCCTATTTAAGTTTCTTTGTCCGGAGGGTCAAGAGACGGAGTCTTTGGCTTGACGGGACGAAGATACTTAAATATTAACATTTGCACTGTGTTTGGACGTAAAAATACGTTTGTACATTTTCAAATATCATGAATGCCATGCAACAATTGGATTATGAATGCGAGACAAACGAGAGTTGGAACTAACAAAAGATGTCGTATCCATTGCGGGATTGGTAGACATTGGCACGATGACAGATAACAGAGTAGATAGGAAACTAGGAACAAGTTGACGGGTACAAGCTGCTCTTAGATTGAGCTGGGCACTTGACCTGGAATAAAAGCGGACAAACAGGTGCGAGTTGTTCTTGGATTCGAACTGGTCACTCGACCGGGGACATAGAAAAGGTAGACAGGTACGAGTTGTTCTTGATTCGAACTGGTCACTCAACTGAAAGCAAAGGCAAATAGACAGGTGCGAGCTTGTTCTTCGATGCGAACTGGTTACTCCACCGGAGACAAAGACAAAATAGACAGGCGCAAGCTGCTCTTGGATCGAGCTAGCCACTTGAGCGAACAGAAACAGATAGACGGGTACAAGCTGTTCTTGGACTTGAACTAGCCACTTGACCAAAATCATAGACACATAGACAGGTACGAGCTGTTCTTGGATTCGAACTGGTAACTCGACCGATAACATTGAAAAGTAAACGGGTACAAGTCGTTCTTGGATGCGAACTGGTAACTTGACCAAACAGAAACATATTGACAGGTACAAGCTGCTCTTGGATTGAGCTGGGCACTCGACCGATAACATAAGCAAATTGATAGGTACAAGCTGTTCTTGGACTTGAACTAGCCACTTGACCAAACAGAAACATATTGACAGGTACAAGCTGCTCTTGGATTGAGCTGGGCACTCGACCGATAACATAAGCAAATTGATAGGTACAAGCTGTTCTTGGACTTGAACTAGCCACTTGACCGAACAGAAACAAATTCACAGGGGATTAGTTTTTTTGACAAAATATAGGTTGAAATTGACTTGACGTCGATTTGATTTGAAAGGTAGAAATTGACCGATATTATTGGCTCACAAGGTTTTGACAGAGAACCTGACATGAGTATTGAATTGAGACTGATGTTGACATTGGAAATGCAATATGCATGGATGATATAACAGTTTCATTAAATGCATGGGCACGTAATATGCATGATTATGCATGTATGAATGCTTGTAATGCATGACTGTTGGCAGCTGGTAGACACAGTTTCGCAGAGACAGACAAGACATTGGAGTGTTGGGCACGTAGTGGCTCGTGCTATATTACACATTCCTGGAAATCCTCTTTGGAGATGACGTCGTTGGGAGACGTATCGGAACCATGGCTGAGGGCAGGTAGCTATGCAACTTGTTGGGGATAGAATCTCGGAAGACTCTACTGGGAATAATGTTGGATGTATCGTGGATGTCGCATCTGTGGTCAATGCTTTTTGCATGTTATTTTTCAATTTTCATTCATTCATTTTTTTGCATCCCATTTTTTCCTGGATCGCCCTTTCGGGTTTTCGATCCACCGGGGGAATAAATTATTTTCAATGCCCCATTTTTGCCTGAACTGCCCTTTCGGGTTGTCAATCCAGCGGGGTGCTCATTTTTGCCTAAGCCGCCCTTCCGGGTTTTCAACTTAGCGAGCCTATTCATTTTCATGCATTTTCATTCTGTTTTTTCATTCTTGCCATTGACCACAGACTATCCTGGGGAAGAGCCTGCTTGTAACACATATTGAAATAGACATCAACATACACTCGCTCATGCATGTTTCATTTGAATGTACCCTGTTGCTCAGGTTTGCTTTCAAAAATAGACAAAAACTTTTTCAATTTTCAAGATGTTTGTTTCAAGCATTGTCATTATCAAAATAGAAAGAAAATGTTTTTTTGTACATAGCTTTGAAAGTAAAAAGGAAATAGAGTTTTAAACAAAAGCACAGGCTCAATTTGATGTATAAGAGTGGTGGTCAGCCGAAGGCGTGACTCCACGGATTTACAAAGCTTGGAAAATGGTAATTTTATTGGTTGGTGGTACATTGAACACAGCAATCATGACATTTCCTAGAAACTTTGAATTCGCAAGCATAGGGGCTTTTGATGAAGACGGTCATTAACAGCTGCAGATGCCCCCAGGGAATGGTGGTTGGCCAGATATAGTTACTTGCCTTTTGTTTCAATCTCATTTTTGCATGAACCGCCCTTCCGGGTTTTCGGTTCATCGAGACGCTCATTCTTGCCTGAGTTGCGTGCAATCTCAGCGAGCTTTTTCATATATTTTTTTTTGTCCCTTATTTTTGCCTGGACCGCCCTTTCGGGTTTTCGATCCACCGGGAAGCGCATTTTTGCCTAGGCCGCCCTTTCGGGTTTTCGACCTACCACGCTGTTCTTTTTCATATTTCTAGGCAAAGTATTTCTTGACTATATCGGCATTCACTGGATTTGGAAGTTCTACACCATCCATGTGTGTAAGGATTAAAGCACCACCGGAGAAGGCCTTCTTGACAACATAAGGCCCTTCTTAGTTAGGCGTCCACTTGCCCCTTGGGTCGGGTTGCTGGCTTATCCTCCTTTTCAAAACAAGTTCTCCTACCTTGAATTCTCGAGGATGGACTTTCTTGTCAAAGGCAGTCTTCATTCTTGCTTGATATGACTGTCCATGAGCCATGGCATCCATACGTTTTTCCTCAATCAAATTCAACTGATCATACCGGCTCTGGCACCATTCAGCCTCAGATAACTTTGCTTCCATGATCACACGGAGGGATGGGATCTCCACTTCCAAAGGAAGAACTGCTTCCATACCATATACAAGAGAGAAAGGGGTTGCCCCGGTTGAACTGCGCACTGTAGTACGGTAGCCATGCAGAGCATAGGGTAACATCTCATGCCAGTCCTTGTAAGTGGTTACCATCTTCTGGACAATTCTCTTGATATTCTTGTTGGCGGCCTCAACTGCACCATTCATCTGAGGTCTATAAGGAGAAGAGTTATGATGTTCAATTTTGAATTCTTCGCAAAGAGCTTGCACCACATTGTTGTTCAGGTTTGTACCATTGTCGGTAATGATCTTGCTGGGAACACCATACCGACAGATGATGTTATTCTTGATGAACTTAGCTACCACTTGCTTGGTCACATTGGTATAAGATGCTGCTTCAACCCACTTGGTGAAGTAGTCAATTGCCACTAAGATGAAACGATGACCATTTGAAGCCTTCGGTTCAATTCTTCCAATCATGTCGATGCCCCACATTGAGAACGGCCATGGGGATGAAATAACATTGAGAGCGTGCGGAGGCACATGGATCTTATCAGCATAGATTTGACATTTGTGGCACTTTCTGGCGTGCTGGTAGCAATCATGCTCCATGGTCATCCAGTAGTAACCTGCTTGTAGCAACTTCCTTGACATAGTATGCCCTGTAGCATGGGTCCCGAAGGTACCGTCATGTACATCATGCATTAACTGCTCTGCTTCATGTTCATCAACACATCTTAACAATACCATGTCATAGTTTCTCTTGTACAGAATATCTCCATCTAACAGGAATCTACTGGCCAATCTTCTCAAGGTCTTCTTGTCTTGTTTGGAAGCACCCGGCGGATACTCACGGCTCAGCAAGAACTGTTTGATGTCGTAGTACCAGGGTTTATAGTCAACCACATTTTCACCAGCCTGATCGATCACATTCCCAATAGCAAACACATGTGAAGGTCTTTCAAGGCGTTGCACTTTGATTACTGGCACATCATTCCAATGGTTTACTCGAAACATGGAGGATAGAGTAGCAAGAGCATCAGCCATTTGGTTCTCATCACGAGGAATATGGTGCAACTCAACCTTTGTAAAATATGTCAGCAAACGTCTCGCATAATCACGATAAGGAATCAACTTAGCATGGTGGGTCTCCCATTCACCCTTTATCTGATTGATGACAAGCGCAGAATCTCCATAGATGTCGAGGTGTTTGATTCTCATGTCAATTGCTTCCTCGATCCCGAAGATACATGCTTCATACTCAGCCATATTGTTTGTACATTCGAACAGAATCCGGGCGGTAAAAGGGATGTGATGCCCCTGTGGGGATACAATGACTGCCCCAATTCCTTTACCATAAGCATTGACAGCACCATCAAAGACTAAACCCCACTTGCTATTGGGATCTGGACCTTCCTCAATCAACGGTTTTTCGCAGTCTTTTGATTTCAGATACATGATCTCTTCATCGGGGAAATCGAACTCAATTGGTTGATAATCATCAAGAGGTTGGTAAGCAAGATGATCGGCAAGAATGCTACCCTTGATTGCCTTTTGAGTTTTGAACACAATATCGTATTCAGACAAAAGCATCTGCCAGCGTGCAATCTTCCCAGTAACAGCCGCTTTCTCAAAGATATACTTTATCGGATCCATTTTGGATATCAACCAAGTTGTATGATTCACCAAATAATGACGCAGGCGTTTAGCGGCCAGGCCAAAGCACAACAAGTCTTCTCAAGCATTGTATACCGAATTTCACAATCGGTGAACTTCTTGCTTAGATAGTAGATAGCATGTTCTTTCTTTCCAGTCTCATCTTGTTGACCAAGTACGCATCCCATGGATTCATCAAATACTGCCAAATACATAATCAAAGGCCTTCCTTCCACGGGTGGGACAAGGATAGGTGGTTCCAGCAGGTAATTCTTGATGCTATCAAAAGCTTCTTGGCATTCATCATTCCATACAATAGGCTGATTCTTTCTGAGTAGCTTGAAGATCGGCCCGCAGGTTGTGGTCATGTGAGATATGAATCGGGAGATGTAATTCAAACGCCCGAGGAAACCTCTGACTTGCTTCTCGGTCTGTGGAGCTGGCATTTCTCGGATGGCCCGGACTTTATCAGGATCGACTTCAATGCCCTTTTGGCTGACAATGAAGCCTAATAACTTCCCGGATCTGACGCCGAATGTACATTTGTTGGGATTCAATCGAAGCTTGTATTTTCTCAACCTTTCAAACATCTTCACCAAATACTCAACATGTTGCTCCTCATCTGTTGACTTCACAATCATGTCGTCCACATATACTTCGACTTCTTTGTGAATCATGTCATGAAACAGAGTAGTCATTCCTCTTTGGTAGGTAGCACCAGCATTTATTAGGCCGAACGGCATCACTTTGTAGCAGAAAGTACCCCATGGAGTGATAAAAGACGTCTTTTCTCTATCTTCAGGAGACATTTTGATCTGATTGTAACCGGAAAGTTGTCAACAAGCAGTATTATCAACAAGCAAATCAATATGAGGTAATGGAAAGTTGTCTTTTGGACTAGCTTTGTTCAGGTCTCTGAAGTCAACACACATCCGGACTTTACCATCCTTCTTTGGCACAGGTACAATATTGGCAACCCATTCAGGGTACTCAACTGTCATGAGGAAACCCGCATCAATCTGTTTTTGAACCTCGCTCTTAATCTTGAGAGCCATATCTGGATGAGTCCTTCTCAATTTCTGCCTAACGGGAGGACATTCAGGCTTGGTGGGGATCCGATGCTCCACAATCTTAGAATCTAGGCCTGGCATATCTTCATACGACCATGCAAAAATATCCGGATATTCCCGGAGGAGTTGGATGATCTTCTTTTTAACCCTTTCCTCTAGAGCAGCACCGATCTTGATTTCTCGCTTGTTCTCCTCGGTACCTATGTTGATAAGCTCAATCTCTTCCTGGTGAGGCTGAATGGCTTTCTTTTCTTGCTCAAGTAACCGAGTGATCTCATATGGTATGTCATCACCTTCCTCATCTTCGGCCTCATACACTGGGAACTCAAAATTCGGAGGGAATGCAGAGTTACTATGCCCAACGGGTTTATTATAGTTCAATCTGCGTAAAATGGTTGGATGATTTTAGAAAGAGGGTTTTTATGCAGATTTTTGAAATTAATAAGAAAATACAGATGTTTTGGTTTTTTTTCTGGCATTACCATTATTTCCAAGAAAAAAGGCACTAAAAAGCAGTCGTGAAAGAAACGACAAAATTTTTATTAATCAACAGCAATGCCGAAACAAACATGCCCTTACAGAAAATATCACTCTCGCTTTGGGCAGAGCGAGAGGATTGTTATTTTGAAAAAACAAGATACTTAAGCAACAAGGTATATTACTCAGAAATATGCATGATTGAGGGAATGTCAATGGCATCCCAATCTCTCGCAATGCCTCCTGGTATAACAAATACAGGCCTCGGGCCAAATCCAGTTGCTTCTTCTGTGATTGCGTTGACAAACCCAGCACTATAGAATGCCCCGGTGGAAACTCCTGAAGTTGGGGAGAAGCCAAGACCTTCCTTATGCTTGTTCTCACGAAGCTGTATTAACCTGCCCCAGCCGGCAGCTTGACCCTCTTGGACGGCTCTCTGTGCATCCTTCAAAGAAGCCATTGCAGTTCCATCCCTCTTGGGCTCCGTACCTTCGACAGTTAATCCTTGAAAAGCGGTCCCCTCTGCAGACCCTGCTTCTATGCAAGAGAAAGATGATAGCTGGCTAACCAGGTATGCTTCCTCTCCATGAATGGTAACAAGCTTTCCACTTTTTGCAAATTTCAACTTTTGGTGCAAAGTAGAGGTCACTGCTCCCGCGTCGTGTATCCATGGTCTCCCCCAAGAGACAGCTGTAAGAGGCATTAATATCCATGACCTGAAAGGTGATTAGAAAGGTTTTGGGACCGATAGTTATTGGCAAGTCTATCTCCCCGAGAACGCTCTTGCGGGTTCCATCAAAGGCTTTGACCAGAAAAGTGCTCTTCCTCAAAGGAGTTCCCCGGTAACTCAGCTGATCCAGCGTTGTCTTGGGCATCAGGTTCAAAGATGAGCCAGTGTCTACTAATACATTTGAGATCATGTCGGACCTGCAATTCAGAGAGATATGCAAGGCCAGATTATGATGCTTTCCTGCTTCGGGCAATTCATCTTCACTGAACCACAGGTTTCTGCAGGCGGTAATGTTTCCCACTATGCTACCAAAGTGATCCACAGTTACTTCATGATCCACATAAGCCTGCTCCAATACTTTCAAAAGGGTATCTCTGTGGGCAGCGGAACTCAGGAGTAGAGACAAAATGGATATCTTCGACGGAGTTTGCAGCAGCTGATCTACAATCTTATAATCACTTCTTTTGATCAACCTCAAAATCTCGTCCAGATTAGAATCCTCTATAGACCGGCCTGGTTGGCTCGCGTCTTTGTTAACGGGAGAAACATCAGTCGGGGTTGGCTTGTCAATGAGTGGCACGGTAGGCGTAGCTGCCTTCTTTTGAAACAACGGTGGACGGACTCTTCCGCTTCTTAGGGCTGCTGAAGTTCCTTCTGCGGTATTGTTCATCACAGCCAAGGACACCAGAGGCATTTCTACTCCGTTTTCAATTATGGTAGCATTGTATTTGTACGGGATAGCCCTATCTGAAGTATACGGTACCGGTCCGGACAACCTTATCACCAAAGGCTCAGCATTCTCCTTCAAAGGCATACTCTTGACAGGCGGATCGTGAAAAACTGGCACAATCACGCAGACGTCACTAACAGTCAAAAAATTATCATTCATCAAGCTTTGGATGTCATCTTGAACAGTATAGCAACCCAAAGGATTACGAAGGCATCCTAGGCATTTGGCATGATCATGGCTGAACAGAGAAGCTTTGCACAGCTTGATGTGTAGAGGCACCAGAGGAGTTGCGACGTTACGGACATCAAGTCTAGGAGCTTCCTCACATACTTCGATCATATTTACAGCGGCATGATTTGGAAGAGGATTGTCGAGGACGTGCGGGACATTATTCTCAAAAGTCAGCTTTCCTTGATCAATGAGCTTCTTCACGATATACTTCAAAGCATAGCATCCCTCGACATCATGACCCAGGGCGCCTTGATGAAAATCACATTTGAGATCGGACCTGAACCTTGGAGGCAACGGATCAGGTGGGGGCTTGCCCTGTCTAGTTGTACAATGTCCTCTATGGAGTAGAGTCGGAAGCAACTCAGCATACAACATCGGTATCGGAGGGAAAGTAGGTCTAGCTTGCTGATTTTGTTGTTGTTGTTGAACTGGCAACTGTTGTTTCATCTGTTGAGCAATTGCATTAACGGGTACTTGAGGTTGACCCGGTGGCAGAGGGTACTGATGATAAAATGGCGGAAAGAAAGGATGCTGAGAATACGGCACATATGGGTATGACGGAGACATTTGGGCTGCATTGATAGGAGCAACAGTAGCCATGGATTGACCGGCTCCAGCTGACACCATCCCTACTTCCGTTTCTTTCTTCTTGTGGTGTCCATTACCATACCTCTTTGATGCATTCACAGAGGATTCAGCTTTCTCGAACACAATGATTCCTTCCCTGACGGCTTCCTCCAGACGGGTTCCCATGGTGACCATCTCCGAAAAGTTATTCGGGGCAGCAATGATCATTCTCTCGACATAATCCTTCTTCAAGGTCTTTAAGAATGTCTGGGTCATTTCTTCTTCATCAAGAGCGGGAGTAATGCGGGCAGCTGCCCCCCTCCATCTCTGTGCGTATTCACGGAAGCTTTCCTCCTTCTTCTGGGAGAGAGATCTGAGGAATTCCCTGTTCGGCTTCAATCGGGTGTTAAACCCATAGTGGCTCTTGAAAGCAGCGGCTAATTCATCAAAGGTATGGATGTCATTTTTGCTCAAACTAGTATACCACTCTGCAGCATCTTCCATCAAACTATCCTGGAAGCAGTGGATCATAAGGGAATCATTGTCTTTGTAATTGCCCATCTTTCGGACATACTTGATGATGTGGTTCTGGGGACAAGTCAGCCCGTTGTATCGGTCGAAATCTGGGATTTTGAACTTCTTAGGGACATCCACCTTTGACACCAAGCAGAGATCTTGAGTTTTGAAAGAGTCCGCATTTCCTCGATTGGCTTTGATCTCATGACGGAGTTCTTTAGCAAGTTCCTCCATCATCTCTTCCATGGTTTTGGTTACGGGGATGCTTCCGTGCTGTGTGTTGATGTTAACACTTTGAGGCATGGTATGCACAAGAGGCTCGGTGACAGCTGCCGTTGTTTGTGGCAAAGTAGCATTGATGGAGACAGCATTTGTTGCAGGGATCAGAACATTGTTAGCAGTGCCCGAAGTGCCCGCTGCAGTACTGGGAGTGAAGAACGGTGGAAGCCCATACGGAAACCCAGCTGGCATAGCAAAGCGAGCGTCTGCAGATGCGGTTGGGAGCATGCTTGTAGTCACCGGTATAGCTGTGGCTATAGGGATAGCCGTGGCTGATTGTTCTTGAGCGGCTAGCAGAGCAGTCATGACATCATTAGCTTTAGCCAATTCTTCCCTTAGAGTGGCTAACTCGGTACGGAGCTGAGCATTCTCTTCTTCCATGGCTGCCGAATTCTTCTTTCTGTAGAGTCTAGTCCGGTGTATTCTGTCTGGTTCGTAAACTTTCCGAGCACGAGCCACCTTTCAATCTCTCTGTGGCAGAAGAACCAGGAGGCAGTGAGCACTTGGAAACCCTTTGTGACTTGATGAATGATGCACATGATGCATGATATGTACAAATGCAAATGCAAAAGTTGTTTTTGGACATCGAAGGATTTTTAGACAAATTAGGAGTTTTGTAAACAAAATCTGAACAAACAAAGCAAAACGAAGTGTTTACAAGATGAATCCCTTTGAAATACTAAGCCAAGGGAAGACTTTTGAAATATAAACAAATAAAACTCTCAAGCATAGGAAGTGGTGGGATGATCCTCAGACTCAGACTCCGAATCCGAACTGCAGTATCTAGCATAGAAGTTGCGTCGTCCTCTAGCTCTCTTGGAGTCCCGCATAAGTAGCTCATCCTTTTCTTCAAGTTCCCTTCGGACCTTAACTAATTCCTTCTTCAACATCAGATTCTCATGAGTCTTCTGCTCATCCTTACCATCCAAAGTCATGATTAGATTCTCAGCCTCATTGTATCGGGCCTTCCACATTTGTTTCTCACGACTTTCCATGGCCAGATGCTCCTGATACATCTCCTGAGTAGTGGGAGGTAGAGGTAAAGGTATAGATGGAGCAGATGCAGCCACATGTCTCATAGCAGGGTATGGCATACCAATCTCTTCGGCTCGGTTTATTACCCACTGAGTATAGGCCTCATGAGCAATACCAGATCTCACACCCAAATGCTTCACACTCTTCCTACGGACCTTAGACCAAGCCCTTGTGAAAGCCTCCCTTTGTCTGGTGGGGGCGTTCGAATAATAGAAGAACTCCAGAGATGTGGCAAGATTGATGGGCTTTGTCTTCATAGGGAACCCAAACTGTCTCATAGCAAGCTCCGGATTGTAGTTGATTCCCCCACGGGTACCAAGAAGAGGTACATTGAGAAAATCTCCACAACCAGTGATAATTTCCTTAACCTGAGCGGCGGGAGTGATCCAGAGTTATCATGGAAGGAGCTCGGAAGGTGAGAAATAAACCACCTATATAGGAGAGGCACGCAGCAAAGGATATACCCACGACCTTTGAGAGTCCGGTCATGGATAGCATGGTATGTGTCGGCTAGCAAGGTAGGAACCGGATTCCTAGAATGGAAGATCTCAATAGCATTCATATCCACAAAGTTGTCGCGATTCGGGAAGAGAATGAGCCCATAGATAAGCAATGCAAGAATAGCCTCGAGTGCGTCCTGACAAGTAGTTTCGAGATTAGCTTGCTCAAGTAGATACTTGGAAGTGAACCCTCGGATGTGAGACTTAGTAGTAAGATGCTTGGAGACATCAGAAGTCTTGAGGTAGAGATCCTTAGAAATAACCAGAGGAGTAAGAGGAGTCCCGGGACCGGTGAAGGGCGTCTTCTCGGCTATAGGTGAACCTAACAAGTGGGAATAAGCCTCAAGAGTAGGGACCAACTGGAAATCCGAGAAAGTGAAGCAACGGAAACTCGGGTCATAGAATTGCACTAGAGTGTGCACTAGCTTCTCTTCAACATTAGTCCGGAGAATAGTAAGCAAACCACCATACCGGAGTCGGAAACCTGTTTGATTCTTCACCTTGAGTGCCAACTCTCTCAAACTAACCAAATCAACCTCCTTGAACTTGTAGGATTTAGTCTTCTTCATACCTGTAATGTTTACAAAGTTTTTAATTTGTCCAATCCTTCGATGAATGCATGAGAAAAATTTATGCATGAATGCATGTATGCATGATTGTTTTTTCAATTACAGAGAAAACATGGAGGGTTGAGATTAAAAGTCAAGGAGCCATGGGCGGACACGGTGCCCGGTAAACTAAATTTTAGGATAATAGTAACCAAGGTTCTAATCAAGTTCCCAAACTGCAACCTCTCTTACGTATATCATGGTAGCACGGGACAACGTCCGTTCCATGTTTATTCGCAAGAAGGTCTAGCTTGAGTGTAGTATCGCGTGACGACTAAAACTCGAGACAACACTCGGTTTAGCCACCGCACTACGTCCTAAAAAAGGCCAGGGATGGGTTTGGTAACTACGGTCCATAGCATCGTCGAACAATTGAAAGCAAAGTGCCTAAACATGACAACACACGCCGACAATATTACTTCCAAAATGCCTCAGCTATGTGAGATTGATCGCATAACCCAATACACGAGGCAACCCTCGGATCGAATTGTCGATTATATCTCTACCTACTCATAAGTTCACTCAGCCCGGGTATAGGACTTTTGATATTCTCACCCCACACGTCAAATGAAAATAAACAAGTATTCACATATGTAAGCAATAAAACAAAGCGGAAATATAAACTAAGGAAAACTAGGCGTGACCCGCTAAAAGTGTCCCCAGTGAAGTCGCCATTTCTGTTATCGCGATTTTCGGGTGTCAAGTCATAAATTAGGCTTGAACCTTTCAATCTTTGATATTCTCTATTTTTTTCTTGGGAAGGGCAAAATTGAGAAAAAACCCTTAGATTCGAAGTTCGGGGGTCGTTTTCACTACTGTAACGCCCTAGTCATTATTTTATTATTTTTGGAATTATTTAGAGTCTTTTATGCATTTTATAAAGTATGTGTGCTTTGTTTGGTGTATAATATTTATTTATATAATTTATTTAATATAAATAGAATAATAGAGATAATAGAATTATTTAGGAGGTTAGGGATTAATTAGAAATTAATAGTAATAAGGGAGGGTTTAATGAAAAAAAAGGAGGTTATGGTTTTGGAAAGTTAAGGAAAGAAAAAGGAGTGAAAACTGTTTTAACGTAAAAACAAGTGGGGAAGAGAAAAGCTAAGGCAAGGGAGAAGACCAAGAGAGAAGAACTAGAGAATCGATTGTTGAGCTTTCTTTGCCTTTGCAATTCTAAGGTAAGGGTGGGATTATCTTTCAATGATTATAATGTATAATTTCTGAAAAGTAATCTAATTGAATAGTTTTTAAGAATAATAAGAAAATTAGGGTTTGATAATGATTCTGATGGAATGGGTAAAGATGATGTTAGTTTTTCTCGGAATTTTACGTTAAGAATGAAAGCTTAACCCATGTTGTTGCTGCAATCCATTAATTGATTGAATTTTTGATGAATTGTATGAATTGATGAATATTTGTATGTTGGTAGAATGTTTCTGTAATCGTTGCTGCTGATGGTTGAATTGTGTATTCTTTATTAGGCCTAGTTGTATATAGGACCTGTAAACATCTGTTGGAAAACATTTTGGGTGATCAGGGGATTAAAATGGGGTTTTTGGAGTGAGAAGGAGTCTGAAACCGTAGGTTTTGCATTGCCCAGATGAATGGTCGCTTAAGCGAAGCACCCGTCGCTTAAGCGAGCATTCAAGCAAGCTGCCCAGAATGCGATTTTACCCGTTCGCTTAAGCGAACTGTGAGCGAATGGTAAGCGACTCTGTGAGCGAAAAACCATTTTGATTCTGTCCAAATTTCGCTCAAGCGAACTTGTGAGCGAACCGTGAGCGAACCTGAACCTAGATTTTCCTGTAGCTGGTCGCTTAAGCGAACTGGGTCTTAGTTAACCTTTTCTGAATTTTGCTTCGTGCACTAGGGGTTCCTTTTTAGTACTTCTAAGTGTTTTCTTTAGCTTGTATAGCCCTTGCATAGGTATTAAATCTTGATTATACTGCAACGTTAAATTGATTGATTAATCTTGTGAATTTTGGAGAGTTTGTAATTGCATTAAAGGGTGGTGAGTCATATAAGTACATATGCATTTGTTGTCGAGTTGTATGCGGATATACACAAGTGGAGTCAGTTGCATAAGCATAAAAACGATGAGAACTTCGGTTCTGGAACGCTTTGTCGTTCAAAACGATGGAACACGATGTTGTTCAAAACGATGTTAACGATGAGGACTCATGTCCTGATAAAAGAATGCTTTAACCATTCTATAACGATGAGAGCTTCGGCTCTGAAATGGTACCACATGCATAATTGCATTAGTCGAGGAGTCTTAGTAGAGTTGTCATGTCTTGCATGAGTCGTAGAAGTGAAGTCGAGCAGTTGCATGAGTCAAAGTTACTGTTGACATTATTGATGAATGAATGAAGTTGTTAATGAATGTTATATTATGATTGTTGAATGATTATGATGATAGGGTGTTAGATTCATTTATGTTATTATATATTATTATGATTGTTTGAGAATCTCACCCCTTCTGTTTGAATGTTGCCTCGACCGTGGGTAACGTGCAGGTCTTTCCGAGTAGTAGGTGTGGTGGCTCACAAAGTTTAGGGCTCTGATACGTGGGATGGGGTTTTATTATTTGAATTCTTTCCTATGTATCAACTTTGAATTATAACTGATGTAGTTATTTGGTGAATGACTGTTATGTTGAAATGGCCTTTATGCCAAGAATAATTATTGTAGAATGAATGATGATGAAAATAATCCGCTGCGAGTTAATGACAATTTTATGAACGACGTTTGATTAAATAGATTTTTATATATCCTCTATTTAACAATTTTTAAATGAAGAAATGTAGCATGCCTGTTATGATTACTCTGATTATTGTTGTATTATTACTATTAAGTAATTTTGGGAAAACGGGGTGTTACAATTGGTATCAGAGCAGGTTGGTCCGTCCGACCGTATAGAAGAGTCTTGTTGAGCCACCTAGGTTAGAGTGTTAACTCTAATGTTGTCTTTGCTGTTTTCTGATCTCTATTTCTTATGTAGAATCTCGAAATGGCTGGTCGTAACGATGCTGCTATTGCTGCTGCACTTGAGGCTGTTGCTCAAGCTGTAGGACAGCAACCAGCTGCTGCTAATGGTGAAGTGAGGATGCTGGAGACTTTTCTGAGAAACCATCCACCAGCATTCAAGGGAAGGTATGACCCTGATGGAGCTCAGACCTGGTTGAAGGAGGTAGAGAGGATCTTCAGAGTCATGCAATGTTCTGAGGTGCAAAAGGTGCGGTTCGGGACGCACATGCTGGCTGAAGAAGCAGATGATTGGTGGGTAGGTCTTTTACCTGTGTTGGAACAAGACGGTGCGGTAGTGACATGGGCTGTGTTCAGGAGAGAATTCCTGAATAGATACTTTCCAGAAGATGTCCGAGGGAAGAAAGAAATAGAATTTCTGGAGTTGAAGCAAGGTGACATGTCGGTCACGGAGTATGCAGCTAAATTCACGGAACTTGCAAAATTTTATCCACACTACACTGCGGAGACAGCTGAGTTCTCCAAATGCATCAAGTTCGAAAATGGTTTGAGGGCTGATATTAAGAGAGCCATAGGATATCAGAAGATCAGAATTTTCTCAGAATTGGTGAGTAGCTGCAGAATTTATGAGGAGGACACGAAGGCTCATTACAAGGTGATGAGCGAGAAGAGGAATAAGGGTCAGAGTAGCCGCCCGAAGCCCTACAGTGCTCCTGCTAACAAAGGCAAACAGAGATCGAATGATGAGAGACCACAAAAAGGGAAAAATGCTCAAGTTGATGTTGTTTGTTACAAATGTGGTGTGAAGGGCCACAAGAGTAATGCTTGCACTCAAGATGAGAAGAAATGTTTCAGATGCGGTCAGAAAGGTCATGTGTTGGCGGATTGCAAGCGTGGAGATATTGTTTGTTTTAACTGTGGTGATGAGGGTCACATTAGTTCGCAGTGCACTCAACCTAAGAAGGTCAGAACTGGAGGAAAAGTATTTGCTTTGACTGGTACGCAGACTACTAATGAGGATCGACTTATCAGAGGTACTTGTTTCTTTAATAGTACTCCTTTAATTGCTATTATACACACTGGTGCTACGCATTGTTTCATTGCTTTAGAATGTGCATATAAGTTGGGTCTGCTTGTATCTGATATGAAAGGAGAAATGGTTGTTGAAACTCCAGCTAAGGGTTCAGTAACTACTTCTCTGGTATGTCTAAGGTGTCCGTTGTCTATGTTTGGTAGAGATTTTGAAGTCGATTTAGTGTGTCTACCGTTGTTGGGGATGGATGTTATTTTCGGAATGAATTGGTTAGAATATAACCGAGTCTGTATTAATTGTTTTAACAAGACGGTGCACTTTTCTTCTGTGGGAGAAGAGAGTGGGGCAGAGTTTCTAACTACTAAACAGTTGAAGCAGTTGGAACGAGATGGAATTCTTATGTTTTCTTTGATGGCATCATTGTCGTTAGAGAATCAAGCTGTGATCGACAGACTACCAGTGGTGAATGAATTTCCTGAAGTTTTTCCAGATGAGATTCCTGACGTGCCACCAGAAAGAGAAGTTGAATTCTCGATTGATCTTGTTCCGGGAACGAAGCCAGTGTCGATGGCGCCGTATCGCATGTCAGCTTCTGAATTGGCTGAGTTAAAGAAACAGTTGGAGGACTTGCTTGATAAGAAGTTTGTAAGACCCAGTGTTTCGCCGTGGGGGGCACCCGTGTTATTGGTGAAAAAGAAAGATGGAAGTATGAGGTTGTGCATTGACTATCGTCAGTTGAACAAAGTTACAATAAAGAATAGATATCCACTTCCGCGGATTGATGACTTGATGGACCAGTTGGTAGGTGCTAAAGTTTTTAGCAAGATTGACTTGAGGTCGGGTTACCATCAGATTAAAGTGAAAGATGAAGATATGCAGAAGACGGCTTTTAGGACACGATATGGACATTACGAATACAAAGTGATGCCTTTCGGTGTTACTAACGCGCCGGGTGTGTTCATGGAGTATATGAACCGAATTTTCCATGCTTTTCTGGATAAATTTGTGGTGGTATTTATAGATGATATATTGATCTATTCAAAAACGGAAGAGGAACACGCCGAACACCTGAAGATTGTGTTGCAAATATTGAAAGAGAGGAAGTTGTATGCCAAGTTGTCGAAGTGCGAGTTCTGGCTAAGTGAAGTGAGTTTTCTAGGCCATGTCATTTCTGGTAATGGTATCGCGGTTGATCCTTCGAAAGTTGATGCAGTATCTCAGTGGGAAACTCCGAAGTCGGTAACTGAAATTAGAAGTTTCTTGGGTTTGGCTGGTTATTACCGTAGATTCATAGAAGGATTTTCAAAGTTGGCACTTCCATTGACGCAGTTGACTTGTAAAGGAAAATCTTTCGTATGGGATGCTTAGTGTGAGAGTAGTTTCAATGAGTTGAAGCAAAGATTGACAACTGCTCCTATTCTAATTTTGCCGAAGCCGGAAGAACCTTTTGTAGTTTATTGTGATGCTTCCAAGTTTGGTTTGGGAGGTGTGTTGATGCAAGATGGTAAGGTGGTAGCTTATGCTTCTAGACAACTAAGGGTTCATGAAAAGAATTATCCTACTCATGATCTGGAGTTGGCTGCAGTGGTATTTGTTTTGAAGATTTGGAGGCACTATTTGTATGGTTCCAGATTTGAAGTGTTTAGTGACCACAAAAGTTTGAAATATCTGTTTGACCAAAAGGAATTGAACATGAGGCAGAGGAGATGGCTTGAGTTATTAAAAGATTATGATTTTGGTTTGAACTATCATCCGGGTAAAGCTAATGTAGTTACAGATGCGTTGAGTAGGAAGACATTGCACATGTCGGCCTTGATGGTAAAGGAGTTCGAGTTGCTTGAACAGTTTAGGGACTTGAGTCTAGTGTGTGAATTATCATCTCAAAGTGTGCAGTTGGGTATGTTGAAGATCAATAGTGACTTCTTGAATAGTATCAGAGAAGCATAACGAGTTGATGTCAAGTTTGTGGATTTAATGGTTGATAGTAATCAAGCTGAGGATGGTGATTTCAAAGTTGATGAACAAGGTGTATTGAGATTTAGAGGCAGAATTTGTGTTCCCGACAATGAAGAATTGAAGAAGTTGATTTTAGAAGAAAGTCATAAGAGTAATTTGAGTATTCATCCAGGAGCTACGAAAATGTATCATGACTTGAAGAAGTTGTTTTGGTGGTCTGGTTTGAAGAAGGATGTCGCTCGGTTTGTGTATGCATGTTTGACTTGCCAGAAGTCTAAAGTTGAACATCAGAGGCCCGCAGGTTTGTTGACACCGTTGGATGTACCGGAGTGGAAATGGGATAGTATTTCTATGGATTTCGTGACAAGTTTACCTAATACTCCGAGAGGGCATGATTCTATATGGGTTGTGGTTGACAGGTTGACGAAGTCGGCGCACTTCATTCCGATTAATATAAGTTATCCAGTAGCTCAGCTGGCGGAGATTTACATTCATAATATCGTGAAGTTGCATGGTGTTCCGTCGAGTATAGTGTCAGATAGAGACCCAAGGTTTACTTCAAGATTTTGGAGGAGTTTACAGGACGCGTTGGGTTCAAAATTGAGGTTGAGTTCGGCTTATCATCCGCAGACTGATGGTCAGTCGGAGAGGACAATCCAATCTTTAGACGATTTACTAAGGGTATGTGTACTTGAGCAGGGTGGAGCTTGGGATAGTCATCTACCATTGATAGAATTCACATACAACAACAGTTATCATTCAAGTATTGGTATGGCACCATTTGAAGCTTTATATGGTCGGAGGTGTAGGACTCCTCTATGTTGGTTTGAGTCGGGAGAAAGTGTTGTGTTGGGACCGGATTTGGTTCATGAGACCACGGAGAAAGTCAGGATGATTAGAGAGAAGATGAAAGCGTCGCAGAGTCGACAAAAGAGCTACCATGACAAGCGTAGGAAAGACCTTGAATTTCAGGAAGGTGATCATGTTTTTCTGAGGGTTACTCCTATGACAGGTGTAGGACGTGCATTGAAGTCGAGGAAGTTGACTCCAAAGTTCATTGGTCCTTATCAGATTTCAGAAAGAGTCGGAACTGTGGCGTATAGAATTGGTTTGCCACCTCATCTTTCGAATTTGCATGACGTGTTTCATGTGTCACAGTTGCGGAAGTATGTACCTGATCCTTCACATGTTATTCCGAGAGATGATGTGCAAGTTAGAGATAACCTGACGGTGGAGACCTTACCTTTGAGGATTGACGATCGAAAGGTGAAGTCTTTGAGGGGTAAAGAGATACCTCTTGTAAGAGTTGTTTGGGGTGGAGCATCTGGTGAAAGTTTAACTTGGGAACTGGAAAGTAAGATGCAAGAATCGTATCCGGAGTTGTTTGTTTGAGGTAAGATTTCGAGGACGAAATTCTCTAAGTTGGGGAGAGTTGTAACGCCCTAGTCATTATTTTATTATTTTTGGAATTATTTAGAGTCTTTTATGCATTTTATAAAGTATGTGTGCTTTGTTTGGTGTATAATATTTATTTATATAATTTATTTAATATAAATAGAATAATAGAGATAATAGAATTATTTAGGAGGTTAGGGATTAATTAGAAATTAATAGTAATAAGGGAGGGTTTAATGAAAAAAAAGGAGGTTATGGTTTTGGAAAGTTAAGGAAAGAAAAAGGAGTGAAAACTGTTTTAACGTAAAAACAAGTGGGGAAGAGAAAAGCTAAGGCAAGGGAGAAGACCAAGAGAGAAGAACTAGAGAATCGATTGTTGAGCTTTCTTTGCCTTTGCAATTCTAAGGTAAGGGTGGGATTATCTTTCAATGATTATAATGTATAATTTCTGAAAAGTAATCTAATTGAATAGTTTTTAAGAATAATAAGAAAATTAGGGTTTGATAATGATTCTGATGGAATGGGTAAAGATGATGTTAGTTTTTCTCGGAATTTTACGTTAAGAATGAAAGCTTAACCCATGTTGTTGCTGCAATCCATTAATTGATTGAATTTTTGATGAATTGTATGAATTGATGAATATTTGTATGTTGGTAGAATGTTTCTGTAATCGTTGCTGCTGATGGTTGAATTGTGTATTCTTTATTAGGCCTAGTTGTATATAGGACCTGTAAACATCTGTTGGAAAACATTTTGGGTGATCAGGGGATTAAAATGGGGTTTTTGGAGTGAGAAGGAGTCTGAAACCGTAGGTTTTGCATTGCCCAGATGAATGGTCGCTTAAGCGAAGCACCCGTCGCTTAAGCGAGCATTCAAGCAAGCTGCCCAGAATGCGATTTTACCCGTTCGCTTAAGCGAACTGTGAGCGAATGGTAAGCGACTCTGTGAGCGAAAAACCATTTTGATTCTGTCCAAATTTCGCTCAAGCGAACTTGTGAGCGAACCGTGAGCGAACCTGAACCTAGATTTTCCTGTAGCTGGTCGCTTAAGCGAACTGGGTCTTAGTTAACCTTTTCTGAATTTTGCTTCGTGCACTAGGGGTTCCTTTTTAGTACTTCTAAGTGTTTTCTTTAGCTTGTATAGCCCTTGCATAGGTATTAAATCTTGATTATACTGCAACGTTAAATTGATTGATTAATCTTGTGAATTTTGGAGAGTTTGTAATTGCATTAAAGGGTGGTGAGTCATATAAGTACATATGCATTTGTTGTCGAGTTGTATGCGGATATACACAAGTGGAGTCAGTTGCATAAGCATAAAAACGATGAGAACTTCGGTTCTGGAACGCTTTGTCGTTCAAAACGATGGAACACGATGTTGTTCAAAACGATGTTAACGATGAGGACTCATGTCCTGATAAAAGAATGCTTTAACCATTCTATAACGATGAGAGCTTCGGCTCTGAAATGGTACCACATGCATAATTGCATTAGTCGAGGAGTCTTAGTAGAGTTGTCATGTCTTGCATGAGTCGTAGAAGTGAAGTCGAGCAGTTGCATGAGTCAAAGTTACTGTTGACATTATTGATGAATGAATGAAGTTGTTAATGAATGTTATATTATGATTGTTGAATGATTATGATGATAGGGTGTTAGATTCATTTATGTTATTATATATTATTATGATTGTTTGAGAATCTCACCCCTTCTGTTTGAATGTTGCCTCGACCGTGGGTAACGTGCAGGTCTTTCCGAGTAGTAGGTGTGGTGGCTCACAAAGTTTAGGGCTCTGATACGTGGGATGGGGTTTTATTATTTGAATTCTTTCCTATGTATCAACTTTGAATTATAACTGATGTAGTTATTTGGTGAATGACTGTTATGTTGAAATGGCCTTTATGCCAAGAATAATTATTGTAGAATGAATGATGATGAAAATAATCCGCTGCGAGTTAATGACAATTTTATGAACGACGTTTGATTAAATAGATTTTTATATATCCTCTATTTAACAATTTTTAAATGAAGAAATGTAGCATGCCTGTTATGATTACTCTGATTATTGTTGTATTATTACTATTAAGTAATTTTGGGAAAACGGGGTGTTACAACTACGGGAAGGTGTTAGGCACCCGCGGTGACTATAGTACTCTATAGGAGCCGTTTTCTTAGTTTATGTCTACGCTTTATTTTTAATGCTATTTGTGAAAAAAGAAATTTATTTATGTTAAGAATGGGGGGGAGAAAGTGTTTGAGGTTTTATTTTAGTGGAGTTGGAGAGGTTTTGACCTCATGCCTACATACCCATTTAAGGGATCAAACTCCATGTAGTTCTCTCTCAAAAAATGTTTTTTTGTGTGTTTGGTTGATTTTAATTTTTGTTGGAAAATGGTTTTGAAGAAAAGAAAGAGGCCTTAAAGGCATAAGAGAAGAAAATGGTGAATGGTTGGTTCAATTGTTATTAAAAAAGTCTAAGTAGGGATTAGGATTCATTTGGATTTGTTTAAGAAAATAAAAGAAAAAAATTCAATGGAGTTTTGACTCCAAGGTTTGTTTGGAAAAGTTTGAGTGATGGAATTGGTTTATTATTTTTGGAAAATTGGCATTTGTCTAAAGATCGCGTTTCCTAAGCATACATCTAAACGGTAATCATGCAACGTGTGTGGGTGTCGGTGCTTGTGTCGGTGTACATCACTTATAGTGTCCATAGTCCTTTACATCGAATCCTAAATACATGCTATGGTCTTGCAAGGAATTAAAAAGGGACTAATCTATCTAAAAAATTATTACAAACCCAATTGATATAGAAATGAATAATAAATAAAAAGATGCTAAAACTATGGGATGAATGAAATGTGAGATGAAATGGTTAGTTGAAGGTAAATCGACATAATCAGAATAAGCAGCGGAATAAAATTTCGATTTAACTTCCTTGGATCATTACGAATTGGAACTTGAACCAGTGATATGATTGTTACCTTAGAACGGTTGGTCTGAAAACGAACGGTGAAATCTGCAAACCGGAATCACGATCACAGCCAAGCAAATAGCAGAGCCTCTATCAAGTCCACACGAACAGTGCTCCTCCAAAACCTCGGTGCTAGCCAAGAAGACGGAAGTCAGAGAGCTTGGGTTTCTGCAAAAGAACGTAACCGCAAACTATTGCACTAGGGTTCTATTTATAGAACTCCTTATGTGCTTTGCAAGTCAAACTCGTTTTTGACTTCACTAAGCCCAATACGAGTTTAGTAAATATTGCTAAATCATTAGCATTATTTACTAAGCGCACCCTTTATATAAGTCGTACTTATACATATCTCTTTTGACTGCTCTTTGTGTGTGACCCTTTAGGTTCTAGTCACGTTGGCAATGATATTAAATCCATCATTTAATATCATAAACAATGAGCGGTATCTAGCAACACATCATTGCTACCCAAGTGACAAGAATGTCAAGTGATCTGACGAAACCTTTCATGATAATACATATGTGTATAATTACTCCTTTGTCTCAATATCTTCATTGATCCCAAGGCATAGATAGTGTCACCCTTGTATAGATCAATGTTCATTTATCTTGATTCCGAAATGTACTATTTAACGAATAAGTCCAATATCTTATATTGACTTAGTTCAGCATGGCCATGCATATTTATAGTCATATTTCATCAAGTGGCCTAAAGATATATCTCCTGTTTATGAGGAGGGACAAATCCCATCTAGGACACTCATGACCCTCAGCATGATTCATCAAGTGCCCATCAACCAACGTTATTGTTATCCTTTTACAGACAACGTTAGAATGGCAACAAAGCACTTGAGTCCACATCTAGAGATCATAGTGGTTTCAGGTCTAAGAGCGATATACATTATTATCATTGTGAGAATATCTTATGACAATTTCATAACTTACTATGTAGTATTCTCACAGTGGGTCAATCCAATATAAATATTACTCCTAATATTTATATCTATGTATAGACTTGATATCTCATATCTATGACCCATGAGATGCGGTCATCAGTCTACATACATAATAGTCTCGACGCTTTATTATTATCCTTTTATTCATATTAAAGCTTTGACTACGGATTCATTTAAGAATAGCGTTCTATAAGATAATGTAATCTCATGATTAAGTCACACTTAATATATTATTACACGAACTATCTATTCTAAGGACTTTATTAACATTATCTAAATATAATAAAGAGTGCCATATATTATCCAATAATAAAAGTCATGATACACAAGATAGGTTTAACATAAACTATTGGCCTCTAGGGCTTACACCAACATTAGTATCATAAGGGATAAAAATAGTAGAAAGGTAAACAAAATTGAATAGAATAATAGCAAGAGAAAAAAGTAATGAAATGAAATAAAGTGGCAAAATATACCTAAAATTGATTATGACACTTAGGCAATACACATAACCTATAATCCCCTCATTATAGCAATGTTAAAGGGGTTTGATTTTGAGCTATAATGTGGGAATAAATAGGACATATTCAAGCCAAGAATCATGACACATTTTCAAAGATATCTTGCACTTTATTTCTTGATAAAAACACACATTGCTTGCAAAACAAGAAAGAAATGAAAATCCATATCCACAATCAGCAAAACATACATGTGATCAGCAACATATTCACCATGAAATTACACACCAATCATCCACATCACATGCCAACATTTTATGAGAAAATATACCACAAAAATACACAAACTTAGATCACACACAAAATTAATCAAGGAAAAATAACTCACACATTTTTATCATTTTTTAAACCACTGGAAAATATCACAAAAGTATTAAAATGTGTTAAGAAACATATGACAAATTTTTGGAATTTTTAGAGAAAAGATTGAGCATGCAGAGGTTCAATTAGCAAAAAAGCAGGGTGCAGATAGCATAAAAAAAGCAAAAACGCAAAGAACCCTAGGCCCAAACCAAACAAAAGATCCGGATTCACCAGGAGCGTTGGATTGATCCAGGGAAGGAAACCCTAGATCCAACGGCCAGGAACGAAGGGGATTGGACCGGTCTTGGACCGGTCCGGTTCACTGGCTTATATAAGGGATGGAACACCGGTTTTTTCATTTTTTTCACTCCTCTTTCTCTCTCTACTCGTACGCGTTCTCTCTCTAACCCTCTCACTTCTCTCTAGAACTCACCACCGGTGAGGATGAAGTGACGGCGGAGACCTTGAAGGTCCACCGGAAACTTCATCTTCTCCGGCGAGATCATGCAGTTTCCGGTTACCTAAATTTCCAGATCTCACCCAAACTAAACCTAAATCACTCGTCCCTTCAATCTAAACACGAATTTGATATTAGTTTTCGCATGCAAGGCTTGAATCTTTGTAGATCTACACTTCTTATTTACGGTTTTGAAAAACATTTTAGGTTTTCAATCTTTTTTGAAAGAAACTTTTGAGAACCCTAGGGATCTACATCGATTCGTTCTTGTTGATGCTTTTCGAGAAAGAAAAATAAGGTTTACGCGTTTTACCTCTGGTTTAGTTGGAGATTCAAACGGAGATCTTTGAGGAAGAACTTGAATCGTTTCTGGTGAGGTTTCTTGCTTCGAAACAGATTCGGATCTTTATCTTCTCCTTCACCGGTTTAGATTCCTGTTTCTTTCCTTCTTCTTCCTTTTCTCACTGATTCCTTCGTGATCAGTGCTAGAGTTTGCCAATGGCGAACTCGCACTTTGAATTGCGAAGGAAAAAACGATTCGATGATGAAGATTCAGTGATGAATCTCTGAGAATCGCAAGGGGTCTTGTTGATTCTTCGTTGATTTGCGCTGATCTGTGACGTTCTGTGTTGATTTGTGATGATTCTGTGTTGATTTGTGATGATTCTGTGTTGATTTGTGATGATTCTGGTGGAATTTGGAAACGGTTAGGGTTTGAGTATTCTTGGTGTTCTTCGTGGTTTTTGGAATTTGTTGAGTTTTGATCTTTGAGAGCAGAAAGAGAAAGTTGGAAAGTGTTTGTGATGATGGCGCGTGACTGACCTTTTTTCTGACTTGTGCATTGAATGCGCCTTTTATAGGCTGCCACTTGTATCTGAGACCCAATGGGACACTGCCACCTGGAATTAGACTTAAATTGACCTTAAGGACCTTTCTGCAAGATGAAAAAATTGGAGGACTAAACTGCAATAATAAAAAAAAAGACTGAAATGGAATTTTTAAATGTTTTGGACTAAAATGCAATTTTAGAAACTGTTTCAGGGACTAAAATGCAATAAAAATAAAATTGGACTAAAATTGGTAATTTGGAAAAAACGTAAAGTGAAACCAAAAATAAAATCAACAAAAGGACTAAAATGAACCAGCTACAAACATGAGGTATTTTAAAATACCTCTCTGCTGAAATTTTGACAGGAAAAGACCAAAATGCTCCTAGGGACTAAACTGACCCAAACTGACTCAAATGCAATTTTGAAATGATTTTAAAAAGAGATTCAACAATGATTTGTACAGACAAGTTAGAAAGACTCGGAGACAGTTACAGGGACTAAAATGGGTTCCACTGCAGGAAATGACCAAAATACCCTTTTTGTATGATTTTTGAAATAAAATGCAAGAAAAGTAATGCAATGATTCAGAGAGTTTTTCAAATGACTTGTAATGCAAGAAAAACACTTTGGATAGCTTTATGCAAGAAAATCATGATTGAACATACTTTGAGACAGAGACAGTAAAATATGCAGATGAAAAGTGAGTAAAGGTTCGGAGTAAAACAACAGCAAATTGACAAATATCAGTGGTAGAAAATAAATTTGAATGAGTATTTTTAGGTCCAAAATCAGGGTATAACAGCAGTGTACTCAGCCGAAGAAGGTTAGAACCGGTGGGAAAGTGTTTGCATTGACTGGTACGCAGACTACTAGTGAGGACCGACTTATCAGAGGTACTTGTTTCTTTAATAGTACTCTTTTAATTGCTATTATAGATACTGGTGTTACTCATTGTTTCATTGCTATTGAATGTGCTTATAAGTTGGGTTTGGTTGTATCTGATATGAAAGGAGAAATGGTTGTTGAAACTCCGGCTAAGGGTTCAGTAACTACTTCTCTTGTTTGCTTGAGATGTTCGTTGTCTATGTTTGGTAGAGACTTTGAAGTCGACTTAGTTTGTTTGCCGTTGACGGGTATGGATGTTATTTTCGGAATGAATTGGTTAGAGTATAACCGAGTTCATATCAATTGTTTTAGTAAGACGGTTCATTTTTCTTCTGCTGAAGAAGAGGGTGAAGTTGAGTTCTTGTCTACGAAACAGATGAAACAACTAGAACGTGATGGAATTCTGATGTATTCTTTAATGGCATATTTGTCGTTCGGAAATCAAGCTGTGATTGACAAGTTACCAGTGGTGAATGAATTCCCAGAAGTGTTCCCTGATGAGATTCCAGATGTGCCACAAGAAAGGGAGGTTGAATTTTCAATCGACCTTGTTCCAGGAACAAAGCCGGTGTCGATGGCACCATATCGTATTTCAGCTTCTAAGTTAGCTGAATTGAAGAAACAGTTGGAGGACTTGCTGGATAAGAAGTTTGTAAGACCAAGTGTTTCACCTTGGGGAGCGCCGGTGTTGTTAGTTAAGAAGAAGGATGGTAGCATGAGATTATGCATTGATTACCGTCAGTTGAACAAAGTTACGATAAAGAATAGGTATCCACTCCCGAGGATTGATGACTTAATGGATCAGTTAGTGGGTGCAAAGGTGTTTAGTAAGATTGACTTGAGGTCAGGTTACCATCAGATTAAGGTGAAGTATGAAGATATGCAGAAGACGGCCTTTAGGACACGAAATGGTCATTACGAGTACAAGGTGATGCCTTTCGGTGTTACTAATGCGCCTGGTGTGTTCATGGAGTATATGAACCGAATTTTCCATGCTTTTCTGGATAAATTTGTGGTTGTGTTTATTGATGATATTTTGATTTATTCTAAGACCAAAGAGGAGCATGCAGAGCATCTGAAGATTGTATTGCAAGTTTTGAAAGAAAAGAAGTTGTATGCTAGGTTGTCGCAATGTGAGTTCTGGTTAAGTGAAGTAAGTTTTCTTGGCCACATTATTTCTGGTAGTGGTATTGCAGTTGATCCATCAAAAGTTGATGCGGTATCACAATGGGAGACTCCGAAGTCAGTGACTGAAATCAGAAGTTTTTTGGGATTGGCTGGTTACTACCGCAGGTTTATTGAGGGATTTTCGAAGTTAGCACTTCCGTTGACTCAGTTGACCTGTAAGGGTAAGTCCTTTGTGTGGGATGCTTAGTGTGAGAGTAGTTTCAATGAGTTGAAGCGAAGATTGACAACTGCTCCTATTTTGATTTTACCTAAGCCGGAAGAACCGTTTGTTCTGTATTGTGATGCGTCTAAGTTGGGCTTGGGTGGTGTTTTGATGCAAGACGGCAAAGTGGTAGCGTATACTTCTAGGCAGTTGAGAGTTCATGAAAAGAATTATCCTACTCATGATTTGGAGTTGGCTGTGGTGGTTTTCGTTTTGAAAATTTGGAGACATTATTTGTACGGTTCCAGATTTGAGGTGTTCAGTGATCATAAAAGCTTGAAATATTTATTTGATCAGAAGGAATTGAACATGAGGCAGAGGAGATGGTTGGAGCTATTGAAGGATTATGATTTTGGCTTGAATTACCATCATGGTAAAGCCAATGTGGTTGCAGATGCGTTGAGCAGGAAGACATTGCATATGTCTCCTTTGATGGTGAAGCAATTTGAATTGCTAGAACTGTTTAGAGTCTTGTCTGTGAGTTGTCACCTCAGAGTATACAGTTGGGTATGCTGAAGATTAATAGTGATTTCTTGAATAGTATTCGAGAAGCACAACAAGTGGATGTCAAGTTTGTTGATTTGATGGTTGCGGGTAATGGCACTGAGGATAGTGACTTCAAGGTTGATGATCAGGGTGTATTGAGATTCAGAGGAAGAATTTGCATTCCTGACAATGATGAGTTGAAAAAGTTGATTTTAGAAGAAAGTCACAAGAGTAGCTTGAGTATTCATCCGGGAGCTACAAAGATGTACCATGATTTGAAGAAACTGTTTTGGTGGTCCGGTTTGAAGCGTGATGTTGCTCAGTTTGTGTATGCATGTTTGACTTGTCACAAGTCTAAGGTTGAGCATCAGAAGCCTGCAGGGTTGTTGACGCCGTTAGATGTGCCGGAGTGGAAGTGGGACAATATTTCTATGGATTTTGTAACAAGTTTACCGAACACTCCGAGAGGGCATGATGCCATTTGGGTTATTGTTGACAGGTTGACGAAGTCGGCACACTTCATTCCGATTAATATCAGTTATCCGGTAGCACAGTTGGCGGAGATTTATAGTCATAACATTGTGAAGCTACATGGTGTACCGTCGAGTATTGTGTCGGATAGGAATCTGAGGTTCACTTCAAGATTTTGGAAGAGTTTGCAAGATGCTTTGGGTTCGAAGTTGAGGTTGAGTTCGGCTTATCATCCTCAGACAGATGGTCAGTCGGAGAGAACGATCCAATCGTTGGAGGATTTGTTGAGAGTGTGTGTGCTTGAGCAATGTGGAGCTTGGGATAGTCACCTACCGTTGATAGAGTTCACATACAACAACAGTTACCATTCGAGTATTAGTATGGCACCGTTCGAAGCCTTGTATGGTCGGAGATGCAGGACTCCTTTATGCTGGTTTGAGTCAGGAGAGAGTGTTGTGTTGGGACCGGATTTGGTTCATCAGACTACTGAGAAAGTCAAGATGATAAGGGAAAAGATGAAAGCGTCGCAGAGTCGACAAAAGAGTTACCATGACAAGCGGAGGAAGGCCCTTGAGTTTCAAGAGGGGGATCATGTGTTTTTAAGAGTTACTCCTATGACGGGTGTAGGACGTGCATTGAAGTCGAAGAAATTGACTCCAAAGTTCATTGGTCCGTATCAGATATCAGAAAGGATTGGAACAGTGGCATATAGAGTTGGGTTGCCACCACATCTTTCGAACTTGCATGATGTGTTTCATGTGTCGCAACTTCGGAAGTATGTAGCGGATCCTTCGCATGTTATTCCGAGAGATGATGTGCAGGTTAGAGACAACCTTACAGTTGAGACTTCACCGTTGAGGATTGAAGACCGTGAGGTGAAGAAGTTTAGAGGCAAGGATATACCTCTAGTGAAGGTTGTTTGGGGAGGAGTAACTGGTTAGAGTTTGACTTGGGAGCTGGAGAGTAAGATGCGGGATTCTTATCCAGAGTTGTTTGATTGAGGTAAGATTTCGAGGACAAAATTCTATAATTTGGGGAGAGTTGTAACGCCCTAGTCGATATATTAATTATTTTGATTTATTTAGAGTCTTTTATATGATTTTAAATAATATTGTGGATTATGTGATGTGTGTTATTTTATTATATAGTTTATTTTATAATAATTAGAATAAGTGGTAAATTAATATTATTTTGGAGTTTGGGGAATTATTAGAATTTATTAGAATTAAGGGGGAGTAAATGTAATAAAGGGAAGTTAAGAAGGGAGTTAAGAAAGAAAGAAAAGAGTCAGAAACATTTTTACGTGAAAACTGTCAAGTTGGGAGAAAAGGGAGAGAAGAGCAAGTAAAACCAAGGAACCAATTTGCTGTGCGATTTTTCAATTGAATTATGGTAAGGGTGAGTTTTGCTTCAGTAGTATAGATATGAAATTCTGATTTTGAGTTGAACAGGTTTTTGGGTGGAAATTGAGAAATTAGGTCTAAGATGAATTAATGGTTTTTGGGGTAGATATTGTTGTTCTGATGTTAAAATTAGGTTCTGAGTGCATACATTCTTTCAATTCATATCTGTAAACTAATTTGGGGAGTGAATTGGAGGAAAATAAGATTTTTGGGAAAAACCTGCATTCTACCCATACAGAAGTTCATCGCTCGCCTCGCGAGGAGCCTTGTTTGCCAAGGCGAGTGAGCAACTTCATAGCTCGCCTCGCGAGTGAGACAACTCGCCGTGGCGAGTACCTGTGAGAAATTCTGGATTTTCAAATTGTTGTTATAAGCCGTAATTTGGTTAGTTTTATGTACCTAGATGATTTTAGAGAGGACTGGAGCAAGTTTTAGATTAAAAAGATGAATAGGGAGCTTAAAATTGAAGTTCTAGTGAGAAAAATATCAAAACTTCCGAGAGCACCATATTTTCGTTCGCCTTGAGTTCGCCATGGCGAGCAAGCTGTTTTCTTGTGCTCGCCATAGCGAGTAGAAGTACTCGCGAGGCGAATTACCCAGTATTTGAATTGTTGATTTTGTTTTGGACAATGATGAATGTAACGCCCACTTTCGTTTAATTATTTATTTAATCGAGTTTAAGCGATTATATGATATTTTTATGATATATGTGTGAGTTTTGTTGAATTAAGATGATTTAAGTTGATTTGGATAATTTGATGTGTTTTGATGATTTGATGAGATTATGAGACTTATTTTATTGTTAAATAAAATAAGATTTGACAAGAAAATAAAAATATGAAAAATATTTAGTTAAGGGCTGTTTTGATATTTTAGATAGTTTTGGGGGAGAAAGTGAGATAAGATAAGTAATTAAGAGGAGATATAAAAGAGATAGACCTAGTTTAGAAAAAATATTGCTGTACGTACGTTTTTGGAGAAAAGGGAGAAAAAGCTAAGAGAAGAGAGAACCAAGAGAAGGGCTGCGATTTTCTTCATACAAGGTAAGGGTGAGACTAATAATTCAATAATGTTAGCTGTTGTAATTCTGATGAGTAATTGACCAAGTTAGGATTGATTTAGAAAACTTTTGGAATTAGGTCAAAACCCTAAAAATTGATGATCAAACGGTAAAACTGTGTTAGATTGATGTAGAGACCGTCCTATAACCTTAGAATATGTTTAGGATGAATTCTGGGATTGAAACTAGGCTTAGAACTATGTTAGATGATGATTTTCGTGTAGAAAGTGCATTCTGCCCGAGCCGAAATTCATCGCTCGCCATGGCGAGCTATGAATCTCGCCTCGCGAGTGATGGCCTTCACCGCTCGCCACGCGAGCCTTTCCCCTTCGCCTCGCGAGTCTTTATGGTACAGCTCGCCACAGCGAGCAACCTTACTCGCCATAGCGAGCATGACGAGAGAGCATGCTGATTTTCGAGTTTTTGACTTTTGAGTTAAACCTTAGATGCCTTTGAGTACCTTTAGGTACCTACTAATGATTAGGGAACGAATGGGAATGAGTTGGAACCTGGAACAACCTTAGTTGGAAAGTTGGCTTGTACTCGCCATGGCGAGCAGATGCCCTCGCCTCGCGAGCACTTCCAGAATTGAGAGTTTTAGTGCATTGTGAGACCTGAGTTGTTGGGATTGGTTAGAAAGGAGCTTTAGGTACTTAGTGTGACCTATTAAAGATAATGATCATGAACTGTGAAGCTTTATGAATTGTTAAATAATTATGAAGTGAATTATGGATTGAATTATACTTACTTGAATTGTTGTTGAATGATCAAGAAACTATTGAGAATGATTTGTTATTTAAGTTGATATGATTTGATTATGCTGCAATTGTTATTTAACTAAGTCGCATGATTATGAATAAGTTGATGCTGAACTCCAAATTATTGGAAGTATAAGTGATAAGTTGATTAAGGTGTTTTGTTGTTAGAGTCCATGCATTAGCATT